>NC_080030.1:13359276-13960504 GCF_030020395.1 Manis pentadactyla
GGAGGATCGGGGGCATCTGGGCTGTCCAGGCCCCTGGTGGATTGGGCGCTTGGGGCCCCCAAATGCCCAGAGGTGCCTCTGATTTCTGGGATTTGGGGGATTTCTGCCTGGCCGGGGGCAGTGACTGACACGAAGGCCGGTTGCCAGGTTGAGCAAATGAAATACAAGATTCCCAGTTAAATTTGAATTTTAGATAAATAGTTTTTTTAAGTATGAGGATATCCCAAATTGTGGGTGGAATGGGACACACTCAAAAATTATCCATTGTTTATCGGTGTTGTGTGAACCCTACACTGAAGAAAAAATAGGAAACTCATGGAGAGCAGGGGGTGGGAGGCCGGGGGTGGGACCTTGCGGGCGCCAGGCCACTGCCGGGCTTCCCCGTGTCACCTCCTTAGTTATCACCACAGCCGGTGCACAGAGGAGGGAGCCCAGGGCTGAGAGAAATGAGGGTCCCTCCTGGCGGGCAGCCGCAGGGTGCCGGGGACAGCAGGCTTGCGCACGGGGCATGGGACGTCCAGCCTTAATCCTGGCAGCGCCAAAAGAGGACAGGATTCCTCACAAAGTTGAATTGTAGTCACCATGTGACATGGCTGCTCCCTTCCTGGGTCTCTATCCCCCCAAAATTGAAGACAGGTATTCCAAGAAATCCTTGTGCACACAGCAGCGCCAGTCACAACTGCCACAAGGTAGAAGCAACCCAATGACCCACTAGGGTGTGAGTGGGCAAACAGAGTGTGGACCATCCACGCAGTGGAATATGACTCAGCCACGAAAAGAAATAAAGTGAGCTACAACTCCGCTGGACCTCGACACCACGCGCTGGGTGAGGGAAGCCAGACACACCAGGCCATGTGTTGTGTGATTCTGTTTATATGAAACGTCCAGAAGAGCCAAATCTGTGGAGACAGAGAGCAGATCAGTGGCTGCCAGGGGCTGGGGAGGGGGGATGGTCATGGGGAAGGGTCTCCTTTGGGGCCATGGAACGTTCTGGAATTAGATATTGGTGATGGTTGCACAACATTGTGAGTGCATTAAATGCCACTGACTTGCACCCTTTAAAATGGTAAATTTTATGTTATGTATATTATACCACAATTAAAAAAAAATCAGGTAGGGGCTGGCTAGGAGGAAACCTGGGCAGATGATCAGCTCCCCAGAAGAATCTAGAGCGGGGAGCACGGACAGTTGCTTCCAGGAGCCGTTCTGGGTATATTTTAGATGTCAGGTCCTGTGAGTCCTGGGGAGCAGGGACCATCAGTGTGCCCCTGGTACAGAAGTGGAAACTGAGGCCCGTGAGGTCAAGGAAGCTTGGCAACGGACTCAGCGTCGCCTGCTGTGATCCCAGCGTGGACCTGTGTGTGACCCTGAGCCCAGGGAGGGGGAGAAATGGAGAGAGAGACTCAGAGACCAACAGATGGGAGAATAAGGAGGGACAGGGGCAGACAGAGAGACCAAGTGCACAGGACCCTGAAACTGGATGATAGAATTCGGCTTCCTGCTCTTTTGGAATTAAAACCCCTGCTGGGATTCAGGCCATCATTTGACAAAGGAGGACACTGAGGGTCAGAGTGGCCACTGGGAGCCTCCATCCACACTGCCTGGGCCTGTGGGCGCTGCTCCTCGTGGAAGGCTGGCCTGCTGGGCCCTCGGCCTCACAGACCTCCCCCACCTCCCCCTGCCCCTTCTCACCTCCCAGCCAATCACTGGTCAGTTAAAAATAGTGGGTGGAGGGCGCCGGTGGCTTCTGAAAGGGGCCTCAGAGCCCAGCCGGCCACGTGCAGGCCGCAGCCGGAGTCGGGCGCTAATTGAGGCAACACTCGGTACAAAGCCGCCCTTCAGGGGAGCTGGCACGTCTGGATCACATTTCTGGAGAGCAAACGTTTCTTTAATTTCCCTGAGCCCTGCAAGGCCCCACCCTAATGGCAGAGACGGACAGCCCCTTGCCACAGGGTCTCTTTGGGGGTGGGAGAGGGTGGGGGAGCCCCAGGGGCCCCACTGCGCTCTACTGCGCTCCACAGACGCACCTCCTCCTTTGAGTGAGTCGGGGGAAGCCTTCTTTCCTCTTCAGTTTTAGGAAAATGTTTGTGTGGAGCTGGCATAGCTTCTGCCCTACAGGTTTGGGGAATTTGCCAGCGATGCCCTCCGGACCTGGAGTTCTCTTTGTGGGGCGATCTTCAACCACCCCTCCGGTTTTTTTCAAAGATACAGGGCTACCCTGGTGATCCGTTTCTTCTAGAGTGAGCTTTGGGAATTTGTGTCTTTCAAGGAATTTGTCCATGTCATCTGAGCCGTTGCATTGACTGGCATCAGACTGTCCATAACTTGCCCTTGTTTGTCAACTTTTTAATAGCGTGGGATCTGTCCTGGGGTCTCCTCTCTCCTTCCCGATATCGGCCATTTGTGTGTTCTTTTACCTCCGGGATTGATGCGGCTCAGCCCCGGATGAGGAGCCCCAAACGCTGGCAAGACTTCATTCTCCGAACTGTTCCGATGACCACGACAGCCCCTCACGGGTAGGCAGCCCCACCCGGCCCAGCGCACAGAAGGCGTCGGAACTCCCGAAGTTTAACTTCTAAGGAGGAAAGAGAAGGAACGGGGGCCGGGGGCGTCAGGAAGCCCCTGGCTCAGATCTCTGCCGTTCGCTCAGGAGCGGGATAGGCTGAGGCAAAATGTCCTGAGCTGCTCCAATGGCAGGCTTGGAAAAATCCCCCTGACACAACGTGGCCATGTGGTCATGGGTCTCAGTGACAGCATGTGCTGGCTGCCCTCCCTGCTGCGTCTGTCCCCACGCCAAGGGAAGTAACGGCCCTGGAGAGAATAAGACTTCATACTACAGCTGACCCTTGAACAACATGGGGCTTGGGGCACCAGCCCCCCGGAGCAGCCGAAAATCCAAGCATGACTTCTGACTCCCTAAAACTTAACGACTAATAGCCTGATGTTGACTGACAGCCTTCCCAATAACATAAACAGTCTACAAACACATAGTCTGCATGTTCTACGTACTATTCACTGTATCCGTACTGTAAAGTAAGCTGGAGAAAAGAAACCGTTTTTTCAAATTGTTACAGATCTCTGAAACTTTTTCCCCAATATATTCATTGAAAAACTATTCAGCATCTATGGGAACCGGCGCCATTCAAACCCGTGCTGTCCAAGGGTCAACTGTAATCGCTCGGCCTCACAGAGCACCTGCCAGAGCTTCACAGTTTAGAAGCAATTGTTGGTGTCATTTTACAGATGAGAAGGCTGAGATCCAGCCTTCGGTGGCGGAGCCAGGATTCGAACCCTGGCTATGGCCCCCCTCCCTCCCGCCTGCCTGGGTGGCTGCCATGCACAGCTGGAATCTCAGCCCCACTGAGTTCCTCTCTGGCCATGGCCCCTGTCCGTTTGCATTCTCTGCTGGAGTAAAGCGATTGTAAACAGAAACACCCACAGGCTGAGGCAGCCTCGGGACTCTGAACTTGGCTGGTGTTTTCCCCGGCCCCCCAGGCCCGGGGACGGGGCTTTGGCCTGCCTTAGGCCCCAAACCACCTGCTCGGCCTGCCGTCCAGCCGGCCTGCCCAGCAAGTGAGGGAGAGAAGGGACCCTCCACTGTCTTTATATACCAGGGTTATTTTTAACCCGGCCTTCCAGAACATTGTGGAGCTTCCTCTCTCCGACGCGCAGGAAGCCCTACTTGGCCGTGTTTCCTGCTAACACGCGGCCCCAAGATTGCTGAGAACAACAGGCCCAAGACTGCTCGGCTCCGGGAAAAAACCTGGCCCTCTTTCAAAGCCCGGACAGAAAACTCTTCAGAGCTCTGCACTCCCGCCAGCGCCAGGAGGCCCCTGCAGTGCTGATAAATTGTCCGTGACGGTGCGTGGGGCTCCCAGGCCGAGCCCCCGCTGACTCCATCACCCCTTCCCAAGGTGGAGAAAAGCAGGTGCCCCCAACTGGATAGACAAATGCTTCACTGGTGGATTTTTTTTATGCTTCTGTTTTTTATTTTCATCCATCTCTTTTTATTGAGATGAAATAAGCCATTTTTAAAGTGGAAAATTCAAATGGCATTTGGTACATTCACAGTGTTGCACAACCACCACTCTGTCTACTTCCAAAACATTTTCATTTCTCTCCAAAATAAAACCCTGTCCCCATGACTATCATCCCCGTCCTCCAGCCCCTGGAAACCACTGATCCTCTTTCTGTCTCTGTGGACACGCCTGTTCTGGATGTTTCATATGCATGGGGTCACACAACACAGGGCATTTGGTGTCTGGCTTCTCGCACTCAGCGCGATGGTTTCGAGGTTATCGCATTGTACTGTGCGTCAGGACCTCGTTCCTCTTTGTGGCTGAATAATATTCCGCTGTCTATATACACCGCCTTTTGTTTATCCATGTATCTGTTGATGGATGGATCTTTGTGTTCCTTCATCATTTTAAGGCTTGGGTTTGGAAGAAATTATTTTTATCAAGGTCTTGTCATTTTCTTCTTGGAAATGTGGTCATTTACAGCAATTCATGCATGCTGTCTATGCTCTGATAGAAGGCGAGGAGGAGGTGGGCAGAGAAGGAGCGTTTCAACACTTTCTTTCTGGTTTGAAGTGTCCTTGTTCCTGAGGTCTACGCACAGCGATGGTTTCTCCCGGTGAGGGAGTGGGGTGCAGTGGGAAGCCAGACCTGGTTCAAATCCGGCCTCCTTCCCTTAGCCGCTGTCAGATGCTGAGCTAAGGAAGCCCTTCAGTTCTCTTAAAGTCTATAACCAACCTTTTGTGCTCTGACATTGGCCCTGGTATCCAGAGGGACTTTTTGCACAGGAGGGCTCTTCTTTTTCAGATGGGGAAACTGAGGCTTGCAGTGGGCATGTGACTTGCCCAGGGTCTCATGGATATAAGAGGAGCAGAGGTGCAGCCCCACAGGGCATGGGCTACTGTCCTGGGGACGGTGTGGAGGGTGTCCTCCCGGGGAGCCCCTCTGCCTGCCCCTCCAGGCCTTTCTTCCTGGGCCACAGGTCCTCAGAGAAGCCACTGTCCCCTTCTCTGATCTCTTTTGACATCACCTCCTGGGCTCACTTGTTTCACTGTTTCCTTCTCTGTGGCTTTGCCTCAGAGGGGATCTTGTCACCTTTGCCCAAAAGCACTTGCCTGAGTCGGGTGGTTCTGTGCCCCTGGGGATACTTGGTGATACCTGGGGACATTTCTGTGGTCACAGCGGGGGTGAGGGGTGTCACTGTCATCAAATGGGTGGAGTGCAGGGATGCTGCTCAGGTTCCTACGATGCCTAGAACAGCCCCCAGAGGCGCATGGAGCCCCAGATGGCAGCAGTGCCAAGGCTGGGGAACCTGCCTTAGCATGAGAGGGACTCTGTCTGTTTATATCTATCTTTTGATCTATCATCAGTCAATCAATAGATCATTCATTTATCTCTGTATCTATTATCTATCTATCTATCTATCTATCCATCTATCTATCATCATCATCGTCTATCAGAGAGAGTGACCCAGCCCCAAACCCCAGCAGTCCTGAGAACCCTCAGCCCAGCAAATGCTTGGACGTCTGTAACAGAAGGGGCAGGGGGCCCATGTGGGCTAGGAGCTGCTCGCCTCCCAGCACATATGATCCTTCTGCAACCCCGGGACCTGGGACCCCCCCACACCCAGGCGAGGACACTGGGACTCAGGAAGGTTAGGGGCCTTCTGCAAGAAGTGAACCTCAGGCTTCATTCTGAGGGCCGTGGGGAGCCATATGCGGTGTTAGAGCAGGAGAGGGATGGGGTTGGATCTGTGTACTGGGCAGATACCTCTAAGGCCAGGATCTTGGCTTGACTGATGCCACCCAGAGAGACCCCCATGAGAGAGTCAGAGGACTCCCACCTGCAAAGGTGGGGCAGGGAAGGGGCCGATTCAAGTGGGGTTCAGGGGAGAGAGGGGGGCAGAGGTGTCTCTGTAAAGCTGGTTGCCAGTGGTCCTGCAGAAGAGAGAAGCCCAGGCACGAGCCTTGCAGGGCTCCTCTTCCAGGGGGCCAGCCACAGCCTCTGCACCATGTCACTGCATACACACTCACCTATGCCCTTCCTCTGCCCGGTACCACTCAGCAGGGACCCAGCCACACTTCAGCAGGACCCGGCATGGAGGGAACAGAGCACACCCCCAGACCCGTGCATCAGGGCTGGCTGGAGGGAAGGACCTAGGACTCACAGCGGGAGCAGGGGCTCCGTCTGGGGGCAGGGCACGTGGCCAGGCTGCTGCGCTGGGGCCATGACTTGTAGGCCCAGCACACAGCGGAGGGAGTGTGTCCCAGGCAGAGGGCAGAGCGCAGGCGAAGGTCTAGAGGTGAGAATGCAGCAAATTTGGGAAAGAGGAGTTCAGGGTGTTAGGGGGACATCTGGGCAGGGAGGGGGTGGGGACGGGGGGCTGGATTATAAAAGATCTTAAAATGAGTTGGAAGTGATGCTCTAGGCAGTGGAGGGGATCCGCTCCTCTCTCCCTACCCCTCCTTGCCCCCCACAGGCAACAGCAGCCCTGGTTAGGACTTAACAGGGTCTAGGGGTCCTTGGCTCAGGGCTAGTTTAAGAGTTGCACTAAATTTATACCTGAAGCAGCTTCCAAGCCTGCAGCTATTTCTCGTCACCCTATTTTGGGTCTGCTGCCTGGACACCTAACCCTCTGTAGCCAGCTCTGCCAGCCCAGCTGGGCCTCCTGCCTCCCTGGCACTGAATTTGGCCGTCTGGCCGCACTCCTCCCCATGCTGAGCCCTGCGCCATAGCCACAGGTTGCTGAAGTCAGCAACCCTCAGGCTTTGTGCTGTGTGAGGCTGGGGCCCCCGGGAAGACTTAGCTCCATCCGGGTCGCACCTGAGGGGCCCTGGGTCTGGGGAGGGAGAGCGGGATGTGGACACCCAGCCGTAGGGTCAGGGCCTGGCCAGAGGGAGGGCGTGGAGAGCGGGGAGCAGCAGGCTCCAAGTGGCATCCACCACGGACGGCACGCGGAGGTCAGAGGCGGAGAGAGGAGGGGTGGTCGGTCCCTGCGGGGAAACCGCATGTGCGAAGGCGGAAGAGCTGAGGCAGCCTGGGCCAGCCAGGGCGATGGGGGCCTGCGTGTGCCCCGAAGGCAAGGGAGGGTCCTTGAGGGCGCGCAGCTGGGGATCAGCTGGGTCGCACCCCATCTGGGAAAACCTGTGCGGAGGAGGAAGGGGCGGCTGAGCAGGAGGGCACTCGCTGCTCTCACGTCAGCTCCTGGCCCGGAGAGAGCGCGAGCATCCGCTGCTTCCTCAGCTGCGTGGACCCCCCGGGGCTGGTCGAAATGGGGGGCTTTTTATTACGTGGTGGGTGCCAGCAGCAGGCCCACCCCCACCGCATTTATCTTGGCTTTCCCCTCCCCCTCCCCTCCCCCTCCCCTCCCCCTCCCCCCTCTCCCCTCCCCCCACCTCCTCCTCCCCCTCCTCATCCCCCTCCCCTCCCCCCTATCCCCCTCCCCCTTCTCCCTCTCCCCCCACCTCCTCCTCCCCCTCCTCGTCCCCCTCCCCCCTCCCCCTCCTCCCCTCCCCCCTATCCCCCTCCCCCTCCCCCCACCTCCCCTCCCCCTTCCCCCTCCCTCCCTCCTCCCCTCCCCCACCCCATGTCCTCCCTCCCCTCCCCCTGCCCCTCCTCCCTCCTCCCTCCGTCCTCCCTCCTCCCTCCCCTCACCCCTCTTTTTCTTTCTTTACTCATCCCTTCCCTGTTGTCCCTGGGAGCCTGGTGCCCAGGTGCTTGGGTCCCCCTGCACCCAGGGCCCATCTTGGCCAGGGCACGGGTCTCCCCTCCTCACCCAGCTTTACCCTGTAAGCAAATCGCCCTGGGATCTGAGTTCTGCCTGGCCTGTCCGGGCTTCACACACTGATTCCCAGAGCCAACCTGTACGGTGGAGGGGGGACCCAGGGGTCTGCACACTGGGCCTGCGGGCCACATCTGGCCCACGGCCTATTTTTATACAGCTTGTGGGCTGAGGATGTTAGTTTTCCTTTTTCTATTTTAATTGTACTTAAAAATACCCATAACATAAAGTTTACCATTGTAACCACTTTTTAAGTGCACAGTTCGTGGCAATAAGTACCTTTACGCGGCTATGCGGCCGTCCCCACCATCCCTCTGGAGAACTTGGCCATCCTCCCAAACTGAAACTTTGTCCCCATTAGACACTCACTGCCCCTCCCCTCCCCCTCCTCGGCCCCCACCGGCTACTTCCTGTCTCTGTGAGCCTGACTGGGGGCCTCATGTAACTGGGATCCGACAGTACTTGTCTTTTTGTATCTGACTTATTTCACTGACATGGCGTCCTCAAGGCCCATCATCTGTGTGGCTGCGTGTCAGAATTTCCTTCCCCTTTGTGGCTGAATCATACTGCATTGTGTGGATGAGGCCGCATTTTGCTTACTCATTCATCCGTCAACATACCCTCGGGTTGCTCCCGTCTTTGGCGATTGTGTGTTCTTTATGCCAGCTTTACGCAGGTATACTTCACACGCCATACAATCTCCCCTATTAGAAGTGTACAATTCAATGATTTTCAGGCTATTTGCAGAGCTCTGCATTCATCGCTGTAATTGATTTTAGAATATTTGTATTACCCCCAAAGAAACCCAGCGCCCTGTAGCTATCACCCCTGATAAGAATGCCATTAACTTTTTTTAAGAGTTGGTGAAAGATGTTGAAGAAAAGAATATCTTGTGACATGTGAAAACTCTATGAAATGAAAATGTTGGTGTTCACAAATAAAGTTTTACGGACACGTGACCCACCCATCAGTGTGCATCTTACCTGTGGCTGCTCTCAGGCAGACGGGACGGCCTGCAAAGCCGGGCTTCTTGACCGTCTGGCCCTTTGCAGGAAAGATTTGCTGACCCTGCAATGTGTCCTCACCTTTCCAGTGCTGCTCTGGCCCAGCTGGGTCACCTCCATCCTGCCCGGTGACCCGGCCACCAGCCCCCGCTGCCTCCGCGCTGGGTCAGTCTCTGAGGTGGGGCTGGCCTCTGCACAGCGGCATCTCTGGTTGCAATCTGCCAGATGCAAGTGGTACCCCTCCCAGGTGTGACAGTGTCCCCTGGGGGAAGGATTGCCCCGGATGAGAACCACTACTATACAAACACTGTATTTTTATAACCACAGCTTAATATTCAATTTTATGAATAGATGCCTTATATATTTAGCCATTGCCCCATTGATAGCTGCTTCCAATTTTCACCATTAGGCATAATGCGATACACATGCTTGCATGTAACCTTGAATCACACTTTAAAACCACAAAGTCACCTTCATGAAAGTCATCAGATACATGAGAGATATAATATTTTCCTACAGTAGGTTCCCATCCTCGGCCCCACGGTCACTGGGGCTGCATCATTCTCTGCACAGGGGTGCCCTGTGCACTCTGGGGTATTGAGCAGCAGCCCTGGTCCCACCCATCGGATGCCAGTAGCTCCCCCAGACAGTGGTTATGACCAAAACGCCTTCAGACATCACCTAGTGTACCCTGGAGGTTAAAACCGCCATGCTTGCCCCCCGCCCCGACACCCCCAGTCTTGGTTTGGTGGGAAGCAGAGAGGCTAGGAGATCTCTCCCCCCTCACTCAGAAAGAGGTACAAATCCCTGCCTGACTCTGAGATGGAATTTCCTTCCCACAGCTCACTGCCCTCCTGTGGTGTGTCCATTACTCACCCCTTCAAGGTAAACTGAGGCTCAGTGAGGGAAGCCAGGAATCAGTCCTCCTGTCCCCTTCCCCACAGGCTTTCTCTGAGCAGCAGAAATTACAGCCCTCAGAGCCCCAAATAGCTCCTCTCTCTCCGAGGCAGTGACCAAGCCCACGGGCCTGTGGTTCAGACTCCAAAGCTGTAGGGATAAAATAAGAGATTCAAATCCTCTCCCCCAGAGATCACAAACTTCAAAGAAGACAACACAGTTTGGTTCCTGATGATGGGGGCCTGACTGTGCTTGCCCACAAGGGTGTGATAGGAAGGGTCAAATTGAGCCCCTGAATGGGGTGGGGTGGGGGGCAGTGAACCCCCAGGCTGTCCTGCTGGATGAGCTCAGAAGGAAGCACCTACAGACTCTTTGGTGAGAACCTGGGACCTTGGAATGGCACTGGGTGCAGCCCATTGGCAGGCATAGCTTAGGGTCACCTCCTCCAGGAAGCCTCCAGGAATTCATCCCATCTGTCCTCACATAGTTCCCTTTGTGAGCCTCCTTGGTGTCAGGGGAGGGTCTGAGCCTGGACCCCATGGGTTCCTCGCTGTCAGGGTGAGGGAGCTTCAAGATGGGCGGGGAGGCTCAGACCAATGGAGTTTTGCAATTTCTCTGCATTAGTAGAAAAGAGAAAAATGCCCATGCCTCGGAAGACCCAGAAAGGCCGAGAAACCACTCCTCATGAAGGGAGGCCAAAAAGACACGTGGTGAATTTGGATTGGATTCTAAATAAGCAAAGAATATTGGTTACTTAGGATGACCATAAAGGATATTGTCTTAGTCTGCTTGGCAGTTATAGCAATACCATGTGCTGAGTGGCTTATAACACAAATTTATTCTTACAGTTCTAGGGGCTGGAAGTCCAAGATCGAGGTGCAGGCAGGCTTGGTATCTGGTAGGAACTCTCCGTGGTTCACAGATGCCAACCTCTCACTGTGTCCTCACACAGCAGAAGGAACAAGGGAGAGATCTGGGGTCCCTCGTGTAAGGGCACTGATCCCATTGACTAGGGCCCCGCCCTCATGAGCCCTCCTGATGGCCCCACCTCCTAGCGCCATCACACTGGAGATTAGGTCGCAACACATGAATTTTAGGGGGGACGCAAGCATTCAGACCATACACATATGATTGGGGGCAGTTTGGGGGAATTTGGCTACAGGATGTAGATTCAGAAATCCTTTCCCTCCGTGTGAACTTTGAGGAGTGTGACATGTGTCCTGGAGCCGAGTGGGAGAATCTCCTGGTTCTTAATGCAGGCAGAGAGATTTAGGGCGTCAGGGAGCATGCTGTCTGGGGTGTACTCTCAAATGGCTCAGCATTGATATTATATTGCTTTCGGCTGAGTATTTGTGTCTGCCCTCCAGCCAGATTCATATGCTGAAGTCTGAATCCCCAGAATGTCAAAATAGGACTGTATTTGGAGGCAGGGACTTTAAAGAGGTGATTAGATGAAGGGCTATAGAGTCAGCCAAACTCCCATGTAAGTAGTGTCCTCATGGGAGGGTCACAGGGAGAGGCAGCGAGGAGGTGGCCGTCCGCAAGCCCAGGAGGGAGGCCTTGGAGAAACCAGCCCTCCCAACACCTTGATCTTGGGCTTCCAGCCTCCAGAACCACGAGAGAATGAATTTCTGTTGTTTAGGACACTCAGCTCATGGTATTTTGTTATGGCAGCCACAGCCGACTGACACAACATATATGGAAGTTATGTATCTATCTACACCATTTGTATCAATTGTATATATTTATGTATAAATACATATAGACATATTTATATTAATTAAACACACACACACATATGTATATACAAACAGAAAGAGGGAAACAGAAAGAAAGAATGGGGTACATCATTAGCACTTTGTGAGTCTCTGTGCAGGGTATGTGGGTGTTCATTTTATTATTCCAGCAACTTTCCTACAGCTTGTGCGTTATTCCGAATGAAATGTTGCAAAACACAGAACAGCCTTGGCTGTCCCCACACCCTCAAACTGGGCCCGACTAAGTCAGATCCTTGGGCCTGAGGTGAGCTCCCGAACAGGGAGCTGAAGCAACGTGGACTCACCTGCAGGGCAGACGGGTGCCAGAGCTGGTAGGGGTCCTTCCCTAAGGGCCCTGCAGGGCTGATGCTGGGGAATGCGTAGGGTGCTGCCGCTCCTGCGCCTGCCCCGCCAGACCTCCTTCGCCCGTCTCAGCGAGCTTGCAGCCTTCCCTGTGTGAGGACAGCATTCCCTGCATTTTGCAGAAGTGACAGGTGACAGGTCTGGTGCCCCATGTGAAAGTGCCTACCTGTCCCCCAGCCCCTGGCGACCACTGATCTGCTCTGTCTCCATGGAGGTGCCTGTTCTGCACATTTCACAGACATGGAGTCACACACCACGTGGCCGCGTGTGTCCGGCTTCTTTCTCTCAGTGTGGTATTTGCGAGGTTCATCCGAGTTGCAGTGTGAATCAGTGCTTCGTTCCCTTGTATGGCTGACTGAGTACATTCTGTTTCAAAATCAGGGCTTTTCTTGAAGAAACGCAAAAAGCTATATTTGGCAAA
The DNA here is from genome assembly GCF_030020395.1 of Manis pentadactyla. Classification (NCBI taxonomy): domain Eukaryota; kingdom Metazoa; phylum Chordata; class Mammalia; order Pholidota; family Manidae; genus Manis; species Manis pentadactyla. The sequence goes on from NC_080030.1 coordinate 13,371,516, forward strand.
CATCAAACAATGTTTGGCTTTATTTGTTTTTTTCTCCCTTCCACAAATAGCTGCAAACGGCTTCAAGCTGCCAAACATCACACACACTCCCAGTGCTTAGCCGCAAGCCCGTGGGTCTCCTGTTTAAGGGGTCCCAGGCTCAAATGGCCCCCACGGGAATAACATTTTAATTAAAAAGCCTTCCAATGACAGACTGGCAATGTAAACTCCCAGGCAGTGAAGGCCCCAGCCTGGCAGGGTGCAGGCCATGCCTGACATTCCAGGCCCGCCTCTTTGGAGTCTCAGCAGCCACAGAAGTCCCCGAGCCCAGCCAGGAATAGTTCTGCCTTTTATTTGGAAAGAGAATTACAGGGCCTGTGGCCCAGCCCCGAGCTTGCTGCTTCGAAGCCGTATTTTTGAACACGACTCTAACCACACACTTGCTTTCGATGGTCCATGCCAGGCTAAATGCTGCCAAGCTGCCGAGACGCTCGGCTTGCAGCTCTAAACACAGGTTCTTTTTCATTCCTGTTTTAAGGTCTGTCCAACTATTTCTGTGCAAAAACAGATTTAAAATCTGGCTGGCTCAGGAGCCCCCAGCAGCCGCCAATGACGCCCACTTCTTTCCGCTCCCCCAAATGGGTCTCGGGTCTGCCTTGTCCGTGGGGATTTTTCTAGCTGACAGAGTTGTCTCTGGTTCCCCGAAGTCCCCCCCAATACATGCAAACACAGCCCAGGGAGTGTGGGGCTTTGGGATCAACAGGACCATTGGCCAGGACGAGGTGGGTGATTCCTGGAAGAAGAACGAGGTATTGTTACCAGAAAATTCAGGGAAGGAAAAGAATCATATGGTCACAGTGTGAGCCAAGGTTTGAACTGGGGTCCTACTTAAATGAAAGTCACAAGGATTAAAAAATGCTAAGCCCTTTTTTGGGGGCCAGCAGGGCACTAGGAGTAATGTAAAATGATGCAGTCATGAAGTTTAGTGGTTCTGCAAAAAGTCACACATGTAATTAGCATATGACCCAGCAATTCCACTTCCAGGAATATCACCCCCCTGAAATTGAAAACAGGTGTTGGGAGAAAAACTTGTGTACACATATTCAGAGTAGCACTAGTTATAATCACCAAATGGTGGAAGGAACACAAATGTCCATCAAAGATACAAGCATAAACACTAGGTGGTCCGTCCATCTGATGGACTATTACTCGGCCATAAAAAGGAAAATGAAGCCCTGACACACACTGCAATGTGAAGGGACCTCAAAAACATCATGCTGAGGGATCCCGTGTCTATGAAATGTCCAGAGCGGGTACATCCACAGAGACCAAAAGGAGATCTGTGGCTGCCAGGGGCTGGGGGAGGGGGAGGGGGGCTGATGGCTCACAGGGAAGGGGTCTCCTCTGGGTAGATGGGAATGTTCTGGAACCAGACAGAGGTGGTGGTGGCGTGCAACATTGTGAACATACTCAATGCCACTGACTTGTTTGCTTTAAAGTGGTTACTTTTATATTATATGGATTTCACTGCAATTAGAAAAGACAAGTTCAGCTCTACCCTTGGTTTCAAGGAAAGGAAGTGTCCAGAAGCAGGTGGGGGAGATAACGGCATATCAGCAGCACCTGTGAGAAAACCGTCAGGGTTCAGTTGGGTTGCTATGACTCAGCAGGGGGAAGGGGCCTGGGATGTGCTGAGTCAACAGAGGTATAGGGTCCAGATAGAGAGAGGTGGGTTCCCTGGCCAGACCACAAGAAAAGATTTGGGTTCAAATCTGGAAAGGAGAGGTAAGGACAAAGTGGGGGGTTGCAGAGGGGCTCAGCAAGGTTGAGGAAATGGGAAAGCCCATCCTTTCCATGCACTGCATGCATTATGCAGCATGAACTCTAAAGCTGGGCTGATTGCATTCAAATCCCAGCTCTGCCACTTACTGTGTGACCTTGGGCAAGTCACTTAAACTCTCTGAGCCTCAATTTTCTCATCTCTAAAATGGGGATAGCAACAGTGCCTGTTTCATAGCATGGTTATGAGAATTCAGTGCCTCGCAGTAAAAATATCGTTGTAGGGAAGAGCAGGTTCGGAGGGATACCGATAATTAATAACTTGGGACAGTTGAGCTGTGTTGGTGGGAGAGATGGATCACATGAGATGGTGAGATACCTGGGGTAGGGACTGTTGTCTTGGTTGATGCTGTCTGCTCCAAGCCCTGTATAAATGTGTGGTGGGTGATGGATAAATGAATGGAACAAGCAGGAGTGATTGCACAGAGGAGGGGGTTTTGAACTGGGTTTTGATGAATGAGTAGGAGTTTTCTGTGTTGCTAGTGAAGCAGGTGGAAGGGCACTTTAGGTAAAGGGAACCGCATAGGGAAAGTTGTGCAGATGTGGAGCACTGTGGTAGAGCAGTGACTAGTGAGCAGATCTGGAGAGAGCCTGGAGACACCCCACCCCACCCCACCTTGGAGACAACCAGCACAAAGTAGTAAGAGATGGCTGTGAAGAAGCTGCCTGCTCTTACCAGAAGGAAGCTGGTCACTCCCATCCTCTTTGCTTCAGAGTGGGCCCCAGAAATTTAAAACATATTCTAATCTAAAGAAGACATACAAATGGCCAGCAAGTACATGAAGAGTTGCTCAACATCACCAATCGTCAGGGAAATGCAAATCAAAACCACCATGAGATACCACTTCACACGCACTAGGATGGCTACTGTCAAAACACCAGAAAACAGCAAGTGTTGGTGAGGATGTGGAGAAATTGGAACCCTTGTGCACAGCTGGTGGGTATGTAAAATGTTGCAGCCACGGTAAAAATCAGTATGGAGGTTCCTTAAAAAGAATTATCGTATGACCCAGCAATCCCTCTTCTGGATATATAACCAAAAGAATTGAAAGCAGGGTCTTGAAGAGAGATTCACGGTGTTCACAGCAGCATGATTCATAGCAGTCAAAAAATGGAAGCAACTCAAGTGTCCATCAGAGATGAATGGGTAGGCATACTGTGGTGGATCCGTACAGTGGAATAATATCCAGCCTCAAAGGAAGGAAACTCCGACACCTGCTCTAAGGTGGGTGAACCTTGAGGACATTATGTGGAGTGAAATAAGCCAGAGACAAAAGGACAAATACTGTCTGATCCCACTTATGCGAGGTGCCTAGAGTCGTCAGATCCCTGGAGACAGGAAGTAGATGGTGGGGCCAGGAGAAGGGGGTGGGGAGCGAGGGGTCAGGATGGATGCGCAGCAGTGTGATGTACTTAACGCGGCGGAGCTGTACGCTTAAAAATGGTGAAGATGGTGAATTTTATGTCATATACATTTTACCACAATTTAAAAAAACATATGTTGTGAGGTGTGTCTGTAACAGATTTATTAATTCATTTAATGTCCCAAGTGGGGCTCCGTTTGCCAGGCTGCTTGGCGATGCTGGGTGGACATTTTCCTCTCTCTGTGCCTCAGTTTCCTCCAGTGCAAACTGGCAGGGGTGAGGTTTTTCTCTGGTGTCACTGGGATGGTCAAGGTGCCACGTAGGGAAGCCAGATGGGGATGGGAAGAGTCCTGGCCCACGTGCGCGTCCCGCTTGGGAAATCTAAACTTGCGTCCTCCGTTTTGGCTGAGGGAGCACCATGCCTGTTCTTTATTCCACAGAAAGAGGCCAAGGCTTTTGCATGAAAGCAAGCCTTGCTGATGTCTGTTGAGTGCCTGCCTCGTGCCCACCACATGCCCAGGACGTGGGCTCACAAGGATGGTCTTGCATCTGCCCATTTCACAGACTTGTAAACTCCTACGTGAGAAGGCTCAGAGAGGTGAAGTGACTCGCTCAAGGGCACACCCACATCTCCTGTCACATGAGGCTCACATCAAGAAGGTCCCGAAACCCCCACGATGTATTCCAAGGGTGGCGTCCCCGTGGTGGTTTGAAAACATGAGCAGAGGGTACCACACTCAGACGGGGGCGACTGGGCAAAGGGGATCCGGAACCTTCTGCTTTCGCTCGGTGATTCTCCTCCCAAGGCAAACGGTCTTAATTTTCTTGAACGTGGCGTGGGGAGGGGGAGAAAGTCCCGGTTTGGGAATTACTGCCTAAAATGAGGTGTTCCAGATGGGACCCTGGCGCAGCAAGTGGAGACCCGAGGAATCCCAGGTCGGGCTGGGGTGTCATGGACAGCCCTGTCCCCAAGCGAAGCCTCCTATTTGGTCGGCGTGAGGGACTCGGAGGGAGGCAGGGACGGGACTCTCCGCTGCCGTCTGGGCCCGGACGCGGAGGTGTCTGGGGGCGAGACAACGACCAGCTCTGCCTGGCTCCAGAACATTTCCACCATCCCAAGACGTTTTAACTTCATAAAGCTGCCAGGCTGGTTTCCAGTGGGTCATGCCCTCAAGAGAGCATGCGTTTTCATCGGCCTGTTTGTCCCAGAACCAGCCCCGGCTCTGGCAGATGCTCCATAAATATTTGTTAAATCAGTGAGCGAATGAATGACCACAGTCACTGCTGGGCCTGCTTCTCAAATACGTGGATGGGGTCTGCTGTCCGGGGAAGGCGGTTCCCTGAGGCGTGCTGGCCTTGTGGCCGCTGGGCCGCAAGAGTTCCACGTGCTGGGCACCGAACTGTTCTCAGCTGTTGGGCGACATGTGTCCCCTCTTACAGAGGGGAATACCGAGGCTTGGAAAGCGCCCTCAGAGGCTGTGCATTAACAAGGACCCTGCAAGGATCCCCCCCCCACTCTCCCAGGGTGCAGCAGGAAGGCTCAGCCTGCAGAGAGGCCAGATAAGAGTGATTGGCTTGGTGATGGGGACCCGGGTTCGAATCCCAGGTCTGCCACTGTCGAGGGTGAGCCCCAGCGGGGCAGCCACCACCCTGAGCTCCCTTTTCCACTTCCAAGAAAGATTTATTGAGGGTCTGGTGTGTGTGGAGGTCTCTCTCTGGGTGCCCTGGCTTGGAGAATAATACTATCCTCCCCCTGGCAGGCTTGGGTGAGGCCCAAAGGAACCCGCAGGCACAGAGTGTTTTTAACCCCTCTGTCCAAGATGAGGTGGCCTTGGGAGGGAAGTGGTTCAAGGGGGGAAATTGAGAAATAAAAGAGCCAGTGGGTCCCTGGGCCAGGGGCAGGGGGCAGGGACAGGGGGGCCTGGACATGTTCCTTTCGTCTCTGGCTCTGTTGCTGTGTCTGTAGCACGAGGTGGTGGCCCCGTGTTCCTGCCACCCTCTCTGTCTAAAGATCTCAGGCTTCCAAAAACAGGCACCCTATCCCTCGGTGCTCTGAGTTCACTGAGCACCTGTGATGGATCGGGCTTGGTCCCCCTCCCTGGGGACAGAGCAGTGAACAGAACACACACCGGGCTGCCTCACAGAGCTCACATTCCAGGGGAGGGGGGAGCCCAATGATTTAATTACAAGTCATGAGAGATAGACAGAAGATTGCATGCCCAGGTGTGTGTGGTGTAGGGGTGAGTGGCAACCCAGAGAGAGCCCCAGGAACACCCAACCTGTCCCAGGATGGGCATGGACATCCTGGAGGTCTTCCTGGAGGTGACATCCAAACCAAGGCCTGTTGCCAAGCAGCTGAGGGGGACAAAGTCTTGCTACTTGCTGCATCTCAGCTTGGAGCTGTGCTTGGTCTTGAGAGGCCAAGGTTTTACATCCCCTCCTTCCCCACACTGCACATGATTTCTCTCATCAGGCTCTGGGTTAACAGGGACAATCACTAAGCCTGTGCTGGACACTGGGAGTCCCTTCCCCCAGGGGCTTCTCAGGCCCGCAGGAGATTAGGGTGTCTCAGTAAATAGACACAGAAATGAATTCCAGGTACGGAGATGTGGGCAGGGGGCTGCAGGCAGGTGAGGGAGGCGCTGGGGGCCCAGGGGAGCAGGCAGGCGGCAGCCCACGGAGGAAGTGGCTTAGCAGGTAGACAGCTAGCCAATGTGCGGAAACCCTAGGCAGCCTGTCGTCGTGGTCGTGGGCAGGCAGGGGGCCGGCGCCCCGAGGCCACATCTGAGGGGTGGCCCCTGGCACCTCTCCCGCCAGAGGGCAGGGAGGAGCAGCTGACACCACCAGAGTCCCCGGAGGGGGCTCACCTGGCCTGTGTTCAGGTGGTGGAGCACCATCTCCCTCCAGCGCCCTCCCAGTCCCCCAGGACACCTCCCCTGGGGAGGGTCTAGGCAGCCCCCTGCCTGTCACAGCTGTCAGGGGAAGAGCCTTCTTTTGGTTTTAAGTTTCACTGAGATACAAATAAACGCACCTACCATATAATCCACCCACTTAAAATGTCCAATTCAGTGGTATATTCAGCGTTGTGTCACCAAGGCCATAGTCCATTTTATCACCCCAGGAAACAAACTTTAGCTATCACATACCTGTCCCACCCTTCCCTCAGCCTTAAACAACCACTAATCTACTTCCTGCCCCTATGGACTTCCTATTTCTCAATGGTATTGCCAAGTCCAGGGCCTCCCGCCCATCCCCACTTGGGGCTCCCTCTGTCCACGCTGTGGGGTCTCACTTTGTGCTCATGAGTGCTTCGAGTATCCCCATTTCACAGATGAGGAGACTGAGGGTCAGAGAACACAAGCTGTATGTCCCTTCGCAGGGCCGGGACAGAGGCGGAATTTGAACCTCATCCTTCACCCTTGACCTTCCCCGTCCCCAGCTTGAACCCTGCAGAGTCCTTGCTGTGTCAGAGGTAAGCCCCAGCTCATCAACCTCAGTGAGTCAGGTGGTCCCCCCTCCACACCTTTGCCCCTGTGGGCGCTGTTGCCTGGAGTGCCCGCCCCTCATTCTGCAGCTAACCTTCACTCGCTCCCTCGGGATCCCCTCTTGGTGTCCCTTCCTCCAGGAAGCCTTCCAGAAGCCCCTGGCCAAGCCCTGCTGCTCCCTCTCTCCAGCCCTGACCCCTTGGTCATGAGACCAGGAGGCATCCAGCCAAAAACCTTAAAAGTAAGTCCTGTAAACAAGTCACTGGGCACGTTAAAGGCTCTAACAGGCCCGGATTGTGATGAGGGGGCTGATAACCCTGCTGTTCTGTGCCGACTACCCTGTGATGACATGGACCGCTCTTCTGAGAAGCGCATGCGTGGAGAGGCCCCAAAACCACCCAGCCCTGCCGCTAATAGCAGATAAAGGCCCCCGGAGCTGTGGTTTTCACAGCGATCACATTTGTGGCAGCAGGTTGACCAAGCAGAAGGCGATCAGAACAGTCTCTGGGCCCGGCCACAGTCAGGAGCAGGGGGCTGCACACGTGGGGCACTCAGAGATGCTGGGCTGAGGTGGGGCTCCCAGAGCTAGAGGGGAGCATTTGATTGGTATCGTGCACCTTGGCACCTTTTCCATCCATGCACAGATGGGACACCAGGCGTCGCATGGATCCCTATGCCTCCTTTCCAAGTCCAAGTGGGTGTCATTTCCAGATGGGTCTCAAACACCCTTTGCTTCATAGGTAGGGTTTGGGAGTAATAGAATGAGTCCCCGTCAGGCCTGGGGCCATCTGCGGGAAATGTGTGGATTGTCTGCGGCTTGGCAGAAGTTTCCTCTGTCTGGGACAGTGGCCTTTTTTCTGTCACAGAGCCAAGTCTCTGGGAAGCGACAGCACGTGGAATACAGTTCAGTCTTTCTGGGTTCAGGCCCAAGGCTGGCACTGTTGTCCTGAACTCAGGATCTGGAGGCTCTGCTGGAAACAGAGCCTTGGTTCTGGGGTGCATCCGTACTGTTCCATGCTGTTTCACACTGTTCCAGCTTCCTCAGGCAATTGCACACAAGCCCGAATTCCCTGTATCCTGGGGCCTTCACAGGAAGATAGGAAGTATCTACATATCCAAAGGCAGGTCCAGGTCTGCCATACGCCTATCCTCAGCAGGCACTCTCAGAGGGGCTGCAACGTGCCAGGCCCTGTCCTGGGTATGTCCCAAGGCAGGTTTGGAATAAAATCCAAACCTCCCACTGAGGCCCACCAGGCCCTGTGGTCTGACTCCAGCCACCCTCTGACCCCATTTTCTCCTCTTTCTAACACACCAACCCCCGCTTCTGTTTCATGATCATACTGGGCATGGTCCTGCCTCAGAGCCTTTGCCATGGCTGTTCCTTCTGCTAAGAATGCTGCTCCCTTGGCTCAGTCCCTCACCTCCTCAAAAGAAGAGGCCCTCCTTGACTTACCCAGCTAAAACTCTCCTAGTCCCACCCACCTCCTTATCCTGATTCATTTTTCTGCATCACAAAGATTTTACATGATGGTATTTGCATGCCCACACGTTTATCGTTTCTTTCCCCACTGGCAGGAATCTTGCCTGTCTTGCTCACTACTGTATCCCCCCGGCTGGGCACACTGCAGCTGTGTAATAAAGACCTGTGAACAGATGTACAGTGTCCGGGTGGTGGGGGGCGCTGTGGAGGGGAAGGGGCTGATGCGGGCTGGAAGAGCTCCCTGGGGGGCCAATATCGCAGACGGGAAGTGAAGAGTTTGCTTCTGAGGAACTGGGGGTCAGATGCGGCCCGGGCTAGAGGCAGACCCGTAGGGAACTGCAAGGTGAGGGGGTTGCCAGGGACCCCAGGCTTGCCCAGACCCCCTATTCTGAGATTTTCTTTTTTTTTTTCTGTTCTCCCCATGGGATTTTGAGAGTTGGTGCATGTTCACAACCAGCTAGTTCTTTAAAGAAACCTTTTATTTTGGAATGATCTTAGACTTCCAGACAAGTCACACAGGCAATATAGGGAACCCCCTCCTCAACTTCCCCCACTGACTTTGGACATTTTCCCCAAGGTCAGGGGCAAGCTGAAGGAGGCTCAGGAGAGAATGGAGGCTCCATCTAAGAAAAAAAATCTAACTCTGGGAGCTGTTTCTGGGTATGAGGGTCCAAACAGGCTGCCCTGCAGGTAGTGAGCACCCTGTCATGGGGGGACATGTAAGGAAGTTCTATTTGGGATCCTGGAAGGGATTCAATGAGAGTATTCAGCCTGCAAAAGGAAGTTGGACTGGACAGCCTCCAGTCCAAAACTTCCAACCCAGGTATCTGATTCCCATCGGGAAAAGAATTCTTCCGAGTGTGTTGGCCCAATTCTCCTAGTGACTCACCCACATCTCTCTCTGCCTTTGAGTCTGAGCTGAGTTTTCATGCTAGACAAGTGGGTCCCCTTCTCTAGTTTCCCAGTCTGTAAAACAGAGGCTTCCGCTTCACACCCTGTCATCCAAAAGACAAAGATGGACAAGTGTCGGCAAGGAGGTGAAAGCTCTGGAACCCTCCACCATTATGCTTAAGAAGGCAAGAGAATTTGGTGCTTCCTCAAAAAGTTAAATATAAAGGCCAGATGACCCAGCTGTTCCCCTCCTAGGTACAGACCCAAGAGAACTGGCAACAGGTGTCCACATAAAACTCGGGCACGCATGTTCACATCAGCACCGATCACAATCTCCCAAAAGGAAACAACCCAATGTCCATGGATGGGTGAATGGATACGCACAATGTGGTCCATGCACATGGTGGAATATTACTCAGCTATGAAAAGGAACAGGCCCTGACATACACAATAATGTGGATGAAGCTGGAACGTGAGAGACGCCAGACAGAGAATGCCACTTTACATTTAACTCCATGTCCACGAAGGGCCCAGAACAGGCCCATGCGTAGAGATGGAAAGCAGATCAGTGGCTGCCAGGGGAATGGGGAGTGACGGCTCATGGGGACAGGGTCTTCTTTTGGGAAGACAGGAATCTTCTGGACCTATATAGGGGTGATGGTTGCACGACACTGTGAATGTACTAAATGCCACTAAGTTCACCTTAGAAGAGTTAAAATGGTGAGTTTTATCTTGTGTGCATTTTATCTTAATAAACATCTGAGCTCGCCTCTATGGTCACCCCTAAAGCAGAGAGGCTGGAGGATCCACACATACTGTCCCCTCCCCTGCCCTCTGGCCCAGCAACTAGGACAGATTTCAGGTCCCCGACCCTCAGAGCTGTCAGAGCAGAGTGGGTGCTGGCAGCCAGCCTAGTGCGGGCAGCCTGGGGTCCATCAGCTGTCCCACCCACCACGCCCAGGTGGCTGCCACACAGGCTATAGTGGTAAAGGGGGAAGTGGGGCCTTTCGTGGTCCCTGGGCCCCTGGATTTGCATTAGCCACTTTTACATAAAAATCTTTCCAGGCTGTGCCCAGTGGGCCTTGAAGCCGGCCTAGGGGTCGGGCCGTGCAGGAGGGCATGCCGGAGGCTTCTGCACCACCAGCCCAGGCTGCTGGTTCCTGTTTTGGGGGAAGGTTATCAGCACTGGCTTCTTAGAAAGAGCCCAAGTTGGGGCAGCCTTCCAGCCCCCGGTCAGTCCCAGTGGCCGCTTCTCCCCTCCCCTGCCCTGGAGGGGGGTGGACAGGAGCTCCATCTCAGGGTCAGCTGTGGGGGTTGTGGGGGACAGTGGCCGTGTACGGAGCACTGCCGGTGCCCCTGGCTTCCTTGGAGCCGTGGGTGTGCTAGTGCCTGGGATCCCCACGAGACACGCCAGCCCCGAGCCCTAGGTTCAGCCGAGAATGCTGGGATTTGCTGGGCTGGGACTGGAGCCCAGGCTGAGTTCCGAGTCGCTACCCTGGTGCTGAGCCCAGGCTCATGAAGCCCCCACTTGAGATAAGATGGGACCATTTATTCAGACAACACATTCTCACCGGACACCTCACGGCGCCCGGGTGTAAGCTCGGGGGCGGGAACTCAACGGGCAGCAAACCCAGAAAGCCCCCCTCCTCTAACTGGGGGAAGGGTGCAGGGGTGGGTGTGGGGAGGGACCAGAGCCGCAGCTGTGGGCCAAGTGAGGGGTCGGGGGGTGGCTTGGGGGCGATAGGCCCCCTGCTCTGCAGGGGCTGGGCACCCCCCCGCCCCCGACAGGCACCTCTTCACTTTCCTGCTTTGGTCTCACCCGCACGGGCCTGAATTTGCATTATTGGGACATTTCTTCTTTTGCAAACTCCGACCTTCTGCTTTCTCTGCAGAGTCTCTCCTGGTGCGGGCGCGGCCTCCACCCCCACGGGCAAAGGACGGCCTCCTCAACCTCCCAGAAAAGCCGCCTCTGAGGTCCTGGGCTGCGAGATGCCTAAGCTGTGGGCCAGGAGCCCACTGGCCTGCGGGGCTCGCCGCCTAGCGAGCGCCCCCTAGAGCAGGGCTGGAGATGGTCCTCCCCTTACCCCCCCCCACCACCCCTGGGGTCTCCACTTCACAGTTGGGAACGCCAAGGTCAGCAAGCTCGGACCAGGACTCGAACCCAGGCAGGTTCGATGACCCTTCTCCTCCTCCAGTCCGTGGGACATTGGAATGGAAAGAAAGAGGCCCTGGGACAGCCAGGCTGGGCTCTCCCTGACAGGCAGCCAAGCAGCTTGGCCTCAGTGGGCCTCAGTGTACCCCTCTGGCAAATGGGCTGAGCACTCCTCATCACCCCATCATGATGCTCCTGTCTGTGGCTTTGGCAGCCTCTACCTGTGTCTTCAGCCCCCACTTAAACCCCCTGATGGCACCTCAGTAACATTTACATGTTTGCCGTGACTTCTGAGGTTCTCCGTGGTCAGCATCAGGCTCCCTCAGGGCCCTCAGTCCTTGCACCTGCGGGGCCCGCCGCCTGGAGTGCCCTTCCTGGGTCCATCCGTGCCCTGGAACCCACCTAGTTATTACCTACTTACCCATCCAGTTCAGCGTGATGTCTAACTGCCTTTTTTCATTCTCTTCTTTTGAAGCATTTCGCTGAAGAGTAACATGGATACAAAAGTGCCCAAATCCTAAATACACGGCTTAATACATTTTTGCAGAGTTAGTTAGCACAGCCACGGAGCTGCTGCGCAGATGGACAAAAACAAAAACATTCACAGCCCCACCGTCTCACCGTCTCCCAACACCACCCCCTGGTAGGCTCCGTACTTCCACCTGATGCTTCCTGATGGCCTGAGGGGCCCTCTGCCTGTGACGGAGCTGCCTGAAAGAGCTGCCAGGTCCACGGGCTGCACGAACAGAAGCATAGATTGCAGCACCAGGCAGGCGATGCCGCTCCTCATTCTGGCTGGCAGTCTGCCCCTGCCACTTCGAAATGGGACGGACAGATGGAGGCTTCAGGGAAGACCACTGTGGTGTGTGTGTGTGTGTGTGTGTGTGTGTGTGTGTGTGTGTGTGTGTACAGTTTTGAGCAGTACCCTGGAAGAAATCACTGGAGGCTTTAAGGCATTCAACCTAGAGAAGGACAGATGCAGGTCCCTGTCACCTGCTCTACGTGGCTAGATGGCGGAGCAGGGTTGGCTGAGGGTCCACTCTGGGGAAGGCACCAACTCCTACCAGTCAGTGTCTAGGCCCTAGAGAAGGCGGCTTCGCGTAATGAGCAGCCTGTCGGGAGAATGGTGCCAGCCTGACATCCCCTTGGCAGCAAACCAAGCAGGAGCTCAGGATTGCAGGCTGACCAAATCCAGGGAGTATTGCCTTTTGCCGCCCTCAGGCCTTGCAGGGAGGTAGGTGGGAGGAGGACTTCAGGGGATATGTGGCCATGACGAGACCTTTCTCAGGGGGAAAATCAAAGCCCCGAACTGGACAGTGACCTGCCCAAGGTCATTCAGCCAAAACCAGCTTTCCAGGCACAGGCCTGGCTTGGAGCTCTGGCTTTGGGTGGAGTTCAGGTCAGGTTATATCTGGCCTGGCTGTTCCCTCTCACTAGTTGCAGCTGCCCGGGGTGGGGACCGCTGGGCATGCTCCAGCAGCCTCACTGGCAGGCGGCCCACAGGTGCCGGGCAGGCCATTTACATAGCCATGCTTGGTCACCCCAGCCTGGCTCACTCCTGCCCCCCCGTCTCTCACCAGGAAAAGTCTCAGGGCCTGAGAGCAGGAGCTGACTCTGAGCCCCAGTGAGGTCCTGAGTATTTTTATTTCACTTCTGCGTTTCACTTTTACTGGGCCTGGGTGACATGTGAGTGGCAACTAGCAGGCCTGGGGTCCTCTCCTTGGGGACAGGGGTGGGGGAGGGCCTGAGTTTGAATCCTGACCCTACCACTCACTGGTTGTGTGACCCTTGGGGCCACACCTGACCCCTCTGAGCCTCCTGTGTGGTGCAGGAGACCCTGGGCCTGGATTCTAATATGGCCCTGCCTCTGACCTGTTGTGTGGCCTCTGGCAAGTTACTTCCTGTCTCTGGGTCTCAATTCTCTCCTCTGTAAAATGGAAATAACTACAGCCACATCCTTATAATGTCTGTCTGATCCAGTACTTGTGCAGGGGCCGGCTGGATGCTTGTCCAGGGGGATTTTGGGGACTGGGGGAAGTGAGAGTCCTGGAGAGGCCTAGGGGTGGACCTGTTGTATGTCCTTGAACTTCAGAAGAATGAACTTATGGAAGGATTTCATTATGAGGTTTGTTTAAAATGCAGATTCCTGGTCCCCACCTGCATGTCCACAGGTGCCCCGTGAGGCCCCGAAACATCAGGGAAGGCTCTGGGGCCTGTGTGTGTGTTGGAGTCCAGGCTGTGTTTCTTGGGACAGGACTAGAGGACAGCTGTGGAAAGGGAGAAATGGAGGCCCAGAGAGGTGGAGCCACTTGCCTAGGGCTGCTCAGCAAGCAAGTGGCAGCACCAGGACTGAATGGGGGTCGTTCTGCCCCAGAGCTGCAGCAGAGCTGGGAGCACAGCTGCCCCTCCCGCTCTGGCCCTCTCTGAGCTCCCAGGTGTCTGTGTCCCAGCAGCCGAGGGGCTGCAGGAACGCGATGCTTCAAGCTTCCCCCGGGAACAACTGTAGCCGAGTCAGGGTTTATATAGTGGCTCCCAAAATATCTGGCTGCGGATAGGCCGAGGCTGCCGAGGGCGCGGCTGGCCAATGCCGTGGCTTCCTGTCCTGCCAAGATGTTTCCTGCCGATAGCCGGGTCCAGTGGCCTTATCTGTGACCCTGGGGCCGCCAGGAGGACAGCCCCCACACACAGGGCACAAGCTGTTCTGGCCCTAGCAGGAGCTGCAGGGCCCCAGAGTGAGCAGCTGCCAGCAGGTGATGAGCTGTCAAGCCAACACATGCATTCTGGGAGGGAGCACTCTACTCGGAGTCTGACTGCCCCAGATTTGAGCTATGGCTCTGGGGTTAAATGGCTGTGCAGCCCAGGGGAGTCCAGCCCCTCTCAAAGTCACTCTCACCCATTAAGAGAGAATAGTGGTGTCTCCATTTCAAGAGAGGTTAGTGGTATCTCCATTTTCCTTTCCTGACCTCCAGCTTCAAGGATCTGGGGAGACAGAGCTGGACACAGATGCAGCATCGGGGTTCAGTGGGAGGGAGGGCAGAGGCTGGAGGAATCCAGGTGTAGATCTGGGACAGCTGCCTGGAGCAGGGGCATTGACGCTGGGGTTTAGTGGCTACGTAGGAGCTCATAGGCAGACCTCGTGGCAGAGACGGCCAGGCTGAGCAAACAGTGTGAGTGAATGCTTGAAGTCAAAGTGCCACTCTCCCCATTTCACAGAGATGGAAACTGAGATTCCAAGAGAAAGTGATGCTGTGGTTCTGAATTGTGGCTCCTTCTGTATCCACTGAACAAGACCCAAGCTTGGAGGAGGTCTGTCCTCTCTCAGTTGTGACTCTGGGACCTGGGGAATTTTTTAAATTTTCAAACTGATTTCATTGCGGCTTAAAATTGCCTTTATGGAAAAGTCAGCGTCTTAATTTGCTACAAGTGTGACACATTCTCTTGCTCTCCCATGTCCTGCAGCGTCTCCACACCTAAGCTGCTTTATCAAACCGATGTGCTAACATCAACTGTTAACCCTGTTCACTTACACTCTGATTCTAAGGAGTCTTCACCCTTGTCTCTCATCAGCTCCACCGCCTTGGGTGGGGGGGGTCCTCAAGCCCGGGCAGCAGGGGCTGCGGATCCCACTGGAGCCACAGGGAGGAAAGGGGCTGGAGCCAAAGGTGACTCCCAAGGCTCCAGCCTGGGCCCTGCCTCTGCCTTGCTGTGTGGCTTCGGAGAGGCTGTCTACATATGTCTTGGCCTACATATGTGGGCGAGGCACCCAGGATGCCGCCACCATAGGACGTTGCCCCAGGGGATCCGGCCCGTGCTTGCTCACCCCATCCCCTGCACAGTGACTCAGTCTGGGGGCTTTTCATGCACAAAATGGGGAGGGGTGATGGGGTAAGAGGTGAGGGAACTACTGGTTTGGGGCTCCTCTTTAACGTTTTTCAAGAACGTGAATACAATGTGGAACTCTGTTCAACAAATCCATGCTGCCACCACTCAGGTCCCTGGTTGGGGGACACAAATGTGTGGCCAAGGGCCTCAGACAAATACGTATGCATGACTATTCACAGCAGCACGATTCATGGTAGCCAAAAAGTGGAAATATATCCCCAAATGTCCACTAATGGAGGAATGGATATACACAATGTGGGCCACCCACACTGTGGAATATGACTCAGCCATGAAAAGGAGTGGGGCCCTGACACACGCTCCAGTGTGGGTGGACCTTGAAAACATCACACTGAGAGAAGCCAGGCACAGAAGGGCACATATTGTACAATTCTATGTATATGAAGTGCCCGGGACGGGCAGATCCACAGACAGATACAGGCTGGTGGCCGCCAGGAGCTGGGGGAGTGGGTGGTGGGGTGAGGGCTCATGGGGACGGGTTTCTTTTCAGGATGATGGCAGTGTTCCAGAATTAGATATTCGTGGTGGTCGCACAACCTTGGGAATGCATGCATGCCACTGAATTGTTCACGTTAAAATGGTTCATTTTATGTTATGTGATTTCACCTCAAAAGAATAAAATGATAGAAAAATGTGTAGCGGTTTCTCGGGGATGGTTTATGGGTGTTTTAAAAAGTTTTAGATGGTGAATCTTTGGGCTGTGTTCTGCTTTCCCCAGCTGTGTGTGGGATCAGCTCCCCTGCTGCACACAGTCAGTGCTTCATAGGAAGACCAGTTGCTGGAGCTGGGTGGGTGCTGCCTCTGCCGGGGCCTGCAAGTCCCCACACAGAAGCCTCCCTCTGAGGCAAGGGCCCTTGTGAGCCCATTTCCTAAAAGATGGACTGAGGCTCAGATGCCCTCGGTTACCCAGCTGGCAAGCAGCCAACCCCGGTTGCATTCAGGTCTGGCTGATCCCAGCACTGCTGCGGCAGTTTGGGTCTGGAACCTGCGGCCCCTCCCTTCCCAAAGAGTGGGGACTGCAATACGACCACATGCCTCCACACACACCCGCTCACGCGGCCAGGCTCCGCTGCCCCAGGGCCTTCTGGGAACTGGTGCCAGGTGCAACCTGTCTCCCTTGGAAGGGAACAGAGCCAGGGGTGGGAAGGGAAATGCTCTCACTGTCCAAGCACGGGTGGGACCGGGAACATTCCAGGCTTCAGAGGGGCTCCCAGCCTGTGGTCTTGGGAGCTGGGACAAGGCAGTCCCTGCTGGGTGACCATGGGCACGGCACTTCTGTTCTGTGACCTAAGTTTTTTCTGTGAAATGGGCTTCAGAGCAGCACTGCCTCTCAGAGTAGATCTGAGGAATGAATGAAACAATGGAAGGTCTCAGCTCTGAGGGATCCCCACTTGTCAGGTAGAGGTGGGGGCAGGAGGCCTGTTGGGTCTTAGATGGGGTGACAGAGGAACACGTTCAGTTTAAAAGCAAACAGTATGGCAGTTCCTCAAAAAACTGAAAATAGAACTGTTTCAGATATGGATAAACAAAATGTGTGTGTGTGTGTGTGTGTGTGTGTGTGTGTGTGTATACAAGTGATGGAATATTATACAGTCTTAAAAGGGAAGGAAATTCTGACAGCTGCCACAACATGGACAAATCTTCAGAAAATTACGAACAGAAGTCAGACACAAAAGGACAGATACTGCAAGGCTGCATTCATGTGAGGTACTTAGCATTGTCACGTCCATAGAGACAGGAAGTAGTGGGGGGTGGGGCCTGGGAAAGGGGGCTGGGGAGTTAGTGTTTCCTGGGGACAGAGTTTCAGTTTTGCAAGACGAACAAGTTCTGGAGACGGACGGTGGGGATGGTTCCACAATAACCTGAGTGCATTTAGTGCCACTGAACTGGACACTTACAAACGGTTAAGGTGGTGAATTTCATATTATGCATATTTTACCACAATTAAAACAAAAGCAAACAGCCCCATGGTACCTCCTGATGGAGGTGCAACCAAGACTGTATTAATGGAAGTTTCTGGGTGTGTTTCTGTGACTAGGACACCCCTCCCCTCACCCCCATCAAGCTCCAGCTCATCCTACAAAACCCAGCTCTAACGCCCCCTTCTCCAGGCAGCCCTCCCTGATCTCCCTGGTAGCTCCCAACTCCACCATTGGTTGGCCTGGCCCTTCCTCTGGCTCATCCCTGACCCCTCCAAGCTGGGGTGTCTGTGTCTGGCTCCATCAAGGGGTGAGACTGAGCTGGGATGTGGGGTCAGGGAGTAGGGAGCCCTGCTTTGAGGGAGGGAGGGTGCGGCAGCTCCCGGGGAAGAGGTGTTTAGGGGACCAAGACCCCTTTGCTCATTCGATGTTGCCTCCCGTTTCCTCCACTGCCCTGTGCCCTAGGAGGCCCTGTGTAGGGGACAGAGGACATGCATCCTGATGTGTGTTCAGGACTGGCCAGGGCTGAGGGGCAGAGAGGGACATTTGACTGACTCAGTGACATTTGAGCCTGGCCTGGCCCTAGAGGGAGGTGAGAAGGGCCTGCAGGAGAGAAGCAGCAGGGGCAGAAAAGTTTGCCCCTCCCCAGGCTAGGCCTGACAGCAGGCAGGTGTCTGCTGTCTCTATGAGTGTTGTATGTCTCCTGTGTGACTGTGTGCTGCAGGCATGGGTTGTATATTTTTCTGTGGGGTTTGTGTGCCTCGGTGTGTCTGCAGTTGTGTTTTACATGTGTGCCAAGGGCCATGTGTCTGTGTATCTCTGTGTGCCTTGTGCGTGGTGCAGCCGTGTGTGTGCGCACGTTCGTGTGGCGTTTTTGAGGAACTGAATCCCCTGGTCGGATGTTTGCTGCCCAGAGGGCACGGGGGGCCCCTGCACACTGCCCTCGCAGCTCGCAGCCACCACCCAACCCCACAGGCCCACTGTCCGCAGGCCTCTCTGGCTGCACCTCAAAATCCAACCCCTTTCTCCATCACACACAGCCCCCGCCCCCCACTCCCTCCTGCCTGGGGCTCTCCGCTCTCCCATCGGCCTCCAGGGTAGCTCCTCACCCCGACCTGCGCGGCCTCCAGATCTTGCTGTCCCTGCCTGGCTGGGCTGGGATGCCTTCACACCCCACACCCGGGCTGGGGCCTCCCTGTCCCCATTCAGTCCCCTCATGCCCTGCTGCCCCCCACCTCACTGCTCCCAGGGGCAGAGTTTTGTTTGGTTCACTTGCCTCCCTGCGTCTGAGTGAATGAATGAATGAATGAATACATGGATGAATGAATGAATGAATGCCTGGATAAGGGTGGAGGGAGAGGCTGATGAGTTCAAAAGAGCCAGGCTGGACAGTGGCTCACCTGGGCCTGGTGAGGGTCCAGTGCTGGGAAGTGATCCAAACGCCACAAGCCAAGCACCAAGTGGCTTAGAAGTGTCGCCTTGGTGAGTCGGATGAAGGGGCAGGTGCCCAGCTCCTGGTGGGGCCTGTCAGGAGCTGGGCTCATTCACAGCGGCTTATGCTGCGTAGGGGCAGGAGGGAAGGTGAGATGTGGGGGTAGAAAGAGCAGAGTGTCATCGGGTAGGGGAAGGTAATCCTCGGTTTCCCCTTTGTGCTGTGGAGTAGCCGGGCCAATGCTCTCCGAGGCAGCAGAGACCCCCAGCACGAGGAGAAGCAGCAGGGCCTCAGGGAAGACACCACATACTGCTGGGGACCCCGGAGCTCTGTGGCCACGGACTGGGGGGCAAAGAGGCCTGGAGACATCCCTGTTTCTAGATCAGCGCACAAAATAGGGCCGGCTGGGGGGATGGAGATGGGGCAGCGGGAGGGAAACAGAGGGAGATGGGGGCCCAGAAGCCAAGGGTAGAGGCGGCGGCTCAAGAAGGTGGGTGTGCCCAGCACCCCACTGGATTCATTGTCGGGGAGCCCTGTGGTGGGCGCGGGGTCTGGATCACAGTGGGGTCAGAACGAGCGGGGCCTGCCAGCAGGGTGGAAATAGACAAGCCTACTCACACCAAGTGCTGCTGAGGATGTGGGGCACACAGAGCTTTCACTATTGTGGCTGCTAAAATGGAAGACTGGGGGTGTCTGCTGTGACCCAGACACCCCGTGCTGGGTATTCACCCTTGAAAGATGAAAGCACGCAGCAGTCACAACACCTGGGCACACAAGCTTGGAGCGGCTTTTTTCCCAATAGCTCTGGGCCCCAACACCTGTCAGCAGGAGAACTCAGCAAACAAAGTGCTTCGCAGTGTGACCTTGGAATAGTATACAGCCAAGAAGAAAGGTGGAGGGCCTGGGTGAGCCTTAAAGGCATGATGCTGGGCAAAAATTGGCAGATCTAAAACAGCACACACTATGTGTGACTGTTTATCTGAAGGTCAAGAACAGGAGCAGCAAACCCAGGGTGTTCCCAACAAGATTGTGGTTTCCTGGGGCAGGCAGCACGAGGGAGCCTGCTGGGGAGACGGGGTGGTGTTACGTGCTGATCGGAACATACACAGAGGTAAAAATGCATCAGGATACACACTTAAGATCTGAGTATTTGGCCACGTGTTATATCTCAATCCCAAAGTGAATGTAGTCACTACAATAAAATAAAAAATTGGGCAGCGCTTTCAATACACAGACCATCTGGAGCATTAAAAATGTCTAGAGGATGAGGCCAGAAAGCAGAGTATAGATGCTGCTCTGAAGTTTGGTGGGGTGGGGAAGCTGGCACTGGGGCTGCGAGGAGGGCTGCTGTCAGTCAGGGTGGAGCAGAGGGCAGGTCAGTGCAAAGGAAAGTGGTCATCTGGAACAACTTGCCAGAAATTACTGGGCACGGCGTTCCCAGTCTGGCCAGTTGCCATAGTCTCTTAGCTTTATCAATAACTGAAATTCCTCCAAAAATTAAACATGGAATTGCCATATGATCCAGCAAACCCAAAAGAACAAAAGGCAGGGACCCAAACACGTATGTCTTCATATGCACATTAACAGCACTGTTCACAAGGGCCCACAGGGGGAAACAACTGATGTGCCCATCAGTGGCTGAATGGAGAAAGAAAATGTGGTCCATCCACACGGTGGAACATTACTCAGCCATGAAAAAGGAGTGAGGCTCTGACACATGCTACAATGTGGATGAATGTTGAAGGCATTGTGCTGAGTGAGAGAAGCCAGATGCAAAAGGCCATGTGTTATGTGGTCCCATGTATATGAAACGTCCAGAACAAATACACAGACACAGAAAGCAGATCAGTGGTTGCCAGGGGCTGGGGGAGGGAGAGGGGAAGTGACTGCTCATGGGGACAGTGTCTCCTTTTGGGGAATGGAATGTTCTGGAATTAGAGGTAGTGGTTGCACAATACTGTGAATGCACTAAATGCCGATGAATTGCTCACTTTAAAATGGTTAACTATATGCTAGGTGAATCTTACCCCAGGTGAAAACAACAGTGTGATATACAATGGGGAAATGACAGCCTCTTCAACAACTGGTGTTGGCAAAACTGCACAGCTACATGCAAGAGAATGAAACTGGATTATTGTCTATCCTCATACACAAAAGTAAACTCAAAATGCATCAAAGACCTGAACGTAAGTCATGAAACCATAAAACTCGTAGAAGACAACAGAGGCAAACATCTCTTGAATATAAACATGAACAACTTTTTTCTGAACGCATCTCCTCCAGCAAGGAAAATACAATCAAAGATGAACAAGTGGGACTACATCAAGCTAAAAAGCTTCTGTACAGCACAGGACACCATCAGCAGAACAAAAAGGCATCCTACAGTATGGGAGAATATATTCATAAATGACTGATCCGATAAAGGGTTGACATCCAAAATATATAAAGAGCTCATGCACCTCAACAAACAAAAAGCAAATAACCAGATTAAAAAATGGGTGGAGGTCACAATGATATAAAGGGCATATCAAAGGGTGGGCAAAGGGTTTGTTTGTGTTTATACAGAGGATCAAAGCCTAATTTGGCCACCCAGAAAACAAATTAAGATACGATATGAAGAAGAACTTCCAACATTAACATTCTCTGGAAGAGTCATTCCAGAAGATGGTCATCAAAAAACTTCAACAAAGATCCTGGCACTGTTGCAGTTGTAGCTGCATTCATCCCACCGGTTCCTGGACTTGCCATGGGAATGAGGAAGGAGATATCTAAGCTGGCCTGTGCATACAGTAAAACAACAAAATTGACTGGATCTACACTGTCGGAACTCAACCAAGAATTAGGAGAAGTGCAAGTTGCAGCGCTCCAAAATCTTGCAACTACAGCCTATCGACTGTTAAAAGAACATATGGGATGTGAACAGTTCCCAGGAATGTGTTGTTTTAATTTATCTGATTTTTCTCAAACTATTCAAATTCAGTTAGACAATATCCATCATATCATAGATAAGTTTTCACAAATGCCTAGGGTGCCTAACTGGTTTTCTTGGTTTCACTGGAGATGGCTGGTAATTGTAGGTCTGCTTTGGTTATGTAGCTGTATTCCTATTATGTTAATGTGTGTGTGCAATCTAATTAGTAGTTTAAAACCTATACATGCTGAAGTTACTCTACAAGAAGGTATGTCAAAGAAATAATCAATCTTCCCATGTTTTCTGCCGCCTGCTACTTCTATAGCTTTTCTTCTTCCTTCCTAATTACAACCCTTAAATAGAATTCGTGCCTCATATCAAATTTACCGAGTATCATAATTCTTCCAAGTGGTAAAGATACCTCAAGACAAATGCTGGGCATAGAAACCACAGGGCATAAATCTGCAAAGAAGTAAAAAGCTAACCTTTTCAAACAATATTGCTTCTCTCTCACTTACCAACTTTACATTTCCCTGTATGGCCCTGGAAGATGACTGGTTAGCCAGAGACGGGTAAGATTCCTCAAGGGAGGAACAACCTAAGACAGGCACAGTCGCAGGGGGGCCATCAGGTGAGAAATTGGGGATCAACAGAGGTGATACTTAGAACCTCACCACCACCCCCGTTTTGAGGGAAATCTTCTGCATCCGTGGATGTTTTGTTGCCCTTGTCTAGCTTGGGTTAATACTTAGTCTACAGGCACACACCTCATCATCTACATTTGCCCTCTTACAGCACTAAACTATGTTTTCTACCTTTATCTTGCATCTACCTACCACTTCAGCATTTTATTAAACATAATAATAATAATAATAAGGGAGAAATGTGGGATTCACATATAAATCAAGTATAAAAATCAAACGAATATTCATATTTGACCTGATTGTTTATAGTTCATGATGCGTGATCAAAACCGAAAGTTTCTGTGATGACTGCCCTTGCACTGTTCACCATGTAAGAACTTATTCACTATGTAAGAATTTGTTCACCGTGTAAGAACTTGTTCATTGTGCTTCAGAAGATTGGAAACTGTTGAGAATTAGGCTTGGGGTGGATTAATGATTGTGCATTGTGTCCCCTATACAGAATTTTATTGTTGTTAACAATCATTTGATTAATAAATATGAGAGATGCCCTCTCAAAAAAAAAAAGAAAAAGAAAAATCTTCTCCACTAGCTAATATTTTGTTGGCTAAGCAAAGTCAGTTATTGTCTATCATTCTAATTTAATTTTCACCAAGTTTATTTTTGTTTCTTTTGGTTTTTAATTATGCTTCCAATCTTTCCACTTTTATTTACATTTATATTTTAAATCAATGTTGTATATCATTTTAAATTATATGTTGTAAAACATCTGGTTTAATTAAAAAAAAAATGGGTGGAGGATATGAACAGACACTTCTCCAAAGAAATTCAGATGGCCAACAGGCACATGAAAAGCTGCTCCACATCACTAATCATCAGGGAAATGCAAATTAAGACCACAATGAGATACCCCCTCACACCAGTTAGGATGGCCAACATAGAAAAGACAAGAAACAATAAATGCTGGCGAGGATGTGGAGAAAGGGGAACCCTGCTACACTGCTGGTGGGAATGTGAACTAGTTCAACCATTGTGGAAAGCAATATGGAGGTTCCTCAAAAAACTAAAAATAGAAATACCATTTGACCCAGGAATTTCACTCCTTGGAATTTACCCAAAGAATACAACTTCTCAGATTCAAAAAGACATATGCACCCCTATGTTTATCACAGCACTATTTACAATAGCCCAGATATGGAGGCAACCTAAGTGTCCATCAGTAGATGAATGGATAAAGATGTGGTACATATACACAATGCAGTACTATTCAGCCATAAAAAACAAATCCTACCATTTGCAACAACATGGATGGAGCTAGAGGGTATAATGCTCAGTGAGATAAGCCAGGAAAAGAGAGACAAATACCAAATGATTTCCCTCATTTGTGGAGTATAACAACAAAGGAAAACTGAAGAAACAAAATAGCATCAGACTCAGAGACTCCATGAAGGGACTAGCAGTTACCAAAGGGGAGGGGTCGGGGAGGGAGGGTGGGGAGGGAGGGAGAAGGGGATGGAGGGGTGTTATGATTGGTGCACATGGTGTGTGTGGGGTCATGGGGAAGACAGTGTAGCCCAGAGAAGACAAGTAGTGACTCTGTGGCATCTTACTACACTGATGGGCAGTGACTGCAGTGGGGTATGCGGGGGACTCAATAATAAGGGTAAATGTAGTAACCACATTGCTTTTCTTGTGAAACCTTCATAAGAGCGATACCTTAAGAGAAAAAGAAAAAAAAAGTAAAACAACGGAGTGTATTGGTTGCAGCAGGGTCTCTGCACTTCTACATTAAGTCCCCAGGGCCCCTG
This sequence comes from Manis pentadactyla, assembly GCF_030020395.1. Classification (NCBI taxonomy): domain Eukaryota; kingdom Metazoa; phylum Chordata; class Mammalia; order Pholidota; family Manidae; genus Manis; species Manis pentadactyla. The sequence goes on from NC_080030.1 coordinate 13,395,320, forward strand.
GAGAGGGCAAGCTAGTAGTTCCCATTTAGCTGACAACAACCTAGAACTTCCTTCTTCAGGAGACTCTGTCTTCTAATAAAATGGCGTGCAGAGGCCCCACATGCACATGGAAATAGGCCCAGAGAGGGTGAGGAGTCTGCTCAGGGTCACACAGCAGGGGGAACAGGTCTGTGGAACTCAGCTTTGGACTGGGACTCCTGCACGCGCCTGGCAGGGACAGACCCTGTTCGCCATCTGCTGAATGAGGAGCTGGAAGGAAGTGGGTGAGGAGCTCCTTGCCTGCTCTCCCCCAGAGGGAAGCTGGGGGGCTTGGGTGGGCAGCGCTGCGCATAGGGGTCCTGCACAGTCCTGGTGCCGTGAGGACTGCTCAGGCCTGTCTTTGGGCCTCAGTTTCCCCGTGTGTACTGTGAGGGCTGAAGGGCTTAGGCAGGGACTGAGTGACCCATGGGAGTTTGGAAGGGTCAGCCTGGTCCCCGGGGTGCCCTGACGGCCTGGCCGGTGCGGGTCACCGGCACCACCCCAAGACCAGGACCCCCGCCCACTCTCCGTCCATAGCTTGGGGCTGAGAGGGTGCAACTGGGCCATGGTGGGGGGAGGGCGGCATTCGGAACCTGTAACTTTTCCATGACCGGTTTCCACATCTGTCAGGGTCAGGCTGCAGAGTTAACCCCCGGGAGGGATAGCAGGGGTCTATGGTGTCCCCGGGATGGGAGAGGCGCGACCTGGGTGGGCCGCAGGCCGGCCCAGCCTCCCCACCCCCCTTCGCCTTGGTTAATTTCTGATCCGTGGCTGCCCCCTGGTGGCCGTAGCTGGCAGACCTTGTAGACGGCACTGCCCCGGGCCCTGGAGACACAGCAGGGCCGAGCCAGAGATGCTGCCCCTGGGAGGCTTCAAGGCACATGGGGGATACGGGAAAATGTGGGACAGAGGACAGCTGAATGTAGAAAAGGCTGGACTGGCCGGGGGAAGGTGCCATGTGGCTCTGAGTGTCAATGGGGAAGCAGCAGAGAGAAGGGTGCCCCGGGTGGAGGGCCCTGTGCTTGGGCAGGAGAGAGTGTGAACTATGGGGCACTGGGGAGCCGCGGTAGGATCCTGAGCACGGGGGCAGGGTAATGATCTGAAATACAATCTTTATTAGGAGTGATCACAGACCCTCACAAAAACACTGCTGCAAGTTTAACATATGTCTGTGTACCACTGACCAGAACAAATAAAACTGAACAGATGCGATGGAGGCCCATGGTCTCCGGCTCAGCCCAAGGTCTCGCACCGTAAATGATAACCACCGACTAGAGTCTGTACTTAGGTTTCCCCTCCTTACATGATTTTATGCTTTAACATACCATGTGGTCACAAACTATGTGGAATGTTGCTTTACGTGATTTTAAACTTTCCATAAATAACGGGACAACATCCTCCTGCAATTGGCTCATTTCATCGACATCATTTACCTTTTTTTAACTAGTAGGATTTTTATTTTAAAGCTTTGAAAAACAGAGGTGTAACGCACACATAAAATGTATAAAACATACATGTTTCAGTTGTAGGGCTTGGTGCATGTTACCTATATGTACACAAGCGTGAGCAGCACCCAGATCAATTCATAGAGATTTGCCATCACCCTGGAAGGTTCCATTCGGCCAACAGCCTCCTGCCCCCAGGTGTAGCCGCTTTCCCTCGGGCCTGCGGTCTGTTCTGTGGTGGCGTGGAGTGCGGGTGCTCTCTCGTTGCTTTAGCTGCTCTGTTGCGTGGCTCATGCAGCATTTGTTTCCAGCTGGGGACTGCCACGCAGGCAACATCGTGCCCTGTGCTCAGTGCTCTCAGGTAGATGCCCAGGGGTGGGACTGTGGAGTCCCTGGTCAGGCCAGTATTGAGATTTGGTAGTGACCGCTGAGCATGGCTGTGAGATGTGGCCATGTCAGCACACCCAGCTCTGGGCCATTCACTGAATGAGCAGAATATTCTTCTGGATGAATTGACAATTGTTCTGCCCCCCTCCTGCTGGCTGCCATTTGGGCCCTTTCCCGTCGTTAGCGCTTACCGAGTGGCAGTGAGTGTTCTCGAATGTGTCTTTGTGCTTGTATGAAGAGTGCACAGAGGATCAACGGTGCAACTGGAGGCAGGTCAATAGGAAAACAGTGACATTGTTCACTAGGCTCTAACTGAAATTCAGCATCTCTTAGTGGAGTCTGTGAAATCCCAGGGGGCTTAGGGGGCATTCAGTAGTAGATATACAAGATGTACTGCATATATGTCGTATGTTGCCTTTCTGTAACATATTAGACACATAAACTTAAGGCTATAAATTTCCTTCCAAATACTACTTTAGCTGCACTGCACATGTTTAGCAATGCAGTATTTTCATTATCTCTCAGTTCAAAATATAATTATCCCAGAATTTCTTCTTTGACTAATGGATTATTTGGAACTGGTTTCCAAACAAATGGAGATTTTTCTTCGTTTTTCAACTAAATTGCATTGTGGTCAGGAGACTAATTCCCCCAATCTTGCTTTAGAACCCAGTGTGTGCTAGAAAGGAAAATGTGTTTAGTTGCTGAATACAGTGTTCTACATGCACAGACTCATTAGGTCAAATTCATTAATTGTATGGTCCAAATATTCTCTATCTTTACTGATTGGTTTTGTTTATTCTGCTGAGATGAATTCAATTTGCTTATTATTGCTATGGATTCATTAGGCATCACCTGTGGCTGCTGTAGTTTTATGTTCACTGCTGCACTGCACTGTGAGCGGATCAGCGCTGTCTGTTCTCCTTTGGAAAGATGAGTGGGTTCCGCAGTGCTCACATGACCTACACTGCTGTAGTACTACTGCACGCATTAAAAAAAATCTTATTAAGGTATAATTGACATACTAGTTTCAGATGTACAACTTAGGGATTTGAGCACCTATATCTGCCTGTGTGTGTGTGTGTGTATGGGGAGGGGGGCGGTTCATGGCTTTTCTCAACCACAATGCTATGGAAGAAATCAGCTGTACAGAAAATTATTTCATGATGTTTTCTCAACTTCTCTGCAAGTGGTAAACACGTAGTTCATTCTGGATGCATAGAACTAGGGCTTAAGCCTCCTGCCGAACCCCACTTGAGAAGTGCTGAGTCTCCCATTAGGAATGTAACTTTCTGCCCTTGCCAATTTAAACAAGCAACTATGTCAATTTGCACAACTACCAGTAGTAGAAATATGTCCTATAACCACGTTCACTGAGATCTGGTTTCATCTGACATTCTAGTCTTCTCCCCCACCAATATGATGAATGGGAGACAGCATCTAATTGTGGCCTTTATTTCCCTAATTACAAGGTCGGACATCCTTTAGCCATTATTTGCCATTTACATTTCATGATCTCATAATTGTTTTACGTATTTTGCCCATTTTTCTACTGTGTTCTTCCTTTTCCTGATTTATAGAAGTTATCTAATTTGTGTATTGATATTGCAAAAGTCCCACCTTAACAATATTTTGCCCTTTTCTGAGTCCTTCTTTTGCCTTTTATCACTTTGAGAGTAATTTACTTCATGTTACGTCTGCCGATCCTCTTACACGGAGACTCGAGGGTCTGACCCTGCCGGCACTGCCTGCCGACTCCCATCTGTGTTTGCGGTTTTCCGGATGTGCGCTCACGCCCAGGGGGGCTCTGGACAGGCGGCCCTTGGGGCTGCGCCCCTCCAGAGAGGTCCTGCTCCGGGAATGTTCTGGCTGGGCGTCTCCAGACCACACAGGCAGTGTGCATGTCAGCTCTAAGCTAGTGGTTACAAGACTTCAAGGGAGACTTTCTCCACCAGCTCTCCAGCTGAGAGAGTAAGTAGGGCTCCCGTTCGCCATGGCCAGAGAGCGAATAGCTTTCCTCCTCCCTTCTTCTCCTGTGGGTTTACCTGTAACCCTCCAGGATCTCCATTTCACACAGGGGTTTCCACTGCATTTCACCAACTTGTCTACCGAAACATCCCCTTTGCGAGCTACCTTATGTGCTCAGGTGTGCACGTCTGCTTTGTTTTATGCATTTTTGTGTTCACAGTGGGAGGGTTTGCAGATCACATTGTCCCGACATTGCCAGGAACAGAGGCCCAGCTCTGCATGGTGGGCTCACCCACAGGGGCTCTGGAAGCTGGAGCTTGGCCTCTAGGGGTGGCAGTGAGGATGGAAAATGGGGTCGGACCCAGGGGCTTCTGGACAGAGGCCAGCAGGGCTTGCTGCAAATGAGTGTGGGCAGTAAGGAGTGGGCAGTAAGGAGTGGGCATCAAGGATGCTCCCAAGGGAAGCTGGGTGACGTGGGAGAGGGAGGAGGGGCACAGCCCTCACAGGCAGGAGGGGTGGCAGGGAGTGAGTGCACGTGCCCCCCGTGGAGGGACAAGGCACTCTGCCCGAGCAGAGTCAGCGACACTAGGCATGGCCGCACGCACGTTGGTGTGAGCCCCTGGTACTCAGAAGTCTGCGCCATGTTGTAGCATCAGAGGGAGGCAGGCAGCACATTTAACTAACAAAATTTAATGTACTCACAATATGAACACAGACAGGGTGGAGGGTGGTGGGAGCGAGGGGCAGGGTGGGGGGCAGCCCTGCGCCTGCTAAGTGCTGCCTGTTTGCTTCAGGACAGGGGGCGGGAGGCGTGGACAGTGAGGTTCACGTAAACAGCAATGAAGGAACAAAACAAAATCCCAGAACACTCATAACCCATGACCTTCAACAGAACAGTGGCCCTGCTGGCCCGACCAGATGCAGCGTGCCGCCGGGGGCCTATCTGTGTGCTGCCCGGGAGTTGGCAGCACAGCAGGCTGTACCCCACCGGAGGGAAACGCTTCACTTCCTCCCGCCTGCTGTTCAGGGGCAAAGAGACGAGACTCTGAGATGAGCCTCTTCTGGGAGAAGGGACGGCAGAGGCAGGTGCGCGGGGAGGAGAGTCCTCAGGCTAGAGGGGGTGGCCCATGTCCAGGGAGCCCCTCCTCCTCCAGCAGGCTTGGCAGGCACTTCCTCCTGGTGCTCCGGGGCCGGGGGTGTCTGCCGCGGCCCCTCACTGGGTCCGGAGCTGGTAATCTAGGAGTAGGGCGGTGTCGGCTGTCTCTTGGCACCAGGGAGGGGCTGTCCCCCCATGCCTGCCCGAAGCTGCCCCCCCGAGTGCCACCCCCTACCGCGGGAGCCCCACGCACCTCCATTCTGGGTGATGTACCGGACCCAGGGCAGGGCCTGGTAGCCGCTCTTCTCAATGATCTTCAGGTAGCGCACCTGGGGCACAGGTACCAGGGCAATGAGCATGCACATGTGGCCCTCTTCTGGACCCCGAGTCAGCCCTCCCGCGGCCAGGAGGAGCAGTGGGTGAGCACAGGCTGGGGGGGGTGAGGGGGGGCGCTCAGGGTGTCCATCTGTGCGCGCCACGCTGCCAGGCAGTGGGCGGGCTGAGCTGCTTATGGAAGGTGCAGCCTGGAGCCAGGATGCACTCTCGCAGGCATGGCCTTCTCCTGGGTCCCCAGAATGCAGGTTTTCTGTGGAGGTGCCCAGGAAAATGGGCCCCACAGTGACCCCTTCCAGTGGACACTAGAGGCTCACACTCTAGTTTTCAGGGCCGAATGCATCTCTGAGCTTGGAGTTAAAGCACCGGTCAGGTCTGTGTAGACGAGGGTGGGCCTCCTTCCGCCAGTGTCCGCTGCCCATGCAGAAGCTGAGCCAGGGCAGCATGGCTGTTTCTGGGAGAAGCCAGCCAGCACCCTTTTCTAAGCTGGTCACATGAATGCCTGTTCCCTGCAGCCCTCAGAGCCTAGCCTGGCCCCTGGGTCCCTCTGAGGCCCCACTGGGCCTGTCCGCGTCCACTCCATCGGGCAGCCCTGGCCGCACATACCTGGATGCCGGAGGTCGTGAAATAGGGAATCTCAAACTTGACGCTGATTGGGGGCTTGCCTTCCTTGTCCTCTGCCTCCACGCTGGGCAAGCCGAAGCGGGCCCGCATCAGGTACTCTTTGCCACCCTGGGGGAACAGAAGGGGCTGGAGATGGTCCAGCCGAGGCCCTGGCCTGGCTTGGCTGACACAGCTGTTCAGGAGAATGCCAGGCTGCTAGCCAGCCAAGAAGCCGCTTTCCATGTGGTTACCATTGCCCAGCATCTCGGTCCCTCTAACACATGAACACTCACCCTTCCAGGCCTCCTGCACCCAACCAGCTCTGCTGGGCAGATCAGAGGCCATGCTGGGGGAAATCATTGAATTCTGAAGATCAAGAGAAAGTTTCATAAGCTCCCAGGGAGCAAAGACTAGCTGCCTCCAGGCAAACGGAACCAACAAGCCTTGGGAAGGAAGAGCAGTGAGTGCCCCTGGGATAAAGCCCACCCTGGCCGGAGCCCCATGAGCACCCCGCGTGCCCAGTGCTGGTCAGTAGGTGGAAGCAGGAGGGAAGATGTCACAGTGAGGAACGGTGAGCAGGGAGAAGAAACCCCAATGAAAACCACGGTTGAGTGACTGGCAGGCTGGCCTGGGCCCCACCCATGAAGGTAACTCAGGCAGCAGCTCTGGCCCCGGGAGCTGTGCACTGTCCCTGGAGATGAGGCTGACAGCAGGGCCACGGCGACTGGAATCCTGCTGGCCATGAGGAGTTAGGGTTATTGAGTGCACGCTGAGTCTTGCCCGGAGCAGAAGGGAGCAGAGCCCTCCCGCACCGACATGCCGCAGTCTTTGATGCCTGGGGTTCTGGCAGCAGGAGGGGCTGCCTACCAGGGCTGCCTCGGCCCAGGAGCAGGGGCCCTCCTTGTGCTTTGCACGCTGAGCCACGGCTCCCTCCCTTTGCTCATCTCCAGCAGGAAGCAGGGACTCTGCCTGAGTCAGTGATGTGTGTGAGTGCAGACTCCAGAACAATGAGGAGAGGGGAGTAATGTGGTCTCAGCAACAGACAAAGCAGGCAGCAAAGGAATAAAATCAGCTCCATTAGCCCGTGCATGAAACAATGATCAGGCCAAAAATCTGAGCTTTATAAAGATAAAGGGGAAAATGAAAGCAAAAGAATATGCAGAGGGCTAGGCCCTCTGCACGCCTCCCTTGTGTGGGTCACATTGCTATAAATGGGTTTAATTCTCCTATTAATGAGGAAGACTTACATATAGGTTGGCTCACAGACCAAAGCCTAACTCTCTGCTGCAAAAGCAGAGTGAGAAAGGCCAAAAACAGTAGGAAGAATGGGCAGAGGTGTGCCAGCCAAAGGCAAACAGAGCAGGGGCTGCTGCCACAGGAAGAATTCAGACTGAGAGTTGGAGGTGTAAAGGCAGGCTCAGGCCAAACTCTAGAGGCTGCAGTCCTGTGACCCACAGGCAAGATACAACAGTTATGAGTATCTATGCACCAAATAACATGGCAGTAACATTTATTGAACAGATGCCAGAAGAGATGCCAAGGGACCCAGGTAAGACAGAGTTGAGCCAGCTCTCTGCCTGGCGGATGCCGTCATGGCATTGTGGCTGATTCCATGGGTGCATGTGTCAAATTCTCTACCTGTTGACAGTACGTATCTTCCTCTCAAGTGTATATGGGATATTTGCAAACTCTGACCTTAAAAGCCCACAGTGAACACTTCTAAAAGTAGAAACAGTACAAATAACATTCTCTGGCCTCCACATACCAAATCTACAGAAAGGAGAAAATGGAAAATCAAATTTCCTTCCATCAGGAAGTTACAAAAAATTCTCTATTCAATTACAGAAGTTCTAAATAATGATGATATCAAATGTTACATGTCAGACCCTATGGGTTATACACCTAAGACAGGGTTCAGAGGAGCATCTGTGCTTACTTGTAGCAATACAAATTTAATAACAAAATAACCTAAAATACCTAACTTGAAAAATTAGAATTAGAAGAAAAGATGGTGGAAATTAAAATTAAAGACTTATAAAATGGGAAAATGTTATAATAAATAAATAAAATAGCTGATCTGGGAAAAAGACCAAAGGTAACCTTATCAAGGAAAAAAGACACAAATATACAAAATAAGAAATACCAAGAGAGAAGTAACGGTTAGAAGGAAAAAAAAAGACCACTTTCTACAACTTTGTGCAGATATATTTGAAAACCTGGTTAGGATGGATAATTTACCCAAATGGACTCCAACAGAAATAGAAACTCTGAATTGCACAGTTTCCATTCCAGGAGATAGAGAAAAGAGTAGTTATCATGATGGTCATACAGCTGAATTCTCTCAACCCTCTCAAGACCAAACACTTTCAAGGTGACTTAAACTGTTTTGCAGCATGGAAAAGGGAGACAAAAAAATTATGAAATGGGTATGACACTGACCTCTGATTGAACTGTACCCAGAAGAAAATCAGTCTCAGTTATGAGAATCAATGCAAAAATCCTAAATACAATGTCAACCAAAAGAATTCAGTGGCACATCAAAAAGAAAATAAACCATGATAAGATGGAGCTTACTAGAATGCATGGATGGTTCAAGAGCCATCCCATTAATAGATCTGAACTGACAGAGACCCTCAAGAGGCAGTTGACTAAATTTGTTGCCCATTTGTGCTAAAGACAAAGGAAAGTGGGCCTGGACTGAGTCCATGGCCCAAAGCAACACCACACTTGGAGGGAAAGCCTGGTGGCCCCTGTTGGAGGGAAGGCCAGGAAGCCGCTCTCCCCATGGTCACTTACAGGCCCAGGAGGAGCAGCCAAAGCAATGAGATGCCAGAAGCCACCAGATGCCCAAGAACAGGAGGGAAAAAGGCAAAACTACATCTGAAGGTAAATGACACGGAAGAATATCTGGAAACCTATGAGAAACAAAAGCAGCAGAAGTGAAGTGTTAATTCTTCCCAATGAATTTATAAATTTACAGCAAACAAACTAATTCTGAAATTCATAAGGAAAACATGCAAGAATCACTATGAAACTGACATGCAGCGGTTGGGAGAGTCAGGGTAGGGGGCTGGCCCTTCCAGATGTTCACATGGAATGAAACCCTGAGTTATATGGCTTTGTGCCTTGCTGCATGGAGAGACAGGTAAGAGGACATTCAAAAAGAGACCTAATATCCGATAAAGGGGTGACATCCAAAATATATAAAGAGCTCACACACCTCAACAAACAAAAAGCAAATAATCCAATTAAAAAATGGGCAGAGGAGCTGAATAGACAGTTCTCTAAAGAAGAAATTCAGATGGCCAACAGACACATGAAAAGATGCTCCACATCGCTAGTCATCAGAGAAATGCAAATTAAAACCACAATGAGATATCATCTCACACCAGTAAGGATCGCCACCATCCAAAAGACAAACAACAACAAATGTTGGCGAGGTTGTGGAGAAAGGGGAACCCTCCTACACTGCTGGTGGGAATGTAAATTAGTTCAACCATTGTGGAAAGCAGTATGGAGGTTCCTCAAAATGCTCAAAATAGACCTACCATTTGACCCAGGAATTCCACTTCTAGGAATTTACCCCAAGAATGCAGCAGCCCAGTTTGAAAAAGACAGATGCACCCCTATATTTATTGCAGCACTATTTGCAATAGCCAAGAAATGGAAGCAACCTAAATGTTCATCAGTAGATGAATGGATAAAGAAGATGTGGTACATATACACAATGGAATATTACTCAGCTATAAGAAAAAAACAGATCCTCCCATTTGCAACAACATGGATGGAGCTACAGGGTATTATGCTCAGTGAAATAAGTCAGGCGGAGAAAGACAAGTACCAAATGATTTCATTCATCTGTGGAGTATAAGAACAAAACAAAACTGAAGGAACAAAACAGCAGCAGACTCACAGAACCCAAGAAGGGACTAACAGTTACCAAAGGGAAAGGGACTGGGGAGGATGGGTGGGAAGGGAGGGATATGGGTGGGAAAAAAGAAAGGGGGCATTACAATTAACATGCATAGTGTGGGGGGTGCACGGGGAGGGCTGTGCAACACAGAGAAGACAAGTAGTGATTTTACAGCATCTTACTATGCTGATGGACAGTGACTGTAAACGGGTGTGTGTGGGGGGACTTGGTGAAGGGGGGAGCCTAGTAAACATAATGTCCTTCATGTAATTGTAGATTAATGATACCAAAATAAAACTAATAAAAAAAAATTAAAAAATAGAATTGCCAGATAAAATATAGGACATCTAGATAAATTTGAATTTTGGGTAAACAATAGGTAATTTTTACTGGAAGTATATCCTGAATATTGTATGACACATACTAAAATTTTATTTATCTAAGAATCAAATTAACTGGGAATCCCGTGCTTCTATTTGCTCAACTGGCAACCCTATGCCCAAAACACTTCATCCATGAAAAGCAAAACAGTGTGAAAGCTTGTAGGTTGAATAGGCATGGAAGCCAGGAGAATACTGAGGTTTTCCAACTTGATGTCCAAAATGTCCAAAATAATAAAATACATGCACTTACTGTGCCAGAAAAAAAAAAAGAAAGAGACCTAATATCACACAGAAATTTGATATCTGATAAATGTGGCATTTCAAATCACTGGGAAGAAGATAGACTCTTTACTAAGTAATGTCAGGAAACTGGATTGCCATTAGAAAGAGCCAAAATTGGATCTGTACCTCACCTCTTTTACCAGATTGTGCTCTGAAAGGACCTAAAATCTAAAGTGAAAAATGCCACCGTACAGGTTCTAGAAGCAAACAGGTGTGAATTCCTTTATAACCAGGAATGGGGAAGCCTTAAGAGGCATGACTTAACATCCAGGCAGAATAAAAGGAGAAGACTGAGCATTTGACTACATTAAGTAACAATAATATAACAAAGAAGCAATCAAAAAAAGCACCAAAAGCAAAGTCAGAAGATAAACCCCAAACTGGGGAAAACCATTTGCAATTTACATTGAAGAAAAAGTGCTAATCTCACCCATATATAAAGAGCTCTCAGAAACTAAGAAGAAAATGACTGAACCTGATGGAAAAATATGCAAGAGGCTGCTATTGAAGTTTCAAGAGAAGGAAAAGCCAGCGGTCCTCAGACCTAAGAAAAGGAGTTTCATCTTGTTTATAATGAGGAAACAACCATTATCAGCATGGGTGCACACACCACTTTCCAGCCTCTCCGTGTGCTGTTTCCACAAACCCAGACTCAAGTGCCCAGACCCTGAACACAAGCCAGGCAGCAGGGCTGGCATGGGGAATTACTGCTCTACATTCCCGGAGCTGGCGCTGGATTCCTGAGGCCCATGCTGCTTTGGCCTCAAGGCCATCTCTTCCTCTCGGTGGGGAGCTGAGTTCTGGGGGGAGTGCCAGAGGGAAAGGGCGGTGGGGAAAGGCAGAGGAGGCTGCCCTGACGCTGAGATAGGCAGGTTCACCAACAAGCTGCCTCTGCCAGGTCACCTCCCCCTCCCTACCTGGCCAGCAGCTCAGCCCTCCAGCCACCCCTCCTGACCCTCGCAGAGACCCAGGCAGGGATCCAGCTCAGCGTACGCGAGGCAGCCAAGCCACCTGTTGCGATGGGCACAGGAAGCAGGGGGTATGGGCTGAAGTCTCACGCCAGCAGGCAGGGAGCTCACCGGGAAGGACTTGATAGACCACACAATCTCACTGTTCTCGGGGACCCACTTGACGCTCCCCACGGTCGTCTTGAACTTGGGCGAGTCCGCATCATTGGGCACCGGGATGTGGATCTCCACATTGTTGGCCGTCGACCGCCGCTTGAACTGGCTTTTGGCCTGGAGACAAGGCCAATGTGGCCAAGGTTGTGGGTGGTAAAGGTGAGGGTCCAGCCCCTGCCCGGGATGCCCAGGTCTCTGGATGGCATGTCTCCTGTCTGGGCCCCAGGCTCCCTCCAGCATCTGAGCTCACAGTGAGGCAGCAAAGGTCAGGGGTCACAAAGCCCCACAGCACCCCCAGCACTGGCCTAGGACCCTGTGCCAAAGGCCCCGGGCAGGTCAGAGACACCGGAATGAACCTCACCAGGCAGGGCCGCCCACCGCCCCCCAAGGCGGATGCGCACGCACCTTGATCATATACTCAATGCGACTGTGGGAGTGCTTTTCAATCACAGACTCAATCCATATCAAGGGCTTGACCTGTCGCAGAGAGGGAAGACAGTGCTCACACCTGGTCGTTTCACAAAGCCTGCTTCACAGAGGGGAAACTGAGGCCCAGGGCGTGAGACCGTGTACCCAGGTGTGTGCCCGGCTCTGGAAGAGTCCGCAGCCTGAGCCAGGACGGGTCAGAGCACAGAGAGGCAGCCAGCAGTCATGAGCCTCTGGGAAGGTGTGGCACCACACGGCACGCTCTGGTGCGGCGGCCTGGGAAGAGGCGGCAGCACCAAGGCCTCGAGGACGTGACATCAGCCCTGGACGGGGCGCTCCCACCCAGCAGGGAAGGGCGGATGGGAGCCGGCGGGGGAGAGCCTGCCAGGGAGGGAGCACTCACATGGGTGTTGAGGCGGTAAGACATGAGCTCGAACTCGCCATCGGGCGGGATGAAGGAGATGGTGCGGTCGTTCTCAAAGCGGGAGAGCCGCACGCACTGGTGGAACTTCACGTCCTCCAGCTCTACGGACTTGCTTTTGCCACCTAAAGGCGGGGAGGGGAGGGCCGGACAGACCCCAGGCCCTCAGGGTCACTTTCTCAGCAGTGCTCCCCCACATCCGCTCCCATGTGTCTTCTCGGGAAACGTCTGCTGAGTGACTAACAGACCTGGCTGGGGACACTCCCAGGGCCCTGGCCCCCTTGTCATCGCTTGAGTCCTGAGGTCCTGTCTTGGTTGCCTATCCCACAGAGGGGCAGTGTGAGTTGGGCCCGGCCCAGGGAAGGGAGCTGCCCGGATGGGCTAACACCTGAGAGGCCCACACTACGGCGGCTATGGGCACTAACTATGACGGCACGGGCAGTGCTCCACCACTGGTGGGTCTGTGGCAGGCCAGGAGGCAGGTGGTCCACTTTGCAACCCAGGCCCCTAAGGGTGCCCAGGCTCCTGCCCCACCATAGAAAGTGCTATATCCAGGCCAGCCGGCAAGAGCTGGAACCACCGTGTGTGGCCTTCAAACTGCTGGGAGCCGATGCCCAAGCTGAGGCAAGACCTGGGGTATGAGGGGACAGTGAGAGAGGCCTGACCCTGGGCCCCCTGCTCCCTTCCAGGCAGTGCTGAGCGACCCTCCACACGTGGCATCTAAGGTGCCCCGTGTCCTCTCTTCTGGGGCAACGAAGGACCTGGCTCGAGATTTTCACTCTCCCGTGCCTGACTGTACCACTTGATTTGTTTTCACAGTTGCCTCGTAAACAACGTGGGAATGTCTCAGGAGCAAGTGCTTGAGATCAGTTGTTTTTCATGCAGGTGAATGTCTGCTCAGCTCTGCTCTGAGCTCGGGACGCATGGCCTTGGGCAGCGAGGCTTGGTCTGACCACAGGGAGACTCACGGCCTGTGTTGTCGAAGAGGACCTTGTCATTGAGGCCCAGGCGCAGCTCGGGCATGCCCGACAGGAAGACCCGCATCTTGATGGAGCCCACAATCTCGCTGCGCAGGACGTTGCCATTGGCACTGACCTGGGGGTGGCAGGGCTGGCATGAGGGGAGGGCCCCACTTCCCAGCTGCAGTCCCCCACCATGCTGCATGCCCCTCCCAGCCACCCCCATTCTCAATGCCTTTGTCACTGTCCCCTGAGCTGGGGGAGCCTCACCTGCCTCCCACCCAGCCTCTGAGGCAGGGCCACAAACCTCTGGGCCTCAGGCCACACCAGACCAGGACTCTTATCAGCACCTGCTCACCCGCTAGGCAGGCCTCTCTGAAGTGGGCTAGACTAACTTTTCTTGAGATCTTTTTCCACTTCCACATGGAGCTTGGGGAGGCCACCGACCCCACAACCTCTAGGGCTTAGCCCTGACCCTGGGCCCCAAACCCTCCCTGCAACCAGGGCTGCCCTCAAGCCTGCCAACCACTGATGCAAAATAATAATGTGCTGAAACAGACAGTCATGGTGTCACACTGACTGAGCAGTTCCTCTGCACAGGTGCTGCCGCCTGCACTCGGCAGTCTGCGGGGCTGGGTTATGACTCAGGTGACCCTACAACTCATGTGCAAACTGGGGGGCACCTGACAGTGCAATCACAGAGCCACACGGGCCGCCAGGCAAACCCTGAGACCATCCTGGGGGAGCCAGGCTGCTGGAGCCCCACTCCTGGGTCATTTTAGAGACTAGGACACTGAGGCACAGGCGGAGGTCCTACAGGCGGCAACCAGGACAGGCTGACCTTCTCAGCTGAGGTGTGACCAGTGGCCCAAAGCCGGTGCCTTCCCCATGGTGGGCTTGGAAGAGATGTTTGCTGAGGGGTCAGCTGCCTGAGTGCTCTACTGCATCCAGACACATGGATTCGGGAGGCTGATATTGACTCAGTTGCCAGCAATGCAATGAGACTTAGGAAGGCGGAGCTCTTACACACCCACCTTGTGCTGGCCTGTGTAAGGAGGAACAGGGGTCCTTCAGGCACAGCCACATGCAGACATACACTGCAGCTGGGATGTCGCCTGAGCTCCCAGCACTTTCCCGTGCAGCTGTTTATAACCTGCTCCCTAGGATTTACTTTTCCACCCCAGGGGATGCTAAAGCCAGATGGACCATGTTCTGGGCTCAATAAACAATACAGATGAAGGCCCTCAAAAATGATTTGTGAGGCCACTGTCTTGCCCCAAGCTTAAAAAGTAAGATGGTAAATATGTTTACACTGAGTCCAGTGCAAGAACCTTTTTAGGCAGCACCCTCAACAATTCCGTGTCTGGGAACTCAGCCCCCCAGAAATCCTGCCCAGGTAGGGGAGATGTCCGGAAATGCATGCCTGAGGATGGACAGGTGCACTCGTTTCTGCACCATCTCTAACAGTCAGCAATGGGCACACCAAGTGACCCACGTGACGGGACTGCCCCAGTCCGTCATGGTTTGTAGGATCAGTGGGAGGGAGGCAATCTGCAGTTGGAGACAGGCAGGGGGCTGAGCTCGCACCACACTTTCTGTGCCCATGACAACAACTACAAAACCTGGGCGGGCGCATGGGGCAACAACCAGAAGGCCAAAAAGCAAGGCAGGTGGATCTAAGAAGCGTCCCCTCCCCCCCATGTGGACATGCAGAGGACGCCTGGAAGCGGAGGTAAGACCCAGCTGGCTGCACAGAGCTCACAGGAGCCTCCGGCTCCAGGGCCAGAAGGGGAACGCCTGCTGCTCACAGGGAGTAATGAACACCTGCCTCAATCTTGTCCCTTTTCTCTGTTCTCTCCCATCCCGGGCTCCCCTGGCAATCTAGCTGTTATTCTGAGAGGGTGGGACAAACCCAGGATTCAGGCCCAGTTGCAGACAAGTGTGACAGAGTGGGGATCTACAGACCCAAGTTTGTTGCTGCAGAACCAAAAAGGGAAGTCCTAAGAGGTTAGAAAGTACCAGGTAGACAGCAGAGAGTAAGGAGCTCAGGAAAGGAACCTCAAGAAGTTATGCCTCCAGTGTCTTCTAGAACTGGGTGTGCACGGATATGACTGGAACTAGCATGCCAGACCCTGAGAAGCAGACTGCCTACTGCGCAGTGTGTACTCAGGACGGCCTCAAACAGCACATGGCATGAGGGCTTGGAAAACTGAACTGATACTCATGACCTACAAACAGATGGGCGGTTGGAATTTGTGACCTGAACTTAACCAGGTCAAATGTCAGCTAAAACAAAAATACTGACATTTTCCAAATAATTTAAATAAGACCTAGACTCTCATAACGTAACATTAAAAAAGTCCAGAATAGTCTAAAACTACTCAGTATACAAAGAACCATGAGGTTTCAATGCCAACACCTACATGGATGTTGGGATAATCTGACAAAGGCTTTAAACAGTTATGATAAAATGTGCAAACAATCCTGAAACAAATGTTAACATAGGAAGTCTCAGCAAAGAAACAGACTCTATGAAGAAGAATCCAATGGGAATAGAACTGAAAAATATGGTACATAATATATAAAACTCACTGGATGGGTTCAATAACAGAATGGCAATAAAAGGAAAGGGTCAGTGAAAATAGATCAATAAGAATTATCCAACCTAAACAATAGGGAGGAAAAATGGAATAATAAAATGAACAGAGCCTCAGGGACCTTGGGGCATTAGCAAAAGGCTTGACATTATTGTCACTGGAGTAAAAAGAGAGAGTGAAATGATGAAACATATTTGAGGAAATAATGGCTGATAAGAGACAGAGACCTACAAATTCAAGAAGCTGAACGGGTTGAAAACAAGATGGATGCATGAGAAGTGAGGAAAAAACCTCCTCCCAAGACCACATATAACATGAAAATACAGCAAATACAACGAATCCTGAAAGAGCGACTGGAAAGAAGACTGCAACAGACAGCCTACATCTGGAGAAAAGAGAAGACCACACAGAAAAGGGTAAAGTAGCAAAGCTGTGATCTGGCGGTACCAGAGCCCTCCCCCAACCCCAGCTCACCAGAGGGAGGAAGAGAAATGGAGCAGGGAGGGAGTAGAAGCCCAGGACTGCTAAATACCCATCCCTGGAGATCTACTCTGGGAGCATGAACCCCCGTTACATGGTGCTCTGGAGATTAGAGGGGTTGGAAAGCAAAGACAGGCAGAATACTTGGAGAGACTGAGATTCCAGCCATTTGAGGAGAACAGGTACCCTCACCCAGCGGCTCCAGGACAAAAGAAAGGTGGGCACTTTGAAAGACTTCCCAACAGCAAGAGGGCTGCAAAAGGGGCAAGGATAGCTTGCTGCTCAGGAGAAAGGACAGGTGGACAAAATTGTCCTGGCACACTCAACCCAGCAGGTTGGGAATTTTCAGGAGCTTCATGTGCTCTAACTCCCTGGCTGGCAACGCAGTGCCGAGGCCCCCCCACTGCGACATGCAGCCTGCCGCTCCTTCCTCCCAGCTGGCACCAGTTTGCAAACCTGCTGCACCTGCCATCGCACCAGGCCAGCCAGAGGGCAGCGCCACCTACAGCAGCTACAGGGGTGTAGCATAGAGGCTCCTCCCTGTGCACTCGGCCCACTGGCCCTGGCAGTGGAGGCAGGCACTGCAGCCAGGAAGCAGGAAAGAGCTCTTTCCTCCCAGCAAGCACTGGCAGGGCACGCCTGCAACCCCCACTATAGCTCCAGGAGCTCGGCAGCTCCAGAGAGTAGAGCTTCTGGGCACTAGAGGGCACTGCCTATACAAAGTTATTATTCCATAGTAATCATTAGAAATATGAGAGAGCAAAAGAACCTGGTACAAACCAAATCCCTCAAACATCAGAAAGAGGGCTAAGTGAAATTGAAATTAACATCTTCCTGATAAAGATTTCAAAATAAAAATCATAAACGTGCTCACAGAGCTACAGAAAAACATCCAAGACCTCAGGGAGGACTTCAAGAAAGAGACAGAAACTTTGAAAAATACAGTCTCTCAAGTGAAACTTACAATGGAGGGCTTTAAAAGCAGATTAAATGAGGTAGAGGAGATAGTAAATGAAATAGAAGTTAGAGAACGAATACAAAAAAGCTGAGGTACAGAGAGAAAAAAGGACCTCTAGTAATGAAAGAATATTAAGAGAACTATGTGACCAATCCAAACAGAACAATATTCACATTATAGGGGTACCAGAAGAGGAAGAGAGAAAAAGGGATAGAAAGTGTCTTTGAGAAAATAATTGCTAAAAACTTCCCCAATCTGGGGAAGGAAATAGTATCGTAGGCTATGGAAGCACACAGATCTCCCAACACAACAGACCCTACGAAGACAACACCAAGACACACAATAAATAAATGGCAAAGCTCAAAGACAATGACAGAGTATTAAAGCAGCCAGAGAGAAAAAAAGATCACAAAAAAGGAAAACCCATCAGGCTATCATCATCAGATTTCTCAGCAGAAACCTTACAGGTCAGAAAGGAGTGGCATGATATATTTAACGCAATGAAACAGAAGGGCCTAGAACCAAGAATACTCTACCTGGCAAGATTATCATTTAAATTTGAAGCAGAGATTAAACAATTTCCAGATAAGCAAAAGTTGAGGAAATTTACCTCCTGCAAAGTGTATCTACAGTGTATATTTTGGAGGGACTGCTATAGATGGAAGTGCTAAACCACTGTCACTAGAGAAAATAAAACCACAGTAAATGAAATAGACCAATTAATTACTAAGCAAAACCAAAATTAAATCAACTACCCATAAAGTCAGTCAAGGGATACATAAAGAGTACAGAATATGACACCTAACATATGAAGAGTGGAGGAGTAAGAGGAGGGAAGAAAAAAGAACCTTTAGATTGTGTTTGAAATAGTGTAATAAGCAAGTTAAGTTAGACTGTTACATAGCAAAGAAGTGGCCCTTGAACCTTTGGTAATCATGAATCTAAAGCCTGCAATGGCAATAAGTACATATATATATCAATAATCACCCTAAATGTAAATGGTCTGAATGCAGCAATCAAAAGACACAGTTACAGAATGGATAAAAAAAATAAAAAGACCATCCATATGCTGCCTACAAGAAACTCACTTCAAACCCAAAGACACACACAGACTAGAAGTCTAGAAGTGAAGGGATGGAAAAGATATTTCATGCAACTAATAGGGAGAAAAAAGCAGGAGTTGCAGTACATGAATCAGACAAAATAGACGTCAAAACAAAGAAAGTCACAAGAAACAAAGAAGGACATTATATAATGATAAAGGGGCCAGTCCAACAAGAAGATATAACCATTATAAATATTGTGCACCCAACATAGGAGCACCTACATATGAGAAACAAATACTAACAGAATTAAAGGTGTAAATAGAATGCAATGTGTTCATTTTAGGAGACTTCAACACACCACTCACTCCAAAGGACAGATCAACCAGACAGAAAATAAGTAAGGACACAGAGGTACTGAACCACACATTAGAACAGATGGACCTAATAGACATCTATAGAACTCTACACCCAAAAGAAGCAGGATACACATTCTTCTCAAGTGCACACGGAACATTTTCCAGAACAGATCATATACTAGGCCACAAAAAGAGCCTCTGTAAATTCAGAAGGGTTGAAATTGTGCCAACCAGCTTCTCAGACCACCAAGGTATGAAACTAGAAATAACTTATGCAAAGAAAACAAAAAAAGCCCACAAACACATGGAGGCTTAACAACATGCTCCTAAATAATCAATGGATCAAAGACCAAATAAAAACAGAGATCAAGCAATTTATGGAGACAAGTGAAAACAACAACTCAGCACCCCCAAAAATCTGTGGGACATAGTAAAGGCAGTTTTGAGAGAAAAGTATACTGCAATACAGGCCTACCTCAAGAAAGAACAACAATCCCATATGAACAGTCTAAACTCACAATTATCACTAGAAAAAAAACAAATGAGGCCCAAAGTCAGGAGAAGGAGGGACATAATAAAGAGCAGAGCAGAAATAAATAAAATTGAGAAGAATAAATCAATAGAAAGAATCAATGAAAGCAAGAGCTGGTTCTTCAAGAAAATAAACAAAATAGATAAAGCCCTAGCCAGACTCATCAAGAAAAAAAGAGAGTCTACATACATAAACAATCAGAAATGAGAAAGGAAAAATCACTACTGACACCACAGAAATATGAAGAATTATTAGAGAATACTGTGAAAAATTATATGCTAACAAACTGGAAAACCTAGATGAAATGGACAACTTTCTTGAAAAATACAACCTTCCAAGGCTAACCCAGAAAGAACATAAAATCTGAACAGACCAATTACTAGCAACAAAATTGAACTGGTAATCAAAAAACTACCTAAGAACAAAACTCCTGGACCAGATGGCTTCACCGCTGAATTTTATCAAACATTTAGTGAAGACCTAATACTCATCCTCCTGAAACTTTTCCAAAAAGTAGAAGAGGAAGGAATACTTCCAAACTCATTCTACGAGGCCAGCATCACACTAATACCAAAACCAGGCAAAGACACCACAAAAAAAGAAAATTACAGACCAATATCCCTGATGAACATAGATGCAAAAATACTCAACAAAATATTAGCAAACCAAATTCAAAAATATATCAAAAAGATCATCCATCATGATCAAGTAGGATTTATGCCAGGGATGCAAGGATGGTACAGTATTAGAAAATCCATCAACATCATCCACCACATCAACAAAAAGAAGAACAAAAACCACATGATCATCTCCATAAATGCTGAAAAAGCATTTGACAAAATTCAACATCCATTCTTGACAAAAACTCTCAACAAAATGGGTAGAGAGGGCAAGTACCTCAACATAATTAAAGGTCATATATGACAAACCCACAGCCAACATTATACTTAACAGCGAGAAGTTGAAAGCTTTTCCTCTAAGGTCAGGAACAAGACAGGGATGCCCACTCTCCCCACTGTTATTCAACATAGTACTGGACGTCCTAGCCACGGTAATCAGACAAAACAAAGAAATAAAAGGCATCCGGATTGGTAAAGAAGAAGTTAAACTGTCTCTGTTTGCAGATGACATGATACTGTACATTAAAAAAAACCCTAAAGAATTCACTCCAAAATCTAATATCTGAATTCAGCAAAGCTGCAGGATACAAAATTAATACACAGAAATCTGTGGCATTCCTGTACACTAACAATGAACTAGCAGAGAGAGAAATCAGGAAAACAATTCCATTCACAATTGCATCAAAAAGAATAAAATACCTAGGAATAAAACTAACCAAGGAAGTGAAAGACCTATAACCTGAAAACTACAAGATACTCTTAAGAGAAATTAAAGAGGACACTAACAAATGGAAACTCATCCCATGTTCTTGGCTAGGAAGAATTAATACTGTCAAAATGGCCATCCTGCCTAAAACAATCTATAGATTCAATGCAATTCCTATCAAAACAGTAACAGCATTCTTCAATGAACTAGAGAAAATTGTTCTAAAATTCATATAGAACCACAAAAGACCTTGAATAGCCAAAGCAATTCTAAGAAGGAAGAATAAAGCTGGGGGGATTATGCTCCCCAACTTCAAGCTCTACTACAAAGCCACAGTAATCAAGACAATTTGGTACTGGCACAAGAACAGACCTTTGGATTAATGGAACAGAGAGAGCCCTTATATAAATTCAACCATATATGGTCAATTAATATATGATAAAGGAGTCATGGACATACAATGGGGAAATGACAGCCTCTTCAACAGCTGGTGTTGGCAAAACTGGACAGCTACATGCAAGAGAATGAAACTGGATTATTGTTTAACCCCATACACAAAAGTAAACTCGAAATGGATCAAAGACCTGAATGTAAGTCATGAAACCATAAAACACAGAAGACAACATAGGCAAAAATCTCCTGAATATAAGCATGAGCAACTTCTTCCTGAACGCATCTCCTCAAGCAAGGGAAACAAAAGCAAAAATGAACTCATGGGACTACATCAAACTAAAAAGTTTCTGTATGGCAAAGGACACCATCAACAGAATAAAAAGACATCCTACAGTATGGGAGAATATATTTGTAAATGACATATCCGACAAGGGGTTAACATCCAATATAATAAAGAACTTACATGCTTCAACACCCAAAAAGCAAATAACCCAAATAACAAATGGGCAGAGGACATGAAGAGACAGTTCTCCAAAGAAGAAATTCAGGTGGCCAACAGACACATGAAAAGATGCTCCACATCCCTAATCATCAGGGAAATGCAAATTAAAACCACAGTGAGGTATCACCTCACACCAGTAAGGATGGCCAGCATCAAAGAGACTAAAAATAACAAATGCTGGCAAGGATGCAGAGAAAGGGGAACCCTCCTACACTGCTGGTGGGAATGTAAGCTAGTTCAACCATTGTGGAAAGCAATATGGAGGTTCCTCATAAAACTAAAAACAGAAATACCATTTGACCTGGGAATCCCACTCCTTGGAATTTACCCAAAGAATACAACTTCTCAGATTCAAAAAGACATATGCACCCCTATGTTTATCGCAGCACTCTTTACAATAGCCAAGATATGGAAGCAACCAAAGTGTCCATCAGTAGATGAATGGATAAAGATACGGTACATATACACAATGGAATACTATTCAGCCATAAGAAAGAAACGAATCCTACCATTTGCAACAACATGGATGGAGCTGGAGGACATTATGCTCAGTGAAATGAGCCAGGTGGAGAAAGAGAAGTACCAAATGATTTCCCTCATTTGTGGAGTATAACAACGAAGGAAAACTGAAGGCACAAAATACTAGCAGACTCAGCGACTCCAAGAAGGAACCAGTGGTTACCAAAGGTGAGAGGTGTGGGAGGGTGGGTGGGGTAGGAGGGAGAAGGGGATTGAGGGGTATTATGTTTAGTACACACGGTGTGGGGGATCACGGGGAGAATGAGTATCACAGAGAAGGGACATAGTGGATTTCTGGCAACTTGCTGCACTAATGGACAGTGACTGCATTAGGGTATGGATGGGGACTTGATAATATGGGTAAATGTAGTAACCACATTGTTTTTTCATGTGAAACCTTCATAAGAGTGTATATCAATCATACCTTAATAAAAAAAAAGGTCACATTTAAACAAAATGGAAATCATGGGGAAAGATATACCAGAGATAAAAGCAAAAATCAATGAAGTTGAAAACAGAAAAGAGAGAAAATGAAATGAAAAGCTGATTCCTTGTAAAGGTCAATAAAACTGATGAACCTCTCATAGGTTGACAAAGAAAAAAAGACGCATAAATTACTAATATCAGAAATGAACGAGACAATATCAGTATAAATCCTGCAGACATTAAAAAGATAGTAAGGTAATACTATAAACAGTTTCATGCATAGAAACTCAATGACTTAGATGAAATGAATTACCTTCTTAAAAACAAACTACCAAAACTCATCCAAGACGTAATAAGAAACCTGAATAAACCAGTTAAAAAAATTGAAATTTGTATTAAAAATATTCTGAAAAAGAGATCTTCAGGCTCAGATAGGTTCATTGGTGAATTTACTAAATACAATTTGAAATATACAATCACTTTAAAAATGAAATATTTAGGTATAAATCTAACAAAACACATACATGGTAAAAACTATAAAACACTGATGAAAGAAATCAAAGATGACCTAAATATACAGAGACATGCTGCATTCATGGATTGTGAAAATTAACAAAGTTGACAGTCCAATCAAAATCCTAGAATTTTTCCGTAGCTACAGACAAGCCACTTCTAAAACTCTCTATATAAAGGAACTGAATAGATAAAACAGTTTTGAAAAAGAAGAATGCTGAATCAAATTATCTGATTTTTCAGACTTACTATAAAATTACCATTACCAAGACTGTGGTACTGGCGAAGAATAGACAGACAGGTCAATGGAACAGAATAAGTCTAGAAACAGATTCGCACAAATATGGCCAATTGATTTTTTACAAAAACACAAGTGCAGTTCAATGAAGAAAGGACAGCGTTTTCAAAAAATGATGTCAGAACAACTGTAAAACATTGTTCTATATGCAAAAAAAAGATACACATCTCAGACCTTATACACAATGTAACTCAAAATTGATCACAGATCTAAATGGAAAACCATGAAACTTTCAGAAGA
This sequence comes from Manis pentadactyla, assembly GCF_030020395.1. NCBI lineage: Eukaryota > Metazoa > Chordata > Mammalia > Pholidota > Manidae > Manis > Manis pentadactyla. The sequence goes on from NC_080030.1 coordinate 13,418,861, forward strand.
AAAATTTGAGAAAATCTGTATGACCTTGGGTTTGGCAATGAGTTCTCAGACATGGCACCAAAAGCACAATCAATTTTTTAAAAACTGATAGTTTGGACGTTCTCAGAATTAAAAACTTTTCCTCTACAAAAGACACTGCCAAGAAAATGAAAAGACATGTAACAGACTAAGACGACATATTTGTAAATTACATATCTGATAAAAGACTTATATCCAGAATACATAAAGAACTTCCAGAACTCAACAATCAGAAAACAAATAACCCCATTTAAAAATGCTCAAAAGACATGAAGAGACACTTTTCCAAAGGGGATAAATGGATGACAAAGAAGCACATGAAAAGATGTTCAACATCATCAGCCATTAGGGATATGAAAATCAAATTAAAGCCATGAGATACCACGACATACAGGATGGTAAAAATAAAAACACTTATCAAGGACGGGGAACAACCAGAACACTCATCCACTGATGATGAAAATGCAAACATGGTACAACCGCTTTGGAAAAACAGTTGGGCAGTTCTTGAAAGGTCAAACACACACTTACCATAGGACCCAGCAATCCCACTCCTGGGTACCTGCCCTAGAGAAATGAAAACTTCTGTCCACATGTAAACCTATAGCAAGTCTATTCACAATTGCAAACACTGGAAACAATCCAAATATCCTTCAATGGCTGAATGGCTAAAACAATCTGTGGTTCAGAATATAACCTAAATATAAATATAAGAAGAAACAAACTTTTGATAAACAAAGCAGCTTGGATGAATCTCTAAGGCATCATGCTGAGTGGGAGGAGGCCGACTCCGAAGGCCAAGGCCGAGTGCCGCAGGGCTGCATCCACAGGACAGGCTCGGGCAGCCCTACAGCGGAGCCCCCTCACCCCTGGGGAGTGTGTTCTAAGACCCCAGTGGATGCCTGAAACCATGGAGAGTACTGAACCTTATATATACTGTTTTTTTCCTGTACATACATACCTATGATGAAGTTTAATTTGTAAATCAAGCACAGTAAGAGATTAAGAGCAATAACTAATAATGAAATAGAACAATTATCACACTATGCTGTAGTACGTTATATGAATGCGAGCTCTATGAAAATATCTTACTGCTCTGTATACACCCTTCTTCTTGTGATGTGAGATGATAAAATGCCCACCGGATACGGAGTGAGGTGAATGGCCTAGTGTGGGGCTGCTATTGACCTGCTGACAAGTCAGGAGGATGCTCATCTGCTTCTGGGTAACGCGCAGTTGACCATGGTAACTGAAACCCCAGAAGAGAGACTGCAGATGGGGGGCCTACTGTCCAGTGGCGGAAACCGTATTGGTGGCCGCCAGGGGCTAGGGACTGGCAGGAGGGGGCGCCGACAGAGCGGCAGCAGGAGGGAGGTCTTCAAGGCGAAGGAGCTGTTCTGTGTCCTGATTACAGCAATGGGGACACAAATCTGTACGTGGCTACACTTCTTAGAAAAAAAGATCAATTTTCCCTCATGATTTAAAAAAAAAAACATACACACATGAAACAATAAAACCGCCACCACCACCGAGCTGCAGGAGAGCGACGTCTTAGGCTCTGTTTTACATGACAACGTATGTTCCCTCAATCTCTAGAATGAGGTCCAACGGACAGTGAGTTTGTAAGCGAGGTTGTCTACGCAAACACAGACCACTTCACTTTCCAACTCAATGCACTGCTTGTAAAAAACCCAAAACAACGAGCACGTACTGATTCTAAATAAGAACAAAAGCTAATGGAGATCAAATAAGCTCGTGTTGCAGTGAGCGGCCGCAACAGAATCCTGCTGATCTGCTATCCCGCAGAAACGAAATGTGACTCAGGGTTTTCCTGGTTGTAAAAGCATAGTGGTTTTCATTTCGATTATGGATAAGACAAACATTTTAAAAACAGGAAAGAAAAAAATGGCAGCCTACCAAGAGGTTGACGGACTCGATGACGTCTAAGAACACCTCGTTCTTCCGGTACTTGATGCCCTCGGACCGCCAGGACACTGCGTTGGTGACAGTGGCGGGGGGCCTCGGGGCCCCCGTTTCCAGCTTGTGGCCCTCCTGGGTGATGTACCTGAGGGTCCAGAGAGTCAGCTGAGCACCGACACCCTGGTAACAGGCCCTCACCGCAGGCGGCTCTCGAAAGGCAGGCTCTTTCATCAGGGGCTGTTTGATACACGCGCACCTTGCGATTTCCAAACCCCCGACCAACTCCAGCTACAGCAGGGGCAGCACGTTCACTCGGGAGAGTCCCGGGCAGTGCTGGTGAGGACAAGAGGAAAGACCGGACTGCTCTTCTGCAGGGCACGCCGGGGGGCTGGCTCCTTGGGGGGCGACCCCCGGTGCCCCTGGCCCACCTAGGAAACAGCTACGTGGCTTCTCGGGGTGTGCCTTTGCTCCCACGCAAGCGGGGGGGGGGTGGGCGCCTCAGGCTGGGGTCGGGTGAACGTCAGGTGTTCACACAGGGCCTGCTCACGGAGGTGCCCGATCCACAGTCCGTGGGGGCTGTTCCATTGGAAGGGCAGGACTCCAAAGAGGGAAGTTCTTTTTCTCACACCATTTACAGCTCTAAGGCAGGTGACTCCCCAATAAAACGGCGTCTGGTGCCCGTCCGCTACAGGGGCAGCACTCCCGTCAGGCTGGGATGTCAGGTGGGTAAAGGCCTGAAGTGGCCCGGTCAGCGCCCAGGGGTGCCTGGAGATGGGGTGCGGGGCCGTTCGCCCCTCCCGCCTCCGAAGCCGGACCGACACCGCCCAGACCCGGCCCGGCCCGGCCCGCGCACGCACTCCTGCAGGATCTTGCTGTCCGTGGTCTGCGGGAAGCCGAAGTCCATGAGCTCGTCCAGCAGCTCGTAGATGATGACGAAGTTGTCGCGGATGCTCTCCTCCTCCAGCTCTTTGAAGTACTCGGAGAACACCTGCGGCGGGTTGGGGGGCGGCAGAGTGCGCGCTGAGGGCGGGCGGGCGGGGGGGTGGGTGGGGCAGAGTGCGCGCCGAGGGCGGGGGGGGGGGAGGGCAGAGTGCGCACCGAGGGCGGGGAGGGGGGCGGCAGAGTGCGCGCTGAGGGCGGGGCGGGGGGGCAGCCCCCTAGGGCTGGACTCAGGGAACCCTGGCACAGGGCAGCGGAGGCTACCCGCGGGGTGGGAACCAGGCTGGGGGCAAGGCGGGCGTCCTCCGCGGCCCCATCAGAGGTCAGAGGCCTGCTCTCCTCTCCTTCCTGACAGACGCCCCCAGGCCTGGGACCCGCTCCGAGCGCCTCTTCAGTCCTCGCTCTGTATGTCACCCTTTGCCTCTGAGTCAGCAGTGACTCAGGTAAAGGACAAGAACCACTAGGGGCAGGACAAGCGATTCTTCTGGACTTGTGCGTCCTCCCCTATCTATCTAGCCTCCTTCGCATGCAGACGCATCTCCATTTCAACAGAAAATTAAGACAAAGAAAGGATGCCAAGGGAGAAAAGCTTCATTACCGCTAACACTTAAGGAAGGTCACCAAAGCAGAAAGGAAATGCCGAGCCCCCAGGGAGGAGAACCTACCCCTTCCCCACTCTGATCTGATGCCCCCCCTGCACTCAAGGGCCACAACCGCCAGCCTCTACTCTTAAACCAGGCAGCACAGCCAGGCCTCTGGAATGAAGGCCAACTCCCCAGAAGGCACTGGGGGCCTCCCCAGGAGGACACACTCTCTCCTGCCCCACAGCCTCACCACCCAGACCTGTGCACGTGTCTGGCACAGGTGGCTCCTGAGCTAGCTGCATGAGGTGCCGCCTGAGGGACAACAGCTTTCCAGGGCCCACCCCCGCCTCCGGGTCCAATTCCCCATTTTCTTTAATCCCAAGGCCCCGGTGTCAGACAGGCCCCTCCATTTTCCTCCTCAAAGCCTGCGGCAACCTCCTCCCTGACCTCCCTGCTGCCTTCAAGTCCTTTCTCTACCCAGCAGCCAAACAGACTACCGTACCTCAAATCAGGTCTCATCAATTTCCTGCTTAAAGCCCTCCACCGCAGCTCATCGGGCTTGGAAAGAAATCTGAACTCACTGGGCCCTGTGTACCGCCTCCACCCAGCTGACGACAGCCCCACTCTGTCGCAGGCATGCTGGCCTGCCTGATGCCCCCTCACTGTACCATGTGCACTCTCCCCAGGGCCTCTGCACGTGCTGCTCCCACCGCCTCCCTACCTCGCTGTCAGCCTGGGCCTGGCCGGCTGTCAGCTCTCTCCACGGTAGGCCTTGGGCCTGTGCCTTTAGGGCCTCCAAGAGGACTCCGAGCAGACCTCAGCCCTGCCTTCCTCCCTGACTCTTGATGGGTCGCTCTCTACCCTTCCACAGCCAGCGGGGGGCATCTCCTACCTGGATCCCCATCTCCGGTTCCCATTCTTCTCACCAGGGCAGAGGGGCAACCGAGGCTGCAGAATCCCACACACAGGGCAGCTGGAGCTTCCCTCTCCCCCTTCCTGAGGTTGCAGCCCCAGAACTCCTAAGGGATGCTGCAGCCCTCAGTGGCCACACGGGGAGGCGCCCAGTAGAACCAAAGCAGTCCCGACACCCCTCTGCGGCCCGACTCACCTGCACCACCTTATAGAGGAAAGAGAACACCAGGGACACGCTCGCGTTCTTCTTGGAGGTGGCAACCACTGCGCGGTGGCCAGTCAAGGAGCGTCCAGCAGCCTAGGCCTCCACCCTGCAGACCCTGGTTTACTGTGTGTCTTGGAGGGCCTCCACCCCCCACCCTGGGCTCAGAGCCTCCCCCCAGCCACCCCCGCCAAGCCGCTCACTCGCCCTGGTGGGTTCCTGAGCTCCAGTCTGAGTTAGGCCTGGGACATGGCAGGTTCCAGCCACACGTGGTCAGGGCCCCCAGGGAGCATGCAGCTGACAGGACAGCCGAGGGCATGGGGAAGCCAACCCAACTCCTGGGGTGTGATGAGGGGACATCTTATCTGGGAGCCGCAGCCCATGGCGGTTGGGGGCCCTGCAAGCGGGGTGAACAGCCCAGAGCAGAGAGGCAGGGCAGCTCACTCCTGGAGCACAAGCAGGACCACAGCGAGCCCTTCTCCAAAGCCCATTGCCAAGGGCTCCCCAGCCAGACCCCATGGGGAGCAGCCAGGCCAATGGGGACTCTTAAGACTTTCTGCGAGTCTCAGCCTCTGAAGCAAGTTTGCTTAAAGAAGTCTCCACCTTCTCACCTGTTCTATGGGGCCTGACAGTGGATGCTCAGAGATGACATATGTAAAGGGCCTGGCCCGGACTCTCCCTTGCCTCATGGGGTCACCGTGTGCTGGCACTTTCCATCCCTCTTCCTCTATGGACCTTCAGCCACCAGGGAGGCCGGCTCCCCCACTGCAGGCCCATGCGCCAAGCCCTGGACATCCCCATTCATGCCAAGCTGTGAGCTCCAGGAAGGAGAAAGGGACAGCAGCGGCTGTACCCACCTCATTTCCTGCCTCATCCTGGCTGAGTGCAGGGGCCCACGAGCGTGGGCTTCCCCCCTCCGGCCTAGGCAACATGCCCTCCAGGCGCTTTTTAAGGAGGTGCAGGGGCCACCATCCCTCCCTCCCAGATGCCAACCCCAGCCTCCCACCACTCCGTGCCCACGTGTGCTCCTGGCAGTCCAGCTCCTCAGTGCCCAGAGACCTTCAGAAAATGCAGCTGACTCCCCTCTACCTGAACCCTCCAAGGCTTCCCCTCACACCTAAAGGGAAGGCCTGTGTACCTGAGTGTGCACCCTGCTGCCCCCACACACCAGCCAGTGCTCTAGCCGCCCCCACCAAAGCTTCTGGAATGAGCCTCACCTTCCCCTTGCAGAACCTTCACCTGGGCCCAGTGCTCTTCACACCCACCCCCTCCCTCCTCTGGCTGTGGGGCACAGGTTGGTTCTGGCCTCCCATCTGTCTCCCTGGCATCCAGCATGTCACCGCCTTAGGGAAGCCTTCCTGGATCCCCAGACCAGATGAGGTCCCACACCACACTTCCATCGTGTGTTTCCTGCCTATGTCCTCAGGCAGTAGTAGGGCCGTGCCTGACGGCTCCCGCTGGGCCCGCTGGGCCAGGGCAGGTGCTGGCAGCTCTTAGCTGCACCTACACGTGACAGTACGAGACCTCTTGGGGGCTCCCCTGCAAAGGGATACGATACAGGTTGTTATGCTTGATCCACATGAAGCGGACGCCCCCGTGGGCCAGGATGGGCGATAGCACGCCCTCCTCTTCCTTCTCCATCAGGATGGGCATGAAGTGTTCCACCTCCGACATGTCCACGTCGCCGCGGTAGTTCCGGCAGATGAGCACCTGGGCAGGGGTTGGAGAAAGGGAAGCTGTTTTCATCTGGAGTCCCACAAGCCGGTGCCTGGGGCAGGGGCAGTGAGAGGTGCCAGCCTTCCTCCCTCCAGAAATCTTGATCATGCCCCTGCCCATCAAAGGAAAAAGACTTGAGGCCATTTCGATCTCCAAGATTGGGGGAATGTATCAAGGAAGCACTTCCCAAAGTGAACTCCAAAGGTGCCAGAAGGTTTCTCTGTGGGGAAACATAGGGCAAGGGTCCAGCCTGAATCACTTCAGAGAAACCAGGTTAAAACAACATCCTGCAGGCACTTGTTGCAGACCTTCTCAGAGCCATTCCTGTGCAAAAGTGCCTGTCAGGATGCCCATTCAAGGGCCACGGCCAAGTGTTCACATCTCCTTAGAGCAACTGTGGCCTGAAAAGGAGAAGCCCTTCTCCTGGTCTCTCCCTTTCACAGCCTATGCGTTGGGATGTGCGGCACCTGGAACTCTGGTCCACTGCTGATGGGGATGTGAAATGGGACAAGCGCTTTGGTGAAGTTGGGCAGGTCCTCACCAAGAGAGGTTATGACCTAGCCATTCCTTAGGCATGAAGCCACACGTCCATGCAGACTTGTACACGGAGATTCATTCATAGCTTTATTTTAAATGGCCCCAGACCGGAGAGAATGCCAATATCCTTTAGTAGGTGGGCAAAGACCCAGGCTTGGTCCATCCATATCACATCCATCCTTAGCTGGGAAAAGGAATGACAACTGACATGGGACAGCAGGAGGGAGTCTCAGGGTCACTGGGCCAAGTGAAACAAGCCAGACAACAGAGAGTGTATCCTGCATGAGCCCACTCACATAAAATCTGGCTCATGGGACATGGTGACAGAAAACACATCTGTGACTGCCTGGGGACAGGCTGGATACAGGGGTGTGAGCAAGCTTAGAAGGTGACAGAATATGCATTATATACAATGACTGAAGTCACCAAACAGCACACTTCAAATAAGCCAGTTTGTTACATATACATCACACCTCCTGGAAAGAATAAAATGAGGTTTGAAGCTTTGCTGGCTGGGGCAAGGCTCTATCTGGAGACACTGCCTAGAGCAACTGCCGCTCTCGTGGGCCCAGGCGGACAGCCAGCTGCAGGACTCTGTGACGTGCCAAGAACGGCCTCGCCGAGCTCACCAGCCTGGGAACTGCCTGCCTCAGGACCTGCGATTTCATAAAATATACAGTCTTTGTTTCCAGCCAGGACGGCGAGAAAGCCAGACAGATAAAATAACAAGAACCTAGCTTCCCAGTTTGTCTTTTGTGGCCTGTAGGCAAGGGATCCTGTGCCCTCTTCCTGCTGAAGTTCAGGCCTCTTAGAGACACAGCACCCAGTGGCTGAGCTCGTGGGTGCCCGGACCAGGCCCTGGCCAAGGGATTCCCATGTACCCTCTCATATACTCCTTGCCAGAAGTAAATACTGCCCTCTGCCATGAGGTAGACCTTTTATTTTTACAGAGATACACAGCGATACCCAGAGAGGTGGCACCACCTGCCAGAGTTCACCCAGCAGGCAAAGGTGGATCCGGGTTCTAATCAGTTTCCTCTCTGCAGGGCCACTTCTGCCTGCTAAACACTGCCTCCTTGGGCTTCCCAGGCCCATCTTCTTCCCCAAGTATACAGTTTTCAGGATTGCTGTTGGCAGGGAGCCTCTGGGCCGCCAGAGTGTTCAAGGGAAAGAGCAATTTTGCCCACGTTGCATCACCAGGGCTGCACAGACGTCCAATCATTCAAAAAGCATGTGCAGTATGCCCCTCCACACAGCATGCTGGGCTAGGGGACACAGAGGCAACCAAAAGAGATGGTGCCTGCCCTGGGACAGTTCCCTGGGAGGAACTGAGAGCCTCCTCAACGGTGGGACCTTCCAGCTGAGGCCTGGGGGGATGGTGGGATAGAGGCAGAGGGACCAAGGTTGGAGGTGCAACACAGTGGGGAACCTGGGAATGGCTAGGTGGAATGAGGACAGCCTCGGAGACAGAGCAGCAGGTCCAGATGGGAGACAGGACAGACGGCAGGGAGGCAGGCAATGCTGAGGCGACAGTCTCTCCAGCTACTATTGCTCCTGACCCCCGCAACCACCTCCCCACAGACAGCGAGATGGGTCTTCTTAAGTAGAAGTCAGGTGGGTCTCTCCCCTGCTGAAACCGCTGTCTACCCCTGCCTCCCCTCACGCTGAAAACCACAGGTCCGTCCCCCTGGCAACCTGGCTCTTCTCAGCCCCTCTGCCGCCTCTCTGTCTGTGTTCCCTGGCTCACAGTGCCCCAGGCACCCTGAGCTCTGGCTGCTCTCTAGCTGCACCTGTTCCTGCCACATGGCCTTTGCACTTGTCTTTCCATCTACCCAGAACTCCCTGACCTGGCTCTCTAATTTCTCAGGCTTTAGCTCTGATGGCACCTCTTCCAAGAACTCTGCCTTGCTCTGCCTGGCTGAGAATGAATCCCATCTCTCTACTCCCACCCTGCTTTACCTTTGCTGTCCCCTTCACTGCCACAGCATTCATTTATTTGTATCCTCATTTGTCACCTGTCACTTGTACCAGAGTCTAACACTCCCTGAGAAAAGCAACCACTTGCATCCTGTTCACGGCTGTGTCCCAGTGTCTATGACCAAGCTGGGCCCCCGGTAAGTGCTTAGCAGATGCCCATGGTGTGAACGTTGGGGGGAGGAGGAAAAGGAGAGCAGGACAGTGCCTGGGTCTCCAACGTGGGCCGCTGCATAGATGGTGCTGTTACTGCAACAGAGAGAGAGAGAGCAGGTCTGGCGAGCGACAGGGAGTTCATTTGGGAAATGCCAAGCCTGCAGTGGCTGTGGGACCTCCGAGGAACCCCCGAGGCCAGCAGGTCTTCAGAGAAGTACTCAGGACTGTGGCACATATTTGAGAGGCACCGGCAGTGACATGAGTCTGTCCCGGCATGAGGAGCTGACATCCAAGGTGGGGGGCACCAGAGGAGGGGTCAGTAGGCAGCGAGGGAACGGGCAACACACTGGAGTGCAGCGACCTGCTGCTGGCGGCCAGAGGGAGCCTGCCGAGGTGGCGGTGTCCACGGAGGACAATTGCTTTCATCAGCTGAATGTGGCCACGCTGGCTTCTATGCTGATCCAAGACTGTCTGGCAGACAGAGGTGTCATCATGAATTTCTTGATGTGCCACCTTATTTTTGATTAAATGCACTCTGTGCGGAAGGCAAACTTTCAACACCCAAGGTCCACACGGAGTGGAACAATCAACAGCATGACAGTTGGTGAGGATGGGAGGCAAGCCCATGGCTGCCTCAGGGGCCTCCTGGAAGGCAGGTCTGCTCTGCTCTCCCTAGCCCCCACCCCCGCATGGTGCCTCCTCCCTGGGAGCAGAGCAGTCCCCTCCGGCTTCCTCTTGTCCACGTGGACATCCTCAGCCCCCACAAAGCTCCAGGGGCACTCCTCTGGGATCCAGAATCACCTGGGACTTCTGGCTCATCAACCCCAGCTACCCCTCACCCCTTGGACTCACTGTGACACCTCCGTGTCCACCTGACTGCCCCCTGGTCACCTTCCCAGCTCTGGCATCTCCCTCCTCCATGAAGCCTTTCGTAACAACTTCGGTTGGCAAACACTGAAGTAGGGCAACGGCATTTCCTGGGCCTTGTCCATGCCCTTCTGGCTACCTGGAGCTGACTGCTTGGGTTTCTGTGTCTGCTTGGATCTGCCAGCTTCCAGGCATCTCCCCCGCCAGACCTTGAGGTTTCTGGGGGCTACTATGGACTGCGGGCCATTGGTGGCGCCAAGCCTGTCTCTTGCAGCCACTCAGCGAGTTTGCAGTGACACCACAAAAGCCTCATCTGACCAAAGCCTGGCTCAGAGAGAAGGCACTCGCCTGAGGTCACACGCTGAGTGGCAGGGACTGGTTTTGGGCTCCGCCCTAACTCCAGTCACAGGGAGACAGCACCAGGCTTGGTGCATGCTAGGTGTTCATGAAATGCTTGCTGAAGGAGCGAGTGATGTGGAACAGGCAGCCTTCAGGGACACGGTGAAAGCAAGAACCCAGGCTACAAGGACTCAGGGAACACCGCACCCACCCAGCCCCTGGCACGCTGTGTGTCTTTCCTTGCTTCTAAGAAGGCCGAGGAAGGGAGCCCAGTACTGGGCCTCACTAGCTGTTGACTTTGGTTAGCATCCAAAGCAGGCGACCCACTCACAGGACTCTGGGAAAGTGCTGGGAGTGGAGAGTAGGGCAGGAAGGGATAGTCACTTCATCTCTTCACTCCCCACTGCCTCTGAGCTAACCCCTGCTGGCCCACCTCGGCCTAGTGACCACATTTCTCTCACTGATCAATATGGGACTTGTCTCATGTTGTTTGTTGGTCCTGTTCTTGTTACTCCCAGATACAAGAGGCCAGCTTCTCACTTGCCTTCTAGCCAGGACAGACTTGGAGAAAGGCAGCAGCCCACTTAGAAAGGCTGTGGAATCCCTCCTTTAAGATGCAGCCCCTGGCACCCTTGGGAAAGGCAACTGGGTCCTAGTTATGTCCACCTCCTCCTCCACATCTCAGCTGACTTGTCACTCCTCCTGGGAAGCCCTCCGTGACCTGTTGATTCTCCCCATTACACCATCAGGGCTCCGCCACTGCCACTGATCTTTATTTGTGCTTGATGAAATCAGGGCCCCTCTCCCCCACCAGACTGTGAGCTCCAGAACAGCAGGAACTGACTTCCATTTTGCTCACCAACAGCAGCCCCAGCTTAGAACTCCACCTGGCACTTAGTAGGTGCTCCTTCCTTATCAGCCAAATGAACAAATGATTCTGGGTTCGACTCCTCGACCTGCCACTTCTCTGTGACAGGCGCACCCATGGACAGGTTGAGTTACCTGAGCCTCAGTTTCTCTCTCTGTGACACGGAGCTCCCAACACCCCCACCTCACAAAGCCTTTTTAATTCAATGTCACAATGAATATAAGGAAATTCATACAGGGACTGACACAGAGAAATCGCCGATAAGCAGAGAGTGAGGCTGGCCGAGGGCACATTCCTCTCGACATGCCTCGCCTCCTCCGGCCAAGGGTCGCTCGGAGGCCTTCAGTCCCGGCTCGGAGACCCGCCCTCCCCGCGGCCTCGGCTCGCTCGAGCCCCCACGGTGCACCCGGCCCGCAGCGGGAGAGGGACCTTGCAGCCGCGTTCCCTAGCAATAGGGCAGGGCTGACAGCCGGACGACCCCCGCCCGGTTACCTAACAACAGGGTGGGGCTCCCAGGTGAGGCCGTTCCCCCTTCTGGCCCTAAGATCAGGGTGGGTCCTGCTGGCCAGTCACCTAGCGACAAGGTGGGTCCGCAGGAGGCGAGGCCCCGCCGGTTTCCGGGCAACGGGGAGGGTGGGGAGCCCTCCGTACTTGCCCGCAATGGGGAGGGTGGGGCGCCCTCCGTACCTTGCCCTTCAGGTCCAGCACGTAGACGGCGCTGGCGGACATGGCGACCGCGTTAAGCCCGGCAGCGGCCGAGGGCGACAGCGGCGGCAGAGGTGCCGGCCGCTGAGCAAAGCCGGGCACTCTCTGCAGCAAGTAGCGTTCACTTCCGGCCCGGGGAGCCGCACGCCGACCGTTATGTCCGGTTCCGGAGAAATGGCCTGGAATGCGCAGGCGCGGGGTGGGGTGTGCGCAGGCGCGGTGCGCCCGAGGTGATCTTACTTCCCGCCTCCGCCTCAAGCACCCGGAAGGCCAGAGGGGCGGGGCGGGGCCGGAGGGCTCGACGCTCTCCCGCTGCCAGGCCCGCCCCCGTGGGCTGAGTTGAAAGATCCCGGTAGCGGAACGCTCCTAAAAGGCCAGCCCTTTGGAATTCAAAGTCTGGTGGGAGAGTCTAGGGAGCAAATAATACAGTCACCAATCCTGATAACGCTTTATGAGAGGGGTAAGGTGGTGTTTACTTGAAAAGAGGTAGAATTCCCTGAATGAATCGAGCCTTATGACACTGTTTCCTGTCAGTGCTAACATTCCACAGTGAACAAGCGTGCCTTTTTACGGTCTGGAATGATCTCCTGAAAAATCACGCCCCACTGGACCTAAGTGGAAAGCATGTGCTGTATTTCGGTAGTTAATGGCCACCGTGGGTAATGCAAACTGTGACCCCTGATCAATTGAGTGACAGCTCTTTTGCGTTTATGAACACTGGGACTGTGCAGAAATGCTTGCATTCTGTCCCAATGAACCATCACAGTGCCCTGGGGATCCCAAACCTGCAGCACTAGAATTACTCAGGCTGCGGGCCTCTCACTTGGGTCTTCCTTCGTATTTGAGGTTTTGCAAGATGGCTCTTCTAGTATATTTTCTGCTTAGGAGAGAGATTAAAGTGCAAGAAATCCAGAGAACACTGAAATATTTGAAGACGACTGAATTCTGGGCTGGAAGCATTCTTGAACAAAGCGGTCTGAGGAGGCTGGCTGGCAACTAACTGCCTTTTAAGAAACCTTACTGCACCTGGTCTCATACTTTCCCCAATTTACTGCAATAATTTTAGGAAAAAAGTCTTTTTTTACCTTACAAAGCTATACATCTCTGTGAGGAAAGACTGAGGACACGCCACAAAGGGTAAGGCTTAAAAAAATGCCACCCAGATTAAACAATTCCCAGACAAACAAAAGCTGAGGGAATTTGCTTTCCACAAACCACCTCTACAGAACATCTCACAGGGACTGCTCTAGATGGGAGCACTCCTAGAAAGAGCACAGCACAAAACACCCAACATATGAAGAATCGAGGAGGAGGAACAAGAAGGGAGAGAAGAAAAGAATCTCCAGACAGTGTATATAACAGCTCAATAAGTGAGCTAAGTTAGGCAGTAACATACTAAAGAGGCTAAACTTGAACCTTTGGTAACCACGAATTTAAAGCCTGCAATGGCAATAAGTACATATCTTTCAATAGTCACCCTAAATGTTAATGAGTTGAATGCACCAATCAAAAGACACAGAGTAACAGAATGGAAAGAAAAGCAAGACCCATCTATATGCTGCTTACAAGAAACTCACCTCAAACCCAAAGACATGTACAGACGAAAAGTCAAGGGATGAAAAAACATATTTCAAGCAAACAACAGTGAGAAGAAAGCAGGCGTTGCAGTACTAATATCAGACAAAATAGACTTCAAAACAAAGAAAGTAACAAGAGATAAAGAAGGACACTACATAATGATAAAGGGCTCAGTCAAACAAGAGGATATAACCATTCTAAATATATATGCACCCAACACAGGAGCACCAGCATATGTGAAACAAATACTAACAGAACTAAAGGGGGATATAGACTGCAATGCATTCATTCTAGGAGATTTCAACACACCACTCACCCCAAAGGATAGATCCACCGGGCAGAAAATAAGTAAGGACACGGAAGCACTGAACAACACAGTAGAGCAGATGGACCTAATAGACATCTATAGAACTCTACATCCAAAAGCAACAGGATATACATTCTTCTCAAGTGCACATGGAACATTCTCCAGAATAGACCACATACTAGGCCACAAAAAGAGCCTCAGAAAATTCCAAAAGATTGAAATCCTACCAACCAACTTTTCAGACCACAAAGGTATTAAACTAGAAATAAACTGTACAAAGAAAGCAAAGAGGCTCACAAACACATGGAGGCTTAACAACACGCTCCTAAATAATCAATGGATCAATGACCAAATCAAAATGGAGATCCAGCAATATATGGAAACAAATGACAACAACAACACTAAGACCCAACTTCTGTGGGACACAGCAAAAGCAGTCTTAAGAGGAAAGTATATAGCAATCCAAGCATATTTAAAAAAGGAAGAGCAATCCCAAATGAATGGTCTAATGTCACAATTATCGAAATTGGAAAAAGAAGAACAGATGAGGCCTAAGGTCAGCAGAAGGAGGGACATAATAAAGATCAGAGAAGAAATAAATAAAATTGAGAAGAATAAAACAATAGCAAAAATCAATGAAACCAAGAGCTGGTTCTTCAAGAAAATAAACAAAATAGATAAGCCTCTAGCCAGACTTATTAAGAAGAAAAGAGAGTCAACACAAATCAACAGTATCAGAAACGAGAAAGGAAAAGTCATGACGGAACCCACAGAAATACAAAGAATTATTAGAGAATACTATGAAAACCTATATGCTAACAAGCTGGGAAACCTAGGAGAAATGGACAACTTCCTAGAAAAATACAACCTTCCAAGATTGACCCAGGAAGAAACAGAAAATCTAAACAGACCAATTACCAGCAACGAAATTGAAGCGGTAATCAAAAAACTACCAAAGAACAAAGCCCCCAGGCCAGATGGATTTACCTCGGAATTTTATCAGACATACCGGGAAGACATAATACCCATTCTCCTTAAAGTTTTCCAAAAAATAGAGGAGGAGGGGATACTCCCAAACTCATTCTATGAAGCTAACATCACCCTAATACCAAAACCAGGCAAAGACCCCACCAAAAAAGAAAACTACAGACCAATATCCCTGATGAATGTAGATGCAAAAATACTCAACAAAATATTAGCAAACCGAATTCAAAAATACATCAAAAGGATAATACACCATGACCAAGTGGGATTCATCCCAGTGATGCAAGGATGGTACAACATTCGAAAGTCCATCAACATCATCCACTACATCAACAAAAAGAAAGACAAAAACCACATGATCATCTCCATAGATGCTGAAAAAGCATTCGACAAAGTTCAACATCCATTCATGATAAAAACTCTCAGCAAAATGGGAATAGAGGGCAAGTACCTCAACATAATAAAGGCCATCTATGATAAACCCACAGCCAGCATTATATTGAACAGCGAGAAGCTGAAAGCATTTCCTCTGAGATCGGGAACTAGACAGGGATGCCCACTCTCTCCACTGTTATTTAACATAGTACTGGAGGTCCTAGCCACGGCAATCAGACAAAACAAAGAAATACAAGGAATCCAGATTGGTAAAGGAGAAGTTAAACTGTCACTATTTGCAGATGACATGATACTGTACATAAAAAACCCTAAAGACTCCACCCCAAAACTACTAGAACTGATATCGGAATACAGCAAAGTTGCAGGATACAAAATCAACACACAGAAATCTGTGGCTTTCCTATATACTAACAATGAACCAACAGAAAGAGAAATAAGGAAAACAACTCCCTTCACAATTGCATCCAAAAAAATAAAATACCTAGGAATAAACCTAACCAAAGAAGTGAAAGACTTATACTCTGAAAACTACAAGTCACTCTTAAGAGAAATTAAAGGGGACACTAACAGATGGAAACTCATCCCATGCTCGTGGCTAGGAAGAATTAATATCGTCAAAATGGCCATCCTGCCCAAAGCAATATACAGATTTGATGCAATCCCTATGAAACTACCAGCAACATTCTTCAATGAACTGGAACAAATAATTCAAAAATTCATATGGAAACACCAAAGACCCCGAATAGCCAAAGCAATCCTGAGAAAGAAGAATAAAGTAGGGGGGATCTCACTCCCCAACTTCAAGCTCTACTATAAAGCCATAGTAATCAAGACAATTTGGTACTGGCACAAGAGCAGAGCCACAGACCAATGGAACAGACTAGAGAATCCAGACATTAACCCAGACATATATGGTCAATTAATATTTGATAAAGGAGCCATGGACATACAATGGCGAAATGACAGTCTCTTCAACAGATGGTGCTGGCAAAACTGGACAGCTACGTGTAGGAGAATGAAACTGGACCATTGTCTAACCCCATATACAAAAGTAAACTCAAAATGGATCAAAGACCTGAATGTAAGTCACGAAACCATTAAACTCTTGGAAGAAAACATAGGCAAACACCTCTTAGACATAAACATGAGTGACCTCTTCTTGAACATATCTCCCCGGGCAAGGGAAACAACAGCAAAAATTAGTAAGTGGGACTATATTAAGCTGAAAAGCTTCTGTACAGCAAAAGACACCATCAATAGAACAAAAAGGATCCCTACAGTATGGGAGAATATATTTGAAAATGACACATCCGATAAAGGCTTGACGTCCAGAATATATAAAGAGCTCACACGCCTCAACAAACAAAAAACAAATAACCCAATTAAAAAATGGGCAGAGGAACTGAACAGACAGTTCTCCAAAAAAGAAATACAGATGGCCAACAGACACATGAAAAGATGCTCCACATCGCTAATTATCAGAGAAATGCAAATTAAAACTACAATGAGGTATCACCTCACACCAGTAAGGATGGCTGCCATCCAAAAGACAAACAACAACAAATGTTGGCGAGGCTGTGGAGAAAGGGGAACCCTCCTACACTGCTGGTGGGAATGTAAGTTAGTTCAACCATTGTGGAAAGCAGTATGGAGGCACATCAAAATGCTCAAAACAGACTTACCATTTGACCCAGGAATTGCACTCCTAGGAATTTACCCTAAGAATGCGGCAATCAAGTATGAGAAAGATCAGTGCACCCCTATGTTTATCGCAGCACTATTTACAATAGCCAAGAATTGGAAGCAACCTAAATGTCCATCGATAGATGAATGGATAAAGAAGAGGTAGTACATATACACAATGGAATACTACTCAGCCATAAGAAAAGGGCAAATCCAATCATTTGCAGCAACGTGGATGGAGCTGGAGGGTATTAGGCTCAGTGAAACAAGCCAAGCGGAGAAAGAGAAATACCAAATGATTTCACTTATCTGTGGAATATAAGAACAAAGGAAAAACTGAAGGAACAAAACAGCAGCAGAATCACAGAACTCAAGAATGGACTAACAGGTACCAAAGGGAAAGGGACTGGGGAGGATGGGTGGGTAGGGAGGGGTAAGGGGAGGCAGAAATAGGAGCGTATTAAGATTAACATGCATGGGGGGGTAGGAGAAAAGGGAGGGCTGTACAACACAGAGAAGGCAAGTAGTGATTCTACAACATTTTGCTATGCTGATGGACAGTGACTGTAAAGGGGTTTATAGGGGAGACCTGGTATAGGGGAGAGCCTAGTAAACATAATATTCGTCATGTAAGTGTAGATTAGTGATACCAAAAACAAAACAAAAACAAACAAACAAAAAAAAAAGGGCAGTTCCTGTGTGGTAACCTCCAATGAGTTCTACACAAGGGTATAAAGGGCATATAAAAGTGTAGGCAAAGGGTCTGTTTGCATTTATACACAAGATCAAAGCCTAATTGGGCTACCCCGAAAATGAACTAAGATACGATATGAAAGAGAACTTCCAACATCAGCACTCTCTGGAAGACTCATGCCACAAGATGATCATCAAAAAACCCCAACAAAGATCCACGCACTGCTCCAGGTGTAGATGCACTCATCCCACCAGCTCCTGGACTTGCCATGGGAATGAAGGAGATATCTAAGCTGGCCTGTGCATACAGTAAAACAACAAATTTGACTGGATCTGTACTGTTGGAACTCAACCAAGAACTAGGAGAAGTGCAAATTGTAGCGCTCCAAAATCTTACAACTACAACTATTTACTGTTAAAAGAACATAAGGGATGTGAACATTCCCCAGGAATGGGTTGTTTTAATTTGTCTCATTTCTCTAAGACTGTTCAGGTTCAGTTGGACAATATCCACCATATCATAGATAAGTTTTCACAAATGCCTAAGGTGCCTAACTGGTTTTCTTGGTTTCACTGGAGATGGCTGGTAATTACAGATATGCTTTGGTTATGTAACTATACTCCTATTATGTTAATGTGTGTGCGCAATTTAAGTAGTAGCTTAAAACCTATACGTGCTGAAGTTACTCTACAAGAAGATATGTCAAAGAAATAATCAATCTTCCCATGTTTTCTTCCGCCTGCTACTTCTATAGCTTTTCTTCTTCCTTCCTAATTACAACCCTTAAATAGAATTCGTGCCTCATATCAAATTTACCGAGTATCATAATTCTTCCAAGTGGTAAAGATACCTCAAGACAAATGCTGGGCATAGAAGCTACACGGCAGAAATATGCAAAGAAATAAAAAGCTGACCATTTCAAACAATAAGGCTTCTCTCTCACTTACCAACTTTACATTTCCCTGTATGGCCCCGGAAGATGACTGGTTAGCCAGAGACGGGTAAGATTCCTCAAGGGAGGAACAACCTAAGACAGGCACAGTTGCAGGGGGGTCATCAGGTGAGAAATTGGGAATCAACAGAGGTGAGGCTTAGAACCTCACCCCCCTGTTCTGAGAGAAATCTTCTGCATACGTGGATGTTTTATTGCCCTTGTCTAGCTTGGATTAACACATAGTCTACAGGCACACACCTGATCATCTACATTTGCTCTCTTACAACACTAAACTATGTTTTCTACCTTTATCTTGTATCTACCTACCACTTCAGCATTTTATTAAAAATAATAATAATAAAGAGAGAAATGTGGTATCCACATATAAATCAAGTATAAAAACCAAATGAGTATTCATATTTGAACTGACTGTTTAGAGTTCATAATGCATGAGCAAAACTGAAAGTTTCTGTGATGACTGCCCTTGTACTGTTCACTATGTAACTGATTCACTATGTAAGAATTTGTTCTCCATGTAAGAACTTGTTTGTTATGCCTCAGAAGATTGGAGACTGACGAAAATTAGGCTTGGGATGGATTAATGATTGTGCATTGAGCATTGACTCCCCTATACAGAATTTTTTTGTCGTTAACAACCATTTGATCAATAAATATGAGAGATGCCCTCACAAAAAAAAAAAAAAAAAGGACAGACTTCCAATGGTAAAATAAATAAGTAACCGGGATGTAATGTATAGCATAAGGAATATAGTCAAGATATTGTAACAGCTTGGTAGGGTGATAGCTTGAACCTAGAATTATGTATATAAATGTTTTATCACTGTGTTGTACACTTGAAACTAATGTAATGTAATACTGTGCGTCAACTACCCTTCAATAAAAAATAATTATCTAAAAAAAAAAATATTTAGGAGGGAAAAGTTGATGTAAAAGGTGATATACTCTGTTATACCCCTCCCCCCTTTTTTGGCTTATCTTTTTATAAATTGATTTTTTTTTTCCTACTCAACATCAGTTTTGAGATGTATCCTGTTGTATGTGTAGATGTAGCTCATTGATTTTAATTGCTGGATGGCAGCCATTGGTAAATAAATCTAATTTCTTTACCGATCCCCCTTCTGGGGGAGAGGTAGGTTTAGCTTCTACTTTTCCCCTATTATAAACAGTGCTTTACTGAAAATTCTTTTCTATGATTCCTTGTGTACATGTGCAAAAGCTTTTTCCCCTTGAGGTAGATTTCTAGAAGTAGACTTGCAGATATATCCCTGAATATAAAGAGCTCTTAAGTTCATAAGAAAAAGACAGCAGAAAAATGGGTGTAAAGGGTATGAACCAGCAGGCACTTCATAGAAGAGAAATGAGAATAATCTGTAAATACAAAAAGATGCTCAATCTCACCAGGAACCAAGAAAAAGAAAAATTAAAGCAACAGTAAGGTAACATTTCAAGCCTATAAGATTGACAAGGATTAGTAAATTGGATAGTAGCTTGGTTTGAGCTTATATATACTTGCTGGAGGGGACTGGGAATTGGCATAACCTCTGTAGAGCAAATGTGTGTGTGGTGGGGGCCAGTCAGCTGAGGGTTCATGCCTTCCCCAACTCCCTGAAATTGCACTTCTATGTGGCTACTCCAGCGGAGCTCCTACACAACACTCCCTTTTCACTTAAAACTGTCAGAACAGATAGACCCACCTCATTTGTTTAACTACTGCACAGTATTTCGTAAAAAGGGGGGATTGTGGATTATTTAGATATCTCTTTATTGGTAGATATTTAGGTTTGTTTTTCTTTCTATAATTTAAATGGACACAGTGAACATCCTTGAATATGCCTCTCTGGGCACATATAAACAATATTTCTCTATGACTGACACCAACAAATGGCGCAACTGGGCTAAAGGATAAAAACATGTAAAATTTATAATAATGCTAAGTGAAAGAAGCCAGATGTGAAAGGCTGCATATTATGTGATTCCACTTATATGAAATGTTCAGAATAAGCAAATCCATAGAGACAGAAAGTAGATTAGTGGTTGCTAAGGGTTGGAAGGAGAAGGATATTAGGACTTACTGCTAACGGGTATGGGATTTCTTTTTGGGGTGATGGAAATATTCTGAATAAGATAGGGGTGTGTGTACAATATTCTGAGTATACTAAAAACCACTGAGTTATGTGCTTAAAATGGTGAATTTTACATATGTAAATTTTTTTTTTTTTTTTTAGATAATTATTTTTTATTGAAGGGTAGTTGACACACAGTATTACATTACATTAGTTTCAGGTGTACAACACAGTGATTCAACATTTATATACATGATAATTCTAAGTACCAGCTATCACCATACCAAGTTGTTACAATATTTTGACTATATTCCTTATGCTATACATTACATCCCGGTTGCTTATTTATTTTACAATTGGAAGTGTGTACTTTTTCTTGGTTGTTGTTGTTAGGGCATCTCTCATATTTATTGATCAAATGGTTGTTAACAACAATAAAATTCTGTATAGGGGAGTCAATGCTCAATGCACAATCATTAATCCACCCCAAGCCTAATTTTCGTCAGTCTCCAATCTTCTGAAGCATAACGAACAAGTTCTTACATGTAGAACAAATTCTTACATAGTGAATAAGTTACATGGTGAACAGTACAAGGGCAGTCATCACAGAAACTTTTGGTTTTGCTCATGCATTATGAACTATAAAAGTCAGTTCAAATATGAATACACATTTGATTTTTATACTTGATTTATATGTGGATACCACATTTCTCTCTTTATTATTACTATTTTTAATAAAATGCTGAAGTGGTAGGTAGATACAACATAAAGGTAGAAAACATAGTTTAGTGTTGTAAGAGAGCAAATGTAGATGATCAGGTGTGTGCCTGTAGACTATGTGTTAATCCAAGCTAGACAAGGGCAATAAAACATCCACATATGCAGAAGATTTCTCTCAGAACAGGGGGGGTGAGGTTCTAAGCCTCACCTCTGTTGATCCCCAATTTCTCACCTGATGACCCCCCTGCGACTGTGCCTGTCTTAGGTTGTTCCTCCCTTGAGGAATCTTACCCGTCTCTGGCTAACCAGTCATCTTCCGGGGCCATACAGGGAAATGTTAAGTTGGTAAGTGAGAGAGAAGCCTTATTGTTTGAAATGGTTAGCTTTTTATTTCTTTGCATATTTATGCCCTGTGGCTTCTATGCCCAGCATTTGTCTTGAGGTATCTTTACCACTTGGAGGAGTTATGATACTCGGTAAATTTGATATGAGGCACGAATTCTATTTAAGAATTCGTTGTAATTAGGAAGGAAGAAGAAAAGCTATAGAAGTAGCAGGCGGGAGAAAACATGGGAAGATTGATTATTTGTTTGACATATCTTCTTGTAGAGTAACTTCAGCATGTATAGATTTTAAGCTACTACTTAAATTGCGCACACACATTAACATAATAGGAGTATAGTTACATAACCAAAGCATACCTGTAATTACCAGCCATCTCCAGTGAAACCAAGAAAACCAGTTAGGCACCCTAGGCATTTGTGAAAACTTATCAATGATATGATGGTTATTATCTAACTGAATTTGAATAGTTTGAGAAAAATCAGACAAATTAAAACAACCCATTCCTGGGCACTGTTCACATCCCATATGTTCTTTTAACAGTAAATAGTCTGTAGTTGTAAGATTTTGGAGCGCTACAATTTGCACTTCTCCTAATTCTTGGTTGAGTTCCAACAGTATAGATCCAGTCAAATTTGTTGTTTTACTGTATGCACAGGCCAGCTTAGATATCTCCTTCATTCCCATGGCAAGTCCAGGAGCTGGTGGGATGAGTGCATCTACAGCTGTAGCAGTGCGTGGATCTTTGTTGGGGTTTTTTGATGATCATCTTCTGGCATGAGTCTTCCCGAGAGTGCTGATGTTGGAAGTTCTCTTTCATATCGTTTCTTAGTTCATTTTCGGGGTATGTAAATTTTATCTCAATAAAAAAATTAAGTAGATAGAACAACAACAACAAAAAATGCCACCCAGGCACGCGCAGCCCCGCCTACCTCAGGCGGGGAGCTGCGCGAAGAAGCCTGCGTCAGTCAATCCGGCCAATCCCGCGTCTCGTCCGCCCCGCAGCGTGGCCCCGCCCCTGAGCAGGACCCGCTCACGGCTTCGGCTGCGCGCGTTTTCTACACTGGGAATGGCGTAGGAAGACGTAAACCAAGATTTCATTTTCAAGACGGAAAGTCCATCCGACTCAGCTGTGATTTTACCTAGCACTCCACCATCTCCCTGTACAAGTAGTTCAAGAAAACAACCTATGAGTGCAACACTTAGAGAACGACTAAGGAAAACTAGATCTTCATTTAATTCCTGTTCCAGTGTGGTAAAGCGTCTTAAAGTAGAAAATGAAAATAAGACCTTTTCAGAAAAAACGTCTTCAACAGAAGAAAACTGTTTGAAATTTCGGGAAAGTATTAAACATATAGACAATGAATCTGAAGAAAATACATATTTAAAAAATATCTTCAACAACACTAAACTATGTTTTCTACCTTTATCTTGTATCTACCTACCACTTCAGCATTTTATTAAAAATAATAATAATAAAGAGAGAAATGTGGTATCCACATATAAATCAAGTATAAAAACCAAATGAGTATTCATATTTGAACTGACTGTTTAGAGTTCATAATGCATGAGCAAAACCGAAAGTTTCTGTGATGACTCCCCTTGTACTGTTCACTATGTAACTTATTCATTATGTAAGAATTTGTTCTACATGTAAGAACTTGTTTGTTATGCCTCAGAAGATTGGAGACTGATGAAAATTAGGCTTGGGGTGGATTAATGATTGTGCATTGAGCATTGACTCCCCTATACAGAATTTTATTGTCGTTAACAACCATTTGATCAATAAATATGAGAGATGCCCTCACAAAAAAAAAAAAAAAAAGGACAGACTTCCAATGGTAAAATAAATAAGTAACCGGGATGTAATGTATAGCATAAGGAATATAGTCAAGATATTGTAACAGCTTGGTAGGGTGATAGCTGGAACCTAGAATTATGTATATAAAAGTTCTACCACTGTGTTGTACACTCGAAACTAATGTAATGTAATACTGTGCGTCAACTACTTCAATAAAAAATAATTATTAAAAAAAATATATATATATCTTCAAGAATATCAGTGTATGTGACTCTAGGTCAGTTGATACTGGGTCATGCAGTGATCTCCAGGATGACTTTGTGAATGAGAATCTTCCCAAAAAAGAATTAAATGAAGAAAAATCAAAATTGGTAAAGCAGATTCAGGAGAAAGAAGGTCTTCTTCGGAGGCTAAAACTAGCCAAAATGTATAGATCAAAGGTGAGAATAATTTCAGAACCATTGCATTATTATTATTTTATTTTTAGATAAATGATAGGAAAGTAATTTCAAAAAGGGGGAAAAAAGTTATTTTAGCATAATAAGCAATGAGCCAAGTACCCAGAAAATGGCTTCAAACAACTTTAACTCAAATATGTCATAGATTTAGGTTAAAGTAGAAGCCTACTGCTTCTTTTAGACACCAGCTAACTTTTTAAGAGCCCCAGCTGATTTAATGTACAGTTGGAGCTTGGACCAAATAAAATAGCCATAGAACTCAAGTGAGAGTCATTGGCTATTTAAACATTCTATTTAAAACCATCCTAATTTTCCTAGGTAGAAGTCCCATTCATGACCAAGTGTGTTACCCTTTAAACCTACTCATCAACTTTCATTATGTAAGTTAAAATAGGATGCCTATTTAGTTATTGACATACATTTATGTTTTTTTCCTGTTTCAGAATGACCTGTCTCGGTTACAGTTGTTAATAAAGAAGTGGAGAAGCTGTAGCCAGCTGTTGCTTTATGAGTTTCAGTCAGTTATATCTGAGGAGAACAAGAAACTCAGCCTCACTCAGTTGATCGACCAATATGGATCAGATGATAAATTGCTACACTTTAACAGAAGTGAAGAATTTATAGATGTTTAATTCATAATTTTTTCAAGAATATCTTTGAGAATGACAACTTAAAAGATACTTATATATTTTAAATGGAAGGTATAAACTATTAGGGCTTAGAGAAAGGTATCTTGATGAACATCAATTTAGGGCCTCTTATAAAAATATAACCTAATTTCTAAAATGAAAAATTAGTATTTTGGATAAATATGCAAAAGAAAACTACGTTTAAAGTAGAAAAAAGTTTAAATCATGTTTAAAAAATAATTTGGGCAATTCTGGAGGTCAGTTTTAATACATTGTTTTGTTTATTGCGGTAAAAAAAGTTTTAAATGTTAAAAAAAAAAAAAAAAGCCACCCAGAAGGGTTGGTAACCTCTCTCATTATGGACCTTTTCCTTTTGGGCTTGCTCTGAGCATTTTGTTCAGGTGTTTAGCAACAGTACCAAGGAGGTTGGGAGGAAGAGATTGGACAAGTTTTTTTAGGAAACAGACTCCCAAGTGGGAAACGTACCATCACAGTAAGTACTCTACCCAAAACTAACTTAAAGCCCCTTTTTCTCTGTATGTGGGAGAATTCGAGTCACATCTCAATTTCATCCTTGGCATTTATATTTAATGTAGAAGCCCAGATTTAACCTCTGCGACATCTCAGAATGACTATACCTGTTGAGGTAGAACAGGGTTCCTCAAACTTTGCTGCCTATTAAGGTTACCTGAGGAGCTCTGAACAATGGCAGGGATTGAATGCCAACCCAGGCAGTGGTCAGTGGTCCTTAAAGCTCCCCAGGTGAGTCCAGCATACAGCAGAATTTGAGAACTGCTGTGGTAGGCTGCAACAGTGGTGGCCCCCAGTAAATCCCATCCCCTGGTGTCCATGCCCTTGTACAGCCCCCTCCCAGACCAGGTTTGGCAATGTGGCTTGTGCTGGCTGACGGAATAGCCTACACGGAGAGAGGTCCTGGAAGGATGAGATGCCACCTGGGCCATCTGGCCCTGAGCAGGTCAATGCAGCTGCACAAGTGGATTAATCCACACTACATGGTGCAGAACCATCCAGACAACCACAGTCAACCTATAGAATTGTGAAGAGAGAATTCTTGTTGTTTCAAGTCACTTCCTTTTGGAGCGGCTTGTTAGGCAGGGGGAACTGGGAGTATCTGCCGTCCGCCATGCTGATGCTTCTCACAGCACCACATCACGCTCACAGACCCTACCTTAGGCTCATGGGTGGAAAAGGCCTGCAAGTGCCTTTCTACCAGGCCCTGGCGGAACGTGCCCCAGAGTGCCACGGCTGAGGAGAGATGTCACCTCTCTTGGGTGGGTCAGAACCATAGGCGGAAAACGTGTCATCTGTTTTTTTCCAGATTGAGCACCAACAGGCATTCTGCAATATACAGTTCCTGCGCAATAAATACAAAAGGCAGCATTTCGAGTGATACTCAGCCTATAATTAAGACACTCAGACTTGTATTTACTAATGAGTTTTTTTCTTTATTCTGTTCACATGTGACAACCCCAAATCTGACAGGTGGGTTTTTCTCTTGTTATTGTTTCATTCTGTATGTCAGCAGAGACTGTTCCCCACAATGGCATAGCAGTTCCATCCTTATCGGGTAGATGTACGTAGGCCCTCAAAGGTCTTGGCTCCCAGTGCTAGAACCTGGGTCTTTTCTGACTGCACCCATGCCTGTCCGTGCTGGAGCTCTGCCCTGATCCCGTCACCCCTGAGGTATATCCTTAGGCCAGGAATGTTATGGGCCAGTTCTGAATATGGGGAGCTGCTTAGAGCTCAGGGTGGGGCAGGCTGTGCCAGCATCCATTACCAAGAACGCCGTTCTCCATTAGCAAGGTCTGCCATGGCAACACCCACTAGACATGTCTGGAACGGGGATATTGGGGGAAGACGCTGCACGCTGGCCCTGGGCTCAGAGAGGGACAGGGTATTTGTGCCACCCTTGCCTTCTGTGGTTGCTCTACTACCCAGGCTGTCTGCCTCACAGGCCAGGTGACTGAAGAGGCATTCTGAAGGCCATGAAGCCCCAAGTAGTTTCCCTCAGCCCTGGGTGGAACAGCATAAGCCCTGAGCTAGAGGGAGCTTGGAAGGGCAGCTTTCCCAGGGCCCTACGGGGGTCTGCAAGTTGCAGGCCACACCGGCATTAACTCCTTATCCTCTGCAGTCAGCTTCATCCAGGCAAAGACAGCTGGATGGCTGTCAAAGGGGTAGATGCATCTGGGGGGGTGGGCAAAAACCCTTTTCTGTGCAACGTACACAGAAATAACCTAAATCTCTGAATAAATTTTCAAAAATTTCCAGTCTAAACTAAAATGGTTTGTCTTCTATGTGCTACCCAGATACCAAAATTTGAGCAAAAGGACAGTCTTCCTTTAATGAAGTTCCTGAACGAGGGCACACTGCTTTTAAAAGCAGTGTCTCAGCAGAAGACACATGGGTATGTGTCAAATGACGTGTCTAGAAAATACCAAAGGCACCGGCCGTAATTCCAGCTTTGCCCGCTGCTTCCCCTGACGCTGCGCCATGCCCCGGGCGGGGGGCTACTTGGTCCAGCTGACTTTGGGAATGTCATAGTGCTCGGTGAGTGTATCCAGGTGTCTGTTGAAGTCCTGCAAAAGCCGAGAGGAAGCCCACTCAGCACAGCCATGAGCAGGGCGCTAGGGACACGTGGCACCGCCACCCTGTCTCCACACCCTGCCCCCCTCAGTGAGCCCCTCCTCCCAAAGCCACCCTGCCAGGACTTACACACACCTGAACTCAGCTCTCCCTTAAGTGACCCCAGGGAGGTGCTGCTACTATTGGGTGAGCTCCCCTCCCCACTGACACCCCCGTGGCTCCCTGCCAGACTCCTGACCTCTGGGCCCAGCTTCACGGCTCAGTCTCCGCCACCAAGTGTGACTTACCTCCACTCTCTGCTTGTGGGTTTTGGATGCTTTCTTCAGGATCCTTTCCATTTGCTGGAGAGAGGAGAGAAATCGAGGTGAGTTCACAGTCTCAAGGCACGGGATAGAAGCTGGAAACCCTGGCCAGCACAGCTCTCACACCTGGAATGGCCAGAGGTCTCAGGGTGCACCTCGCCACCTCCCCCGACCAACTTCACTAAGGCTGGTCCGACGGGGTGCCCGGCCACAGTACATCCCACTGGGAACCCAGATCAGCCATCCTCTGGTCAGAGTGGCAGGAAATATACTGACAACCTTGCTGGAAAGAAAGGACCAGCAGGATGAGCTGGCCTGTGGGGAGAGACCCTGGAAGAGGCACCGAGGCACCAGACAGGCGGTGGTGAAGCCGTCCCGGCTGTTCCAGCCCAGGTGGGTGTCCAGCCCCAGCTGCCATCTGGCTGCACCAGACTCCAAGCAAGGCCAGCAGAAGAATCACAAAGCTGAACCCCAGCAGCCTACAGCAGCAGGAGATGGTACTGCCAGTGCTGCCTGGCTGCTCCTCCCTGCCCCTCATCTCTCTGTGCACTGGTCGGTTCCTACCCGGCTGACCCTCCTTCTGAAGTGTCACCTTGTCCATCCCTACACTGTGAGCCCACGTGACACCTGGGTCTCCTCACAAAAGGTCACAGACTTGGCCGGCTGTCGTGCATCAGGCGCTTGGCGGGGCTCTCCCCACTCCATGCACCAAGTTCACAGGTGTCTTGGGCCCTGTCGCCATCTCCACTACACAGAGAAAAAGGACCAGCGTGCACGGTTGGGTGATGGGCTGGAGATGCCACACCCTGGCCCTTTCCTCCAGGCTGGGGCCCCTGCTTCCAGGAACTGACCAGACTTCATGCTCACTATGCTGGACAGACCCTCTTCCACGAGACAATCTGCATTTCCCCAGTGCACCTGACTTTGCTCACTTATCCCTTCTCCAGGTTTCTCATCTCTCTCCCTGGGTCTGCAGCAGTACTTCTGTTTTTCAAGGCCCAAAACAAGAACCTTCCCTTGTCCTTCTGCCACCCTCTAGCTACAGGCTCGTTTCTCCATTCCCCTGACAGTAAATCTCCCAAGAGTTATTTCTCCTCCCGGCCTCTCCCCACTCTCTCTCAGGTTCACCCTTATCAGCCTTTCTTCCTCCTCATTCCAGATGCCGGCTGAAGGCTCGGCCCACGGAACCTCTTGGCAGTGTGTGGTGCTGCTGGTCCCTTCCTCCTGCTTGAAACACTTTCTCCACTCAGCTCCTAAGGACACCCTCTCTTCGATTTTCCTCCTTCCTGGGGCTCCTTTGCAATTTCGTCTCTCCACCCTCCAGTCCAGTCACCTAAGGTCAGATCCAAGATTCCCCTGTCACTATTCCTTTTCGAGGGTCTCATCCAGTCCCACAGCGATTCCCAAATGTTTGGAAGAGGGACCCAGACCTCTCCTCCAAACTGCAGGTTCAGATAGTGAACTGCCCATGGGAATTCTCCACTTGCACAGCTAAGGGGTATCTCACAGAAGTTCTCTAAATCCAAGACCTTGACCACTCCCTCGACACCTTTAGAAGCCTGCTTTACCTGTGACCTTCCTATCTCAGTGAACAGCACCTTCATTCCAGGATCTCCCACCAAAAACTCTGGTCATCCTCGATTCTCCTTCCCCAGCTCACACCCAACCCAGCAGCTAAACCTGCTGTGCTTCCTTCAAAATCTATCCCAAGCCTGACACCACCCCCAACACTTCCACTGTTACTGTCTTACTTCGAGACCCTGTTCTCATTCCTCTTGACCCCTGCATCGGCCTCCCTCTAGCTCCACCCCTGCTCCAGGGGACACCCCAGCCCTACCTTGAACTATGACCTTAGGGAAGGACTGAGGTGCAACCACTTGTTAAATGCTCACCACCAAGCTATGAGGTAAGGACTTAGCCCCACTTTACAGACAAAGAAAGGTATGGTTAGCCAGCTTGCCCAAAGTTACACCACCACTAAGTGGTAGAGACAGAATGGAACCCAGGTTTGTCTTGCCAAAGCTGGTGAGTCTCCCCCTTTTTGGGGGGTGGGGTGATGATTTAATTGAGCCTAGGAGTAAGGAGTTCCCTGATGTTAACTGGACCAAATCACCCAGAGCAAAGGTGGGGTTTCTTAGCCTTGGCGCTGTTGGCATTTGGGGCAGATCAATCTTTGCTGTGGGGGATGCCCTCAGGCACTGCAGGATGTTGCCAGCATCCCTGGCCTTGACCCACTAGATGATGCAGTGCTCCCACCCCCCAACCCTAACTCCAACTTGTGACAAACAAACGTTATCTTTGAACATGACCACGGGTCTTCTTGGCGATGGAAATGGAGAACAGCTCCCCGTTAAGAATCGCTGATTTAGACTGATTAGTCCCTACCCGGGGCTTAATGGGCTGAGCTTATTTATCCCACGCTGACCTCTCCTGTCCCCAACCGTCCAGATTTGTAAAGTATTTAATATTAAGAGAGGTAACGTAATCAGAGTTTTAACGATACAACCCATTTGAATCTGCCAGTTACCCCGGAAACAGACTTTGTGGTGACTTACAGCAGGGAGCGTGACCATTTAAAATCAACAGCTACAGCTAACATCGGTTGAGTACTAACTTTGTGCCCAACTGCGTAACAAATGCCTTATCTACATTACTTCCATCCCTTTTAAGACAAAGCACTATTCTGACCCCTAGAGATGAGTAAACCGAGGCAGAGAGACGAGTCGCTGATTCAGTGACACTGAGCAAACAAGGCACGGCGCAGGAATGCAAACCCGGCTCTCCAGCGCTGGACGTCTTTCAAAGCCGCCTCTAGCTCTCCCCTCTGCAGTCCACTCGGACCGGCGGGGCTTCGCGTCCTCGCAGGCGCCCTGGCCCTGGGCTCCTCCTCTCACTCACGCATCATCTTCTCCCCCAAATTAAGGCCCCTTCTGATCGCTCGCCCTCCTGCGGGCGTCCCCGGTGCTGACACGGTCTGAGTCTCGGGGCGGTGCCCCTCATCCACGCCGGGAGCCCCACCAGCCTCACCCGCTTCTCCTGCATCTTCTCGAAGGCCGCCTGGGCCGGGGTCCGCTTGTCCAGACCGCGCCGCTTCTCCTCCTCGTTCTTTTTGCTCGTTCCCATCGCTTCCAGAAGCTTCGCCTTGTCTTTGTCCTTTTTCTTCTTCCTGGAAGGGGAGACGAGAGTGAGGGAGGGTCAGAGAGGGCAAGAGCCCGGGGGTCTCAGGAAGAGGTTTAAGGGGACCCCTAGGCCCTCGGGACTCACCGCTTAGTCACGCCGAGCTCTGAGACCCCTTTCAGCTTCAGAGGCCCCTTTTGGACCTGCTCGTAAGCCGCCATGCTTCCCGGTCGGGAACTGTCACACTTCCTGTTTGAGGATACTACTTCCGCCCAAATGCCCGCCTCACTTTGTCTGGATTGGCGGAAGCAGATATTACGCATGCGCTCATGGCATCTGAAGCCCCGCCACTCTTCTGGGTTGTGGCTGGGCAGCTTCCTTTACGTTCCGTCTCCTGCCACACTTCCGGGTTCGCTGCCCACTTCCGGTTTCTGTGGCCTGGCGGGCGCGTGTGGGTGGGGTGCCCTGACTTGTGAAGCGTTTTAGACAAAAACCCCCCCTTTTCCTAAAACCCAACGTTTTCTTGAGTTTTGCATGCCTTGGGATGTCCTGTTCATATTTGTTGATATATTTGGAGGGTTCAAGAGATAATTAAACCTACTAGTGTAAAGCCGACTAGTATTCGTTAGTTTTTCAGCTTTGGTAAATGGCAATAGTATGTGAAACCTGTCAGTGGTATTTTAAAAAAATAGAAACTTCCCACCTCCTTCCAAAATGATTAGCAATTTCGTTCTGATTCTTAACAGCACAAAAGGGTGTATATGCCGGTATCTGTAGATCTGTGAGATGTTTTATGTCTGCCTTCAACTTTTCATTTAGAGCTTTCAAATGCCTTGAAGCTCTTTACGGGGCAGCAGGCACACTTCCAACCTCACCGTCCTCGAAGGCTGCATGTCCTGCGGCTGAGTGAAGCCCTCCCCAAGGGATGACGTCCACATGCCCACAAATCTTAGCTTTTTTGTCCTGAATCCGTAGCAGTGGAATCGCAGAATCCAAGAGTGTGCACATCTGTGCATTTTAATCTGGACTGAGGCTGCCAGAATTGTGCTCGGGACTTTTGGACGGGGGCAGTTCAGGGGTGGATGAGGGAGAAGCAGCGAGCAACCCCCAAGTCAAGAGGACGCCTGACCGAAAGGTACGGTGCCTGCCATTTCCAGGTATGCCTGAAGGGGGCAGCAAGCGACTGCCCAATTCTCCAGCTACAGCTTCAGCCTTGGGTCTCCTGCAGTTGCATGAGGGCGGCAGGAGAGAACCTGCTTCCTGGTGCCACGCTGGTAAGGGGCTGCCAGCCCTTGGCAGCTTACTTGTGTCATTACAGGATAGAACCAACTCTTCAGGGAAGGAAGACATACTATGAATACTGGAGAAATTTGTTCTTCCTAGCCAACTCAGCAGCTTTGGAGTTCCTCTCTGGTGCTTCCAGGGCTGCGGTCCTGAAGCAAATGGCTTGACCTCTCGAAGCTTCTCTCTTTTCTATTTTACTGAATAGGAATGATGATGATAAGGATGATTAACAATGACAGCTAATACTTTATATGGATCATCTTATTTACACTCACAGCCACCCTATTAAGTAAACCTAAACCCTGATATTATAGGTAAGGGAAACTGAGGAACAAACTGTGATGCAACCTATGGTGAGTGTCCACCCTTGTTTTGTCACCACACTGTGAGGTCATCCACTGTAGATGTGTCACTATTTTCTAAACCTCCAAAACAACATTTTTTAACCTTTTAAAAAAATCATCTCCTAAAGAGAGCATTTTAATTTAATGAGAGAAGTCAAATACTAGTGAATAAAATTTTGTCAAGGAGGATTGTGCTTTGGAGGGCCACACACCATTGAAATTGCAATATTACCCCCATTAATAATGTATGTTTTAAAGGAGAAAATGTGCCAAGTTAAACTATGACACATAGTTTTGACCACTTAAAATTCTGATATCCATTTAAAGAGTTGTGAGATTTAAATGCACAGAGATTATTATGTACTACTCAGGTGTATACATACAAATAAAATACAATAAATCAGATTTCCTAAAGGTGTTCATCTAGAGAGTATACTTTTCAAAATCACTTTTCAACTTAGGGTTGTCGATGTCTGTTCTTCATCACATGACATCATCCTCTGAACCATCAAGGACCCCAGGAAGGAACGTTTCTTTAAGAGAATCTACATTGTTTCCAAAGAATAGAGTAGGAAAAGGGAAAACTGTTACCTGAAGGTGGAAAAGCATGGCAAATGAAAGTCAACACTGGCTACTATGAATAAAATTCTGCTATAAACATTCATGTATAAATTTTCTGTGGACATATATTTTCAATTCTGCTTACCCAGGAGTGAAAATTGCTTGGTCATATGCGAACTCCACGTTTAACTTTTTAAAGAACTGCCAAAATGTTTTCCAAAGTGGCTGGACCATCTTATATTCCCAACAGCAGAGTATGATGGTTCCAGTATCTCCACATTCTGGCCAATATTTGTTATTGTCTTTTTTATACAGCCACCCTAGTGGGTGTGAAGTGGTATCTCCTTGTGGTTTGACTTGTATTTCCCCATCGACTGTTGATTTCAAGCATTTTTTCATTCGCTTATTGACCATTTGTATATCTTCTTTGGAGAGATGTCTGTTCAAATCCTTTACTCATTTTGTTTTGATAGACTATTTTTAGAGTAGTTTTACGTTCATAGGAAAATTATGGGGAAGGTGCAGAGATTTCCCATATACCCTCTGTCCTCATACATGCATAGTCTTCCCCATGATCAACATTCCCACCAGAGTGATCCATCTGTTACAATTGATGACTTGGTGTACAATTTCACTCTTGGTGTTGTACATTCTATGGGTTTGGGCAAATATACACTGCCGTATATCCATCATTATATTCTCACGCAGAGTATTTTCACTGCCTAAAAGCCCTCTGCTCCACCTTTTCATTCTTTCCTCCCCAAAATCTTTGCCCACTTTTTTACTTGGTTTATTTGTCTTTTTATTGTAGACTTGTAAGAGTTCTTTATATATGCTGGAGACTAGTCCCATCCCAGATATAGTATTTGCAGATATTCTCTCCATTCTGTAGGCATGTACAGGTTTTTCGTGTGTGCATAAGTTTCATTTCCCCTGGGTAAATACTCAGCAGGGGATTGCTGAGTCGTGTGGTATGTGTATGTTGAGCTTCATAAGACACTTGCAACCCATTTTCCAGAATGGCTCTACCATTCTGCACTACCACCTGCATATGAGAGTTGCAGCTGCTCCACATTCTCATCAACGCTTGGTATTTTCAGTTAAAAAAAAAAAGTCCTCAGGGGTCCTTAGAAGCCTGATAGTAGTCACAGTTTACAAGATCACACACTTGGACAGAGATGATAGCTGATAAGGTGAGGCAGCAGGGAAGGAGTATGATAGTCCAGGCCAGGGAGAGTGGGGATGAGCATGAGGGAAAGACCTAAGAGCAGTTCAGGGGGTCCTAGGGTGTGGGGCTGGAAAAGGCTGAGCAGGAGAGGAAAGTGGAAGGACAGGCAAGGCCCTGAGCAAGAAGGGCACAGAGCACCCGATAAAGGACTTTGGACTCCCAGATGTTCTGCCCCAGAGGATTCTGGGTCTTAATAAATTGGCAGCTGTTGCATTGTGTCTACCTCTTCAGGACACATGGTGCACGTTAGCATGTGAAAGGCTCTGACAAATCCTGCAATAAAGAACTCTGGAGTTATTTAACCTACTTCTGGAACTTAGACCTTGAATTGCCTTTCTCAAGCCATAACATAATCATAATCTCCAGTGCACACCTTGAGACTTCATCTAGGTTGTTCCCTAGTATGCTGCCAGTGCTTAGAACTGGCTTATATCCAACTGTCAAATATTTTTATTTTTGGTTGCATTAATGATTTCATTAGATCATTAGAACAACTCTGTAAGGGGTAGGTACTAATAGAGCATAACTTTCATCTTACAAATGAGACTCAGAGAGGTCAAATGACTTGCCTAAGGCCATACAACTAGTGGGTGAAGAACTGGTACTTGAACTGAGGTATGCTTGCAGCTTTTCCACCATGCCACCTGTCTCTGGAATGTGCTCCATACCCTCCTGCCAACACCCCCCACCAGACTCACCCGGTGGTGGGAGATGTGGTCAGCTCCTCCAGGACTTCCTTCTGCCCTTCTCCTTGCCCTGGTGGCCGTGGACATCCTCTGGCTGTTGCCCAGAGAGCTGGGCTGTAACTTGATCTCCCCCAGCCTGGGGGTGACAGTGTGGGTGGGCGGGTGACAGCCAGGGCAGGGAGATTTGCCCAGACACTAGTACACGGCAGCCTGGCAACCCACATGGTCCAGAGGAGACCAGGGGCTTCAGGAGCCTGTTCCAGAATCTTGGCAGCGGTCTTCACCATGGGCAACAAGCAGACAGTCTTCACTCATGAGCAGCTGGAAGCGTATCAGGTAGGAGTGGGGGTCTGCGCCCTTGGTGGGTTTGGCAGCCTTGGTTACCTGGCCTGAGAAATGGGGACAGCATCCCTTTGTCCTGGGCGTGCAGTCAGCAAGGGATCTTGGTGCAGCTCTGCATGCAGCACCTGGCAGAGATGGGTGTGGGGTGGGCGGGGAGAGGAAAAGGGTGCCCAAGGCAGGGTCTGGGTCTGGGTCAAGCCAAAATCTCTTTTTGCAGGACTGCACCTTCTTCACAAGGAAGGAAATCATGAGGTCAGTGTGGGGAGAGAGGGAGGAAGACACAGCAACAACTTTCTGTACCTTGCTGTAGGGTGTTTGCAATTTGACTCATTGCTTCGTGGCGGTTCAAGAGCTAATGCGAGCGTTGGCAGGCATGGTCAGTGGATGGAGGCAGACATGGGGAGGCTGAGAAGTCACATCTTGTCACATTGTCACAGCCTCTACTGATGAGCTTTCTCCCAAGGGCGATGGGGCAGTGTGCAGAGTGTGTGATGAGGGGAGAAACTGATCAGCATGTTAGAAAGATCCCCACTGTCCCCCACCCCGACCCCAAGGCCAAGGTGAAGAGGCTGCGATTGGCAGCTGGGAGCCCAGGGCCGGAGCCAGCTCTGGGCTGTGGGGCCAGCATCACGATGAGGGCGTGGGAAGGCAGCCTGAGGCTCTGCAGGCCCCTGGCATGAGCAAGACAAGCATAGATAGACGGGTATTCCACATCCCCGCCAGCCCATGGAGCCATTGTCCAGAAGCCCCCATCCGTGAACTTGGAGCTGTGAAATCCAAGCTGGCCAGGTTTCGGCTGCACAGGGATCAGGGCCAAGGCGCCATTGTCTGGGTGAGGCCAGCTCCCGGGTCACCCTGGCCATCACGATCGGATTACTGATGGGGAAACTGAGGCTCGGACAGGGGAGGCAGTCCCTGGCTCTGAAGCTGGGTGGAGCCCCAAGGAGTTTGAGGGCTGCCATTTCGTCTGTGCCAAGTTTCTAGTTCACAGACATACTAACCAAGGCTCAGAGGGGAAGAGGGCCTCGCTCGAGGCCATGCAGAAATCCTAACCCCAGGTGTTCCCTGAAGGGATTCAGATGGGGAACTGGATGCTCAGGTGTGAAATTCCAAATGCCCACTGTGCCAGTTCCTGGCCACCACGTGACCCGGGGGCTCCTGTCCCCTTCTGAAAGTCCCTAGTGCTGGGGCACCTCTGACTCCTCAAGGGTGGTCTCCACACGGCTGCTTGGCACAGCCTCAGTGATGGTGGGGCATCACCAGTGATGGCATTGGACTGGAGAGCTGGTAGTGTGGGTGGCATTTGGTGTTTTGCAAAAATGCTTTATTCACCCTTAAAAAAACTTGAGTATTAGCCTTTTGTCTTTGCTCTGCCCCATTGGGGAAACCCTGCCTCCAATTATAGAGAGAAGGAAAATGTGAGGATGGGGGTCTTTAGAGGCAGAGGCTTGCTGACAATGTGCTGATGCCCACAGATTCATGTATTAGTTCAGACACTCTGAGTGCTCGATGTGAAATGACCTTGCTGTAAACACTCTCCCTTCTGCCATCCCTATCTGCCTGGGAAGCTCCTACTCATGCTTGAAGGCCCAGCACCAATGCCCCCTCCGCCAGGAGGTCCCTTCTCCTCCCACTCGCGTCTCCCTCAGCTCTTGAGCCTTCTCTCCCTCCACCTTGGTGCTGTTCCCAGCGAGGAAGAAGTGCCTGTGTCTGGTCATGTATGTTTGAGGGCTGGGCCCAGGGCTGATAAGCTTTTGGGGACCCAGCATCCTTCAGTGTGGAGTGAGCAGCTGAATGAGAGAGGAAGGACAAGGTCCTCTCCCACCTCCCAGCCCTTCCCAGTATTTCCCTCCCCCACACCAGGCTCTTCTATCGCTACCAGGACCTGGCGCCCCAGCTTGTCCCTCTTGACTATACCAGCTGCCCTGACGTGAAGGTGCCCTATGAGCTCATCAGCAGTATGCCTGAGCTGAAGGTATGTGTGGACCATGGGGAAGGTAGGGGAGAAACAGTAGGGATGTCTCCTGCTGAATTCCTATGAGGTGGGTGCATTTTACAGATGAGGAAACGGGGGTTCAGAGAGGTTAAGATACCTGGTCATGGCCACACAGCTAGGATGTAACAGAGACAAGATCCAAACCCTAGGTTGCCAGAAGGATGAGATGACCTAATGCAGGTAGAGCTGCACGGCAAGTTCTCAGGGAACATAAGTTCTTCTCCATAACAAGAGATACTAAATGCAAGTTTTTCTTAGTTGGATGTTCAACACAGTTTGTGTCTCTGAAGGGGACTTGTGGAGTAAGTGACTGAGTAGAGATTATTTCATCACAAGGGACAGAAACCTCATTCAAGAAGGACAAAATGGATTGGCTCGCATGAGCAAAAAATCCATGGGCTGGACCAGTGCCAGGTACTGCTGGAAGCAGGGTCTCTGAAGATGTGCTCGGGAGTCCCCCTCCATCTCTCGGCTCCTCCCAGGAGGAGGTTTCAGCTGCAGGCAGCCTGTCCTCCTGAGGCATCCAAGGGAACCTCCAGGGGCTCTGGATTTCCTGGTCAGCGTTGCCGTCAGGAAAAAGCATGTCCCTCCGTCCCAGTTTTTCAGAAAAAGCCTCCCATTCTCTGATTGGCCAGTTTTAGTCACACGCCCCTCTCAGAGCCAATCATGGCTTCCAGTGAATGGAAATCTCCGGCCTCTCCTGCCAGCGCGGTGAACGCCGCCCGGACCACAGGGTCGACAAGGGGAGTCGCCCTAAGGCCTCTCCGGGACATGGGAGGGAGAGAGCCTTGGTAGGGGGCGTACCTGGGGGCTTCCAGGGAGGTGGGTGCTGAGAATGTGGGGCTCCCCAAACCCCGCTTCCTGTCCCCAGGACAACCCCTTCCGCGAGAGGATCGCCCAGGTGTTCTCCGAGGACGGGGACGGCCGCATGACCTTGGACAACTTCCTGGACATGTTCTCTGTGATGAGCGAAATGGCGCCCCGGGACCTCAAAGCCCACTATGCCTTTAAAATTTATGGTGTGTGCAGGACCCCGGGGTCAGGGAGCTTGGAGGTGGGGAGTGGGAGCAAGACTAGGCCTCGGGCAAGGGGGCTGCCCTGCTGTCACTGTCAAGGCCCTGCGTGGCCGTGTCCTCACCCTACCCCGGTGCCCCCTCGCCTCTCCCCTTGCTCAGTCCACTCCTGCCGCACTGGCCCCGCTGTTCTTTCATCTCACCAAACTCTTTCTGCCTCCAGGCCCTTGCTTCTGCTGTACCCTCTGCCTAGAACACCTCTCCCCGGCTCCTTCCTCCCTTGAGATCTAGGTGGAAAGCAGCCCCCACCCTCCATCACTCTCCGCCCCTCACCCTGTTTCTTCCCCATCATGGAGCCATGGTTGCTTCATTTCTTGTTCGCTGATCTGTGCACTTCTTGTCCACTTTCTCCCTGAGAAGACTGGAGAGCAGTGACGGTGTCTGTCTTGTTCACCTATGTCTCTTGTGCCTGGTGTATAGTACGTTCTCAATAAATACTTGTTGACCAACTGAATGAAAGAATAAAAATTTATCACAGTGCCTGGTATCACAGTAGGCACTCACTAAATACTTGTTGAAAAAGCGAATGAATGAAGAACAATTAGCACATGTCTGGCACATAGTAGATGCTCAGTAAGTACTTGTCGAATGAATGAATGACCTCTCGGCAGCTCTTAATTCCAAAGCAAGATCCAGCTTTTGCCAGGGGGTCCTGGGTTCCCTCCACTGCCTGTTTCCTCCTCTGTAACATGGAGACAAGAACTGCCCACGACTGGCCCAGCTGGCCTGCCACCTGCTGTCCCCTGACTCCACATCCCATCCATCCTGCTGCACAGATTTTAACAACGATGACTACATCTGTGCGTGGGACCTGGAACAGACGGTGACCAAGCTGACAAGGGGGGAGCTGAGCGCTGAGGAGGTGAGCCTGGTGTGTGAAAAGGTGCTGGACGAGGCTGATGGGGACCATGATGGGCGACTGTCCCTGGAAGACTTCCAGAACATGATCCTGAGGGCACCCGACTTCCTCAGGTGACCCTCTCTGCCCCCCTGCACAATCCACGTCCACATCTGAGGGGCTCTTAGGCACAGCCTCTGCAAGTCCCTCTGTTCATTCATTCGTGACCTGGGGAACTTTCTCAGCCTGCCTGATCTCAGTCCCTGCGTCTCCAAAATGGGGATAACTAGGGACCCCGTGGGCTCCTCTGTGGCGGATGCAGCTCTTTGGGTGATGGGGCCATGGCTAGATTTCAGCCCTCACTTGCCTAGACATTTTGGAGTGAACAGGCTGTACAACTGTCCTTAACAGCCCTGGAGAGAATCAGAGCTCCCACTGTAAGGTGGAGATGAGACAGCCCACCACCTGTTTTTGTACTTGCAATGAGTTAAGAACGGTTTTTACATTTTTTAATATAAGAATATACCAACACTCATGACAGTCAAGTGACATGAGGGTTGAAATTTCCGAGTCCATCAACAGTGTTAGCGGCACAGAGCCACACCCGTTGGGTATGTATTCTCTTCAGCTGCTTTCGAGCTACAAGGCAGAGTTGAATCACTGGGCAAAGTTGGAAATATCAACTATTAGACATTTTACAGAAAAAAGTTGGCTGACCCCTGAGTTCGTACACGGGAAGAACTTAGAGCAGTGCCTGGCACACAGCAGGCGCTCAACAGCTGTGCGCTCTGGAAGCTGTCCTGGCTATTATCGGTGGTGTCCCTGTATGCGCAGACTTCACTACCTTTTCCCTCCATAAGCACGGCTACTCTCCTGGCAGAAAGGGGAAAATGGCAATAGGAGGAATGTCCTTCCACCGACAGCTGCCCGTGTCCCACCCTGCCCGTCTGCCTCTTTAGACCTCATGACAGTCCTATGTAGGAGGGACAGCTATTATCTCCGTTTTACAGAGGGGTAAACTGAGGCCCAGAGAGGGGCAAACACTCAGAGTCCCAAAGCAAATCGGGGGTGGAGCCCCGATGTAAACTCTGATTCATAGAGATGTGCCTTCCAGCCCTGTAGGGGTCAGGAGGCCCACGGCCTGGGGCTTCTTGAGGGGGGTCCCTCTTCCCGTGTGGCTCCTTGGAAGCCTCAGGGGCGCTGGGGAGGAGGACAGAGGGTCCCCCTGCCTGATGACACTGATGCCTTTCCTCTTGCCCCACAGCACCTTCCACATCCGTGTCTGAGGGCACCGCAGAGGGGCCAGGCCGGAGGAGGGCAGGCGCCCCTCACCCCACCGGGCAGCCTGCCGCCTGGGCTCTGGGAATAAACACACGTCTGTGGGTCACGCTCATTGGGGAGACGTTTTCTACCTTAACCCTGGGGGGCAGGAGGGCAGAAGCCTGGGGTCTCACCTCAGTCCTTGCTGGGACCTGGGTCTGGCTGTACCCTCTCTGGGCCACAATCTTCTGCTTTGTGGGATTGTGTAAGGGAAGGGCTGATTTCTAGATCTCTCGCCACTGTGAGGGCTGGACATGCCTCGCTGTGGGTCTTGGTGGGCTGAGATGAGGTGTGGTGATCCAGCCAGCACTGTCCCATGGTGCCCATTTCCCACGGATGACCCCATCCCTGATTGCTCAATCTGCTTTCCCCCTCAACCCCTGAGTTCCTCAAGGGGGACTGACTGACGCCTTAACCCCTTGCTGACTCATTAGAACCACTAGATGAGGCCTCAGAGGGATGTCATTCACTGAGGTTGGCAATGTACTTTACAGTTTATGAAGCACCTACCTTTCTGCTGTTGCATAGGCTGCCTATGACATCCCAGTGGGGTTGGCTGAGAAGCGATTGCACTTCATTCAGAGGGAGCAGAGTCATTTGCCCAAGGCCACACTTCAAGTTATCTGCAGAGGCAGACTTGAACCCAGGTCCACTTCACTTCAGATCCCAGACCTCTAGACCTTGCCTATTTGGAAAGCCCCACACCCACTCCACCTGCAGTCATCCCAGGGACCCTGTCAACAGCCCCAAATAGTCCTGGAATGGTCATCCCTGCAACTGAGACCTTCCCAGACAT
Organism: Manis pentadactyla; assembly: GCF_030020395.1. Taxonomy (NCBI): domain Eukaryota; kingdom Metazoa; phylum Chordata; class Mammalia; order Pholidota; family Manidae; genus Manis; species Manis pentadactyla. The sequence goes on from NC_080030.1 coordinate 13,459,699, forward strand.
CTCCACTGTGCATCATGTACTGTGCGCACAAGCCCCAGGATTTATGAGCATCTTCCCGGTTCATCCTGACAAAGAGCAACTGCTCTTCTCACCCTTTTCCAGATGAGGAAACAGGCCCAGAGAAGTCTAATGACTTGCCAAAAGTCACACAGCCCCACAACCCAGGATTCCTTCCAGAGCCCACCGCAACCACAGCCCTGGGCTGCTTCTGTTTACAAAGGAAAGGAGCTCATAAGCTTCCCCTAAACCTGACATTGATACTGGGGATGTTCTGTATATATGCCATCTCCTTCATTTGACCAAGAACCCCAGAAGAAGGGCATGAACAGCCCCGTTTGTAGGCAGGGATGCAATTGGAGTAGAACTGGGTGCAAGAGAGGAAGTGACTTCAACTGGTCTGGCTTCAAATTCTGGAGCCAACACCCGGCAGTTTAGCATGGCCATGCCTCTCCCCCTCTCTGAACTTCAGTCTCTTCTTTAAAAAGCACAGAATGAGCCTATTAAGCCTGCTCAGAGGTGTAAAAGAAACAATGAACAATGAACACAGAGGGTCTGGTGTGGGGCCAGGCACACAGTAGTGCCTCAGTCCCTTGCTGTATCTGATTATTATTACTGTTCAGATAACCAGGTCACTCCACTGGCAATTGCAGGAACAGAGCCAAGCAGTGTCTTTATTATGTTTCTCAGGCCCCTGAGGGCTGGTGGTTCTAGAAAGCTAGGGGTCCAGGTGTGAGCAGCCCCTGGCAGCAAGGGTCTCAGAGCTCTTCTCTAGCAGTACCCGGGGGCAAAGGGTGGCGGCCTGCGGTACTCCTCGGGAAGCCAGCTCTTCTGGGGTTCTGCCAAGTCCCTTGGCTCCGATTTGGACACCTTTGAGGACAGAGCCCTCAGTACCGCTTGGTGCCACCCCCTGACCCTCGGGGTCACCTCGCTCCAGCTGGCCGACCTCGAGGCCCTCTTGGAAGGGTCATGTCCGTCTCTCGAAGCCTGGAGCTGTGAGGACCTTGTAGCCACAGAGGGGTCTGTGTGGATGTTATCTTCCCAGTCTGTGTCACCAGCTCTGGCTTCTGGGCCGTGGGTCACCACCACTGACCGCCTGGTGTCCCGCAGTGCTGACAAGCTCATGGCTCCCAGATGGGATTTCAGCTGTCACCGGACCCTCTTGCATGCCTGGGGAAGCATCTTGAGGCTCCTCCAGAGTTTCTGGTAGGCCTCCTCTAGAGGTACTTTTGGGGGACAGGAGGAAGAGGCTTCCTCTGTGGGCGCTCTGCCCATCTCTGCCCACGGCTTCCTTTCCTTTCTCTGATGGAGCAGGACCGGCTTTGCAGAGGCCTGAAACTAAGAGCAGGTGGGACCTGGGGTCCATCCCACCCACCAGAGCTTGAAATCTGCCCCAGAACTTGGGACCTAGGTCCCACCCAGGCACCCTGTGGTGGAAAAAGTCCCTCTGTGGACCCCCAAATCTGATCCCATGCCCCATCCTTCCCATCCTGGTACACGGCTTCACTATCTCCCCAAGAGGTGGGTGCACTTTTCCATAAAGAGCCAGATGGCACATATATTGAGCTTTGCAGGTCACACAGTCTCTGCCTCATTACTCAGCTCTCTGCTGTGAGGCAAAAGCAGCAAAGCAGCAGAAATCACACGTCCACGGGCAGCGTGCCTGTGTTCTGATTACAACTCCATGGACATGGAAATCTGAGTTTCATCTGTTTTTCATGGGTTGTGAAATATTATTTTTCTTTTGATTTGTTTCAACTACTCAAACATGTAAAAGCCATGCTTAACTCGCAGGCCATACAGGACTGCGCAGCAGGCAGGGTGTGGCCCTCGGGCTGTGGTTCGCTGGCCTGGTTGTTCAGGCCAAAAACTTGGGTGCCGTTTACGGTAGATGTTGTCAGTGCCCCGTCCACGTCCTTAGCTCCGAGTAATGCCAGCAGTGGGGACTCTGCCTGGGGGTCTTCTTTGGCCACATGGCAGATCAGAAGTGGCAGAGAATTAAAATCCCCCAGGCACAGAGCTTGACCAATGACTGATTGAAGCCAGAGGATAAATACCCCAGCTGCCCACCTGTGAGGCAGGATAACTGAAGCAGGTGTTCTATGCAGAGTCCCAGCCTCCCCAGGGAGACTGAGCCCTGGTGGCCTACAGGGGTGACCCGCTCGCTAACTTCCCTTCATTGGCTGCCCACCTCCCAGGTCTCCTAGACACCTGGGATCACCTCCCAAATAATGGAGGATCAGGGCCCTCAAACCATGACAAAGTCCCTCTTCCCCTCACCTTTCACATCAAGCCATCAGCAAGCTTCCTTCAAAAATATCCAAAATATCCACTTCTTGCTCCACCCCCAGGGTTCTCTTTCTGGCCTATCCCACCTGGACCCTGTCCCTGCCTCCTTCCTGACAACTCCGCCACTGGCCCCTGACAGCCCCTTCAGCAGCTGGCAGCCACAGGGAACATTCACCACCACTGATCCATCCCATCCTGCTCAAGCTCTCTCATGGCTCCTCTACAAACCTGGAATAGAATCCTCACTCTGGCCCCAAGGCCCTGCATGACGGGCTCCTGCTGACCCTGCTCCTCTACTCCCTAACTCTCTCCCTTTCACTTGCCCCACTCCATCCACAAACTGACTTTTGTTGTGCTTCCATTTTTCAAACACACTTAACCTCAGGACCTTTGCACATGCCATTCCCTGTGCTTAGAACTTCCTCCCTGCACCTCAGTGTGTGGTCGGCTCCTCCTCACTCTGTATGTCCCAGCTCAATGCCACCTCCTCCAGGAGGCCTTCTCTGACTATCCCTTCCGACACCCATCTGTGCACCCACTGATGTCCATCACACCAGCCTGTTTCATTTCCATGACCATCAGAACTTCCCTGCCATACAGGGGGCCCTGGAGGACCCTTAGCCTCGACCTAGGGGTGCCCGAAGGTCCAATCAGCTGTGATTCATTCATTTATTCATTCAGTGAGAAAACAGAGTGATGTGAAAGAGAATGCAGAAGGGACTTTAGGTCTGGAGACTAGGGAGAGAGATTATTGAAGAGCTGAAGGAAGAAGCCAGGCATGGGAAATCTGAGGGCAGAGCACACAGCCTGTGCAGAGACCCTGAGGTTAGCTTGATGTGTCTGAACAACAGAAGGAACGGCAGAGGGGCTGGAGCTGGGCTGGTGCAGGGCAGGAGGAGGAACAGAGGTCACAGCTGGGATTTTAATCTCAGGGTCTTGGGAAATCACTGGAAAATTTTAAACTTCGAGCTACAGATGGTACCCTTCTTTCTAGAGACTCTCCTCCAGCAGCTGCTGGCCGCATGTACTCCTGCCTCTCCCCGGGCTAGAGATGCCAGCTTTGTTACATACCTCCTCAGGTGCAGCTGCTGGGTGGGCGGAGGGGTTCTGAGGGTCCCTGGGGCCACAGGCAGGGCTGGTGGCTTCCCCAGCCAATGCTTTGAAGTACAGGAAGAGATCCTCGTAATCCACATTTGCTGGATTTTTCTGCAGGGCAAAGGGCATCTGCAGCTCAGCCTCAAGAAGGGGGACGTGTTGGGCTGCGATCTCAGACAAACCCTGGAAGTCCGGGCCTAGGAGCTGCCTGGCCAGCAAACCTAGGACGTGCCCCTCCCACACCAGCTTCCGAGGGCGAGGCCCGGTCACCTGCCTTACGGAAGCACCTATTCCTGTAGATCAGCCGTGACGATACTCTGCACATGAACCCTTCTGAAATAGGCCAGGCTGCAGGGAGGGGACTAGGAGGGGCAGGGCCGTGGGGAATAGGGACAATGAAATTGACAGTCACAGAGGGTGAAAGGGGAGGGTGGGAGCAAAATGAGCCTGAGGGGCTTGACCAGTGGGAGGGTGGCTACTGCATATGGGGGTCTCAACTCTCACCTGCCCGCAGGGCTGCGTCAGCAGCTCCCCGTGTGGCTGCACTGGCTGCTGCTGGTAGAAGGCGACCAGGGCATCCAGCGAGGTGTGGGCCCCTTCTTCCCCAGAGATCAGGAAGGTCCCGTCATCCAAAAGTTTCACCATGATGTGGCAGCAGCAGCTTTGGGCTCTGTGGGGACACTGCCTGGGTAGGGACATCCCATTTCTCCTCATTCTGTCCCCAACCCTTAGCCTCTGAGCTGGCAGCATCTCCACTCATACCCAAGTGACACTAGATAGGTGACTAAAGCATTGTGCCTCGGTTTCCCCATCTATAATGGGACTACTAAGGCTGACCTCAGGAGTTCTTGTGAAGATGAAATAAAAGTAGGTAAGCAGGTAAAAAATGAGCTTGGTACCTGGCTAGGGGTAAATGGTAATGAAAATTTGAGGCAGGCCCTTGCCTAAGACTTTGTGCCTAGCACACAGCAGGTGCTCAATAAATGCTCCATTAATGAATAGATGTATTTATTACCACTATGTATTTATGCCCACTATGTACTCACTATGTCTCATTTCATCCTCACAACAAACAAAAAAGTAGACCCATAAATACTGACCACAGACTGTTGGTTATCATTGGGACGGGGGATGGATGAAACAGGTGAAGGGGATACAAAGTATAAACCTCAAATTATAAAATAAGTTAGTCATAGAAATGGAAGTACAACATAGAGAATATAGCTAATAATATTGTAATATCTTGGTATGATAACAGGGGGTTACCTGCACTTAAGTGTGATGGGCATTTAGTAATGTATATAATTACTCAGTCACTATGTTGTACATCTGAAACCAATATAATATTGTATATCAACTATATTCCAATTAAATAAAAAAGACTGAATTAATTTTAACTTTCCTATGTAACACTGAGGGAGGCACAGAAAGGCTAAGTAACTTTTCCAAGGTCACACAGTGTATAAGTGCCAGAACCAAGTTCTGGACTATGCAACTCAGGGCCTAAGCTTTTCCTGCTGTGTGTAACTCTGTAATGGAACCATTGGATTTTTTATTCATGTGGTCTAGAATCCTTTTGAAAGTAGTTTGTGTTGCTGGACCTGGTAACTGAGATGTCAGATTAGGCTTTGAGGCCTCAAGGAGCGGGACAGCCCTCAGTTACCCTAACAGGTCTGCCTGGGTGGAGTCATAGGTGCCAAACAGACGGTGGAAGGGACAGGGGTGGTAGGGGGATGGCAGCAGCCATTCTCGGGCCCCAGCAACCCCTGTTCTCAGACACCCAGTCTGTTATCACCAGGCCCATGTCTGCTGGTTACAGCCAGACCTGCAGCTATCAGTCTTCAGTCAGAGCTGGCCAGAACTTCACACTGGTTGCTCTTTGAGAAGGTGTGGCATGGAACACCCCTTGATCCCCTCCAAGGAAGCCCCAGCGCCCTCCTGGTCCTGGTCCTGCCCCTGTCCTTAGCCCAGGCCTTACTTGTAGGACAGCGTGTAGCCCACGTGGCTGTGGCTAACCCTGATGAGAAAGGATCCCAGTGGCTGTGACTCCAGCAAGTTCTCGGCATCCCTGGAAGGGCACACACAGGGGAGAGAGGGCTCGGGTCCAGTCGCCGAGTATACCGGCCAGACTCCTGGTGCTCGAGTCATCCAGGACAGAGTGAACAGAGAACCTAAAACCACCTTATTTCTTGGTTGTGTGGGACCTTGGGATATGCAGGGACAGGGAGGTACCGAAGCAGTGGATGGCCTCTGATGACTGTACCTTAGGAAGACTTCCTCCCAATCCCACAGCCCCTGCCTGCCTTTCCAATGCCTGGACTCCCCACGTTAAGGAACCTTTGGGTGGATCAGGTGTCACAAGTAACAGACCAAGAGCCGTTCTCAGAGGCAGTTGAGCTCAGAACCCAGCTCTGCTGTTCATTGGCTGGTGGTGGCACTCCCTTTCTGACTTTGAGCTTCCTCAAGGGGAAAATAAACCCTGACTCTCAGGGCTGGTGTGAGAGCAGGTAGGTATGGGGATTGCTAGCTGGTCAGTGCTCACCCCTCACCAAATGTTCCCTGTTATCATCACTATTACTTACTGTCATTACTATTATCTGGGGCTCACAGAGAGCACTATGGCCTTCTAGGGGACAAGAGGGGGAGCTTTTGGAGCCATTTGACCAAAACAGGGGCTACTGACCATGTGTGGCTACTGAGCACTTGCAACGTGGTTGGTCAGAATCAAGATGTGCTTTAGCGTCCAATACATGGCGGATTTTGAAGGCTTAGTACAAATAAAGTGATGTATACTATCTCATGAATGGCTTCAGTACTGGTTTTTTAGTACATACGGAAATATTATCTTAGATATACTGGGGTATGTAGATATAGGTATACTATATATACTGAGATATACTTTTATAAGAATAAAAGATATGACTAAAATAAATTCTGCCTGTTTCTTTTTATTTCTTTTAAAGTAGCTACTAGAAAGTTTAAAATGGCAATGTATGGCTCACATTGTATTTTTTTTGGCACACCCAGAACCCAAAAACCATGCACAATTCCTTCTCTTGGTGGCTTTCACAGTGTTCTCTTAATTTCCCACATGCAAAGAGAGGCAATAAATGCTTTCTCCACACAGTTAAAGCCAGGCCCTGGGGGTGGCTAATGAGGCGAATTTGTGCACAACTCAGGGCTCAGCCCAGTGGAGAAAGTGCACCTTGGTTATATTCCTGACGGATCGAGAGCAGCTATCTGGGGCACTGTGTTATGGATTCTGAGGCTGCATCCTGCCATCACTGATGGGTGATGCCCGGCCTGGATGAGAGGGCACAGGGACCTGTCAAGTCCCTGGCAGCAGTGGTCTGGTGACCATTTGTATGGAGAAAGCCAAGGCCCAGAGAGGAGAAATAATTTGCCCAAGGTCACAGAGCAAGACCACACCTCAGAGGAGGTCAGATTCAAGCCTGGAATTCCATAGCTCCACAGCTCCTTCTATCCTCTTAACACACTGAGCTAAGCTGAGCCCAGAATTCTTCCCTGAAAAACACCCAGGGTGGGGCCAGACAAGGAAAGAGGGTGAAGGGCAGAGTGGAAGGTGTGGGTGTGTCCTCACTTTCTCGAGATGGTACCATGGAACCACGCAGGGACCCCTCCTTGGGCCAGCTGGCCCGCCTGCGTCTGTATGAACCAATCCAGTAGTGGAGGCAGCGGTGGGGGCAGCTGTCTGATCTCTGTCATGGCTTCCTGGGGGCAGGTGGGTTACCTGGGGTTGGGAGGAGAAGGAGAGTCAAGCCTGGACCACTTTCCATCTTCGTTCTATTCTTGCAGCCTATGGTGACTCCTCTTTTGAGAAGTCCTCCAGGCTGCCCAGAGCAATGGCTTGAAAGTAGCTTATATTTCTTGAGCACCTACTATGTACTGGTGGTTTACAACCATTCACTCATTGCCTCTTCCCAAAAATCCTCCAAGGACTTTTCCTTTTCTTCCTGTTATGCCATTACTGCAAGTGTTAGGAAGCTACCTTTATAAACTTATGTATTTAGACTCAGAGACTCCAAGAAGGGACTAGTGGTTATTAAAGGGGAGGGGTTGGGAGGGTGGGTGGGGAGGGAGGGAGAAGGGGATTGAGGGGCATTATGTTTATTACACATGGTGTGGGGGATCATGAGGAAAACAGTGTAGCACAGAAAAGGCAAACAGTGACTCTGTGGCATCTTACTACACTGATGGGCAGTGACTGCAATGGGGTGTGGGGGGGACATGATAACAGGGGTGAATGTAGTAACCATATTGTTTTTTTCATGTGAAACCTTCATAAGAGTATATATCAATAATACCTTAATAAAAAATTAAATAAAAATAAATCATAAAAAAACCTATGTTTTTAAATGTAAGAACTGAGTTTATTTAAATATCAAGTCAATATCAGTGTCCCTGGTATGAGGTAGAGATGGCAAAATGGTGAAAGAATTAATGAAATAGCTGACACACAGTGGGTGCCACAAAAGGTTGTCACGGTTTCATCGAGCACTAGAGAGATGTGGCCCCGGACACTTGCTTCTGCTGCCAGCTTTGCCATGTGCAGTGGCCGCTGATGGCACACCTTTCATGTGTCAGCTACACCGACAACTCACACGTGCTCCTGACAACTGATGACATGGAGCTGAAGGGAGAAAACAGTACTGATTTGCAAATGATAGTAAGCTGGTGCAAAGCTACCAAGAGGGTACCATGCCCCGTTGGGTTGTCTGCTCATCTCTCCATGTGCTCACCCTCAATTCCGGCTCTGCCCCTGACACTGGCCCTTCTTGATTCTTCATTATTGCCGAAGGTCATTCTAATGGGCTGTTTTCACAGGAGGGGACTTGCTGACCAATCCAGTCAATATGGACTTTCTCCTGCCAGAGGCAGAGGCTGAGTGCGCAGCCTGCAGGAAGTAGCCCAAAGGAATTGAGGGGTGAGTGAAATTAAACAAATCTATTAAGATGTGTTTAATAAAGCAGGGCAACAAAGTTACTGAGCCTGGAATTGGAGCCAGACAGCCTGGACTCAAACCCCAGCTCCCTCACTCAGCCACTCTGTGATCTTGGACAAGTCACTTGACCTCTTTGTACCTGTATTTTCATCTGCGATTTGGGGATAATGGTATTTACCTGGGAAGGTATAGCTGACACAGTTAAGTGCTATATGTATATAATAAATATTCATGAATCTACTAGTGACCTAGCATGGGATAATGTTTATAGGCTGGTTCTTTTTTCTACCTGGGAGAACTCCTACTTATCCTTCAAGACCCAGCAAAAATAATCCCATCTCCAGGCAGCTTTCCTGCCGCTTCCCCTACGTGAAGCCCTGGCATTCTTCTCCATCTGCCTCCCACACCCCCACCACCACCCCCTTCCTGCTTTTGGCCTAGCTTTGCCTCAAGGGGCTGGAAAGTCTGTACATAGCAAGCCCCGACAGTTACCACCTTTTTGCTTGCAATGCAAACGACAATTGCAAATGACTGTTTGCAATGCAAGAGCCTGCCTGCAAGTTGTGACTGCCAAGGCACCTGCTTCAAGGCTATCTCAAGTAAACAGGCTGCCAGTCACACTACTGGATTGTGACTCAGGTGATGCGCCCCACCCCTGCCCCCCAGCCCCTTCCCCACAAAGCTCTTTTGTTTAGAGATCCTGGTAGATTAAGATAATTAACCATTTGGGCTTAATTAACCATTTGGGCTTCTTGTTTTTGTTTTTCGTTGTTTTGCCACTTTATTTCTGTTTCTCTCTTCCAGTGCTTTAAATTCCCACTCTTATGTTTAAATTTGCCAGTAAAGAGTGAGCCCTGGAATCCACAGACCCCCACCCTTGGCCCCAACAAAAGGAGACCCCCATGCCTGGGTGCAGCCCACCCGCTCTCTCTCTCTCCAGGCAAGACCTCACCATGTGCCCCTGGCATGCCTTTTACATTCCAGGGCTTATAAGTAATACACTTTTTTTTTTTCTTCAAAGTTCCCAGACTGTTATTGCTGAAGGGCATCTTGCAATCCTGAGAACCGCCAGTGCTGGTCCAGTCCTAGCATTGGTCTGGAAATAGGAGCTGTCTGGGAAGCTCACAGGGACCCAGGTACTTCTAGCCTAGGACAGCACTACCATGATAGGCTGAGACCAACACAAAACAATGTGTCCTTTGTATGAGGGGCTCCTGGGAAATGGGTCCAGGCTTAGGTTCTTCTGGTTGTTTCTGGGTACCCAGCATCTCCCGGTGCTGGGCAGGCACTGAGGGTGCAGGGGTGTTTGTGGACAAATAAGTGTCTGGTGGTGAATGAATCCACCCATACCAAATATCCAACTCCTGACCCAGGCACTGAGGCCTCCCTCACCTCCGGGTCCCCCACATTCCAGCCAGAAGGACATCCTTGCTCTGCCCAAAGCTGATCAAGTTCTCTTCCCTCCACTCCTTCGCCCATGCTGTTCCCCTTCCAGGAATGCCCTTTCCCTAACTCCAGCTCCAGTTTACAATGATCATCTCCCAGTGGCCCCAGGACATTCCTCATGCCTCTCGGGTCCTGCGCAGCCCTGTCTGGCCCAGCCAGGCTCCCATGCTGTCTTCTAGAGGGCTGGGATGGGGCTGACGCTCCTGGGGTCCCAGCTTCACCCAGCATGGGCAGGCACACGAGGCGGGCATGTGGCTGACAGAGGGGTCCCCAATGCAGCACATACCTGGGAGGGCCCTCTCGGCAGAGTCCCTTGCACTGGCTGTGGCCGTTGTCTGCAGAAGCCCGTGTTTCGTTTCAGGGTCTGTACGTCAGCGGGGAGGGGCTGCTGCCCCCAGGCGGTTCCTGTTTCCTTAAGCAGGTGAGGCCTTGGGGCGGGACCAGGACAGCCTTCTGTCCGATGTCTGCAGCCCAGCAGCTGCCAAGCTGCAGATGCTGCGACACGTTTGCTTCACCCAGATCTTGACAAACCTTTATTAAGCTCCTACTGTGTGCCAGATCCTCAGGGAACAGAGAAGTAGCCCCATACAGGTGCAAGTGCCGAGATCCGGCATCTCTAGTCTAGCGAGCAATGAAGAGTGAGAAATTATTAATGTTTCTAAGTGTGCAATCTGGCAGGAAATGAGGGGGTGGGGTGGCTGGAGTTGCAAGAACCCCCAGAAGGAGCCTAGCTGATTTGGAGGAAGGGGCACCTGGGGGCAGGTAGGAGTCGGCTGATTGGGCCAGGGTTGTGCAGAAAGTGGCCTCAGTGGAGGGAGCCATACAGGCAAGGCCCTGAGGCAGGAATGACGCCCATACTGTGTGCACAGGGCCCCATGGTGGTGTCCTCCCTGCAGACCAAAGCACACGTAACACTGTATTTTATGAATGCATTGGCCAATATGTCAAGACCGATGTCGTCCAGGCTGGGTTCATTGTCATATATTCATTGATTATTATATTCATTTTTTCTTCTGATTTTAAAAAACTAAAACATTTTGGGGACCCCTATGCACACTGTGGGAACATGTGTCTAATGGATCAGCCAGCCCCGGATGTGTGCTGATTGTACCCCCTTCCCCAGCACGTGGGCAAAACCACTTCCTACTCCCTTTTCAGGCAGAAATGACCCAGATCCTCATGGCTGAGCTGGGGGGCCCCCCAAAGGGCTATTGCCCTGGCCCAGCTGATCTAGACAGCCCCATTGCAGGTGCCAGTTGGGCGCTCTGCTGAGTAAGGGGGGGGCACCCTTGTCTGGAGTCTGTGGGTCAAGCAGAATACACATGGAACTGGGCTTCTCACTCACCTGCTGTGTGACTTTGGGTGAGTTGCTCTACCTCCCCGGACCTCAATTTCCTCATCTGTAAAGTGGGCAGGATAGAGCTCTCCTTAGTCAGGTGATGATAATAAGAGAGACAACCTTCAAACCTGCAGGATGGGGCTCAGTTAAGAGTAATAACAGGACTCATCACTATGACGATGCCTGTGTGCCTCGGTGGGGATACGCAAACTTGGGCTCCAGACCTCATGGGCTGGGCCACCTTGGGCCCCTCACTTCACCTCTCTGATCCTCCAATGTCCTCCACAGCACAACGGGCTGGCTCTCAGCCTTGATGGTGAGGTTCAGTGCTGTCTGGGGTAACCCCATCATGAGAAAGCCTGGCCATTGGCAGCCTCGTTTGCATGGAGTTGTCTTCAGAAACACGGGTGTCTGAGTCCACCTCTGGCCTGGGCTCCTGAAGCCCCACCACACGGCTCCTCTCCGATTCCCCTGATCTGCTTGGGGGATGCTGTCTCACACAAACTGACGTCCTCCCCTGAGACTGTCACAGCAGTCCTCCATCAAACCTGGGGCCACTAGAGGGACTTCTGGGAGGGGATCAGCAAGGAGGAAGGGGCTGGGACTGCAGGGCCCTCCCCTCTGGCATCAAGTCTGGGCTTTATGCAGTTTCACGGTTCTATCATCCTGCGATACCTCCGTTCATTCATTCATTCTGTAAACATTGGCTGGGCCCCAATTGTGGGCACCATGCTAGATGCTGGGGATGAAGCAACAGACAAGACAGTCTATGGAGACATGGATGCCACACGAAGGTTGGTGTGAGAGGAAACGGCAAGGGCCGTGGGGCAGGAGGAACCTTGGCACATGTAAGGAGCTGACAATGGCTGAGGCGTCCAAGAGGCAGAAATAACTAAAATGTCTGTCAATACAACCAAATTTAAAAAATGTGGTCCATCTACGTAAGGGAGTACTATTCAGCCATAAAAAGGAATGGAGCTGACACAGGCCACAGTGTGGCTGAAACTTGAAACCATCATGCTGAGAGAAGAAAGACACAAAAGGCCACGTGTTGTATGAGCCTGTGTGCGGGAAACATCCAGAACAGGCACTCCATGGAGACGGGAAGCACATCAGCGGCTGCCAGGGGCTGCAGGAGGAGGCAGTGTTCCTGGGGGTGGGGTGTCCTCCGGGGGGATGGAAGAATTCAAATGTGGAGTGCTGATGGCTGCACAACTCTCAATATTTGAATAGCCAGTGGATTGCACTTCAGTGGGTGAACTGTACGGTTGTCTGGGTTACATCTCAATAAAGCTGTTACGAAAAAAAGGCCGAGGAGTCATCTCTGTTCAAGAAGATGATGGTGGATAAGTTTCCTGCCTGCCATCCCAGCAGAGTCCTTGGAAGTCAGGAAAATTAGTGACACCTTTGAGCAAGAGGTTGCGACTTAGAGGAGCTGTTTAAGAACACCTGCCCAGGGTTGGGGGTGGCAGCTGGTGGCAATTTGGGGCATTATGGGGCAAATAAAGCTGTAGGCCATAAGCTAGTGGATGACTGCTCTCTGTTAAGAGACAAGATATAAAGAGAAGTTTTTCTCCTGCAGCACAAGACAAATAATGTGAAAAATATATTAATAACAAATATGATACTTAATGATGATCATGTTGGTAGCAGCTAATCTCAGCATTTATTCTGTCTGTCCTGGCCTGGGACACACCACCTCACTGGCTCTCCATGGCCATCCTATGAGGTGGGGACTATCATGGTGTCCATTTCACAGATGGGGACACTGAAACTCAGCCCAAGTCTGTGTCACGGATGGGTAGCCTGTGTGGTGAGGCTAAAGTAAGGGGTGAGGAAACAGGCCCAGAGCTGCATGCTGTCAGCTGGGTGCCAGACAGGACTGAGATAAGAGCATGGTGGTGGCATGATGGGGACCGAGTGCATCGAGCAGGGGACGTGACCTGCCGAGGAAGCGCTGGGAGTAGGAACCCCTCCCCATTTTCCTGTGGGGTTGGCACAGAGCTGGGGGATTGTTGTTCCGAGTCAGACCTCTGATGACCGTCTGCTTCAGAGCCTGGGGTAACCCACCACCTCTACCTGTAACTCATCCAGCCCAGAGGCCCCCGCCCGTTTGGGCTGTTTTAAGTAATGGGTGTCCTGCAGACCACCACCCAACACCAATCTTTCACTACAGGGAAAACGTGGACACAGGAACCTGTGAACTTTCATGTAGTCCAATCTGTAATGTTACAGGTGAAACTGCAACCATGAAAAGATAATAAAGATGAGCTGTTAAAAAAAAACACATTATCTTTAAAACAAGCTTTAATTTGTTTTCCTGAAGTGCATTATCGATGTAAACAGAGCATGTTAGGAGAATCCGGGGGAGAGCAGGCTATTGCTGGTACATAGGTTTTAATTTAAAAAAGGAACTATGATGCCAATGGCTTGGAATGACAGCAGCCGGGGTACGGGGTGGGGAATAGAGGCTCCCTGGTCCCCACTGCACCGTCTCCACGGGGAAACAGAGCTGTCAACAAGGAACCAGGTGACTGTAGGTAGAAACAGCTCAGCCTGTGCTGCGGTCTGTGTTGCCGTGGAATGCCTTCGCACTCAGCCCCGCCCAGCTGGGTCAGGTAGGTCTGCCACTGGACATCAAAGACACAATCACTGTGTGCCACTACAGATCTGGAAAAATAAAGATCTCAGCTAGAAAGAACGTCTGGTTTGGAGCCAGCGGGGGGTGAAGCAGAGCAGGGGGCCATTTGGGGGAGGAGGCAGGTGCCCCAGTTGCAGGCGGGCCACGTGTGGCTGTTTTCGGGGTTGCCCGTGGCACACATGGCACCCCCTCAATGCCCAGGTGGGGGCTGCAGAGAGGCCCGCTGCCCACGCCTGAGGCCTGGCTGGGGACAGGAAAAGCCACCCCATGCTTTCCTCAGGAGTTCCTAATTTGTGCTTCCCTTTGGTTTGACAGTTAAAAAGAAGATGGGGGCAGGGGGATAACAATACTTTTTGTCACTTGTCCGATATTTAGAGAAGAGAAAGTGGGCCTCAGATGTCTGGGTGGATGCTTCCGGTGTGGGCCGCCGTGCTTGGGGTGCGGCGCCTGGCAGTCCTTGGAATCACTGCTGGTCTCTGGGGGCCTGGCCTCTGGGGTGGGGGACGTGGATGGGCTTTCTGGTGGGGCTTTAGTTGTGTCCCAGCGAGATGAGGATCGAAGGCCCAGAGAGGCAGGCCCAACACGCTGGCTGACAGTCCCCCTTTCTCTCTAGTTACACAGTGAGCAGGCCCATTCGGCAGACGTCGAGAGAAAATAGCAAATTCTTAACTTACTCCATCTCCAAAGTTGAAAAAGATCAGACATTTACTAAAACAAACAATTTCTCGATTGTGTTCTGGTAGCAGCCGTGGGCCTGGTGGCCACGCGTGGCAGGGGCATTGGAGGGGGAGCCCGGCCAGGCGAGGGGCTCACTCAGGACAGGCACAGTCCGCTCAGCTGAGTGAGGCTCAGAGGAAGGCATCGCTCCTCACAGAACACATCGGAAAAAGCTGCTCTTCTTCTGCTGGTCTGGCATGATTTTGATGCCCTGGTTGCTCCCCTGGGGGCTGTTGCCTTCCTGAAATCACGAAGGGTTTTCGGAGGTTAGCACTGAACATCAGCACTATGTCCCTTCACCACCCACCCACCCACTCACCATCCATCCCCCATCCACTGGTCACAAACTGCCCATCTGCCCACCCATCCCTCTACCCACCCATCCATCATTCCCTCCCATCAAATTGACAGTTTCATCTTTCACAAACCCACAGGTGTATTTTCCACCTCCTACCCACCCACCCTCTAACAACCATCCATTCTTCCCACCCATCCTCTCAACATCTTTCCCACCACCCAGCCACCCAGCTTCACCCACCTTTCCCCACTTCCTTCTCTGCATTTACCAGCCCCACCCTCTTTCCATCCATCTATCCAATTGTGTCTATCAACACCCAGTGAGGCAGCCACGGAGCAGCGCCAAGACTGTCCCTTGGGATTTGGGTGGGGAGGCTGCGTTCAGAGCCCCAGAGCCACTCACACCTCGCTGGTCTCCGAGTCCCCTGTACCGAGGATCTGGCTGGCTCAGCCCCTCTCACCCTGTGCACATTCTGCCCCACTGCCGGGGATGTAAGCTCTGAACTTCATCTGGCGCACTCAATCCCTACCGAAAGCCCACCGGCACCCCCAGTTTTCAGAGGACTTGCCCAGGTCTGTTCTGGCATTCAAAGCCTCTGTGACCTGGCCCCTGCCAACTCTGTGACCCAAATCTTACTTCGTCTGGGCTCCTCCAGTTTGGAAGGTTTTCTTTGACTAATCCTTTCTCATCTTTCAGCTCTTAGGTAAAACCCAAATTCACCCAAGTAACCATCACATGTCTTCTGTGCCAGGCACCTTTGGGGACAGCAGGCACACAGTGGCAGACTAAAGGGCCTGCCTGGGGAGCTCACTGTGTGGGGAGCAGAAATCATGTGGGTGGACAGCACTGATCCACAGTGGCAAGCATCGGGGGGACAGGCAGGGATGGGTGGAGGTGTGTTCCGACGGCGACATCTGAACAGAGACCTCAGGGGTGAGGGAGTAAGGCTGGGGGGTGCCAAGGACTTGGTCAGCAGAGAAACTGCCCCCAGTGATATCCACGCCCTCATTCCTGCCACTTGTGAAGAAGGTGCCTGATGTGGCTGGAGGGATTTTGCAGAGGTGACTACGCAGAGTGGGGGACAGCAACCTGGATCACCCAGGTAGGTCCAACCTGATCCTGGGAAATCTTACAATGGAAACCTTTCCAGCTGTGGTCCGAGAGAGAGTAGTGACAGTGGGGTCAGAGAGATGCTGAGCGGCTCGGAAGATGGAGGGAGGGTCGCAAGGCAAGGAATGCAGTGGCCTCTCAACACCAGACGAGAGGAAGTGGAGTCTTCTCATCTTCCCTGGAGCCTCCAGAAAACCATACAGCCCTGTTGGCATCCGCTCATAGCCCCAGGAGACCCACTTCAGACTTGTGACCTCCAGAAATGCGTGTGACGAAAGCTGCTAGGTGTGTTACGGGGCTTTGTTCTAGCAGCCCCAGGACACTAATGCAATGAGACGCACGTCAGGTGGAGGGGTTAAGTCCAAATGAACATGGGGCGTTCAAGGAACAAGAAAGACCAGTGTGGCTGGCACAGAGCGGACAGCTGGGAAGTGGCAGGGTGACAGGGTGGACAGGCTGGCAGCAGCCAGAGCTCAGCTTTCTCTGATGCACCCAAGAAGGAAGACGGGTGGGCAGAGCTGGCTGCGTCCATGGCATAAAGACAGGTATGTGAGATGTCTTTGTAACTGCAAGATGAAGAGTCTTGTAGGTCTAATGCATGGCATGGCGATCACAGTCAGCAATACTGTGTTACAAACTTCAAAGCTGCTGAGACTCTAGATCCTGCTCTCAGCACAAAGAAGAGATGGGGGTCATGCGACATGACAGGTGCCAGCAAAGAACGCTACTGCAGTGATCCCACTGCAACACGTAATGTACCAAGCCAGTGCGCTGCACACACCTCAAACTCACATGATGCGTCCATTGCATTTCAACTAAAAACAAGGCAGATGTGAAATGGCACAGGGCTGCAGCTCTGGAAATAAACAAAAGTGGTAGGAAATGGGTAGGAATTTAACTGTCAGTGATTTGCAATTCAGTTCAGAAAAAGAGATAGTGAGGATCATGGCTGTGCATCAGCATTTCATGATCTGTACCTTGAAAGGATATGGCACATTCTGGGGACAATCTGCAGGCCGGTATCAAAAGCACAGGCTAAGGAAAGCAAAGGGTCTCTGTCTCTGTGCCATGCTTCCCTCCCACCCAGTGTAACTGCTGGTGGGCAAATGTCAGAAGGAATCCTTAAGAGACAAAATTTTACCGTTATATAGAAAAGAAAAAAATCGTAAGAAAATCACATGCTGTTGTTGGTTGGCATGTTGGTTCACATGGACTATTTCCCATTTTGACCAAAGGTCTACTACTGAATCGATCATATGTCTTTTGCTTCAATCTTGTGATCACAGGATCTTAGAATTATGAAAATAGACGTTTTAAATCAGATGTGAACTACCTGAGTAGCACTTCCTATTACGTGTGCGGTCTGTGTGACTAGAAGTGGAACAGGCAGAGTGCTTTGTGCTCCCGGATCAGAAGAAGGGGAGCGCCACTTGGCTGGGAGAGAGTAGTCACTGGGATGGAGGCTTAGATGCTGAACACGGCCAAGGTCAAGTGCTCAGACTGACCAAGAACGAACTAGCTATGCCAAGTGCTGGGGACTAGAAAACAGAAAAGCCAGAGACAAACGAAAGGGTGGATGGGGAGAGATTCGAGCAGGACGCCCACAGAGCCCTGAGACCCACTGAAGGTCACAGAGCTGTCACAGCCTGCGGAACTGGGTGCTGGGGGCACCAGTTGACCTGCAGGCTCGTCAGGATGAAAAGCCAGCATGTGTCAGACACAAGTCTTCAGAAGACCTTGTTCCGGGGGGACTGTGGCCCTGGGCCTGCCCGGAGAGCTTTTCTGCAGGAGGTTCTCTCTCCTTGGACAAGCCCATCTCCCGAGAAGGATGGAAAGGGCGGTGTATCCCCGGCTAGCCCGTGTGTTACCAGGCACCTGGCGGCAAGCAGCTCTGGGCCACAGCGGAAGGAAGCACAGATGGGTGCATCTAGGTGCGGATGCCCCAGTCACACTTTCTCTCTTCCTCCTTTCTCAGGGATGCCCTATTGGCTCTGGTTGGGCCCTAAAAAGCAGGCTCTGCCTGCGGAAGCCTCACCACTGGGACCCATGCAGGGATCCAGAAAGGACACACACTCACCAATTTTTTGTCCATTTCTGCTTTGATGTCTCTGGCGAGAGTGAAAAACGCCTGTGGAATGAGTGTGCCATTAGTGCCCGGGAGTGGGAAGCAGACAGGGCCTGAGGCTCTGGGTCACTGCTATGCAGTGGGTGTGGTGGGGCAGTGGGGCAGGCATGGGGAACAGCATCAGGATGGCTTACTGCCGTGGGGCTCACCCGTCCAACCCCAGCTCCTGCCCCGGCCAGGCTACCCCCACCCACCCGGACAGCC
The DNA here is from genome assembly GCF_030020395.1 of Manis pentadactyla. Taxonomy (NCBI): domain Eukaryota; kingdom Metazoa; phylum Chordata; class Mammalia; order Pholidota; family Manidae; genus Manis; species Manis pentadactyla. Next base: position 13,477,923 of record NC_080030.1, read on the forward strand.
AGCTCCCCTGAGCCAGTGATCTGGGAGGTGGGCCGACCTCGACTGGTTGGAGAGGGAACGGAAGCTTGGAGGGGTTGGGGGACTGGTCCGGAGACTTCCACTTACTGATCCGGAAGAACCCAGGAAGGGGACCTGGCTCTCCACCCCTCACCCTGTGCCCTGCCTGCTTTGCCTCCCTTCTGATGGTTGGGGCAGAGTGGGAAGACAAAGCAGCTCCTTGGCCAAACCAGCTTCCTTTTGGGCCCCTGCTGGTGGGGAGACCTGGAAGGGCCGGGATGGGGTAAAAGGGCTGCCCTCCCGTGCGCAGAGAAGGCCTGAGCAGGTCTGACCCAGGCCGCTGCCCCTGCAGCAGCCTCCTGACCATTTCCTCCTTTCCCTCATCTGCAATTTCGATGAACACATAAACTTCAGTCAGGCCCCAGCCCTACCTTTGGAGCTCACGTGTACGTGAACTGGCTCAGCATTGGCAGCTGAGGGGCTCCTGGCTTGAGGGGAGGCAGAGTCTCAGCAAACAAAAAGTTTTGTCATGGAGGGTGGCTTAGGGTGCTGGGGCACCCAAAACGGCAGGCCTAAGGGTCTGAGGGACAGTGCAGGCTTCCCTGGGGAGGGGCCGTGGCCACTTGGGCTGGGTGTTGGAGGAAAGTGGTGGGGGAGGGAAGGGGCTGTAGCAAAGCCTGGGAGAGAGTGCAGCAGGGTGGCCTGGGACGGGCGCACACCAGCTGGGGCCAGCGAGGGAGGGCCTTCTGCACCACGTTTGCTGGGTTGAGGCTGGGAGTGCCATGGAAGATCCATCCCAGGAAGGCCACCAGGGTAGTGGTCGGAGGCGGAGGTGGGTCAGCTGCAAGGCTGGCATCGCTGGGGGAGCGGAAGGCGGCCCGGCCGGGGCTCAGTCAGGGCTCCCTGCTCCACCTGGGTTTGTGTCTGGCGCCAGTCTCTGCAGGTGGCATGGCCAAGAGTATGAACCTAGAGCTGGGAATCTCTGAGCCTCAGTTTCCCACCTGCAAAACTGTGCCTGCTCCCTGGGGCTGCTCGAAAACCAGTGAAATAATGTCCTAGGTGTCCAGCTGGGGCCTGCACCTACTGATGTCAGACCTGGGGGGATCCCGCAGGGCCTCCCAATGGACCTTGCACACACTGCTGGAAGTGCCCTTTAGATGGCAGCGGGATGACAGGGCAGCCCGGAGCCTGAGGTCGGTCCCTCCGGCAGAGCCTCCTCAGAGGGTCAGCCTGCCCCTCGGCTTGAAGGGGGCAGGTGCTATGGGGCGGGACTCACATTCTCCACATTGATGTTGGCCTTCGCACTGGTCTCCATGAATCTGATTCCATAGTCCAGGGCCAGCTGTGAGGGAGGGAGACACACATTTATATCAGCTGCCAGGTACCCCTGACCACTGGAAAGTGCCCTGGGAGGTGTCCAGGGCTATGGATTTGACCTCCTGGGCTGCTCCTCTGAGTCACAGTGGGCAGCAGGTGGTGGATGTCCCTGGCGGGGAGCTGCGGAGGCCCAGCTGGAATCACAACTCTGTCCTCTGCTGCACGGCCCCGACAGGTTCCAATAAGATGCCACACAGGAGCGCACAGAGCACACCCGGAGAGCTCCGGCTGCCTGCGGCCTTCCCCGGGCACGCCCCCTGGGGCGGATGACTTGTCTCTGCTCACCTGGCAGAGCGGCGAGTCCCAGGACTCCCCTCAGTCCGGGACAAGCCAGGACAGGGCAGTTGTCCTAAGCTCGTAAAGACTGTGAGGGATTCTCCCCTAAAGCCCAGCCTTTCCATCAGCAAGCAACTGGGGGGCCCTCTAGGGAAGAGCTGGCCTCCCATCAGGGGTCCCTCTATCCCGAGGCACCAGGCCTGGGGCGGTCACCATGCCCACCTTTTCTCCCCGCTCCTTGGAAACTTGTCTCTTGTCGTTCACGTCACATTTGTTCCCAAGAATCATCTTTTCAACGTCTGCAGAGGCGTGCTGAGGGGCAGAGGGGCAGGCGCAGAGGTGAGAGGCAGGCTCAGCCTGGACTACAGGCCAGTCTGCAGCCGGTCCCCAAGACCAGCGTGGCGGAGTCAGGACTGGCCGGCACAGCCCTGCTCAGCGACAAACAAGCTCAGAGGGGCTGACAGGCCTGTCTCAGGTCACACAGCCAAGGCGCCAGGCCCGAGTCCAGGGTTCTGGCTGCCACTCTGACTGAGCGCTCACTTTCTGGCTGCTGAGGACAGCGTCATATGGGCTGTGTCAGTCAGGCTCCTGGGCCGACCTCCTTGGGCTTCTGGCCGGGTCTGGCCTATGGGAGGCGGGCAAGGTAGGCTGTTTACCTCTGCTTGTCTCCCCCCTCCCTGGCTCCTCTCTGCCCTGGGGCCTGCTGGACCCCTCCAGCTTTTCTCTTTGGGCTCCAGAAATGGCTGTGCCTGGAGTGGGTGCTTTGCCATCCACTGGTGTGGCCTTCAATCTGCCCTCACTCCTGAAAATGGCTTCCTCCAACCCTCTCCTGGATCCCTGGTGGAGGTGTCTGGGATTCTGAAGGACTGGGGCATCCAAAAGGACCTACTGGCCAGGGACAGAGAGTTTCCACCAAGACCCGGGTGAGCAGTTCCCCCTCCTCAGCCGCAGCACAGCCTCCTGCCAGCCAGTGCAGGGTCACTGGGGAGGCTGCCCAGCACAGCTGCTCACAAATGCCAGCAGTGCTATGACCTCTGGCCCTGGCTTTATGGTTGTGGGAAGCTGTCTGGCTGCGCCAGAGACCCGAGGCCCTGCCTGGAGAGGCATCCAAAGCTGCAAGTGCCAATGTCCAGGCAAGCTGTGGGAGTGAGGGCGAGCCCTGCAGGGAGCGGGAAGGTGTTGGTGAATACTGGCTTTGGGGCAGAGGCGGGGCCCACCCCATTCCTCTCTCCATGGTCCACAGCCCCTCTCCCCAGCCAGCTGCAGCCCAGGTAGTGCTGACCTGAACGGAGGGAGCTTGTACGAGCTTGCACCCTGCTCTGCCGTACAGTTCAGAGTACAACCTGATGTGTCTTCTCACCACACCCACCAAATACAAAGGTCACACCAATTCTAGAATCTTCCTTTTCTAGAAAACACCAAAGGCTCACAGTGGCCGAGAGCTCAGATATCCCTTCTCTCGTGCCAGCTGCCTGAATCTAACAGCCCAGCTGGGCAAACAGGCTCTCAGGCCAGTGTGCCATCTCTGGGGTTGACAATTGCGTTCCTTCCAGTCCCCAGAGTCCAGGGTTCTAGGCAGATTACTTCCAGGTGTCTCTGCCTCAGTGATCTCATCTGTAAACCTGGGAGCTCCGGGGTGAGGACCGAGGAGAGGGCACATGGGAAGTTCCCAACGTGGCAGGGGCTGAAATCCTCACCTCCTCAATGTTCCGAATCCAGTTCTGGATGTTGTCGAAGGACTTCTCGTTGGTGATGTCATAGACCAACATGATGCCCTGACAGGGGGACAGAGACATGCAGTCTGTATAAGCTGCACATTCTCCATGGGGAGGCCCCAGCAAGGTGGGGTAGTGGGGACCCCGACAGAACACCACTCCCCACATGCCCCCTTCCTATCCTCCTGGGGCTTGCCTTCTGCTGGGCTCCAGCACGAGCTTCTCCCTAGTCTCCTAGACTGCAGTCCTGCCCTCTGGGCCACTGGGTGATCCTTTTCTTGGGCCAGACCCCCATCCCCCAACACTGCCAGCAGGGTAAGTACGGCCCATGCACCCTGGCAGCCCCCAGGGCCCTGCTGACCCCCTAGCACCCACCCTGCTGCTCCTCATACCCACCCTCTGCTGTGCTCAGCCTCCTCCACACCCTTCCTCACCCCACACCCAGTCTGAGTCACCTCCCAGGCTAAGCCAGTGCAGCCTGCCCTGGGGGCCCCAGCCTCACCTGTCGTCCAGTACCCACTATGCACCGGGCACTGCACTGGGATCTTGCTGAAGCCCCACCAGCCCTGGCTGGGTGGGTCCCACCACCCCCACTCTGCACACAGGGACCCTGAGGTAGGAGGGTGGCTAGGCCCCCGTCTCTAGTCCCACAGGACAGTCAAGGACATAACTGGCATCTGAACCCTGGGTGGTCTGACCCCAAGAGCTACATGCCTTCCAGTGACCCCACTGAAGTGGGGGCTGGTTTTGAGCATTGGGCTAGGCAGCACTGGTACCCCCTGGGCTCTACAACCAATGTGTGAGCACCTGGGAGACAGTCCATGGGTCCCTAAGGGCAACAGAGTGACCCCACGATCCCAACCCTGAGGATAAATATCCCTGACTGGTACAATGGAAACAGAGGCACAGAGAAAAGTGACCTTTAAGATGAAGGTGAGGCTGACCAGGCAGCAGCTGATGACACCAGCTCTCATTAGGAATCTCCCTGGGCCCCCGTCAGGACCAAGTCATGATCAGGGCCACTGTTCCACAGTGTCCCTGCTGCTTGGGACATCACTGAGGGGCACGCATGGCGAGTCCCATGTCTCTTAGGCCCGAAGCCCCAGCTGTCCTTCCCAGCTTGGCCTACTCCAGTCACCCATGCTACCTGCCCAAAGGGCCCAGCTCTGTGTCCATAACCTCTGGTGCTGGCCGTCACTGAGGCCACCTAGTTTGCAAAATACGAACACAGGCTGTGTGCACTAGGTGGATGACCTCCGGGGGCCAGGGTGTATGACAAAATCATGCAGACTGGGCAAAAGAGCCACTGCAATTCCAAGTCTCCGCCATGAACTTGAGCATATGCTGTGGCCTCATAGCCTGTCACAACTACAGTCACAGCCAGGACCCCTCAAAATTGCACCTGGGGCCCTCTGTCACTCAGGGTCAGGGGATGGGAGGACTCGGAGGAGCTGTTAGCAGCTGCCACGTCTGCTGTGCTCTCGCTGAGGCCAGCATGAGGAGACGCCAGCAGGCAGACCCCAAGAGTTGAGCATCATCAGGGCCTCTGCCTAGCAGCTGCCATCAGGGGCAAAAAATGCTGTGGGGCTGTGAGGCCTTTGGCCCAATAACCCAGGGACCGGCCGCTCTGATGGCCCAGGATTCCTGCCACTAAGTTGAATTCCAAATTCCAAGGTCCTGGATTTGTACCGCTGGCGGGGAGAGATAAAGCTCGCTATCAGGAAGTGCAGAAGTACCTGGAAAACCCGGTGGCTCTCCTCCAGGTCCTCCCTCAAACTCCCTTCGGGGCTCCAGGTGACCATCTTCCCAGCCCCCACCTGGGCACAGCTCCCCTCACGATGGGACAACAGACACCCAATGCTCCCCAACTTCCGGACCCCAGGGTCCAGTACCACAGGGAAAGAGGGATGACAGTGGGCTGCAATGGTGGCAGTGTTCTCTGTCCTGTCTTGGGCAGTCACTGCTGGCCACACGTAGCTCAGGGGCACCTGAAATGTGGCTAGTGCAATTGAAGGGCTGGATTTACTATTGTAACCCACTGAGATTCACACAGCCATGTGCAGCTCGCATGCGTACGGCTCAGCACGGGTCTAGGAGGACCACAGCCACAATCATCTTGGGACTGGCTGAGGATGTGCGTGCTGGGGATAGCCAACAGCACCGGCCCAGCCTTGTAGCCTCTGCACGACAGGCACAGACTTGTGCCAGGCCTCAGGTCCCTCATCTGTCGGATGGGAGTAACCATGGCATCCATGCTCCAGGGTTTATGGCCAAGATCTGGGCCTGGTGCCTGGCAAAGGGAGGGGCTCAGTGAATGGGGCTGTGGGGAGCAGTTTTGGCCCTGAGAGGGATGGGGCCTATCCAAGGCCACACAGCTGAAGCTCCCCCAAGCCCCAGGCCCTTACCCCACCACAGCACAGCCAGGGGAAGGGAAAATTAGTAAATAAATTTTAATGAGGAGTGCTAAGGTTGCAACTCACGCGATTGAGTTTCTCTTAGGTTTCAGACGCTGTGTGGGATGCTTTAAATACTTAATGCCTCCCTTATTTCTGCTGTCCACAAGGATTTCCTAAGCTCCCCACCACAGGCCCAGTATGGTGCCAGGCACAGGGCATTTGACAGTGACTAGGATGTGGCCCTGTTCCATGGAGCTTATGGTCTAGCTAAGGAAACAGGCACTTATACAGTTAAATGGTGGGGTGTGCCATGGAAAGGGCAGGTGCAATGGCAACTGGAAATGCGGAGATGGCCATCTAGCCTCACAGGTGCCTGTGAACAACATAGTCCTGTTCTCTTCCTCAGCAAGGAGACAGGGCTCACAGGGTGACCTGGCACGACCCAGGGTATGGAGTGAGGCCCCAGGGGTCTGCCTCCCGCTCCCTCTGGCCCCTGGCCCTTCCCAGGTCTCCCTTCGCATGTAGTTTAGGCCTGGCCTGGAGAAGGTGCTTGGCAGAAATATTTGTGAGATAACCAGCATGTCTTCCTGTCACGGCAGACCAACTCAGGGCCAGGCAGCAAGTGTAACAGCTGAGAGCCCAGAGCAAGTCAGCTCCTGGACACCCTCTGAGTTTGGGGCTGCAAATTCCAGAGGCTGACACATGCCACAGGAACGCTGGGAAGTGCTGGGGCATGCCCTGTCTGATTTCAGTGACCTCACCTGGCAGCAGCGGCTTCCTCTGCCCTCCTTCATTCCCAAAGAAATTCCTCAAACCCTGCCTCATCTCTGAAGCAGAAGGGGATATACGTACATGGAGCCGGGGTGGGGCACACAGCCTTTCTCTAAAACTAACCTGGGACAAGGAGTCAGAGCAGGGGTCCCCAGAAATAGCCAGGTCTCAGTATGCGAGGTAGTGATGCTCATTTTTTTGACCAAAAACAAAAACAAACCCAAGTCCATACCATCGCACCCCTGTAGTAGGCTGTTGTGATTGTCCGGAAGCGTTCCTGACCAGCTGTGTCCCTAAACACAAGGAGAAGGGGTATTAGGGAGGCAGACGGTGAGTGACTGTCACAGTGGGAATGATGGGCACTTACTGGGGATGGACGCCCCGTTTTCTCCTCATTCACTGCCCTGCTACGCTGAGCACCCTGTGTCCCCCCTCATCTTGCAGAGGACGACGCCTTGGCAGGAAGGAGGTGAGGACCTGCCGCCGCCCCCAGGTCGGGATGCGGCAAGGTCACGACTCCAAGGCCTCTTCTGAACCACTGCTTCCTGGGGAATCTCCCCAGGGTTTCCGGGCCACAGAAAAGCCAAGGTCGGGTGTTACTTGTAAAAATTCAGGGCCGTGTGCAATGTGGAAGGGACGGTTCATGGGCCTGGGACACGGGAACACAGCCCTTGCTGGTGAGCGGAGCCAGGAGGCCTCAGCTAGGGATCCGGAAGCACTTCCATGCTGCCATCGTGGTGGAGGTGGCAGTGGTGGTGGTGGGGCTGGTTCTTCACAAAGGTGAGAGGTGACAGTGAGGTAGACGAGCCCCCCCACCCGCCCAGCACAGCAGGTATTCAGTGTTTGGTTTAAAGGTGACTTAACTGCTATCAATGGCAGAAGCAGGGCAAGACCCAAGTTTTCTGCCTCTGGGCCCAGGGCTCCTCCTGCGATCTCTCCCACTCTCTGCCCCAGGGCTCTGCTTGTGTGGACTGTACAGAAGCACCTCACTGGGGACCGAGCTGACTTTCTGATGCCAATAGCAGGCAGCACTTGTGGTCACGAACAGTCATCTCATCCTCAACTGTGGCCCTGGTCCAGGAGAGTTTTAAGAAAGTCACGAACCTCACTGAGATTACTAAGAGCAGAAGCAGGAACATGGGAGGGAAGGAAAGTGAAACCTCTGCTTGCTGGGCCAGGGCCGCTTTGGACTTGGGTCCTGAGGCTGCCAGGGAGCAAGGTGGTGGGAGTAGAGGAACTTCTACGGCCTGTAACTTATGAGGTGGCCAGTGACTGCTGACTACAATCCACAAGGAGTTAGGCCTCACCCAGACTTCGATTCTGGGGTCAGATTCAGAGGTGAATGCTACTGAATCCGAGGCCGAGGGGACCCACCAGGCAAGCCCACCAGGCAAGCAGGTCAGCTCTCATGCTCTGAAACTTGAGTAGGGGAGTCAAGCTGCAGGGAGGGTGTCTCCCTCTCACCCACAGGTGCCAGCCAGACACGACTTCTCTTTATTCTGCTCAGGGCTCCTGCTCCCCTGCAAGTGATGTGGTGGCAAGGTGGGTCTCCCCACCGTCTGACCACCCGGCCTCAACCCTCCCAGTGCAGTGGCTTCAGGCCACAGTCGGTGTTAGTAGAGGGGGACTCACAATTCTAGTTTCGTGTGGCATGGGAAGTCAGTCCCCGGAGAGCGGAATGGAGATGGTCTCACCGATGGGCCTGGCCTCAGCCTATTTTTGGTTTTGGGGTTTCAGGTGTGTGTGCTAGGAAGTGCGGCCTGGGCCTCCCCGGGAGAGAAAAAGGGAAGTGAAAACTGGCCTTCTTCAGCGAGTCAACAGGCTCAAAAGGGAATGCCGGGCTGGGGCATTTCACTTTCCTGGCAGCCTTCACTGCTGCCAGGCCCAGAGGCCCTCTCCAAGTCCAACGGAAGCACACGGCTCTGAAGACCAGACCCGGCTGTGCCTGCAGGAGAATGCTGCACTAACCGGGACTGGCAGCTATACCCCCAGAGGGTGCCGACACAGAACCTAGGCACCAGCAGCCAGCAGAGCACAGTTCCTGGCACTTCTGAAGACAGCCTGATGGGTCCCGCTGGGTACAAAGAGACAGAAGCCATGGTCACAGGGAGGGGGAGGGGCAGATGAAGACAATGACTTACCATATCTGTAGTTTAATTCTCTTGCCATCAAGTTCTATGGTCCTAATTTTAAAGTCAATTCCTGAAAGAAAATTAAAAAGAAAAGGCATATCACTGAGTGCCCATTTCCCAAGCTGCACCTGAGGCAGGCACTGCCAACCTGTAAGCTGACAACACCACAGCTCACGGCTTATGGAGCACCTGCCTGGCTCCAGGCATGTGGGGTCTTGGACTCCCCGACAACAGACCGGGAGCCAACTGGAGAACTTTCTCCTCTCACAGAAGGGGAAGCAGAGGCTCAGAGGGCAGACGGGGGCTGCCCAGAGTACAGCCGGCAGGTGGCAGGGCTGGCTCTCTTCCCTGCCCTCAGCCCCTGGCAGACCCGGAGTCCCAGGCTCCCCTGCACCAGGCCTTCCAGGCACACAGGGCCCTGGGCCCCATGACGCTGGAGCTTTTGCACACGCTGTTCCCTCTCTACAGTGGGGCCCACCCCACCGCCTGTCAGCCCAGCACACCTCTTCCTGTCCTTGAACCCAAAACACCCACCTTCCAGTGGTTCCCCATCACCCCTTAGGCCCCAGAATGAAGCGAGCAGTTCGCTCCAAGGTCCCAGCTGGCGGGAACACCCACTCCTGCCACCCTCTCTGACCACATGGCTGCTGCTCAAACATCCTAGGCACGCTCCTGCCTCGGGGCTTTTGTGCTTGCTCTTCCCTCTCTCGGAACGTTCTTTCCTTCCATGGCCACTTGGCTCTCTCCTCCCTTCACTTCTGGGCTCTGGTAAAGTCCCCTCCTCCGGGGAGCCTTCCTGACCATCCTCATTCTTCTCCTCTTGCCTGCTTCTCCTTCTTCATGTACTTATCCCTGACACTGTACACTTGTTTACTTGCTCCGTGAATCTAGGAATAAAACTTGCCACTCTGAATGGCCTGTGTGGAGGGAAATAGCCAAACCCAGCCAGACTCCATTGAGTCTGTTCTAAAGCTCCACCTGCGAAGCCCTGAGGTTGAAGCCTGACTTGACCCCCCGGAACGCATGATGGGGTGCCAATTTCATCCCCGCCTGCCTCATGAGCCATCCTAGGGCCCACAGGGAATAGAAGCCTGCACCTGCATTTTGCCTGGGAGACCATGAACTCCAAGAGGGCAGGGACTCAGACACCTTCCTCACAGCCGCATCTCCAGGGACTCAGCATGGCAGAGCCTGTGTCTGCTAGAAGCCGACTGCCCAGCCCTGCACACACACCTGGACCTCAGGCCTTGTTACATTTCTGCTTCCCTCTGATTCATCTGCATGCAGTAGGCGTTGGGGAAAGATAGCTGGATGACATAATTGAGAACAACAGTGTCTATGTGGTGCTGTGCAGTTTATGAAGTCTTTCCACAAACATCCTCTGTCTCCCTGAAGGAATGAACAAACGGGGCCCTGCGGAGGCCACAGGGATGAGCCTGGCGGGGGAGACCCAATTCTGGGAGCCACAGGGCCAAGTTCACACCGCAAGTGATTGATGGCACTTATGAAGACAGGTTTTGGCAAAACGAAACCTGGGCAGAAAATGAACAGCCACTTAATCCCTGATCTATAAAGAAAACCCAGAGGTACACTCAGTGCCAATAGAGTGCCTTCATTCAGTAAGTTGTATTTGAGGACTAAGTGGCCTGGCGTTGTCTCTTCCTAAAACATCCCCACCTCCTGTTGCACATGTGCAGGGCCTTATGAAACCAGAAGCACTGTTTAATCAGCAGAGCCACACATTACTCTGTCTAGTCCTCCTCCTGGGTTTTAGTAACACACCAAATTTAATTAGGAAGTGTAAACTTTACGAGGCCTAAGAATTATGAGGAGGCAACTTCAAGGTCAGGGTGACTTAAACTTTCCTAGAAGACAGAGGCATGAAAGAAGGCTACACATTTAATAAGAACACCAGAGAGGGAGTGAGGGATTTTAGGTTCAAGTGCCACCTCCAGCTGCCTAGGTGACATTTGTCTAAGTCACGTTTTTGTCTGCAAGTGGAACTCTGAAGTGCTAGATTGGGTTTTCTGGTCAAGAATTAGAAACCAAACAAAAAACCCAACCCCTGAATTGATCTCACTAGGGCCTGTACTCAACAGGAAGCTTCCATTGCTGGGAAACTGAGGTCGTGTTGAGAGCGAGCCACAGCCTGCCAGGAGTTAGTACCACTTCCTGATTGGTGGGGATGCAAGGGTTATCCCAAAGTTTGACCCTGGAAGAGGAGAAGAAATCAAAAACACCTGTGCCCAGGGGTGGGAGGCTGTCACTACAGGAGCCGTGTTGCTTCCTCAGGACAGCCTCTGGCAGTGGTGACAAGCCCATGTTCACTGTACACTTCTGATCCTCCACCAACCAGTGGCCAAGGCAGAACGCATCACCCCTAAACTGAAGACAACGGGGCTCAGAGAGGTGAAGTGCTTGTTCAAGGGCAAACAGCAGGAGGGAACCAGGCGTGATGATTTCCAGTCCAACTCCCTCTACTCTGCACCTGGCACCTAATTGTAAGGTGCTGCTCCTGGAGGAGACAAGGACGGAATCAGCCGCTTATCATGGGATTCAGGGAGTTTAGGTGACTGGGTTTCAGTTTGGGTAAAACAAAGCCAGTTTCCTAGATTTTCCCGATTCGTAATCAACCTCTGGGCTCAGTGACCATGCTCCTGCTTCTCTGCTCCAGAGGCAGCGTGCGAGGAAGTGTGCTAGGCTGCACAGCTCACTCACATGCCACCACATTGAACGGTGTTCCTTCCAGGTCAATCTTTTCCATGTGAATGCCTATTTTTGTGGCATGGGAAAAAGTCAGCTCCACTTTTGTGGACACCAGAACCGAGAAGCAACAAGCCAATTCTGTTCAACCACAACGTGGGCTGGCTCTGTGGGAAAGGCTGTTTTGCGAAGTGACAACTGGTGTCCTGGGCCTCAAGATAGGGAAGTCAAGGCTGTCTGTGGCAGTAGCTGATTTTGGTTTTTCCCTGAAGGTTTTATCTGGCATCTCCTTGGGGATGACAGGTCCCAGGACAGGCAACTGTCACTCATCACTGTCACCCTCCAGTGGGATGGAAAGCTGGGCAGGGAAAGGCTCCAGACTCCTGCTCACCATTCCTTCCACAGGAAATTCACCCATGGAGGAAATAGGGTCAGGGAGAGGAGCTTATGCCCTGAACATTCCAGAGCAAAGAGCAGGAGAGGTCTGGGTGTGGAGTCCTGGCTCAGAGGAGAATCATCTGTGCTTGTCCTGCGGTAAGTGCTCGCCTCTCTCTCGGATGGTCGAGCCTCGAGTTTTGGGGTCAAACATGGATTCAAGTCCCATCTTTGCCACCTGCAGACTGTGTGATTTTAGCCGAGTCCTGCACCTCAAATCCCTCAGTTGTAAGATGGGCTCATAACAGCACCCGACGCAAAGGACTGGAGAGCGTGACCGCGCACATTAAAGTGCCTGGCACAAAGCAGATGCTTCATAAGGTCAGATGTCAGGGGTCTTTTCCTACGGCCACCTCCCCGTGCCTCAGTGTCACTGCTGTAAGACGAGAACCCCACAGAACAGCTCCGGGGCTGCTGTGAGAGCAGAATGAGACGACGGGCGCCAAGACTTAAGGATATAGACCCCCCTGATGAACCGAGGGATTGGGGCCTCAGTCTCCTCATCTGCAAATGGGTGCGTGGTCCCCCTCCACGGTCCAAGAACCCCCGAACGGAGGTGCGGGCGGCCGCCCTTCTCCCCTCCGGCCCCCTTGGCCCTCTCAGACCCCTGGGTCCGTCCGGCGCGGCCTCTCCCTCTGCCCCAGCCCCTCAGGGGCGCGCCCGTTCACTCCCCGGCCCCTCTACCTATGGTGGAGATGAAGGTGGAGTTGAAGGCGTCCTCGGAGAAGCGGAACAGGACACAGGTCTTCCCCACCCCCGAGTCCCCGATCAACAGCAGCTTGAACAGGTAATCATAGGTCTTCGCCATATTACACTCTCCCAGACGGGAAGTGCGGCCAGCGCCTCGCCACTGGCAACCGTCCCCGTCCATCAGCGCCGAGCCCGCCCCCCAGCGGCTCCCGGCCCGCCGCGCGTCACCGCGGCCTACGCCCTCCCCCGCGCCCGCCCTTCGCGGGGAGACCTGGGGAAAGGGGTGAGCAGGGCAGGGAGCCGGAAGCGGCCCTAGTGCGCCGCTCATTGGTCAGTGTTCGGGACTGGGCGGCCTGCGATTGGCCAGCCATGAGGAGTCGCGGTGCTTCAAACGGGGGACCAGGGCGGGGGCGTGGCACCACGTAACCGCCTTCTTCTACAACTCCGGGGCGGCCCCGCCCCGCGATGGGAGTGGAGGAGGGGAGCACCGCCAACAGCTCTGCGCGCCCGCAGCCCGGAAGCGGAGCTTGGGACGCGTGCGCAAGGGCGCCGCGGAGACCGGCGGCAGCAGCGGGCGCACGCACTTGGCGTTCTTTGGCTCCCGCCCTCCTGGCCCGCGCAGCCGCAGTAGGCACCGCGACGAGCGCGGGAAGGGACAGCGGCAGCGGTCACGGTGCAGTGCGAAGGCTTTCGCGTCTGCCCCGGGGACCCGAAGTAGGAAGTCGCAGCGAAGCCCCCTCGAGGCTCTGGCCGGAGACCCCTACTTAGCGATGCCCGGGTCCCCGCCGCCTGAGCCGTGTCAAAGCAACAAGCTGCGCCCTGAGGCCCCCTGGCACCCCTCAGGGACGCGCCCGCGGACCTTAATTAGAGGTCGTCCAGTTCTAACCCCGGGGCCTCGCGCACCCCGGCCCAGGCAGCCCTCCGGAGCGTGCTTGGGGGGCCGCGGCGGGCGGCAGAACCGCCGAGGTCGTAAGACCAGTGAGAATTCTGGGTACTGTCTGTGAGCATTGCTTCTGTGCCTGCCTGTGTTGTCAACACTTGGAAAAGTATACATAAAGTCCCCTCGCCCAGCCCCCATTTTATGGCGAGAACACCGAGACTGGAGGGCCAAGGGACTTTGCCAGGGTCCAAAGTGGGAGAAGGTGGTTTCGAACTCAGACCCGCGAACGCCAGAGGCCAAGGTCTTAGCAGCTGTGGTTTCCCGTTTCTCTGAGCTGGGCCCAGGAGCCTTGCAGAAGATGGGCCCCCTTCTCCTTCCTTCCACCTGTTAGGCAGGAAAATAGATATGAGCGGGGTGGAAAGAGAAAAAGGCCAGAAAAGTCCACTAAAAAGACCCAAAATTAATCAATTAAAGCTCAAAAAGCCAGGGGCAACTTGGCCTGGAATGTTTGAATATTCCCCAGATAAAGGAGGGTACCTCAGCAGAGCCCATGTCTTCATTGTGTTAATCATGCAGGCCCAGCTGTAAACAACATAGTGAAAGGCAGGAAAGATTCCATCTTAAAGATTGTATTTTAATGCCCAGGAAGTTAAAAATGTAAGATCCTTAACTTACTCTCTAGCAAACAGACAATAACTCAGCCCACCTTGGGGGCTGGGCAGGCCAGCTGTTTGATATGCTCCCAGACCAAGACGCGGGTATCCCAGGGAGAAAGCCGCAGGAAGTTCCTTGTGTTCTAAGTATTCAAAGAACACTTAACAAGTCTGCACTCCCAGCCCTTGGACACATTCCTAAAGAATCCTTAAAAGGAGGAACCCCCAACCTTTCCGGGTGCTCCTCTCTCTGAGGTCGCCTGCACTTTCTAAGTGGGTAACCTTTTAATCTTAAACTTTCTCCAACCTTTCAGGGCACCTCTCCTTGCTGAGGTTGCCTGCTGCACTTCTTCCCTCTTTGGTAACTTTAAATAAAACTTTTACTCTGCTTCACTACTGTGTCTCTGCCCTTCAATTCTTGGTCGCGGCCGGGACAAGAACGGAGGAAAACACACAACGCTCCCCCAACACACCTCGTCCCCTTCTGCCGATGCAGCGCTGCTGAGGAGCAGCTGAACCAGAGCCAGCAGCCACCTCCTAGGTTCAGCCCCTGCGGCCTTTGGTGCTAAGGACTGTCTGTGCCGGCGATGCTTTTTCACTCGGGACCTTCTCCCTTTTATTCGCCTGTTTCTTCTACCGCCTACGCCTCCCCTTCTTCAGGTTCTGCTGGTAAGGTGCCGTCGCAGCCCATAAGGGGGTCTCTCTGCTCATCCCTCGCAAGTCAAGTGTTCCTCATGGCTTTTGCCCTCTCGGTTTGCACTTAGCAGGTGATCCCTCTCAACACCGGTGATTCTCAGTTCTTGAAAAATCGATAGCCCGGCCATGCTGCCATGTCCAGCTGCTTTCTGGGTGTCTGCCTGTGGATTTATCCAAAATACTTCAAACTCAACATGCCCAGCTCGAATTGGCCATCCACTCACATTAGCCTACCTTGAGTTACTCTGCCAGTGAAACCTATGTGGACTTTAGTTCCTTCTTAGAAGGTTCTGAGTAGCACTTGAATCTTGCTCTTCTAATTCTGTTGCGGTCAGATCGTCCCATCTCTCCATGGGTCTCCCAGATCATTCACACCCAGATTCCACCCTGCGGTGCGCACATTCTGAAACACTTACCTAATATCCACGGACGGCCTGTCAGCAGGATGAAGTCCTATCTGGTCTTAACCTTACCCTGCCTTCCACACTTGCTGCAATTGGAAACTCACGAGCTGAGGCAGGTCAATTTCATGAACAGAACACTTATACCAAGTGCTGAAGTATCCTGAGATTAGATTACAGCCCAAGGCGGTGCGGAGGGAGGAGGCAATGCAGTGTAGTACTGGTAGGGCACTCAGGGAAGGGGGCTATACTTTATTCAGACATTCCCTGCAGCTACGATCTAAATAGGCTCCGTGTTAGCTGAACGTTGAGATCATAGGAAGGAAATGTTTTCAATTGTATTGGTAACAAAGTTATTTGCATACTGTGCTAATGTTTTGAAAACTTTCATTTCTCTTTGATTCCCTACCCTACTTCCTCAATATCAGATCTTGAGGCAAACATCAAGCAATTCAGGTAATGAAACTGCCGTCATCTTTGACACTTTCTCCTTTAAGTTCCCTGCTATCCAAGTCAGCTAAGTCTTCAGATTACTTCTTCAGACCATTTCTTATTCCACTGCAAGCACTATCCTGGATTGCATAAAACATCTTCCTAACTGGTCTCCCTGCCTCTAGTCTACCCCCAGCCTAGTCCTTCCTGAAACAAATGCTAAGTGAATTTTCCTAATGTGTTTGTTGGATTGCTTAAGTCTTCAGTGGCTCTCCACCCGACCAAATGAAGTTCAGGCTATTAACAATATGGGCCCAGCATACCTCCCAGCTTTAATGTCCTTCTTTATATATGTGACACACAGAAAGCCTTATGCAGGCAGGCCGTATGCTTTCCTAAGTCAAGCAACAGTGACAACCTGCTCCTATCTTGTCTATTAAAATCGTATGTATTCTTCACAGCCTGGCTCAGGCAGGACTGGAGATAACAAAGGACAGGAGCTTTCGAGTTACTGAAGCAAAGTGCTCTTACCTGCCTGAGATCATGATCCTCAAATCATGGTATAAAGCAAATAAATAATATTTGCTAATTACCTTGGCAGTTATCTTTCCTTTCCATCTACTTTTCATTGAACCAGAATGCCTTATATGTCCCAAACACACTTTCACGCCAATTCACGCAAATTGTGGTTTATTTAAAAATTTATTTGACCAAAATGTAGAAAAGTGATACTATTACATATGATACAGTTGCAAGAATTTAAATGAAAAGTGTGGGTCTTACTCAGTTGCACACTTTGCTAGTGTATCTCCTGGGTAGTGTGATGCTTAATAAATAGGAGTGAGGGGCAGAGGATTTGGATAAGCTAGAAGCAGGGTGATTTTTACTCAGAATTGTAAACTTGAGTTGGCCCCCCACACTGCTGGGGAATGTGGAATGTTTTCAGCTCTGAGATGTTAACTGAGAAAGCAGAAATGTAACAGGGCCAAATGTGTAGGCCCGTGTACAAATACTCCATATCCAGTTTAATCAGGAGTTTCTTGGTCTTTTATAAATGTGGTCCCAAAGAAGGAGTGAAAGTCCTAGATAAGTAAATCTTCAATTTGCCATTCCCTGAAGTATAGAGATGAAGTTAGGCCAATTACTTTTGTAATCTCTACTCTGCTGTCAGGCCCCTTCTGCCCGGTATTTGTTAATCAAAAAACACTTTTGCTCAATTATTGATGGCTATTTATTATTGACAGCAGTCTTTTTCACATAGCTTCTCTGAATAGGACCGAATTTTACCATATTCATTCCTGCTGAGTGGACGGCCTCCTATCAGAGCAGACAAGCATTGGTCATTAGTGGAATAAGACATCTGCTCCTCAGAGAACTACTTTAGAATGAAAGAAACATGTAAAAGAACATAATATCAAGGATCTATCCAGAAAATATGTGACCTATTATTACAACTGTTTCCCAAGCATTCTCATGCTGACTGCTCAGAGATGGTCTGTTCGGCATGGTGGAGTGTGGGAAAGAGCCGGGATGACTAGGTTAATCTATGTGTGGTTTCTGACTTCCCACAATAGCCCTTTTTTTTTGTTCTGGTTGGCAAATCCCCACCCATTTTAATGTGATGGTCCCTGGCCTCCTATTGTGTGACCGACAGCAGCCCAGAGTATATTTGCCAGCCTTTTAAACTGACCCATTACTAGATATTGGCACCTGTGTTTTTGAAAGTGTGAGGTGGTCTACTCTCCCAGGAACCAAATGCCCTCAGGCCTGAGAGAGTATGCTCAGTATGAAATACCCTGCCTACCTTAGGGATAAATGCAATTTAAGGATAAAAATAGAGCTGAGAAAGCTGGTGCCACTTGAAGAAAAGGAAGGAATTAGATTTAACTGATGCTCAAAGCTTCTCTGATACAAAATATTTGGCCACGGATTCGTAATGTGCTTGACATTTCCAGCAAAGCGTAGGTGCAATAACAAGAGAAACTTCTTACAAGAGAAGAGAAAGACACGGAGCTCTGGAGTTTCTGTTGGAACAAGACTCTTCTGCTTTGGTTATATACAGTTAAGTTCATTTAGTGTCTGATCCAGTGTCTGATGTAAGCCCACGTTCTCTTCTTTGGCCTGGGCGAGTTTTTCTGGTAAGGATTAAGAGTAGGGGAGAAATAAATTAATAATCACCTTCGTTAAAGGAAAAAAACAATTAGGCTTCTGAACTGCAAACTGCCAGAGTGAAAGTTACAGCAGAGAAAATACTTTGCATTTTAATGATAGCAGAGCACTGTGGAATTCTAAGAGATCAAGTACCACATCTGGGAGTCAGATAAGGTGACAAGATAAAACACAGGGTGCTTAAATTTGAAGTTCAGATAAACAAATGTAATTTTTTAGTACAGGTATATCTCTAATGTTGCACAAAATACACTTTTGCCAAAAACGTATTCACTGCCTAAATGAAATTAAAATCTGAGTGTTCTGTATTTTCTAAATCTGGCAATCCTAGAGTCAGAACACCTGGATTTAAGCCCCGGTTGTGCAGAGAAGTAAGCCATTTAACCTTCCTATGCCTCAGTTTCTCCATCTGCCAAAGATTAACAACAGCGATGTAGGGTATAGGGGTTATTAAGAGGAACAAGCAAGAAATGCCTCAGAACTTATGACATGCTACACAAACGTTAAGATTTTAGTCCTAGATATGGGTGACTTAATCCATTGCCCTCCTAGCACCCATTAATTAGTCCTTGGGCCTTTAGTAGGAAGTTATTATCCTGTAACCCATCTTTCCTTTGGACCTTTTGGGAGTAGCTGTTTAAATTCCAGGCACAAGTGTGTTACTGTGTCTGTGTGTCCACAGTAATGTAGTAAAACAACAGGCAAACGCAACGTGACTGAAATTTAAGCCAGACGGTGGGTATGTTGTTAAATGATTTGAGCTGATGAGACAAATTAAAAAAAAAAAAAAGTAAAATGCCATTCAGAGCTATGCATGCCAGAGCACAAGGAAGAACTGGTTTGCAAGTGAGTGATGGCTCATAAGGGACTAGGGCCAGAACTCATTAAAATACCGGAGGAAAGCAAAATGCCTCACAAAACGTGATGGAATCATTTTGGAAATTTTCAGGGGAGAAAAAAATAAACGACTGCACAAGATGGCAGCCTTTCAGCCACAACTATTGAACCTTTCATTTGACGAGGCACTTAAAAAAATCAAGTGACAATAATCTGGGAGGATTCCATCATAGAGAGAGAGCAGTGGCCTGGACCTGACCAGTCTGGGTAACAGGGTTAACAAATGGCAGCTGTCTGCTCTGTGAGGTCCGATTTCTCCACCATCTCCTTCAGCCCTCAGTAACTGAGATAGATAGCACCTCTATTTTGCAGAAAAGCTAAGCAGCTTGTTCAAGGATACCCAGCTAACAAGGCAGAGCTGGGATTCAAACTCAGGTCTCTTAACTGCAAATCCTGACCTCACTTCACCTTGCCACTTGGTTTCACTGCTGTCTACGTTATTAGATCTGAGATAAATTAACTTTCCCTGTGTTAATTGCCCTTGCAAAGTATGACAGGCCCATAGATTGTCAGCAGGTAGCAGTGTATCTCTATGGCCCTCATGTCTGTAAATGGAGGTCCACTTAGATGCTTTGTTAGGCAGAATGACTGGATAGGCAGGGTTGCAGTTATTTCAAAGGGTGGTGGCTAAATGTCTGGAAAAATCCCAGGAACAAATACGCAGAGAGAGCGAACAAAAACCACCCACTCGTACACAGTCTAATCTTTCCGGGACTGTATGTATGCATGTATGTGTGCATGGCACTGTGTGAGGGGAGTGGCTGATGCAAAAGCTGAGTGGATGGTAGCTGGGAGACCGCGGAGAGGTTTGGGGTGGGAGGGTAGCATAGTTTAGGGGAGAGGTATTTTTGGAGGAATGAGTATAAAGAATTAGGATAGAGGTTCCCACCTGAATAAAAATTACCTGAGAAACAAAATAATAATAAATAAAATAGCATGAGGAATAACAAGCTGGTAGTGATCCAAAATCAATGACCCAGCTGGAGACTGCCACGCCATTCCCAGGCTCAAGGGGCAGGCTGGAAGATGTGGCTTGGATACCAAAATGTGCTTCTGGGACGATCTGAGGTGGCACAGGGGAGAAGTTTGGATTCTCCTGGAAAGATCTATGAGCTTTTGGTCACTACAGGCACAACCTTTTAATCCCAATAGGCTAACCCAAAGCAAGGCCCCTGGTTCTAGTTAAGTATGAGAGGAGATAGATGTCAGCGTCTCGGGCATCTGTTTGGAACGCAGGGAAGAATCCCCTCGCTTTTTTAGTTTGGCTTTCCAGCAGCTTCCACTTCCTTTTCTGGCTAATGGGATGGTCATTAACTCCTTGTGTAGCTATTTTCTAAGGGGAGGGCACAGGGAGTCACTGGTCAACTTCCTCCCAGAACTGGGAGCTGGACAGATATTCATGAACAATGAAGACATAAGGAACTCCAGGAACTGTTCTCAGAGTAAAACACAGAAAAAACAAATACGAAAAAGACGAACGAGGGGATCTAAATGCCGCCGCCGCTGTTTGAACCTGTAGAGTAGGCCCCATTCAAGAGCAGCCTCTTTTTAAACACATACTTGCCAGTTGTTGCAAGTTCTCCTGATTCTGTTAAGCTGCTTAAGAGGCTGCATGAGTCTCCATTCAAAATAACGTCTACCTAAGGAGAAACTCTTACTGGCATGCAGATGCAGCTAGCGAATATATATATATTAGAGCTCATGCCAAACAGGCTTTTGTTTTCACCACATCAGAGAAGAATCACGTGGGCCTAATTTTCTTTTTGAAATGAGCTCTTCATCTGAACCACCCACTTTCTGCTACAGCCACGGTCAAGGGCATCACAGCTGTGGCTCAAAAGCAGCAAGCAGAGGAAATGGAAATGAGAGGTTGTTGTGATGAGGACTACCCATCTTTATTTCAGTCGCACAGTCATAGACACAGTGGACAGAGGCTAGAAAGATCAAGCCAGGAGGCAGGGAACTGGAGCTTCTAGAAGCGCACAGGAGCAGAGGCATCACAGTGAGAAGGCACACGTCAGAGCTGCTTGGACAGAGGGCGGCACCCCAGCTGCCTCTTAGGACAGGTCATGTGCTTGAGAGCCTGGTCCAGCTCCTTGCTGATGGCTTTGTACTTGAGCTTCTGAGCATATAGCTCATTTAGAGGGTGGTGTTCCCCAGGGAGAAAGTTCAGAAGAAGAGGTACAGGGGACAGACGTGAGGATTGGAACGGAGGGCCACAGACGAGCAACGAGCAGAAGAGAGGAAAAAAGTGAGAAAACAAAACACGAACTGAGAAAGCTGCATCCTATGTAAAACAAGTGAGAAAGCAAAAGACCTGTGGAGTGACTTCTAAGTGGTTTGAGGTTCTGCGGGGAATTAGCCAGGACGAACCTCTAAAAGAGGGGTTGGCGGAAATGGCCCCAGCTTCTCCCACCACAGCCTCCCACCCCAGTTATTTCTGACTTTCTATGATGTCATTGAGCCCAAAGGTTATCCTTTGAAATGAGGCATTTTTCCCTTATATGGAAACGTCACTTCCCAAACCAAACACTGGCACATACAGTCCGAGGAATGTTTTGCACCCTTTCTGGGCTGGGATAGGCAGTTTGGAAGATTCTGTTTGAACCCCAAGATTCTGGAATTTCCGGGTTATTTCATGAAGAACACAGGACAGAATTTCTTTTTTTTTTTCCCTGAAGTTGGAACTCCTTAAGAAATTCTGGGATATGTGGGCACCAGCACTGCAGACTGGAGTCTTTCTTCAGTCTCTTACATGCTCTCTAGTTCCTCACACACTGTGATAAACTGTGAGCTCTCTGGGAGAGAGCTTCTGTAAAAATGTAAGGCATTTAAAAAATGTAAGGCGTCTCTCAGAAACACGCAAATCAAAGGGCATTCTAAAGACAAAACAACAACAACAACAAAAAAACCCCAAGCCCCATAACAACCCCCAAACCCAGCCATATTTGGGTCTCTGTATTCACATGTGAAGCTACTTAAGCAGAGATATTTTACTTGAGACATGACAAGCCAAGTCCAAATTTGATTGGCACTGTCCTATCCCAGGGCTTGGGGCTCCCAGACTTGCTCCATCCTCTCCTTTCCCAAGGTGAACAAAGCCCAGCCCAACCTCACAGGCTTCTCCCAACTGTCAGCAGATAGGCCTTAGAGAGGGAGGCAGAGCAAACACAATCAGGTGGTCATTTCATACCTTCCAGGTCATCAATCGTCTTTTCCAGTTTTGCAACCGTTCTCTCTGCAAACTCAGCCCGGGTCTCAGCCTAGAGGAAAAGAAGTCAGTCACCATGACTGTTTCAAACCTGGCCCCAGAGAAACCTGAACTAGCTGGGGGTGACCACACTCACCTCTTTCAGTTTATCAGACACAAGTTTAATCTCTTCTTCGTATTTATCCTCCTTTTCAGAATACTGTGGGAGACACCAAAACACTACTTTAAAAGAAACAAAAAGCCCAAGAAGAATGCAGGCCCCATTCCTTAGAGAAAAGCGGGTGCTTGAAGCACTGTGAATGTGCCTAGGAAGCAAAGCAGAGGCAGCACCTTTCCAGGCACAAGAAATACGTGTGAAACTCAGGGAACCTATAGGAGATCCCTCTGGCGGTATTGCTCTGAAGGCGTGAGCTGCATAACTAGAGATACAAGTATGGTTAGATGGGGCAGATGGGTGAATGGGGATACGTGCTGCTCAAGGCCACCACGCTCCAGAGTTGCTGGCCTAATCTGTTTCTGTACCCTCCACAGTCAATCTGACTGGGCCCCCCAGCCCTGCAAGTTCCTTTCCTCATGACTACCTGTCAGAAATTATGTCTTTCAAGGCTCAATGCAGGTTGATACTAGCTAACACCTTCAAAACTGCATGCTAGGCTGCAAGACATCCTCAGCCCCATCTTTACAGATAAGCAAAAAGAGTCACTTAACAGAGAGGTTAATTTGTGTAGGGTCACATGGCTATGAAGTGACCAAGCCATGACTGGAACCTGACTCTGGACTTCGAGTTCCTGGCCATCCTCATGTTCTCTACAGCATTTTTGTACATCACCAACCTACGACACCTTTCCCAACTTTCCAAGGTCCCTCTGTTGGAAGTCCCATGGCACTTTGTTACTGTGTCAGTCTCTTGTTCACCCAGATTCTTGAGCTCTTCAAGAGCAGCAGCCATATTATCACTGTAACATTTGACCCTGTGGCCTAGGGTAGCATTCGGCATACATATGTGGGCTGCATTCATTCAAATATCCTAATGTTTAACATATGCCAGGCATGATACTAGCACCAAAGATAGGATCTCTCTAAAACAGACAATATAGTCCCTGTCCTTACAACTTACAATCTAGCAAGGAAGTCATGCGATGGAATAATTAATGATAAACATGATCAACCACAGTGATAGGCAAAGTAGGTGGGGCTAGGCAGCAGAGATGCATAATCTGGGAAGGCCTCTCAGAAGAGGTGCCATTCATGCAGAGGCCTAAAGGATGACTGGGGGGTTAACCAAGCAAAGAGAATAGGGAAGGCCACTCCAGGCTGAGTGGACAGTAGCTTCAGAAAACTTGCAGTGATGCAGGAACGTGGGAAGTTTGTTCAGTGCACCTGGAGGACAGCAGGCAGAGGGGGAGTAAGGAAGGATACAGACGGAGAATTCCACAGGGTGGGCCAGAGAAGAGTGTGTGCATTGCTTCTGACATGGTCCTCTCCTGAAAAGACTCCTTTGGGTACTATTTCAACCTCAGAAGCCCAATTCCACCTCTGATACCGGCTGCTCAACCTTCCGGAAAGTATTTCTGGAGGAACCACCCTTACGGGAGGTGGAGGTACAAGCTCCTAGCCACTGGACACCTCTTTCTCTCGTTGCCAGGCATGAAAGCTACTATCGGCAAACGCAAGTCAGATCCTTGATACCCTGGCCTGCTTGGTGTACCTTGGGAGAACAACAGGACGAAGTTGGGCAAATCACCCTCCAACACAGGCCAACCACCTACCTTCTCAGATGCAGCCTCAAGCGACTTGAGATTGTTAGTGACATTCTTAAGTTCTTCTTCCAGGTCACCACATTTTCTGTGCAAAGACAAAGGATTTTTGTGTCCCATCCTCCCTCACTGGCAGGCAATTCCCCTAAAAAGTTTTCAAAAGGAGGAATCCACACTGGCTGGGGCCCCCAGAAGGAATGTGGGGAGCTGTGGGGAGTGGGAATGTTAATGGCTTCTTCTGAGACGTAGTGCTGTGTACTTATCAGAACCCTATCATGCCTGGCAGAGGCGCGGCCTACGAGGAGTATTTGAAAGGTTTGTAAAGCATTCCTGGGCTCCTGCCAAGGGTGAGGCAACAGGACTTGTGAAATCTATGACTGATGAGGCTGACTCCAGACGGAAGGGGAAAGAGAGCATAGGAGGTTGAAAGACAGCAATCAGAGTTTACACCGGACACCCCAGGAAGCAAGCTGGGACTGGATTTGCAAAACCAGATCTTTCTCAGCATGGCGGGCTGCTCTGTAGAGCTGGATTCCAGAGCGGGATTCCTCACCCAAGGCCGACGGGGGAGGCTTTTGGCTTTTATGGAGCTTGTGGGATTCTGGCCAAGCTTCTCACCTTTCCCCCAGGAATGTTACACCAAACAGTGACATCAAGAACAAGGCATTTAAACACTAACGGGGCAGCCTGGCTTCCACCGGCCGGTGCTGCCCTAATGAGGCACACCCTTCTGTGATATCCTCTCGGGGACAATGGAACCTCTGGGCTTCTCTACTACTGCCGGCCTTGCTGCTATTTCTCAATACCTTCCTGGGAAGACTCAACACATGAGCAGCGCTTCCCAGGGTGGTCAGAACAGACAGTCTCCATCTCTTTGTCAGCCACGAAGGCAAAGAGGATGGGCTGAGTGGTGAGTCCCAGGTGCCCATCCACTTGAGCAGAGGTCCTGGTGGGAAGCAGTTCCCCGCCACACCCAACTCCCTCCCACTCCGCCCCAGTTGGTGAGCTGGGTCCCCCTTAGTCGCGCTTTGCCACTCACAATTCGGACACCTCGGCACGCTCCTCTGCTCTCTCCAGCTCACCCTCCAGGATGACCAACTTACGAGCTACCTGCAGAGACAGAAATGATGGACTGAGATGGACTCCCAACAGCCACATCGACTAGTAGGATGCTTGCTCCCTTGCAGAAAGCAAGGCCATGTTCAGACCCTCTGCAGCCTGGGAGCTTTCTGCTGTTTCTTTGACTCGGACAGTCCCAGAGAAGATTTAAATCCTCTCTGTCGGGCCCCAGGAGTGAGGCAGACAGGGAGGAAGGACTCTGTAAGACGAGAGAGGCAGGCAAAAGAGCAGCTGAGCTTTCATGGTCCAAAAGATCCACAGCTGGCGACAAAGATCCCCAGTTTTTGCCTAACTTGTGCCCAAACACACAGCTGCAGGACTGCAAGTGATCGGATCCACTGGTTTCCCCATTAAGTGAAACCAGTGTCACAGGATCCCGCGGGATGTTCTGTCACTGTGGGATATACAGTTTCCCAGCCAAGTGGCTGTGTCTGGAGAAACAGATGTGGACGCAGAAGGAGAGCTGCCTAACCAGGAGCTTCCTCAGGCGGCCCCAGGGCTCCCCCTATCACAGATCCACTTCCGCCCCGCTTCCTGCTGCCGCCGCCATCTGCCAACTCCACTCACCTCCTCGTATTTGCGATCAGCCTCCTCAGCGATGTGCTTGGCCTCTTTGAGCTGCAGCTCTTGAATCTCCATCTTCTCCTCATCTTTCATGGCCCGGTTTTCTATCACCTTCATTCCCCTGCAAGGAGCAACCTCGTCATTACCTCCACACACACACACTGCCGCCTCATTGTCGCCTCCACCCATCTGCTCCCCGTAACATTTCTGACATCTGCCAAGAGCCACACCCGCAAGAGGAAACCGCAGAGTCACTCACATCCACTTCGTCATTCCAGCGGGTGCTGCTGTTAAGTGCCTTAAACTTCACAACTACCCTGTGAAGTAGGTATGTTGTCCCCATTTCACAGATGAAAAAGCCACAGACAGGCTAAGTAACTTGCTCAGGTTGCAGAGCTGGAATTCAAACCCCTGCGACTCGGCTGCAGAGTCCACGCTTGCACCCTATACTGCCTCTCACCAATGAGTAACAAGGCCTACTTGCATGCTAGCAGTCACCACGATGTGACCAGAGGTCTAGGCCAACCTGGGGGCGGGAATGATGGATTCTGTGGCAGTGGGGGCGGGGGCATATGTCCAAGGCGTGGAAGGCTCTTCAGAAGCGAGTCCACAGGTGAACAGCTACAGAAACTTACTCTTTAGTGAGAGAGAGCTGCCCAGGAAGGCCCCAGGGGGGTGGAAGCGCAGTGCAGGGAGACAGGGTGGCCGCAGCACAGGCTGGGCACCTGAATGGCAAGTGAACGGGGCCGGAGGGTTCCAGAAACAGGAAGACGGATGACCAGGTCACAGGTAGGTACCAACAAGGTGAGCAGTGGGGAGGGCCTGCACTGAAGTGGACACACCCAATTTGGAAAGGGCAGTGTCCTGGGGACAGCGGAAGTCTCCTCCAGCTCAGCTGGGTGACCGTGAGACCTGTGGTCTCTGGCCTGCACTGCTTGGAGTGGAGTAGGTGAGATCAGACACCTCCAAACATGCCAACCTGGGGCAACGTGTCGATTGATGTGTTGTGCCTGTGCAGAGCAGAGGACCGTGTGCTCCTTGCTGTCTACTGAACAGTTCATCCTGTGTGTCACTACCACCCCCAGCGGACCTCAGAGCTGCCTCCACACCTGCACAAAGCCTCACCTGCAGCATATGCCCAAGCCTAGAGAACCCTCTGCAGAATTGAGGAGCCCAAAGTGACTTGCCCAAGGCCACATAGTCCGTGGCAGCGGCAGGCCCTGCATCTAGATCCTCCAGCTCCCACGTGTGGAACCTTCTGCCAAAATACAGCAGTCGCCAATGAGAGTGCGAGCAAAGGCCTCTGTTGGCATGACACACACAAACAAGAGACCTTCCCAGCCCCTCTGGCTTTGTCACAGAGGTAGGCATCCGGCCAGGAAGGCCTGGCCCGGGGCACAGCCACGAGCCACCTGTGACTGGGGGCTTCCCGCTGCAGTGGCCCGCTCCCTCCTCAGGTGGCTGCAGCACAGTGTGCACCAGGCTCTCTGCCCTCAGCACAGCTGTTCCGCTGCCCAGGAAAAAACCTCTGGCTCGGGCAACTCACAAAGTCAGTTTTCCAAGATTTCCCATTTGCTTTTTAATCTCTAGTTTACAGTCACAACAGCACAATCAGAAATGCATCAGGAGGAGTTTATACCGGGAAAGCACGATGGATGGGTGAAAGGAACTCCGGTGTGATCGTGGGGCAAATATACAGTGACCACTGGCCCAGCCCACACTGTCTCCACACAAGGAACCCATCTACCACCACACAGAGACAGACGCTTTTGTGGACCACACGGTCTGCCCTCAGTCCTCCAGGGCCTGCGCCAAGATGCGCCAGAGTCATCCTGCCTAGGGGACAGACCGCCCTTCCGGGGGCCCAAACACGGGTTCTGCCAGAGGTGAGGGGCACCGTCAGTTCAACTAATGGTTGACACCAGTGTGCACGCGGCCCAGACGTTCAGTTGTCTCTGTCCACAGGCTCAAGCTTGCCTGACAGCATTGCCAACAATCATCCCTGCAGACGACCCACTTCCAGTTTTCATCTCCAGTGTCCACCCTTCTCGTGACCCTCTGGAAACTGATGTCTTGAGAACACAATGAGACACAGAGTGGCTTTCAGAGAGTAAGCGTGAAGAGGCGCTCTATAAACTGATCGCCAGCAACTGTCAAATTTGCAATCTTAAGTGCCTATTTTTTGCCTTTCTCTACATGTTGGGAGTTTTTCTGCTTCACCACCAGTGACAAACACTTCTACACACAGCGCGACGGTTTGCAAGGCACACACGCACATCCGTGTGATTTCACTTACTCGCACCCTGGCTCTGGGAGGTCAGCTGTACACTATGGTCCCCATTTTCCAGGAGCAAACGCTGATGCGCCCTTACCTCTCACTCTCATCTGCAGCCTTTTCCGCCTCCTCCAGCTTCTGCAGGGCTGTGGCCAGTCTTTCTTGAGCCCTGTCCAACTCCTCCTCCACAAGCTGGATGCGTCGATTGAGCGCCGCCACATCCCCTTCGGCCTGGGGAGGTCAGAGATGCAGCCAGATTAAGATGCAGCAAGGCCATCCAGCAGCACTCGCCCCCACTCACATGGAGCCCTTCCCTCAGCTAACACCCCTCCCCTGCCAAAGCCCACCCAGGAACCCAGGTAGTAAGGCGTTTGCTCTCTCATCTGGAGAGTGTGAGTGTTCTGTATGATCCTCCCTGAGTTTGTCAGGGACCATCCACCTCTCAGGAGAAGGGATGAGAGACAAGTATGCTAAGTGCTGTAAGCCGACAGTGGTGGCCTCTCTGTGGGATTTCTAGACAGTAAGTAGGACCACGAGTGACCCGGCTCGCCCTATCATATAGTAAGCTCCTAGTCACTGGAATGGTAGAATATGGAAGCCTCAGTTAAATGGTGTCCATACAACTAGAAGGAGGGGGCAGCCCGTCAGCACACCATCCTTAACAAAGTCTGGCCGAGATAATAGGACAAACAGGTGTTAGGAAGGAAAGAACATTTGGCTATGGGGACAGAAGAGATGTCTGAACAGTGTTCCTGGTTATTCAAGGTGTTTCACCTATACGGAAGGTGATGCAGGGGCGCACATACAGGTTCAAAAGTGTGGGGTCAGAATCCATTCTGCCCGTTTGTAGCCCAGAGGCACTGGGCAGATTGCTTCACTATGCTGAGCCTCTTCATTACTTCACACCACCACAAGGACTGTAACTAAAGGGCAGGACGCTGAATCTAGCACATGGGACGCCCCACCAAAGGTAGCCCTTACTGCTGTGATTCCACCTCATGTCATCCTCTTCGTATCTCAGCCATTTTGCAGATGGGAAAACTGAGAGGCCCAGCGAGGAGACGTGGTTTGGTTTTGTTCAGTGTCCCAGAGTGAGTGAGGAATGGCCTGTGGAGCCCCAGCCCAGGGCTCTTCCCTTGCTGAACCTGCACCCTGAGCCCTGCGGAGGCTTTGAAGCTAACCACCCTTATGAAGGAATACTGAGAGCTGGTGAAATAGGGCTTAACTACAGGGAGACATGAGGGCCCAGGTAAAGACACACTGGCTTCTTCATATGGAGACAAATAATCTCCAAATCGGGGACGGCTAAGGAAAGTAAGAAACTGCTCCTTCCCTGGCTCCCTGAGTTTATACAGCAAGAAATGGAGTGACAGAATGAGGCCCGAGTTCGTGGACAAAGAATCAGGAAACTTTCTTCAGCTCCAGGGCCTCAGCAGCAGAGCAGGGAAAACACTCGAGGGTCTTCCTGATCCCAACTGCCTCTGAAAACACCAATTTGGAGAATCCATGAAAACCACTATGAACTATTTGAAGAAATGTCACCCACTCCTTCCCCTGAGTGGTGCTTGATTCATGAGTGGACTTTTTTTTTTTTTAACCTGAACCTCACCAGGGAACTCTGAATCCTCACAACCAGGCACTGGCGCATTTCCAACTGTCTGGAATCGCAAGAGCTCTGACACATTCATCTATGGACATCCGTGCCTACACATATATACGTATTTTTGAAAAACTGCTAGTCACTGCTAGTCATTTCAGGCTCCACCCCTTCCTGCAATCAAAGCTTCCACACTCTACAAAGGATTTCCCTTATAAGGTAAAAGAGGCTTGCTAGATACATGTGGCAAAGGAACAGGAAGATGTCGGTTAATCACACAAAAATCTAAATGAAACCAGCTGTTGGGAGGCAGACCCACAAGTCTGCCACACGCAGGCTCTTGGGTTTCTCTACAAGAGACAGAGAAAAGAGGTTTTTTTTTTCCCCCTCTAGGCTCAGTTCCTCTGCCCAGGAACCTTCTTCTGAGCATGCTTTGAAAAAGCAAACTTGTTAATAAGTTCGAAACTTTCAAAAACCTCTCTCCTCCCAACTGGACTGTCCCACTCCCAAGTTTTGGCTCCAGGTTTGAGGGCCATTTTTAAGTAGAAGTAATTGTCCTCCAGCGAGATGACTTGGGATGAGATCAGAGGGAGGGTTCTGCCGGTTACGTGTGTGAAAGAGGCCAAACCAGCTACTGTTTGAGACTTAAACTGCGTTTCTGAGGCCTCTACACGCCAGAGCAGTCCTTACAGGATTAAACACTGAATCAGGCCAAGGTTGTAGCAATCTGGGGCTCTTCCAGAGGCTTGTCAATACACACAGCAATTCCATCTGGCTGTGCAATTTTTCCACTTCTGGGGTCCCACTGAGTCTCAACGCTGCAGCTTTCGGGGGCCCTGAGTTCACCCTCTCCTGCAGCTATCTTGCCTCTGAGACTAGGCGCACCCAGGCACCCAGGTCTCCTGACCCAGCAAACTCGTATTTAATCTGTAAGACCCTGCTCAACCTCCACTTTGAAGCCTACCCCACTGCTTGAATGCTTCCCCATCATGCTCCCATAACAGACCACAGAGCCCCCTGGAATACTGATCAGCTTTGTTTGTTATGTTCCCCTTACCCGAACTCGGCCGTGAGCTCTCCTGGGGGTAAAGGGGAGGAAAAAACGAACAAAACAGGAATCCAGCCCCTATGTGCCAGATGGCATGCAGGAATGTTTTACTCCTGGGACCCTCCCTGCTATCCTTGGGGGTCAGCATTCTCCTCACCCAGATTTTACAGGTGGGGAGACACGCTCCTATAAACTAGGTACCAAGTGACACCAACTAGGATTAAAATCCAAATCTCTCCCCAGCCCTAGGATGTGCCACCCTTTGTCCAGGCAGGGAGGGAGAAAGGGCGGTGAGGCACCCTCCTCATTCGGCCCCATTATCTGTCTCAGGCCCATGAGAAGCAGGTAAGGCACACTCAACAATCGTCGGCGGAGGGCCCTGAGCTAACAACATTCCAGGGGTCTTCTGGAGAAAGGAGGGGGCCCGCAGAGACCAGCAGCGCGGAGAAATGCCTGCGGACCGCGGCTTAACTCCCGCTCCCCCCTCCCCCGCCTGGAGCAGACACGTCGCCGCCGCGCCCCTGGGGTCAGCTCAGCAGGGGCCGGGAAGCGCGAGAAAGTGCCATGCCCGCTCCGACCGGCTGCCCCCGGTCCGGACGGGCCAGTCCGACCCCAGACAACGGGAGTTCGGCGTTTCCCTTCACTTCCCGCCCCTCCATCCAGTCGCGGGTCTCCCCGTGCCCCCCGCCCCCGGACCCCGGCGCACGCTCCGAGCCGGACGGCAGCGCAGTGCCCCCCCAAGCCTCCGCCCGCTCCAGGGTCGCGCATCCCCCTCGGCCCCATCCCCCCATTTCCTGCTCGGCCAGCCCCGCCCGGACTGAGTGCAGCGCCCCCTCCCTCGTCCCGGGCTGAGGAAGGAGGATGGCGGCGGAGGCAGGGGTCTCAGCAGCGGGTCAGGCCTCGAGGGTGGGGGTGCGGGCCCGCGACCCGGGGATGGCGGGGCTCGAGAGCTGCGAAGGCGGGCCCAGGGCGGGAGGCAGCGGCAGCGGCGCGCGGGGAGCGCGGCGAGGGGAAGAAAGGAGGGCGCACCGGGCCGGGGGTGCGGGGTAGGCAGCGGGGCCCGGGGGTGCGGGCGCGGGCTCTCACTTTCTCGCGCCGCTCGCGCTCGCCGTCCAGCTCCCGCTGCAGGCCCTGCGCGCGGTCCTCCGCCTCGTCGGCCTGCTGCTGCAGGGCCTGGATCTTGCGTTTCACCGCCTCCAGGGAGTTGAGGCCGGCCATGGCGCAGAGGCGCGGGGGCGCACGCAGCGGGCGGTGGGCAGCGTTGGGCGGGCGCTCGGCTGGGCTCCGGCGAAAGCTGCAGCGGCCGCACCCCGGCCCCCGAGCCTTTGCCAGCGCCGGGTCCGCCCCCCACCTCTCCCCGCCCCCGGCCCGGCCGCCGTCGGGGCGATGAGGTCACCCGGCCCTGCCGCCGACGTCAGCACCGCTGGGGGAGGGCCTGACGTCGGCACCGCTGGACGCAGCTGCTGGAAAGGGCCCCTTTTCGGGACTTATTTGGAGAAAGCGAGGGGAGGCACCGCCTTCTCCTCCTCTTCCTCCGGCGCTGCGTGCCCGCCCAAACCCAGGGCTCCCGCCAGCCCTGTCCCGGGCACCCGTTACTGCGCACGTACTTCGGAGGCTTTCGTCTCCGTCAGCTCCAGCTTCTCTTGCGCGTCCTTCAGGTTCTCCGAGTATTTGTCCAGCTCGTCCTCTCTCCCCTTCAGTTTCTTCTGGAGGTGTGTGAGCTCCTCCTCCACCTGGGGACAGATAAGGGGGACGCGTCAGCCGGGCCGTCCCCCACATTCATAAGAGTCCTCTTTCTCTGGGCCTGTATTGGTAAAGTTATAACATTTCCAGAATATCTCGCCTGGCTTTGGTACATCTGCATATCAACAGGCGTTCAGAGGTGGAGAGAAGTGTGGCTTTAGTGCATTTGCACCATTCCTCAGGGGTGAAGTTCCTCTTCATATCAGTGGGTAATTAATTACCTGGGCAGGAGGGCTGATCTGTACCTGAGAGGTGAGGGGAGGGCCCGTTTTGCTGCTGCTGGAGCAGGAAAGAGAGAAGGGTCCAGACTGCGGTTTTATAAGCAATAAACAGATTTTAAACTTTATTTCTCCTTTTGACTGATTTCAGGTTTCAGAGGTATTTTGCCCCGGGATTTCCTCTCCCTGGACTTAACAGCCTGTTTCTTCATCTGCAAAACAGATATAGCAATACTATATGTGCTGCTCAAAAATGCCTTCTGTTAACTATGATTTTTACATCCATCCCTTGTCCTGGGACCCCCTGGGCTTATCTCTTTTGCCACCCCCCACCCAATACTCTTGCAGATGGATTACAGGTTTAGGGAAACAAGTCCGGACCCGTTTCCCAGACACGTTCAATTTTGCACCCCAGTTTCGGCTGCCTCCCGGTAATCCTGGCATAAGCAGGAGGGATTTTCATACTCTGGGCCTGTATCATTTCTCTATCCCCAGCTTATCCACTTATAGTTCTCCCAGGACGCTGGCAGCAAGACAAACTTTCTAAGTGTATGTTTGCCCTCCCCTTGCCTAGAACCTGCCATGGCCCCCCACTGCCCAAGAGAGTGGTTCTCAGACTGTCTCACAAAATAG
Organism: Manis pentadactyla; assembly: GCF_030020395.1. Classification (NCBI taxonomy): domain Eukaryota; kingdom Metazoa; phylum Chordata; class Mammalia; order Pholidota; family Manidae; genus Manis; species Manis pentadactyla. The sequence goes on from NC_080030.1 coordinate 13,510,708, forward strand.
CTTCAGGTGTTGAGCTCCCCACACTTCCTGGACTTTGAGGGCGTGGCTATAAGGGAGCTACCCCTACAACAACACTTTCTTCCAAGGTTCAGGTTAAATCTTTTAAATTCTTGCACATCTGGCTGGTGTTATTTTAATAAAAAATGTCCCCTGCATTCCCCCAAATTTTCAGTCTTTCTGAAAATCTTTCGCTTCTCCTGAGAGTCTTGCCCCCTCCCAGCACCACCAGTTTAAGAAGCTCAGGTCTATGGAATACAAACCACCTCTCCGTCAACATCACCCTGACCACACCAGCCAAGCAAGGGTCGGTTCCGGAAGCCTCTGTCCCCTTCCAGGCCGTACCTCCTTACCCTGCCCCTAACTCTGGACTGGGGTGGTCCACCCAGCTCCTGCTTTAATTGAATTTATGTCTCTGATGGTTTGACACCTGGTCCTATCCTTGCTCCCGGAGCAGACAGATAGCCCCCATTGCTGCCCCCCCCTCCACTCTCATCCTCCTGCTTCCTCTCCTCACAGCAAAAAGTGCACAGAGGTGGAGTGACTTTCCCCAGGTCACACAGCTTAGGATTTGAACCTACTTCACGCCAGGCCTGCTTTCCTGCCTCCCTCTGACTTCCTTCTTTTTTCTCTTCTTTCCTGAAGAGGGCATGTTACAAAAGCTGCACCTGCAGCTTCTAGATCAAGCTCTGAATCCAATCTGGGTTACATGCTCACCCCTGAGATGGTGTGCAAAATGTGCCAGGTGCTGGTGTGTGTGTGTGTGTGTGTGTGTATGAGTGTGCACAAATTCTTAAAAGGGCCCTGCCTCAGGACAGTATCCCCCAGTCTCCCATCTCCAGGGCTGCTGAGTGTCCTGCAGCTTAGCTGGGGATGGGGAGAGGGCGGAGGGTCAGAGGAAGAAGTGGGTGGCAGCAGCTCAGGCCTAAGTCAGGGTCTCTTGGGCCTGACCTTGACCTCCATGCCAGAAGCCTGACCCCAAATCCCAGCTGTATGATCCCTGTTCCCTTTTCTGGCCTCAGTTTCCTCATGTGCAAGATGGAAGCCTTCACGTGATAGTTTCTGAGCACTCCAGCAGCTGATTCAAACTTTTGCCTTCACTGAAAAAATGAGCCAACTGCCTTAAAGACAGGTCAGCCTGACCCAGCATCCACCTGACTTCCTTCCTGATCTGTGGCATGCAGCATTTACTAGATGCCAACTCTGTGCCAGGCACAGCACTCTCTTAACATGAAACAGTGAGATCGAGTTCTGCAGCACTGAGCTCAACCAGGTATAAAGATGGTTGGGTTTTTTATGACTTTTTCCAGCAACGTTTGCACAATAAGGGGTATGAACTGGGGTAGGGAGGGCAGGGGCTATGAAGCATTTAGAATGTGCCAGGCATATTATCAGTGCCATATCACTGAAGCCCCATGTCACAGAAGGGTAAATAATCTCTGAATGCAGAAGGGACTTGCCCAAGTCTGTACAGATGGGCAATCTGAACCCTTTTCAGACTGACTCCATAGCTGGTTCGCTTGACTGCCTAGGTTCTGCATGCTCACCGCCTGCACCCCGTCCTCCCACCGACCTTCCTCACCAGCACCAATGTCCTTTCCTCTACTACCCTAGGCTGAGCCCTCACCATGTCCTCAGGCCTCCTAGTCCTTGTCCCTTCCTCTGGCCCACCCAGACCCCTGAGGCTGGGGGTGTCCATCCATGTTTGCCTTTGTCCCCCGCAGCCTGGAGTTCCTTGGGCAATGGGCCTGGGGCTGAGGTCACTCTGAACCCCAATATCGCCCAGCACAGGGGCTGAACCTGATGCTCCCCACGGGACCTCAGGGGAAATTTGCAGAACAAATCAACACCATCCCTGACCCTTCCGTGGTTGGAGCTGAGTATGAAAAATAAGACACAAATCACTGTTGATTTATCACTTCTTTCCCTCTACCTGAGTTCCAAGCACAGATTGTGCTGGTGTAGGTGCCTTGCTGGGGGGGTGGAGTCTTGCCTGGCTCTGGTGGGGGGGTCTCCTTCTCTGGACCTCAGTTTCCCTGCCTTTAAAACAGCTGGGAGGGTTGTACACCTTAGTTACCGCAGTGGGGCCTTTGGGCAGGGCCAAGTCAGGATGCAGGGTCAAAGGCCAGTTGTGGCGGATGTCCCTGCCCTGGGAGGAGAGAGTGGGCAGGAAGCAGGCAGGCTGGGCCTCACGATCCTGTTCCCACACTGGACAGACAGGGCCCAGAACCGGTACTTTGCCGTAGGGTCCCTGAGGGTCAGCCTGGCCCAAGACCCATGCTATCTGGCCTACTGAAGTGGAAAAGCACTCTGGGTAAGTTGAGTCCTCACGCTTCCTTGCCTCTGTTCCCACGGCGGTCTGACTTCTGCTCTGAACCTCGGAGCTTGGGTTCTGTGCCCATCCTTTAGAAGGCCACATTTGCCCCATTTCATAGATGAGACGACTGAGAGGTCAGAGAGAGGCAGCGACATGCCCCAAGTCACAAAGCTAGAAAACAGTCCAGCCTGGATTTGAGCCAAAGTCCACCCCCATGGGCAGCTTTGTGGAAAAACAAGAACAGAATGAAAATCCAGCTGGAGGCTAGAGAACCTGTCCCTGCCTCTTTGGCCAGACAGCTGGCCGGAAGCTTTCAGGCGCCTTCCCCTTTAAATTTGTGTCTGCCTTGGGAGATGGTGCTGTATCAGTCACTCACACTTCAGTGAAAATCAAATCTATAAATTTGTTTTTCTCTAAATCCCTAGTTAGGCCCCTCACAATGAGGGCTAAAAGCTGGATGGAAGCCAGTAGCCCAGGGCCATTCCAAGATGGGAATCTCTTTGTCAGAGGCAGGCGCAGGGCAGTGTGTCAGGGAGAACCGGGTGGGGCTGGCCTGTGCATGCTCACAGGTGCCTAGGACAGCCCCAAGGCGCAGGGGGGATGGGGAGGCCCGGGGAAGTAGGGCGGGGCAGGAAATAATCTCATATTTATTGAGTGCTTACTCTGCCCCAGGTGCCTGGACAACGGCTCCCCCTGCGTAGCCACCTCTGATCCTGTGGCAGTCGGAGTCACCACGGTCGCTTCCCCATCTCACGCATGCAGTCAACGGGGCTCAGAGAGGGGAAGGTGTTTGCTCCATGGCTCAGTGACTGAGCTGTGAACAGGCCTGTCTGAGCTCAGAGCCTCCTTTTTTACCAGCCTGTCTCCTGGGTTGGGCAGGGCTGGGCACTTGGTGTCACCATCCTGGGCAGCTCCTGGGCCTTTTCTGAGACCCTGATGCTCCTGAAGGCTTGGTGGTTGAGCTGGGGCACGTGGATGAGCCCCATGGCCGGCAGGGTGCTATGGAGGAGACAGGACTCTTTCCATGCTCCCACTGGCTGCTCTGGCCCGCAGACAGACAACTGGCTTTGGCTTTGGCCCGAGCTGTGGTCTTGGCACGGCTCAGCCCAGGCCTCTGCCCATTGCCCTGCCCCCACTCACTCTCTGATACATCACTATTGCTGGAGACTGCTGGGAATCTCCTTCACAAAGCTTGGTCCAGGGCCTCTGCCTGCCGTGGGCGCCACTGCCTTCTCCCACCAGGGTCACAGCAGGTGAGGCCGGGGCACCCCAAATACACAGAGACACATGGAGATTCTCAGGTTCACCCTCAAATCTCCAGCCACCCTGGTCCCCAGACCCTCACCCAGCTGCCCCTGCAGCAGGTCACATACCCACACTTGGCCACTCTCCTGGGCCATCACCAATGTGGTCCCTCACCTTCACCATCTTGTCACACCTGGGTATGTCCTGACATGGGGACAGGGTCACCCATACACACGGCTCCGCACTGCCACCCTCACCTTGACACACACGCGTGCACACACACACACACCAGAGAGCCAGACAAGCTCACGTGTGCCAACACACAGCCACCTTGATGCACACACACACTCACCCTGACACATGCACATTCCATTGCCGTCACGCCAACTTTTGCTCAAGTACACACACAGCCAGGCTCTGTCCCATACCCACAAGCCCCTGTTGATGCCACCAACGCACACACAGACCCACAAACATGCCCGTGGTCTTCACACCCACTTTCCAGCAACCACACACTCGCGCCTCTCTGCACACATTCTCTTGGCCTCTGCACACTCCCCTGAGCCAAAACACACACCACGCACGCACGCATGGCATATGTGTGTATACAGAAATGCTCCAAACCCACAAATACACCTACAGGCACGTACGGCATCCCCCAAACACCCCGTCTAGTACACCTCCCCGACGCTGATCCTCTCATCACAGCACACTGCACACACACTCGCGTTTGCACACACACACCTGGTACATACAAACACCCCCCTCTCTGTCTCATGCACTTTGCTTCCCTGGCCTTGCTGGAGGTGGGCCCCTTTGTCCCTCTGCCTCCCAGCCCAAAGACTCTTGGCAAGACCATGATCCCCTCACTCATTCTCAGCCACAGCATCACCACATCCCCCACCAGCCTTCAGACGCCAAGTAGTCTTGCCTTCTAGGCCTGGGAACCAGCTCAGAGAGGTCGCTGGGCATCCCGGCGCAGCCCAGTGAGGGCACCTCACCTGTTTGCACTTCTCCTCAGCGGCTTTCTTATCCGACTCGGCCTGCTCCGCCCGGTCTATGGCATTCTCCTTGTCCAGCTTCAGCATTTGCATCTTCTTCTTGATGGCCTCCATGATTGGGCGGTGGGGTGCAGGTGTGCAGGGGCTGTGCGGGGGCTGAGTGAGCAGCCGGGTGGGGCACAGGCCCTTATAGCTGCTCGGGGTGTGCCGCCCTGCTGCCGGGCGAGTCTTGGAGGAGCCCCAAGCCCAGGCCGGCTGGGCCAGCCACCACTCGCTTGCTCAGGAGGACTTGGCCAGCTCACCCGCTACCCGGCAGCCCTTGCCTTATTTGGGCCTAGGATTTTCTCAAAGGGAAAAAAAAGAGGCCCAACCCGTTTCCATTTTTAACCTGGTGGCACAGGCTGTATGTCGGTATGTGGCACAGTGCTGGCTGGGGAGGACCCTGGTGGCCTGCAGGCTGGCCTCGATTTCCCCTGGCAGTGGCTGGGTGGGTCTCAGAGGGCTTGTGAATGAGTGCAGGGTAGGGGGCAGGTGGGCTGGGGGGGTCCTGACCTCCCTCCTCCTCCAGGTACTGGGGTCAGGACCCCATCCCAACTCCTGCTCCTGCCCCAGGGGACTCCTTCTGGAGAGTTTCTGTCATCTCCTCTCTCTCCCTGTCGGTGATTGTCTCTGTGTCCCCCTCCATCTCCCTCTCTCTGTCTCCCCATCTCTTGTGGTCTGTTTCTCTTGGACTCTCCCTGTATCTCTGTCTCTCTCCCCATCTGTCCATGGCTCTGCCTCTCTCCCTTGCCCCTTAGCGCCCCTGGATCCCGTCACCGCGGTGAGATTGACTGGGGCCATCTCTCAGAAATTCTTGGAAACCAAGCCAGGCCCTCGGTAGACCAAGCCCTGATGCTCTCCTCAGACCTCGTGCCCTTGCTTCTGGCTCTGAAGCCTGCTGTCCCCAGCATCTGTGGAAACAGGAAGTGGCCTTTGCACCTCAGTTTCTCCCTCAAGATGGCTGCCCACTGCCTGGTCCTCAGTGTGGGGCTCCCAGCTCCTTCTCTGCAGGGCCTCCACTTTCCCACCTCAGGGCCTTTGCACGCACTGTGCCCCTACCTCCCTGCTGCTTGCTCTTTCCCGCTGCAGCTGGCACAGGATCCTCTGCCTTCAGAAAGGTCTATTCACTCTATCACTCACCTCGCAGACACAGAGCGCCCCTCACGGCCTGAGCCCCAGCAGCTCATGCTCAGCACTTGGAGCTGCTCCTGTTATTGTTTCATCCTAGTTTGGACTGTGAGGTGCTTTGGGCAGGCCTGTGCCTCGCTCTCTGCATGGCTGGTCCCCAGAAGATCAGAAAGTCCTTGTTAATTAAGATGAACAATTCCTGCCATGGCGGGAGTGTGGGTGACATAGGTGAATGGGATAAAGAAGCACAAGCTTCTAATTATAAAATAAGTTACGGGCAGTGACGGCACAGAGAATATAGTCAATGATACTATAACGTATTTGTTTACTGACAGATGGTAACAGCACCTACTATGGGGAGCACTTCCTAGTGTGTATAATTGTTGAATCACTAAGCTGCACACCTGAATCCAATGTAATATTGTATTTTGACCGTACTTCAATTTTTTAAAAAGAATGAAAAAATAAAGACTGGAAAAAAATAAAATGAATAACCCCCCTATACACTCATTCTCTCACACCCATTTACACACACACACTTCTCTAGTGAGGAAACATTTATTCATCCTTCAAAGCCCAGATCAGATGGCTTTTCCTCCAGGAAGCCCTCCTGGACCCCCAGACCAACTTCAAGACTTCAGTGGGGGTGGAGTAGAGCTATTGAGGCTTCTGGTTTTCCTGTCCAAGGCTGCAGAGGATGTAGGATAAAGAGAGAGACTGGACAGTGGCCAGTTCAGCCGGGAAGAGTGGCTGTCAGGCTCTGATATCAAGTTGCAAGTTCCCCTCTGTCCCCAGCCTGGTTCCTTCCCTGCCCCTTAAGTCGGCTTCCTTTTCTTTATCATCATGGAAGGCCATCAGCATGGAAGGCCAAACGGCAGCAAACTGAACATTCTGGAACCGTCCTCATGTACCAAAGACATCGGCTTCGCCCCATGCTGTCAAGGGGCTCAGCTCAGATCCTTCCTGACCTGCTTTTCCATTCCCCTTCCTTATCTAACTCCTGTCCTGCCCACACAGCCTCTGTTTCCTCGTATGACAAGGGGGGACCATCATAACTGCAGCAGGAAGGATGACAGTGGCAGTTCAGAGACTCCGGATAGGTGAGGAGGTACCGTGCCAGACGCACTGGATGTAAAGTATCTCATTTCTGCTGCCCTGAGCCCTAAGAGAGAAGGGACTGGTTTTATCCTCACTGTCTAGAGGACGAAGCTGGAGCCCAGTGTTGCCCACCCAGGGTCACCCAGCTTGTGTGTGACCCAGCTGACTCCAGAATGGAGCTGGAGAGAGGACCGAAGACCCCCAACCATTCCTTCCTGCCCCAGGTTCTCCTGTCCTCTGTCTCAGGCTGAGTCATCAGAGGTCAGCTCCCTCCACTCCCTGCTGCCCCTGGGGGTCCCTGGAACCAGCCTCAGCGCAGGTGGTGTGGTTAATTCCAGGCCTGACGCACCAGCTATCTAAAGGGACCCCTTCCCCAGGAGATGCCGCTTGCTCAGCGGCCTTGAAGGGTAGAACCTTCTTCTTGGAATGTGGCCTCTTGCTCAGGGAGCTCCCGGAGACAGAGGTGGAATCTGAGGTCGAGGAGGGGAGAAGCAGCTAGGAGTGGTGTTAGGACCCAGCTGTGCCCCCTGCCCTCTGCCCTGCAGCCTGAGGCCTGGAGTTCTGCCTTGTCTGTGTATCTGCCCCGGGGACACCCCGGGGGTCCTGGCCAGGGCTGGAGGGGCCACCCGGAGCCCCTGGCCCAGCTGTCCAGGCTGTGGGGCAGGAGGCTGCCATTTACAGCTGCGGAGGAGTGAGCTCCCCTACCACCCTGTAACTCTCCAACGGGGGGCTTCTGAGGACAGGGGTGCGGGTCGAGCTCCCCATTAGCGTCCTGGCCACCTTACAGCCATGAGACTCAGGGTTGTGTATCAAGCATCTGCTACATGCCAGGCACGGCAGGGACCTGGAGACTCAGCGGTGGACGTGACTCAGACCAGTGGGGCCGCAGGATCCATGACAGCAATGGTAGACCTTATCAGGATAGGGCAAACCGCCATTTTAGGTTGTGCTTCCCCAGAAGCAGACCCTGAGACAAGAATTCAAGGGCAAGTCATTTATTTGGGAGGTAATCCAAGGAGACACGGGCAGGGTGCGGGGAAGTGAAACTGGGAAGGGAAGGAGGGCAGTAGAAGCTGTTCCATGAAGCCAGTGACTGCTCTGGCCAACAGGAGCGCAGTCCCACCAGGGGCCTCCGGGGGCAGCAGAGAGCACACTCCTCAGCGTAGGAGCGCAGGAATGTGGGAGCCGGGCTCCCACCCAAATTTGTCTTCATTGGTTGAAGGCTGCTCCCGGTGGCCATGGTGGGGAAGGCGTTGGTTCACTTCTGGCCTGCCCCTGCATGGCCACACGAGTTTCATCAACTGGAGACCTGGTAAGTCTGGGGTGGAAGTCATGGAGGGCTTCCTTGAGGAGGCGGCAATTGAGGTGTAGCCTGAAAGAGAACCCAGACAAGGGTGGGGTGGGGGTGGCAAAAAGAGGTGTTGCCGATGCGAAGACCACGGGTGGGAGGGACTGAGAGGAGACCGAGTGCACCTAACCGTGGAGATCTGGGCAGGGAGACTGTGGGTGGGGGATGGTGAGGACGTAAGGATCACTGTCTGATGGAGGAGAGTATGGGGGTATCCCCCATAATGGGTCCCTGGGGTTTGAGGCATGCAGGACACCCACGGGGCCAGAGTGAATTTATCGAGTACTGGTGGAAAAGAGCAAAGATTCCCATCTTGCGTCCTACGGGTCTTGCTCATTGAGTAATAAATACTATGACTGCAATGATAACCCAATGGGACTGGCTGAGGCTGACGCAGAAGATGGGCTGTGGGGGTCACACGGGTGTCAGGGCTGGGGGGTGGGGGAAGGGGGCGGCACTGACCTTCGCCTAGCTCCTTGTATGGTAAGTACTTGGGGGCCCCCAGCAAGGAAGTTACTTGCTAAGGTCACACAGTGGCACCTGCGAAGCAGGATCTGAGTCCCGTCTGATTCCCTGGGTCCGGATGCCACCACGGCTCCCGCCCTGCTGCTGGCTTAGGTCAGTGTGTGGAGGGGAGAGCCAAGGACTCAGGGTCCCTCCCGGAATCTCTGGGACAGTCTCCCGGGGAATTGTGGGTTGCAGTGCTCAGTGTCGAAAAACGGGCGTGACCACAAGCTCTGCAGGATCATCATGATAATTAATAATAATTGTAGTTAACACTGATGTGTCCTTCAGCCGGCCCACACAATTCTAAGCGCCTTGCCTATATAAGCAAGTATATTAATTTTCACAATAACCTTATGAAATAGGGCCATTATTATTCCGATTTTACAGCAGGAGAAACTGGGGCACAGAGAGATCAAGGTACTTGCTCAAGATCACACAGCTAAAAAGTGGCAGGACCAGGATGTGGACGTGGGTTGTCTGGCTCTAGACCCTCCATACTGAACCACTTACACTATGTTCTGAGCAGCCTTTGTACTTGGCCTGCAGCCCAAATCATACTCATGTATGACAACCACCGCCCACTGGGTGCCAGTGCTATCGTTCTTGGGAGATGTGACTCCATGAGCCTCTGGCATTTCTGTATAACTCATAAGCAGGGGCGTGGACAGCTTTTGTTCTGGCTGTCTTTTTAAGGATGTTTGTATAGTGAACAGCCATGGAAGAGAGTTTCTTCCTGTGGAGTAGAGGGCAGGTTTATTTGCTGTCCATATAATAAAGATAATGCTCTGAGATTAAGGTTTGCAGTCCACTAGAAAAGACTGGGACTTCTCAGCTTGCAGTTCCTCAGCCGTGACGCTAACCCAATGTCTAGCACCTGTTTGGGTTCACCTGCATTGTCCCATGGGACTTGGGAGGTGGTTCCTTCTGCTGACATGCTGCAGGTAATAAAGTCCTTTGTCTCTGACTGGAGTCTCATGTCTTCTGCCAGCAGCCACGATTGTGGTAGTTTAAACAGCCTGCAAGTAGAGTAAAACCCCAGACCCTTCATAGTTATTGGCATCTATTTGCTCTGCCTGTGATGCTATCTGTCAGCAATGTGTCTCTCCTGAGATCCTGGATTTCATCTGTTTAGGTCCTATCTGCTGCTGCCTTTCGGGCCTGGTGCAGAGTGAAAGCATGTCTCTTTTGAGGCTGATTTCTCAGCCTTGGCACTACTGGTATTTGGAGCCAGCTCATTCTCTGTAGTATAAGGGTGCCCTGTGCAGTATAGGATATTAACAGCATCCCTTGTCTCTACCCCTTGGATGCTATTAGCAGCCCACCCACAGTCGTGACAACCAGAAATGACTCCATAGCACATTGCCAAATGTCCCCTAGAGAGCAGGCTAAATTGTCCACCTCGTTGAGAACCACTCCTTTTAGAAAGGATCAATATTTTGGGCACCCAGCAAAGCTGCCTTCTTCGGCTTAGGGAGTCTGTTTTTCTGAAGAATCCCTCTATGCTCTGATTTATGTGGAAATGATTCCTAAGATACCCTCAGTTTGAACATTGGCATACTGGAATTCCTGGGTCTTTGAAAGAATTAACCATCAAAAGCAACAATGACAGTGTACGTCCATGTTCACAGCAGCCAAAAGGCGGAAGCAATGCAGGTGTCCACCGACGGGTGAATGGAAAAACTAGTGTGTCTCATACATGCAATGGAATATTAATATTTTTCAACCTTAAAAAAAGGACATTCTGACACATGTTACAGCATGGATGAATCTTGAAAACATCATGCTCAGTGAAATAAGCCATTCACAAATGCACAAATACTGTTCAGTCCTACTTACATGTGGTACCTAGGGAAGTAAAATTCATGAAGACAGAAAGTAGAATGCTGGGTGCTGCGGTGGGGGAAGGGGGTGAGGAGTTAGTATTTAATGGGGACAGAGTTCCAGGTGTACAAGGTGAACAGCGTTCCAGACGTGGATGGTGCTGAAGGGTACACAGCGATGTGCATGTACTTAATATAAAATGCCATTGAACTGAACCACTTAAAAATGGGTAAGATGGTAAATTGCATGTTTTGTGCATTTTACCACAATTTAGAGAAAAAAAATGATAGTAACAACAATTGCATTTGTTGAGTACTATGTGTCAGGTACCTAGTGTTTTGTGCTGTCTCAGGGTTTAAAAACTACAGTCATTCCTACATGACCTCTACTTTTTGTGTTATTTTGAGTTTCCCAAAATGTAGGCCCCAAAACAAGGATTTGTGGGAGGTGGTCCTGGAAGCGTAGTGAGAGAGTAGAGAAAGAAGACAGGAAGGGCAGGTGCATTCATGAATGGGCTACCATGGTGGGCAACTGGGCTTGGTTCCCACTGGGATCTTCTGAACGACTTCTAACCTCTCCTCTGAAAACACTTTGGAGACATCCAGCAGAAGGGCCAGGGAGGCCGGGGATGGTTGCCCACCAGCCCTTGACCTTAAATGGATGGTGGCTACCCTCTGGATGTGAACACCTTGGCGCTTCCAGGCTGACCCGTGCCGGCCCAAGACCCCTGCACTGGAAGTCACTGGTATGTAAGGGAAACTGGAAGTAGGCAGTGAGTGCCTTGAAGGAATATGGGGTGGGGCCATCAACACCTAAGGCCATGTCTATGTACCAAAGGTACTGTTATTTACTTGATATTTTTTCCGTTAAAACAATCATTGAAAAAAAGTCTCACTAAAATTCATATGTAACCACAAAAGACCCCGAATAGCCAAAGCAATCCTGAGAAGGAAGAATAAAGCAGGAAGGATCTCGCTTCCCAACTTCAAGATCTACTACAAAGCCACCATAATCAAGACAATTTGGTACTGGCACAAGAACAGACCCACAGACCAGTGGAACAGAATAGAGACTCCAGATATTAACCCAAACATACATGGTCAATTAATATATGATAAAGGAGCCATGGACATACAATAGGGAAATGACAGCCTCTTCAACAGCTGGTGTTGGCAAAACTGTACAGCTACATGTAAGAGAATGAAATTGGATCATTGTCTAAACCCATACACAAAAGTAAATTCGAAATGGATAAAAGACCTGAATGTAAGCCATTAAACCATAAAACTCTTAGAAAACAACATTGGCAAAAAATTTGACATGAACATGAGTGACTTCTTCATGAACATATCTCCCAGGGCAAGGGAAACAAAAGCAAAAATGAACAAGTGGGACTACATCAAAATGAAAAGCTTCTGTACAGCAAAAGACACCACCAATACAACAAAAAGGTATCCTACAGAATGGGAGAATATATTTGTAAATGACAGATCCGATAAAGGGTTGACATCCAAAATATATAAAGAGCTCACACACCTCAACAAACAAAAATCAAATAATCCAATTAAAAAATGGGCAGAGGAGCTGAATAGACAGTTCTCTAAAGAAGAAATTCGGATGGCCAACAGACACATGAAACGATGTTCCACATCGCTTGTCATCAGAGAAATGCAAATTAAAAACAGAATGAGATATCACCTCACACCAGTAAGGATCACCACCATCCAAAAGACAAACAACAACAAATGTTGGTGAGGTTCTGGAGAAAGGGGAACCGTCCTACAATGCTGGTGGGAATGTAAATTAGTTCAACCATTGTGGAAAGCAGTATGGAGGTTCCTCATTAAGCTCAAAACAGAAATACCATTTGACCCAGGAATCCCACTCCTAGGAATTTACCCTAAGAATGCAGCAGCCCAGTTTGAAAAAGACAGATGCACCCCTATGTTTATCGCAGCACTATCTACAATAGCCAAGAATTGGAAGCAACCTAAGTGTCCATCAGCAGATGAATGGATAAAGAAGTGCTACATACACACAGTGGAATATTATTCAGCCATAAACAAATCCTACCATTTGCAACTACATGGATGGCGCTAGAGGGTATTATGCTCAGTGAAATAAGCTGGGTGGAGAAAGACAAGTACCAAATGATTTTACTCATATGTGGAATATAAGAACAAAGGAAAAACTGAAGGCACAAAACAGCAGTAGAATCACAGAACCCAAGAATGGACTAACAGTTACCAAAGGGAAAGGGAATGGGGAGGATGGGTAGGAAGGGAGGGAGAACGGGGGGAAGAAGAAAGAGGGCCTTATGATTACCATGTATAATGTCAGGGGGGGGCACGGGGAGGGCTGTACAACACAGGGAAGACAAGTAGTGATTTTACAGCATCTTACTATGCTGACGGACAGTGACTGTAATGGGGTTTGTGCAGGGGACTTGGTGATGGGGGAAGTCTAGTAAACATAACGTTCCTCATGTAATTGTAGATTGTAGATTAATGATACCAAAAAAAAACCCCCAAAAAACAAAAAACACACAACAACAAAAAAGCAGGTGTTGCACTACTTGTGCAACAAAATTGACATCAAAACAAAGAAAGTAACAAGAGATAAAGAAGGACATTACGGAATGGTAATGGCAGCAGTCCAACAAGAGGATATAATCATTATGAATACATGTGCACCCAACACAGGGAGCATCGATACATGTGAAACAAATACTAACCGAATAAAAGGGGGAAATAGAATGCAATGCATTCATTCTAGGAGACTTCAACACACCACTATCTGAAAGGTCAGATCCACCAGACAATAAGTAAGGACACAGAGGCACTGAACAAGACACCAGAAACAGATGGACCTGACAGACATCTACGGAACTCTACACCCAAAAAGCAGCAGGATACACATTCTTCTCAAGTGCACACGGAACATTTTCCAGAATAGACCACATTACTAGGCCACAAAAGGAGCCTCAGTAAATTAAAAAAGACTGAAATTCTACCAAGCAACTTCTCAGATCAAAAAGCAATAAAACTAGAAATAAATTATACAAAGAAAACAAAAAGGCTCACAAACACATGGAGGCTTAATGACATGCTGCTAAATAATCAATGGATCAATGACCAAATTAAAACAGAGATTAAGCAATATATGGAGACCAACAAATGACAACAACAGCACAAAGCCCCAACTTCTGTGGGACGCAGTGAAAGCAGTTCGAAGATTAAAGTATACAGCAATCCAGGCCTATTTAAGGAAGGAAGAACAATCTCAAATGAAGAGTCTAAAGTCACAATTATTGAAACTGGAAAAAGAACAACAAATGAGGCCCAAAGTCAGCACAAGGAGGGACATAATAAAGATCAGAGAAGAAATAAATAAAATTGAGAAGAATAAAAGAATAGAAAAAAAAAATCAATGAAACCAAGAGCTGGTTCTTTGAGAAAATAAACAAAATAGATAAACCCCTAGCCAGACTTATTAAGAGAAAATGAGAGTCTACACACATAAACAGAATCAGAAATGAGAAAAGAAAAATCACGACAGACCCCACAGAAATACAAAGAATTATTAGAGAATACTATGAAACTCTATATGCTAACAAACTGGATAACCAAGAAAAAGTGGAGAACTTCCTAGAAAAATGCAATCTCCAAGACTGACCCAGGAAGAAATAGAAAACCTAAGCAGACCAATTATCAGCAAAACGAAACTGAATCGGTAATCAAAAACCTGCCCAAGAACAAAACCCCCGGGCCAGACGGATTGACCGCTGAATTCTATCAGACATGTAGAGAAGACATAATACACACTCTCCTTAAAGTTTTCCAAAAAATAGAAGAGGACGGAATACTTCGAAACTCACTCTATGAAGCCAGCATCACTCTAATACCAAAACCAGGCAAAGACCCCACAGAGAAGAAAATTACAGACCAATATCCCTGATGAACATAGATGCAAAAATACTCAACAAAATATTAGCACATCAAATTCAAAAATACATCAAGAGGATCACACACCATGATCAAGTGGGATTCGTCTCAGGAATGCAAGGATGGTACAACATTTGAAAATCCATCAATATCATCCACCACATCAACAAAAAGGAGGACAAAAACCATAGGATCATCTCCATACACGCTGAAAAACCATTTGACAAAACTCAACATCCATTCATGATAAAAACTCTCAAAAAAATGGGTATAGAAGGCAAGTACCTCAACATAATGAAGGCCATATATGACAAGCCCACAGCTAACATCATACTTAACAGCGAGAAGCTGAAAGTTTTTCCTCTGAGATCGGGAACAAGACAGGGATGCCCACTCTCCCCACTGTTATTCAACATAGTACTGGAGGTCCTAGCCACGGCAATCAGACAAAACAAAGAAATACAAGGCACCCAGATTGGTAAAGAAGAAGTCAAACTCTCACTATTTGCAGATGACATGATATTGTACATAAAAAACCCTAAAGGCTCCACTCCAATACTACTAGAACTAACATCTGAATTCAGCAGAGCTGCAGGATACAAAATTAATACACAGAAATCTGTGGCTTTCCTATACACTAATGATGAATGAGCAGAAAGAGAAATCAGGAAAACAATTCCATTCACAATTGCGTCAAAAAGAATAAAATACCTAGGAATAAACCTAACGAAGGAAGTGAAAGACCTACTATACCCTGAAATCTACAAGACACTCTAAACAGAAATTAGAGAGGACACTAACAAATGGAAAGTTATCCCATGCTCTTGTGTAGGAAGAATTAATATTGTCAAAATGGCCATCCTGCCTAAAGCAATCTATAGATTCAATGCAATTGCTTTCAAAATGCCAACAGCATTCTTCAACAAACTGGAACAAATAGTTCAAAAATTCATATGGAGCCACGAAAGACCCAGACTAGCCAAAGCAATCCTGAGAAGGAAGAATAAAGCAAGGGGGATCTTGCTTCCCAACTTCAAGCTCTACTACAAAGCCACAGTAATCAAGACAAGCATGTGCAAAGGCTCTGAGGTGGGAGTGAGCCTGATGTGCCTGAGGACCCATGAGGAAGCTGATGTGGCTGCAGTAAGGTGAGCAGGTGGACATGGCAGGAGCCGGGTGGGAAGGGCAGAGGGAGGGCAGTGGGAGTGGGTTTAGGCTGCAGTGACACCAGATTACACGACTGTCACAAAGATCCATCCTGGGGGTGCATCAGTACAGAGACTGCCGCACCCTATGGCCCATTCTCAAACCTCTGGCATGTCTTCTAGGCTCTGCTTCAGGCCCCAGGGACCTGACCTGCTACCGGGTGTTCAGCGCTGGTTACGAATGCTCCTGGCAGTATGAGGGTCCTGCGGCCGGGGTCAGTCACTTCCGGAGGTGCTGGTGAGGACCCCATCCCATTCCCCACACTCACCCCCATCTCATCCTTGCTCCTGGCTCCGTGACCCTGCTCTCTGACGTGTGACTTTGGCAGGGTCCTGGCCCCTTCCTGGGGCTCAGTATCTTATGTGAGAAGGGAAGGTTGGGGCCCTGTATTTTGGGGGCCCTGTATTCAGTGTGAGTGGGCATCCGTGTTGGGTGGCAGTTAGGGTCCCTCTAGCCCTTCCTTCATCACCCCCTCACTTATTCATCCATTTGTCCACCCATTCATCCATCCATTCATTTCTTCCTTCCCTCTGTGGCAGCCCATGCTGGGAGATTCTGGGGGTCCTCAAGCCCCTCAGTCCCAGGATGATTCCCCGGGGAACCCCCAGGCTGGGAAGGGGGAGTAGAAGGGGCAAGAAAGGATGCTGGGATGTGATGCACACTGCTGTGGCTGCTGAGACACTCTGGGGTCCACTAGGACCCCCAGACTCAGCACCAACATCCTCCTTCCCACAGCCTCAGGCCTGGGTGCTGCTGCTACTTCGCCGCAGGATCAGCCACCAAGCTGCAGTTCTCCGACCAGGATGGGGTATCCGTGCTCTATGCTGTCACGCTCTGCGTGGAATCCCGGGCCGCGAACCGGACAGAGAAGTCGCCTGAGGTCACCCTGAAGCTTTATAGCTTGGGTCAGCTCCCTGTTCTCCTCTTTTCGGCCCCCACTTCCTCACCCAGAGAGGCCTCTGGTTTCCAAGCCTAGACCTTGGGGGATTCTGGCAAGGAGCTTGATAATGCCAACCATTTTCACATCACACACTGTTGCGTGGCATGGCAGAGTCTTGCACAGTCCCCCAATCCCCAGCTGCTGGACATTTGGATTACTTGTTTTCTCCCTGATACTGAAATGCTGCCACCAGGACCCCGTTACGCCTTTAATATCTGTTTCCATGACTCAACCACATGCGTTTAGCATATAGTTATTGAGTTCTACTGGGTGCCATGCTGAATCACAGCAGGCATGGCCAAGGTCAATGGAGGTTGTAGCCCAGGTGGGGCTAGGATAAGGCAAGTGAGACACCCACCTTGGCCACACAATTTTAAGGGTGTGTCAAAAAAAACTCAGTTCTGTCAATATAAACAATACTGTAATGCAACATTTGAATAAGATCAAAATTAATGCAAAAAAGTCCATGAAGAACAAAATATCAAAATTTTAAATAAAGATAGGATCTTCCCCTGTATGTGTACAGCCTTGCCTCTCTTGTCTTCCCGATCCCAGCTCAGTCTCTGCCTTCACGGAGCCCAGAGTAAGGTGGGAATGATGGGCAAGGCCTGATCATGCCACATGATGGATACCGGTAGAGGGTCAAGGGGGCCTCCAGGTCATGCCGAACCCTGAATAAAAAGGACCCAGAAAGAATAAAGGTGCGGCAGTGGGCAGCTTCTAGTCAGAGGGCAAAACCTCCACAGAAATCAAGTCACTAAGCCTCTCATCAATAATTTTCAAAAGTGCCTATCTCACCACAGTGGTACCAGCGAGGAGTACCAATAGTATGCAGATTTTCACTGTCAAAATGCTGTGTATAAATCTTGACTCTTTGGCCCATTGAATCCAAGGCTTGGATAGAAACTGTCAAGGTGTTCCTGATTCACATTTGGGGGACTCAGTTGGTTACCTGGGGCTGGGTGGGGCATGGACAGTTTTTCTGGAATTTGCAGAACCAGTTCATACATATGCTGGTTCCCCTCCCCAACCCCTCTTATGCTTCCAGTTAAATACGACCCTCCGCCGGAAGACATCAAGGTGTCCACGTCAGCAGGGCAGCTGTGCATGGAGTGGGAGACCCCAGCCCGCCAGGATGGGGCTGAAGTGCAGTTCCGGCACTGGACACCTGGCAGCCCTTCGAAGTTGGTAAGTTGACTCCAGGTCAGGGGGTGTGCAGAGCCCTCTCCCAGGACACCTTCACCCCTCAAATTAATTTCACCATATTTACAACCTCACCCCTTGAACCCAATCCAACTCTTGCCCCATGTCTAGCCACTGGGGTGTCTCTGATACTCAGATCTGATTGTGACCTCTCTGACTCACACACCCTCCATGGCTCCCTAGTACCTTCAGAAGGGCATTCTCATCCTTGGCTGACCCCATGTGCTCTCACCTGTCTCTTGCTTCCTCTGCGCCCCTCCTGAATGGCTGTCATTCTCTGCCCATGCCCTGGATTTCCAGAGACATTATCTTTGCACACACAGTTTCCTTCACCTGCATGCCCTCCTTTCCATCTGAGCACATGAGAATCCAGCCCACCTTCAGGGTCCAGCTTAAGGGCTACCTCTTCCAAGAAGCTACCTTCCATCCATTCCTCCCTTCCTTTTTTCTTTTTTTGAGATGTAACTGACATACAACATTACATTAGTCTCAGGTATAAAACAGATTCGATATTTGTATATGTTGTGAAATGATTACTGCAATAAGCCTAGTTAACATCCATCACCACATGTAATTACACATTTTATTTTCTTATGATGAAAACTTTTAGGATCTACTCTCCTAGAGACTTTCAAATACACAACACAGTACTGTTAACTATAGTCACGGTGCTGTACATGACAACCCGTGACTTATTTTATAACTGGAAGTTTGTACCCCTTTTGCCTCCGTTCGCCCATTTTGCCCACCCCTACTCCCCACCGCTGGCAATCATCAATTTGTTATCTGTTTCTGAAGTCGGTTTTGTTTTGCTTTTCTGTGGTTTAGATTCCACATGTAAGTGAAATCATACATATTTGTCTTTCTCTGTCTGACTTATTTCACTTAGCAAAATACCATGAAGGCCCATTCATGTGATTGCAAATGGCAAGATGTCCTTTTTTATGGCTGGATAATATTCCATTGCATAGATATATACCACTTCTTCTTTATCCATTCATCCGTTAATGGACACCTAGGTTGCTTCCATGTCTTGACTATTGTACATAATGTTGCAATGAACAGAGAGGTCCAAGATACTTTTTTGAGTGAGCTTTTGTTTCCTTCAGATAAATACCCAGAAGTGGGATTGCTGTATGGTAGGTAGCTCTGTATTTAATTTTTTGAGGAACCTCCGTGTCGTTTTCCATAGTGGCCATGCCACTTTGCATTCCCACCACCAGTGCACAGGGTCCCCTTTTCTCCACATCCTCGCCAACACTTGTTATTTCTTGTCTTTCTGGTAATAGCCATTCCTACAGGTGTGAGGTGGCATCTCACTGTGGTTCTGACTTGCATTTCCCTGATGATTAGTGATGTCGAGCATCTTTTCACATGTCTGTTGGCCACACAGATCTCTTCTTAGGATCTTCATTACTCTTCAGCTGCTCTTGATTGCCTCCTCTGCTCCCCAAGGGTAGGGCAAGCCTGGGTCCGCAAGAAACCTCAGCCCTGACCTAGTCCCCAAGGAGCCCGTGGTTTGGGAGGAACAGAGAGCCCTACCCTCTGAGTTGTGGCATCACCTCCTCCCTCAGACTGGGAGCACCTGAAGGCCAGGAAGCCAGCTTCAGGCCTTTCATCCCCCTAAGTGTGGTGTGTCTTTCTGAACCTCAGTTTCTCCACTAGGAGAGTGGGTAGAGATCAGCCAGACGCAGGCGACATGGGACCCCTGATGGGGAGAGACATCTATCTCCCTATGTTTTATTTCCAGCCCCTTGAGCACACTCTGCAGTAGTGACGCTAAACTTGGCTCTGCCCACCCCTGATACCACAGACAGACAGATTTTGCCTCCTGAAATAATTTTTTTCAGGGAAATGCAAAATAATAATTTTGCTCCTAAAATAATCCTTTTAAATAAACTTTCTAATTCTGGAATAATCTTAGATGATCAGAAACGTTACAAGGAAGTACAGAGAATTCCTGTAGAAACATCTCCCAGCTTCCCTGCGTATTCACGTCTCACATTCCTGAGTGCGTTTGTCATTGCTGAGATGAACGCTGCTACGTTGCTATCAACTAAACTCCAGAGGTTATTTGGATGTCATCTGGTTTTCCAAGAATGTCCTTTCTTGCTCCTGGATCCAATCTGTGCTTGCACATTGCATTTCACAGAGTTAATTGTTTAAAATTTCAACAGAGCTAATACCTGTCAACACCAACATGTAAAACAATATAGGAATACTGTCTCATCCTAGGGTGACTGCGGACATCAGGCTGATGCTGGCTTCGGTGAGAATAATAGTAACAACAGCTGCAGCAAGTTAGCATTCATTGAGTACCCACTGTGTGCCAGGCCCAGTGCTAAATTCTTTGTGTGCCTGTTGGCCCACCCTGTAGCTCAGTATTGAATTATTCCCATTTCACAGGTGAGGAAACAAATACGTTTTTTTTTTCTTTTTTTTCCCCTGAATAATTATTTTTTATTGAAGGGTAGTTGACACACAGTATTACATTAGTTTCAGGTGTACAACACAGTGATTCAACATTTATATACATGATAATTCTAGGTACCAGCTATCACGATACCAAGTTGTTACAATATTTTGACTATATTCCTTATGCTATACATTACATCCCGGTTACTTATTTATTTTACAATTGGAAGTGTGTATATATATATTTTTGTGTGTGTGTGTGAGGGCATCTCTCATATTTATTGATCAAATGGTTGTGAACAACAATAAAATTCTGTATAGGGGGGTCAATGCTCAATGCACAATCATTAATCCATCCCAAGCCTAATTTTTGTCAGTCTCCAATCTTCTGATGCATAACGAACAAATTCTTACATGGAGTACAAATTCTTACATAGTGAATAACTTACATGGTGAACATTACAAGGGAAGTCATCACAGAAGCTTTCGGTTTTGTTCATGCATTATGAACTATAAACAGTTCAAATATGAATATTCATTTGATTTTTATACTTGATTTATATGTGGATACCACATTTATCTCTTTATTAATATTATTTTTACTAAAATGCTGAAGTGGTAGGTAGATAAGAGATAAAGGTAGAAAACATAGTTTAGTGTTGTAAGAGAGCAAATGTAGATGATCAGGTGTGTGCCTGTAGACTATGTGTTAATCCAAGCTAGAGAAGAGCAATAAAACATCCACGTATGCAGAAGATATCTCTTAGAACGGGGGGTGAGGTTTTAAGCGTCACCTCTGTTGATCCCCAATTTCTCACCTGATGAACCCCCTGCGACTGTGCCTGTCTTAGGTTGTTCCTCCCTTGAGGAATCTTACCCGTCTCTGGCTAACCAGTCATCTTCCGGGGCTATACAGGGAAATGTAAAGTTGGTAAGTGAGAGAGAAGCCTTATTGTTTGAAATGGTTAGCTTTTTATTTCTTTGCATATTTCTGCCCTGTAGCTTCTATGCCCAGCATTTGTCTTGAGGTATCTTTACCACTTGGAAGAATTATGATACTCGGTAAATTTGATATGAGGCACGAATTCTATTTAAGGGTTGTAATTAGGAAGGAAGAAGAAAAGCTATAGAAGTAGCAGGCGGCAGAAAACATGGGAAGATTGATTATTTCTTTGACATATCTTCTTGTAGAATAACTTCAGCATGTATACGTTTTAAGCTACTACTTAAATTGCGCACACACATTAACATAATAGGAGGATAGTTACATAACCAAAGCATACTTGTAATTACCAGCCATCTCCAGTGAAACCAAGAAAACCAGTTAGGCACCTTAGGCATTTGTGAAAACTTATCAATGATATGGTGGATATTGTCCAACTGAACTTGAACAGTCTGAGAGAAATCAGACAAAATAAAACAAACCATTCCTGGGGAATGTTCACATCCCTTATGTTCTTTTAACAGTAAATAGTCTGTAGTTGTAAGATTTTGGAGCGCTACAATTTGCCCTTCTCCTAATTCTTGATTGAGTTCCAACAGTATAGATCCAGTCAAATTTGTTGTTTTACTGTATGCACAGGCCAGCTTAGATATCCTCTTCCTCATTCCCATGGCAAGTCCAGGAACTGGTGGGATGAGTGCATCTACAGCTATAGCAGTGCCTGGATCTTTCTTGGGGTTTTTTTATGATCATCTTCTGGTATGAGTCTTCCCAAGAGTGCTGATGTTGGAAGTTCTTTTTCATATCATATCTTAGTTCATTTTCAGGATAGCCCAACTAGGCTTTGATCCTCTGTATAAACACAAACAGATCCTTTGCCTACACTTTTATATGCCCTTTATACCCTTGTGTAGAACTCATTGGAGGTTACCACACAGGAACTGCCCTTTTTTTTTTTTCGTATCACTAATCTACACTTACATGACGAATATTATGTTTATTACTAGGCTCTCCCCTATACCAGGCCCCCCTGTAAACCCCTTTACAGTCACTGTCCATCAGCATAGCAAAATGTTGTAGAATCACTACGTGCCTTCTCTGTGTTGTACAGCCCTCCCTTTTCTCCTGCCCCCCCATGCATGCTAATCTTAATACCCCCCTACTTCTCCCCCCACCTTATACCACCCTACCCACCCATCCTCCCCAGTCCCTTTCCCTTTGGTACGTGTTAGTCCATTCTTGAGTTCTGTGATTCTGCTGCTGTTTTGTTCCTTCAGTTTTTCCTTTGTTCTTATATTCCACAGATAAGTGAAATCATTTGGTATTTCTCTTTCTCCGCTTGGCTTGTTTCACTGAGCATAATACGTTCCAGCTCCATCCATGTTGCCACAAATGGTTGGATTTGCCCTTTTCATATGGCTGAGTAGTATTCCATTGTGTATATGTACCACCTCTTCTTTATCCATTCATCTATCGACGGACATTTACATTGCTTCCAATTCTTGGCTATTGTAAATAGTGCTGCGATAAACATAGGGGTGCACTGATCTTTCTCATACTTGATTGCCGCATTCTTAGGGTAAATTCCTAGGAGTGCAATTCCTGGGTCAAATGGTAGGTCTGTTTTGAGCATTTTGATGTACCTCCATACTGCTTTCCACAATGGTTGAACTAACTTGCATTCCCACCAGCAGTGTAGGAGGGTTCCCCTTTCTCCACAGCCTCGCCAACATTTGTTGTTCTCTGTCTATTGGATGGCAGCCGTACTTACTGGTGTGAGGTGATACTTCATTGTAGTTTTAATTTGCATTTCGCTGATAATTAGAGATGTGGAGCATGTTTTCATGTGTCTGTTGGCCATCTGTATTTCTTTTTTTGGAGAACCGTCTGTTCAGTTCCTCTGCCCATTTTTTAATTGGATTATTTGTTTTTTGTTTGTTGAGGCGTGTGAGCTCTTTATATATTCTGGACATCAAGCCTTTATCGGATGTGTCATTTTTAAATATATTCTCCCATACTGTAGGGTTCCTTTTTGTTCTATTGATGGTGTCTTTTGCTGTACAGAAGCTTTTCAGCTTAATATAGTCCCACTTATTCATTTTTGCTGTTGTTTCCCTTGCCCGGGGAGATATGTTCAAGAAGAGGTCACTCATGTTTATGTCTAAGAGGTTTTTGCCTATGTTTTCTTCCAAGAGTTTAATGCTTTCATGACTTACATTCAGGTCTTTGATCCATTTTGAGTTTACTTTTGTATATGGGGTTAGACAATGGTCCAGTTTCATTCTCCTACACGTAGCTGTCCAGTTTTGCCAGCACCATCTGTTGAAGAGACTGTCATTTTGCCATTGTATGTCCATGGCTCCTTTATCAAATATTAATTGACCATATATGTCTGGGTTAATGTCTGGATTCTCTAGTCTGTTCCATTGGTCTGTGGCTCTGCTCTTGTGCCAGTACCAAATTGTCTTGATTACTATGGCTTTATAGTAGAGCTTGAAGTTGGGGAGTGAGATCCCCCCTACTTTATTCTTCTTTCTCAGGATTGCTTCGGATATTTGGGGTCTTTGGTGTTTCCATATGAATTTTTGAATTATTTGTTCCAGTTCATTGAAGAATGTTGCTGGTAGTTTCATAGGGATTGCATCAAATCTGTATATTGCTTTGGGCAGGATGGCCATTTTGACGATATTAATTCTTCCTAGCCACAAGCATGGGATGAGTTTCCATCTGTTAGTGTCCCCTTTAATTTCTCTTAAGAGTGACTTGTAGTTTTCAGAGTATAAGTCTTTCACTTCTTTGGTTAGGTTTATTCCTAGGTATTTTATTTTTTTTGATGCAATTGTGAATGGAGTTGTTTTCCTGATTTCTCTGTTGGTTCATTGTTAGTGTATAGGAAAGCCACAGATTTCTGTGTGTTGATTTTGTATCCTGCAACTTTGCTGTATTCTGGTATCAGTTCTAGTAGTTTTGGGGTGGAGTCTTTAGGGTTTTTTATGTACAGTATCATGTCATCTGCAAATAGTGACAGTTTAACTTCTCCTTTACCAATCTGGATTCCTTGTATTTCTTTGTTTTGTCTGATTGCCGTGGCTAGGACCTCCAGTACTATGTTACATAACAGTGGGGAGAGTGGGCATCCCTGTCTAGTTCCCGATCTCAGAGGAAATGCTTTCAGCTTCTCGCTGTTCAATATAATGTTGGCTGTGGGTTTTTCATAGATGGCCTTTATTATGTTGAAGTACTTGCCCTCTATTCCCATTTTGTTGAGAGTTTTTATCATGAATGGATGTTGAACTTTGTCAAATGCTTTTTCAGCATCTATGGATATGATCATGTCGTTTTTGTCTTTCTTTTTGTTGATGTGGTGGATGATGTTGATGGACTTTCGAATGTTGTGCCATCCTTGCATCCCTGGGATGAATCCCACTTGGTCATGGTGAACGATCCTTTTGATGTATTTTTGAATTCGGTTCGCTAAAATTTTGTTGAGTATTTTTGCATCTATGTTCATCAGGGATATTGGTCTGTAGTTTTTTTTTTGGTGGTGTCTTTGCCTGGTTTTGGTATTAGGGTGATGTTAGCTTCATAGAATGAGTTTGGGAGTATCCCCTCCTCTTCTTTTTTTTGGAAAACTTTAAGGAGAATGGGTATTATGTCTTCCCTGTATGTCTGATAAAATTCCGAGGTAAATCCATCTGGCCCGGGGGTTTTGTTATTTGGTAGTTTTTTGATTACCGCTTCAATTTCGTTGCTGGAAATTGGTGTGTTTAGATTTTCTGTTTCTTTTTGGGTCAGTCTTGGAAGGTTGTATTTTTCTAGGAAGTTGTCCATTTCTCCTAGGTTTCCCAGCTTGTTAGCATATAGGTTTTCATAGTATTCTCTAATAATTCTTTGTATTTCTGCGGGGTCCGTCGTGATTTTTCCTTTCTCGTTTCTGATACTGTTGATTTGTGTTGACTCTCTTTTCTTCTTAATAAGTCTGGCTAGAAGCTTATCTATTTTGTTTATTGTCTCGAAGAACCAGCTCTTGGTTTCATTGATTTTTGCTATTGTTTTATTCTTCTCAGTTTTATTTATTTCTTCTCTGATCTTTGCTATGTCCCTCCTTCTGCTGACCTTAGGCCTCATGTGTTCTTCTTTTTCCAATTTCGGTAATTGTGACATTAGATCATTCATTTGGGCTTGTTCTTCCTTTTTGAAATATGCTTGGATTGCTATATACTTTCCTCTTAAGACTGCTTTTGCTGTGTCCCACAGAAGTTGGGGCTTAGTGTTGTTGTCGTTTGTTTCCATATATTGCTGGATCTCCATTTTGATTTGGTCATTGATTCATTGATTATTTATAGGAGCGTGTTGTTTAGCCTCAGTGTGTTTGTGAGCCTTTTTGCTTTCTCTGAACAGTTTATTTCTAGTTTAATGCCTTTGTGGTCTGAAAAGTTGGTTGGTAGGATTTCAATCTTTTGGAATTTACTGAGGCTCTTTTTGTGGCCTAGTATGTGGTCTATTCTGGAGAATGTTCCATGTGCACTTGAGAAGAATGTGTATCCTGTTGCTTTTGGATGTAGAGTTCTGTAGATGTCTATTAGGTCCATGTGTTCTAGTGTGTTGTTCAGTGCCTCTCAGGAAACAAATTCTTAAGGGTAAGAAGCCCTTGGACAAGGTCACATCCCAGTGGGTGGCCTTCCTGGGGCTTGAACCTGGGGCAGGGACAGAAGTGTGGGATCCTTGAGGCCCCAAAAGGACAGGGCCAAACCTATTCTTGCTGTGACTCCAGGGCCCAGCACAGTTGGCAGTCACTAAGTGCATGTACACAGTTGGTACTCGGTAAGTACACGATGGCTCAATGACCAATACCAAGCCCTGGTCACATGGGGGACAGCCCCTCCGCCTGATGTTCGGCCTGTTTCTTGCCAGAGTCATGCCTCTGTCCCCTGGAGATGGATGCAGCCCAGGAATTTCAGCCACGGAGGCGGCAGCTCTCAGCGGCAGCTCCGGGAGGTCCCTGGAGTGGCTGGAGCAGCTCTGTGTGCATCCCCCCTGGTGAGAGCACCCGGAGATGCAGGAACTGGGGCGGGCATTAGAAACCGGGCGGGGGGTATTTGAAATCAGGTGGTGAGTGTTAGAAATAAGGCAGCAGGAAAAGTTAGTGAAATTCACAAAAGGTGGCAGGGCAGTGAGTGAGATTCACTCTGTAAAATGTGGCCAGTCCATATCTAAAAAGAAGACATCTCTCTGTCTTTCTCTCTTTCCATTTTGTTTGTTTGGTTTTGCTCTTTTAAAGCTACAGAGGTGTTGACAGGTGACACTGGCTGTGTCATGAAAACATTCTTTCCCAAATGGCACAAGAAGCTCGAGACGGGAATGGAGAGGTGGCCCGGGAGGGAGGGATGGATGGAGTGACTGTCATTTGCCCCCTCTGCCCTGTAATCTGGGGCCTCCTCCTACCCAAGTACATTCTCTGCTGGGAAACAACTCCAAGGGTTGTTTTCAGATTTTTAAAAACACTGTGGTAAAAAAAAGCATAACATAAAATGTACCATTTAAACCATTTTCAAATGTTCAGTTCAACAGTTTAAAATAGGTTCACATTGTTGTGGAATGGATCTCCAGGTTTTCAGATCTGGAATGCTATTTAACAATCCATGGGAATCTCGTGTTTCTTGGGAAGGAAGGTAAAGGTCCCCCAACCTAGGTCTGCAGGAGGCTGTGAGGAAGGGCACCGGCCCCAGTGTCACTGTCTTAGTGTCTCATTGCAGAAACTACCCCACAGCCTGAGGTGAATTTCTCGGTGGAGCCCCTTGGCCTGGATGGGAGAAGGCGGGTGGTCCTGCACTGGCAGGTAACAGGGCCACTACAGGGCCATGGGGTGATCTGGGGCAGTGGGGAAGGAGCCGAGAGGCTGCAGTGGAGGTGCACAGGCAGGAGACAGAGAGGGTTGAGACATGGAGGTGGCAGAACTGGGAGGCCTGCAGGTAACTCTGAAGGTAGTGGGGAGCCACGGAGCGTGTATGAGCAGGGGAAGGAGAAGGTGTTCACAGGATCTGTCTGGATGCCAGAACAGATTGTGGGGAGCTCAGGGGGAAGTCAAGGGCCAGGAAGGAGTCGACTGTGTTGGTCTGAATGGGAGATGATTTCTCTGAAGTTCCCCAAACAGTCCATTAAGTACAGTCTGACTAGCCTCATTTTACAGAAAAAGGAAACTGAGGCTCAGAGGGAAAATCTCTTGCCAGAGTCCGGGGAAAAACCACCAAATATTCCACCCCTGGCTTTGCCATAATAGATTCAGCCAGGGACCTAAGGGCTGTCAGTAAGGTCGCTGGGAAGTTCCTTTGCTTCCTGGGTTTTCTCTAATTTAAATTCCTTTTTAGGAAACATTTCTAGGCTTGAGTTAACCGGACCCAAAGATGGAAACATTTTTTTGCCCCTGGCACTCAGTGGGTTTTGCCAAATTATTTCTCCCAAAACTAATGTGCACTGGACAAGAATACCGGTTTCCCAGCAGCCTTGCCAGCATCAAGGTTTATTATTTTTCAAAATTTTGGCACAGATCATAAGCTGTGGCCTGTGGGTCGGTCTGTGTCCGTGGGCCGCTCCCTGGTATATCACAGGGACAGTGAGCACGTTCAGGTCTCCATGAGCCATCTCTGGCACTCACGACAGCTGCCCCAGTTGGAGGCTCCGGAAGGCTGCCTCAGGCCCAGCTCTGGCATGGAGGTGACCTACTACATCCACCTGCACATGCTGTCCTGGCCGTGCAAGGGCAAGGCCACGGGGATGCGGCATCTGAGGAAAGTGCTTATGCTCTCGGGCGCCGCCTACAACCTGACTGTGGTCTCCTGGAATTGCTTCGGCCCCGGCTCAAACCAGACGTGGCACATTCCTGCCCACACCAGCACAGGTGCCTCCTCCGGGTAGGAAGGGCTGCGGGGGGGCACCTCGGAGCTGAGCACCTCAGCGCGACTAGAGTGAGCTCGGTGGGGCACAAATACCTGAGGGGTGTCCAGTTTCAGAGGATGTCAAAAATCTTAATCGAGACACAGAATGTTATAACACAACGTATTTTCAAAGGCGAACTGGGAAACTACAGTTGCCAGGCTAACTGCCTGTTTTTATAAATAAAGTTTTATTGGGACCAGGGACAGGGTCAGGGTCTGGCGTGTGAGGGAGAGTCAGGCAAGTACAGGACTGGTCCTATCTTAATTTTAAAATCTTTATATTTTGTTTATTATATATATATACACACACACACGTTATATATAGGAACACATATGTTTATATTATACACATATGTACATATGTTTATACATATATTTATATAATGAAAATAAAGATTTATATTTATGTGTCTATGTAGGTAATTGACATATACATCTTATTGAGGTGAAATTTACATACCAAATTAACCATTTTAACATGTATGATTCAGTGGCATTGAGTGCACTCGCAAAATTGTATAACCCCACCTCTGGTTTGAGAGCATGCCCATCACCCCATGAGACCCCATCCCCGTGATCAGCCACCCCCCACCCCCCTCATGCAGCCCCTGGCACCCACTGATCGATCTTTCTGCTCTGTAGATTGACCCATCCTAGACATTTCATACAAATGGAATCACACACTGTGTGGCCTCATGTCTGGCTTCTTTCATTCAACATGATGCTTTTGAGGTTCATCCACACTGTAGCATGGATCACGGCTTCATTCCTTTTAGGGCCGAGTAATATCCCACTGTATGGATGGGCCATGTTTTGTTTATCTATTAATCCACCCTCAGACATTTGGGCTGCTGCCCATCACATATTCTTGCATTCCTTTGGCTTTTAAACAAATATTGCATTAAAATGGTTTTTATCCGACTTGAGTTACTCGGTGCCTCACTGGCCTTACCCTGACGGTAGCCCTGCTGCGCACCCAGCGGCTCTGGGAGGGCAGGTCTGCTACAAGGACACGATTTTCAGAGATGAGATACCTGAGGCTCAGAAAGGTAAGGTACTTCACCTTTTAGCTCCTGGCCCGGTTTGGCCCATGGCTTTGCTGTGTGACGGGCTGGTGGCTCCCCCTCTCTGAGCCTCAGTTTCTGTATTGTTGGGGTGATCACATCCCACTTTGTAGCAAAGTACGCACTCAGCAGTGGTTTGGTGCATAAAGGTGGTGCTCAGTAAACGGTAGTTGTCTTCAGAATCAGAAGCAGCACCTCCATCTCTGAGTTTGTGGCTAATGCCCTTGCTGTAGGGAGTGGGAAACATGAGCCCAGGGGATTGACTGGGAGTATCCTTGGGCCTCGAGCCTTGGCCAGCCCAGGCGGCCCGTCCTGCCCCATGCCCACCCAGCATGGTGGGGGGCAGGGCAGCCCAGCAGCACAGGGAGCACTGGTGGTGGGTGTCCTGGTGGGGAACCCATGGTCAGGCTGGAAGAGGACTCAGCTCAGTCAGACAGCTGCTGTCACCCCCTCTGTGCCCGGCCTCCAACCTGGCAGCCCCCAGCTTGGGGAGACAGCCATACACAGACACTTCTGCCCCCGTGGGCTTAGAGCTTGGCCAGAGGGTGGGATGGGGCTGCTGGGGCCTTTGGGTGGGAGAGAGTGACCCAATATCCTGATGCGCTTGCCTGTCTCCTTCCAGAACCAGGAGCTCTGAGCGTCAGGACTAGAGTGGCTGGGACCACTATGCAGTGGCCAGCCCGGGCCCAGGGCCTGACATACTACATTGAGTGGCAACCTCGGGGCTGGGACGGAAGCCTCGCTGCCTACACCCTGATCGCACCCCGGGACCGGAACCCTGCTGGCATGGGTACTGTAAAGTCGGGGTTCCTGCCTCTGCTTCTGTGCCCTCCGTTAGAGCTCCTGGTCAGCTCAGACCTGCAGGGCTGTCCATGTGGAGTGTCTGAAGCCCAGAGAGGTCTTGCCACTTGCCCCAAGTCACATAGAGGTAGGGACCACCTATGACTCATCCTCTCCTACCCATGTGGGTCTGGAGCCTCCTGCTGGGATCCTGGGGTGTCAGGGTACAGCCGCGGGCAGATTGCACTGCAGCAGGTAATGAGTCTCACATCCTAGGGTGTGTGTAAAACATTCCCCCATGGCAGAGAAGGTGGCAGCTAACAAGCTGCTGGTGGCAAATTAATGAGGCCTCTATAGGGAAATGTGGGGGCTGGGGGCACATGGCAGCCTCTCACTCTCCCATTTACTATCCTGGGTCTGGCTGGGCCCCCAGAAACTTCAACCTCAGTTTTGGCCCTCGAGGAGCTCCCATCCTGGGGAGCCAGAAATACAAACATCCACAGCCCCAAGGAGAAAGGGCTGGGCTGGACGGAGGGGGTGGGAAAAGGTTGTGGGGGGCAAGGGAAGGGATTCTGGAGGAGGGGACATTGGTGCAAGGGCTTTGAACCATGAATAGCAGTGCTCTAGGAGTTCCCGACAGATGGCACAGACAGTTCAAAGGTGCAGAGGTGGAAATACAGCCTATTTACTAGCCTGGCCCTTGCTAATCCTTCCAGCATCCCATACCTGGAGCCAAGCAGCTGGGGCGATGGGGCAGAAGACGTGTTATCACATCATGATCTTTGCCTCTGCACATCCGGAGAAGCCCACCTCGTGGTCCACAGTCTTGTATTCCTACCACTTTCGGGGCAATGGTAAGTGGCGCAAACCTGCAGGGTGGTCTCTGTGGAGGACGTGGCAGTGGTCTTGGGTATCAGGAAGAGGGACGAGCATTTAGAGGCACCATGTGTCAGGCCCTGGCCAGAAGATGGACACATAGAAGTCACCTCAGTTGATTGCTAAGACACCCCAAGCAGCATTGCACCATTTCATAGATAAGCAAACTGAGGCCAGAGAGGAGAACAGGTGATGGCGGATTCAAACCCGGTCCCACCTGACTCTGTGGCCATGTTCTCCTGGGCCTCTGGCGGGGCTGGCTGGGCGTACAGGCGGCGCTCAGCCAGCACTCTGGGAGCTGACCCCGGCAATGGCGCTGGTTGCAGCCTCAGGAGCCGGGAGCCCACAGCACGTGTCGGTGAGGAAACTCAGCCGGGACTCAGTGTCCGTGGCCTGGACGCCGTCCCCACTGAGCCTCTGCCCTGGCGCCCTGAAGGAGTATGTCATGCGCTGCCAGAATGAGGACAGCAACCAGGTGTCAGGTAAGTGAGGCAGCACGGGCCTGGCTGGGGAAGGAGGGGGTCTGGGCTTGAGCTCTGTCTTGCTGTGTGACCAGGGGACCTCACTGTACCCACTCGGGGCCTTTTCCCACCCATAAAATAAGGTGGTTGGACTCAAGGGTCTTGGCTTCCCTTTCCAGACCCCCAGAGAGGTCCCAGTGGGCAGCGGCTTAGTGCTCATGATTGCCGGGCAAATGGGTAGCAAGCCCTCACGTGCATCAGCAACTCAACTCCCACAGAGCAGAGGCAGACAGTCTCAGGAAGGCAAGAGGTGAGAATATAGGCGGGGGGGGGGTCTATCACCAGGACTTACCTCGTCCTCTCTTCCTGGGTGACACAGCCTTGCAAATACAGCCTCGCCCACCCAGCACCCACAGCCACAGGCCAGGCCACTGAGGCCGTGAGTTCGTGTCTTGCCTTCCCAGCCAGCGTCCAGCAGGAGGCAAGGCAGGACTTTGGGAGGGAGGAGGAGAGATGCTCTGGCATCAAAGACACACATCCTGCCATCAGCCTCACCATCCCTCCGTTGTTTAGAGGGCAGAAATGGGGCCAAGTGGGGGCTGGGGGCTTATTCAGGGTGGCACAGCTGGACTCAGCCCATTTGCTGAAAATCAATTTGCCAGAAAGCCAAATTGCTGAAGATCAACGTACCAAATGCCCATTTAGCCAAACTGACCAGATGCCCCAAAATTTCCACTGAAGAATATTCCTCTTGAATAGAGGAAAAAGTTAGGGCTTTAGGGTTCTAGGAATTTGTACTTCTCTTTTTAAGGATGTTTATGGAATGCTGTATTCGTTAAAGCTGTTCAGTTCACAAACACTGAGGTCCTACGGTGTACTAAAGTGCTGGGGACACTGGGGGAGCAAGTTAAACAAAGTTAAAGTTGACCTTGGCCTTGGCCTTGACCTTAAAGTGGTGAGGGAGGAAGCCATGCAGGTATCTGCGGAAAGGTGAACCAGGTGTGGGGAGCCTCCAGTGCAAAGGCCCTGAGGTAGGACTGAATCTGATCTTTTAGGCATCTGGGAGGAAAAAGCAGATGGGGCAGGAGGGGAGTGAGCAAAGAGCCAGTGGAGGTGAAAACTGGAGAAAAATAGCATCATGCCCTGAATATTTTGATGAAGAACAGTTCTCTAAATAAATTGGGGGTGAATGGGTGTATTAAGGGGAGAATTTTCAGCAACATGGCCATCCCATCATGCAAGCTCAGCCTCTGGGGAGTAAAGCTGCACCAGGGATGCATGCGTGCCT
Source organism: Manis pentadactyla (assembly GCF_030020395.1). Classification (NCBI taxonomy): domain Eukaryota; kingdom Metazoa; phylum Chordata; class Mammalia; order Pholidota; family Manidae; genus Manis; species Manis pentadactyla. Next base: position 13,543,264 of record NC_080030.1, read on the forward strand.
CTGTCCTGCAGAGCTGTCTGTGAAGCCCACAGAGACCCAGGTCACCCTCGGCAGCCTGCAGGCTGGTGCATCCTATACTGTGCAGGTGCGTGCACACGCGGTGACGCAGTGGGGCGCCTGGAGTCAGCCCCAGCACTTTAGCATCGGTGAGTGGAGGGCAGGGGAGGCGGGGCTAGGTAGTCACCTAGTATGTACTGCCCCTTCCCACGTCTCTGCAAGCAGTCCCACCTGGCCCTGCTCCGTGCCCCCCATGCATTGCTCTCAGGAGAAAGTCCCAGCCTGGCCTGCTCCCACCTCCTTCACCAGCTTGTCACCTGCCACTTTCCCTCATGAACCTTCTCTCACACCCCTGTAGCCTTGCCCATGAAGCCCCTCTGCCTGGAATGCATCTTCTCTCTATTGTCAAACTCCTTTTCACCTTTCAAAGCTCAGCTCAAAAGCCTCCTCCTCCAGCAAGCCTTCCAGGCTTTCCCTCAGCAGAGACTGACTGGCAGCTTGGGAGTAGGTAGGAGTGTGTGTGTCTTGGCTCTGCCTCCCCCAGCCTAGGGTCTCCTGGGGAGCGGCAGGGAGCAGGGGGTGCTATTTATTGAGTGAATGAATGACCACCAATGAATGTGTGTCTCTGTCATCACAAAGATAAGGAGGTGGGCTCTGTTGTCTTGGGGATCATGACCCTTAGGGATTGGAGACCAAATGACCCCTGTTCCTGCTAGGGTCCCTGCCTGTTGTCCTTGCAGTGAAATCTGGCCTCAAGAGGGCCAGTCAGTCAGGCTTGGTGTGGGGAGGGCAGTTCTGGGACCAGGGCAGCAATATACAGGCCGCACCCGCGGGCCCTCGGCGCTGGTGTCCTGAACACTGGCGGCGTGTCAAGGCCTTTACCCCACAGACACGGCACAAGGGGGTTTCTTTGTCTCCCACTTCAAAGGTGAGGAAATCGAGGCATGGAGGGGCCGTGATGTGCCAGGGTCAGCAGCAGGTTGATGGGTGGCCTGCCCTCCCCTCCCTCCCCAAGGAGAGGCGGGAGGTGTCCCTCCCCCAACCCAAGCTCTCCCCTCCGCAGAAGTCCAGGTCTCTGAGTTGTCGGATTTGTCCATATTCCTAGTGTGTCTGGGGAGCTTTGTGAGCATCCTTCTCCTGGGCATCTGTGGGTACTTCAGCCTGAACAGGTAACTTGCAACCTCTCCTCCAAGACGATCCATAATAGCAATAATCATAACAGTAATAACTGTTCACACCAGCTAGGTATTTGTGCCCACTTTACAGATAAGGAAACTGAGGCCCAGGTGGTCACGTTCAGGGCATCTGGCAGTGGGGGGTTTGGACCTGGGTCTGTTAGACTCCTGTAGCCCCTCCCTCAATTCACACCTTCACTCCCTTTAGAACCTAATAAGAGATTTAAAAAAATAAATCAGAAAAGTTAAAAAGTAACATTGGAAGCACTGTTCCTCTGAACGGCTTCCCTTCTTTCCCAGGGCCGCACGGCACCTGTGGCCGCCCCTGCCCACACCCTGTGCCAGCAGCGCGGTCGACCTCCCTGGCAGCCAGGGGAAGCAGGTAAAGGCTCCTTTCCCAACTCCAGGTCCTGCTTATTGGGTCCATACTGCGGGCCCGGGCTCTGCAGGGTAATGGCCATACATTAGCTCATTTTTTTCTCCCCAACCCACTGAGGCATGGACTCCAAACGCCTGTCCCGTTTTACAGATGGGTGAGCAGTGGTTCACAGAGGAACCTCCCGTGGGTCATTTCCTAGTAACAGAAACAGCTCAAAGTGATTTTGACAGAGGGGACCCCGATGGGGGAAAAAAATATCCAGAGTGGTAGGCTTCAGGTATGGCTGGATCCATCTGTCTGGGCTGCTGTTCTGCCCGCAGGGTCTTCTCTCTCAGGCAAGCTCGGTCTTCCCCCTGTGGGAGCTGGCTGTCCTTTTCCCCCATTCGCTGCAGCAAAAGACGCAGCGCCATCACTGATTGAACCAGCATGGGTAACATGCCCATCCCTGAACTTATCACTGGAATCAGGGGGCTGGAGTGCTCTGACTGGCTGGGCACAATTGCCCTGCCCTACCGCATCAAGTGCGAAGAGGAGCAGCAATTTCCCAAAAAGAAATGGGGTCCCTTCCTAAGAGGGTCTGAATGGGGGTCACTGAGGCAGACTTGATCTTTTAATTGATCTCAGGATTTTAAGAGAATTTAGCCAGCAGGGACATGGACCACCCCAGGTGGAGGGTGGGATTGTGTGGATGGGAAGTAGGGATCCATCCACAGCCTTGGCCCTACTCTCCCTTTCCAGGCAAGGCAGTGGACCAGCCCAGTGGACTTCCTGGAGGATGCAACACCAGAAGATATCCTGGTGGTGAACATGTCCTGGGACAAAAGTGAGAGGGCTGACCTGGACACCCCCGGGCCTTTCACAGAGAAGACACAGCTGCCTCAGGGCACCCCTCAGCCAGCCCTGGACACGGAGCTGCCCTTGGAGGATGTGACACAGATGCATGGACACCCCACGGCCAGGGCTCTGGAGCCTCGTGGGCAGGATGGTCTGGAGGGCAGCCCTGCGCAGGTGGCTGGACTCCCACTGCTGCTCGGAGATCTAATGCAGAGCCCCAGGTTTAGTGGCTCCCAGCACCTGGAGGCCTGAGGGAGAAACAGGAACGTCTGCCTGGTCTTTTGGATGGGAAGACTGATGAAAGCTGGTTATTATGTGCTTATTGTATACCCAGCCTGTTCCATCCACTCACATGATGCCCTGAACCCCCATAACCCCCTGGAGCGGTGCATGGCTGTTGTATTTTACGGATGTGACCACGAAGGCTCAGAGAGGGTGGTGGCTAACCCGATTCCAGCATGGGCAGGACTCAAACTGGGGCCAAGGGGCCCAGACCCCATTCCTGCCCCCAGCTCAGGCCTCACTCTCCTTCGTTCCCCCACCTACTCTGTCTGGCACCTGTGGTGGGAGCCCTAGAAAGCACCATAAACGAGTGGCTACACTGGGCACTGGCCTGACATCCAGGGGGCATGGACAGGCACTGTCACTGGTCTATTCAGGGGTGGAATAGGCAGGAGAGGGCTCAAAGGGGGCTGCTGCTGATCCTAGGACCCTGGGCTGGGTGTCCTGTCCCAGAAGCACTGGATGGGGAGGTTGGGTGCAGAGCTCAGCCACACTGCAAGACGTGGGAGGATCCCGGTGTGGGAAAAGGAAGGGGGATCCCAAGCATTCTGAGGGAGGTGGTGGCCCCTTCCTGGCTTCAGTCTCCCCTGTACAATGGGGGTGGTGGTAATGTTGACCTTACAGAGCTGTTCTGGGGTGGGGCAGGTGCATCTAAGGCTTAATAAATGAACCTCCTATTAGGTATCCGCTCCCCCAGCCAAAGCCTGGCTGTGCTGCTCAAAACCCCCTAGCTGGAAAATTCATTCATTCTTTCCACGTGCACTTATTAATCTTTCCCCCTGGCGCCCCAGGAGCACCCACTCTGGGGGAGACAGCTGGATGGTCACTCGGAACTCTGCAAAATCACGCCTGGGCAAAGGGAGGGACGGCCGGAGGGGGAATGGGGCGGGATATTCCTATAACAGAAGCCTTGGTCCGTCCATCAGCCCAGCCCCGAGACCTGGGGTTCCTTGCTCCTCACACCCAAAGCCACGCAGGAGGACCTGTGCCCACGTCCCCCGTACACACCCCGACAGCGCCATCCTTCAAGGAGTTTGTCGCAGATTCCCCGCCCCCCATGGCCACCAGGCGGCAGCAGTGGCACATGTCCCCCAGGCCCACCCCGCCCTGCTCCCAGGCACCTCCCATGGAGTTTGCAAAACAGACTTCTCCGTTTTTTTCTTTTTTTCCCCTTTAAAAATTCAAATATACTTGACATATAATATTGGTTTCAGATGTACAACATGATGACCCCATAATTATATATTTATGAGACGCTCAACGAGATCAAGTTTTTGGTTTTAATGGGGGACGAGGCAAGATGGTGTTGGAAGTGGAGATTAAAACCCAGAATCTCTGAATTTTCTGGCAAAGGAGACAAGGCCTCTGGGCTAGGGAGGCCCAAGGCAGAAGGCCAGGTCCTGCCCTTTTGGGGGTGCTCAGTTTCCCTATCTGTGCCTTTAGAAGGGGAGACGGAGGCCCCAGGGCCCCAGCTACAGTGACTGCTCACTGCTCCACGAGTGCCCCTTCCCTGGATTGGCCACCTCCTAGCTTTTGCTCAAGCCGTGCCCCAGGGGTGAGTTTGGGGCACCAGGCATGCCCTCCCTTGAAGACCAATTCTCATTCCTTAGGGCTGGACTCCAGCCTAGTGGCACGGCCAAGCGGACAGACCGGACGGGATGCCGGGTCAGGAACCACATGAGAAAGACCCTAGAGACCTGACTTCACAGGGGCTCAGAGCTACCCGCAAGTCCAGAATGGCACCTAAGCCCCCCATGAACAGCCTCCAGGGAAACTCTAGGAAGCTGTATGTCCCGATGGTGGTCATCCAGTCTTGTGCCCAGTAGTAGCAGAGCACCCAGCTTGGTGCCCTCTGGTACTGATGACAAATTCAGCCCCACACACAGCCCCTGGGTCCAAGCCCTGGGCATTAGATTCTCACTGAGCACCACCTGAAGCTCTTGCTGAAAGGAACGGGGAAATGGACACCCTGTTCCTACCGGGAGCAGGCTGAGACTGCCTGGAAGAGAAGCCTGCAGGGAGGACAGCGGCCTCAGATAGACAGACCCCAGTCCTCATATCTAGCCATGCCTGATGCCCACCACTCTGGGATTTTTTTTCATCACAGTCTCTTTTTACTGAAGCCACCTCAGGTTCTGTCTTTCCATCTAGAAAATGGCCTACAGGAGATTCCTCTCTGGGCCTTTGTAAAGTAGAAAGGAGTTCAGAGCACTGGTTTTGGGCCCTATCTCTAGGTTTGGGCAACCCTGCCAGGCAGAGCCCTGGCCCAGGGTTAACTGAGTACCTGCTGTATACACAATACTTTGGACTCACAAGTGTCTGTCCAGCAGCTCCTCCCAGCAGCTCCAGGAGTCAGGACTGTGGGAGACCTCATTCAGAGCTCCATTCATTCACTGATGTAGGAAGTCAGTGCTCAGCACCTGTTGTATACGAACCCCTTTCTCTCACAGGTCAGAATAAGTCCCATCTGCCTGGGGTGGGGGTTATAGGTCATAGCCTAGGGACCTATGGGTTTTATTCTTAGGCTTGGGAGGGTGTCCTCACAATTTGTGAGCTGCCCACTCTTCCTTTTTTTGTTTTTTGGTGCTTTGTCATTTTTATAAAGATTTTTTTCACAGTCACTGAGTGAATAAACACACAAGACCTGACTATATGCTGCCTGTAAGGAACTCACTTCAAACCCAAAGACATACACAGACTAAAATTGAAGGGATGGAAAAAGATATTTCATGCAACAATAGGAAGAAAAAAGCAGGAGTTACAATGCTTGTATCAGACAAACAGACTTCAAAACAAAGAAAGTAACAAGAGACAAAGAAGAGCATTACATAATGATAAAGGGGTCAGCCCAACAAGAGCAGATAACCATTATAAATATATATGCACCCAATGTAAGAGCACCAACATATGTGAAACAAATACTAACAGAATTAAAGGGGGAAATAGAATGCAATACATTCACCACTCACTCCAAAGGACAGATCAATCAGACAGAAAATAAGGAAGGACGCAGAGGCACTGAACAACACATTAGAACAGATGGACCTAACGGACATCTACAGAACTCTCCACCCAAAAGCAGCAGGATACCCATTCTTCTCAAGTGCATATGGAACATTTTCATGAATAGATCATTTACGAAGCCACAAAAAGAGCCTCAGTTAATTCACAAGGGTTGAAATTGTACCAACCAGCTTCTAAGACCACAAAAGTATGAAACTGGAAATAAATTATGTAAAGAAAACAAAAAAGCCCACAAACACACGGAGGCTTAACAACATGCTCCTAAATAATCAATGGATTAATGACCAAATAAAAACATACACCAAGCAATATGTGGAGACAAATGACAACAGTAACTCAACACCGCAAAAATCTGTGGGACGCAGCGAAGGCTGTGCTAGTAGGGATGTACACTGCAATACAGACCTACCAAAGGTAAAAAGAACAATCCCATATGAACTCACAATTAATGAAACTAGAAAAAAAAGAACTACTGAGCCCCAAAGTCAGTAGGAGTGACATAATAAAGTTCAGAAAATAAATAAACAAAATAGAGAAGAATAAAACAATAGAGAATAGATGAAAGCAGGAGCTGGTTCTTTGAGAAAATTAACAAAAGAGATAAACCCCTAGGCAGACTTATCAAGGAAAAAGAGTCTACACACGTGAACAGAATCAGAAATGAGAAAAGAAAAATCACTACAGACACCACAGAAATACAAAGAATGATTAGAGAATACGATGAAAAATTATGTGCTAACAAACTGGATAACCAGAAGAAATGGACAACTATCTAGAAAAATACAACCTTCCAAGGCTAACCCAGAAAGAACAGAAAATCTGAAGAGACCAATTACTAGAAACAAAATTCAACTGGTAATCGAAAAACTACCTAAGAACAAAACTCCTAAGCCAGATGGCTTCACCACTGAATTTTATCAAACATTCAGTGAAGATCTAATACCCGTCCTCCTTAAAGTTTTCCAAAAACTACAAGAGGAAGGAATATTTCCAAACTCATTCTATGAGGCCAGCATCACCCTAATACCAAAAACAAGCAAAGAAACCACCACACACACAAAAAGTTACACACCGATATCGCTGACAAACACAGATGCAAAAATACTCAACAAAATATTAGCACACCAAATTCAAAAATACATCAAAGAGATCATCCATCATGATCAAGTAGGATTTATTCCAGGGATGCAAGGATGGTACAATATTAGAAAATCCATTAACATCATCCATCACATCAAGAAAGAGGAGTACAAAAACCACATGATCATCGCCATAGATGCTGAAAAAACACTCGACAAAATTCAACATCCATTCATGATAAAAACTCTCAACAAAATGGGTATAGATGGCAAGTACCTCAACATAATAAAGGCTATTTATGACAAACCCACAGCCAACATCATACTTAACAGCGAGAAGCTGAAAGCATTTCCTCTAAGATCGGCAACAAGACAAGGATGCCCACTTTCCCCGCTTTAATTCAACATAGTTCTGGAGGTCCTAGCCACGGCAATCAGACAACACAAAGAAATAAAAGGCATCCAGATTGGTAACAAAGAAGTTAAACTGTCATTGTTTGCAGAAGACATGACACTGTACATAACAAACCCTAAAGAATTCGCTCCAAAACTACTAGAACTAATAGCTGAATTCAACAAAGTTGCAGGATACAAAATTAATACACAGAACTCTGTTGCACTCCTATATACTAATGATGAACTAGCAGAAAGAGAAATCAAGAAAACAATTCCATTCACAATTGCATCAAAGGGTAAAATACCTAGGAATAAACCTAACCGAGGCAGTGAAAGACCTATACTCTGAAAACTACAAGACACTCATGAGAGAAATTAAAGAAGACACCGATAAATGGAAACACATTCTGTGCTCATGAATAGGAAGAATTAATGTTGTCAAAATGGCCACTCTGCCTAAAGTAATCTATAGACTCAATGCAATCGCTATCAAAATACCAATGGCATTCTTCAATGAACTGGGCAAATAGCTCTAAAATTCACATGGAATCACAAAAGACCCAAATAGACAAAGCAATCCTGAGACGGAAGAATAAAGTTGTGGGGATTATGCTCCCAGACTTCAAGTTCTACTACAAAGTCACAATAATCAAGACAATTTGGTACTGGTACAAGAACAGACCCACAGGCCAGTGGAACAGACTAGAGAGTCCCGATATAAACCCAAGCATATATGGTCAATTAATATACGATAAAGGAGCCATGAATATGCAATGGGGAAATGACAGCTCCTTGCAACAACTGGTGTTGGCAAAACTGGACAACTACACGCAAAAGACTGAAACTGTATTATTCTCTATTCCCATACATAAAAGTAAACTTGAAATGGATCAAAGAACTGAATGTATGTCATGAAACCATAAAACGAATAGAAGAAAACACAGGAAAAAATCTCTTGAATATAAACATGAGCAACAAGCAACGTTTTCCTGAATGCATCTCCTCAGGCAAGGAAAACAAAAGCAAAAATGAACTCATGGGACTACATCAAACTAAAAAGCTTCTGTACAGCAAAGGACACCATCAGTAGAACAAAAAGACATGCTACAGTATGGGAGAATATATTTGTAAATGACATACCCAACAAGGGGTTAACATCCAAAATATATAAAGAACTCACACTCCTCAAAACCCAAAAAACAAATAACACAATTAACAAATGGGCTGAGGATATGAAGACACTTCTCCAAAGAAACATAGACGGCCAATAGCCACATGAGAAGATGCTCCACATCCCTAATCAACAGGGAAATGCAAATTAAAACCAAAGTGAGGTATCACCTCACACCAGTTAGGATGGCCACCATCCAAAAGACTAGGAGCAACAAATGCTGGCGAGACTGGGGAGCAAGGGGAACCCCCCTACACTGCTGGTAGGCATGTCCCTAGGGAAGAATGTCTGGCATGACCCTCCCTGTGCAGGTTGGGACATTGGGCAGTTCCTGGGAGGTGCTGTGGCCTCAGCAGGACAGGGAACTGGTGAGAAAAAGCGGCCTGAGCTCAGCTCTTGTCTCCTCAGAGCTGGGACCCTCGTGACATTGCCATAGAGCGAGGGGACAGCTCTGGTTGAGATCTGTGTAGTCATGCATGGCAAGGGCCAGGAGGGTGGGCAGTCGGCAGCCCAGAGGGGCATGTGGGCGTGTCTGAATGCAGGGAGGGGCCCAGGAAATGGACCCTTGAAGAAGTGATGTCACTGATGACATGCCCAGTAGAACCTGAATTGTGACCCGAACAGAACCCAGATCCTGGTCGCAGACCCCAGTCCAGCTCACTTGACCGGAGGCGCTCGACAGAGCAACATGCGGTCTTGTTGTGCGGAGCCTTCTGAAGGCGTGGGAGTCAGGGAAGCCGAGAGGGAGAGTCTTCCTGCTCGCTGTGGGCGTTGGCTCAGAGACCACCTCCAACGCCTCTGTCCGTGTCTCCCGAGGAGCCCCGAGGTAACACAGGGCAGCCCAGAGCGGGCCACTCCAGGGCCAGGCCACGAGTGTGACCCATCCTGGGCTGACCTTTCCCCCGGCCCCTGTGTGTGCGCAGTGGGCGTGGGGCATGGGTGGGACTGAAGGCTGGGGAGCAGGGGGCAGTCAGTGTCACAGCTCTGGTCTCATCATTCAGATGTGGAGGTGAGTGTTGGGACCAGGTACTTCACCCACATGTCAATCCTGGGCCCGGGGGTGACCTTTTCTTCCCTGAGTGACTGGATGTCTACGCAGAAGGTCACCCTGTGTGCCTGATCTTTGGGGCAGGGTTGGGGGCCCACACTGCCCCCTGCGGGGAGGTCCACGCAACCATGGGTGCCTCCTCCCCAGCTACTCCATCTCCCTCGACCTGGAGCAGGCTGTCTACACCCCAGGACCCTGTTCCACACCTGGCAACCTGTCAGGGCCCTCCGACGAATGGCCGACAGTCCCACTCCAGGGGGGCCTGGAACCTCATTCCCAGGGGCACCCCGTGCCTCTCCTTGTTCGCATCTCAGGGGGCTGGGGGCTCTCGGGTGAGCTGCAAGCCTCCCTCGTCCTGGTGGGTCCTGGGTTTCCCACTGACTATATCCCTGCTGCCCCTCTCAGCGTGAATCTGAGCCAACTGTCCATGGGACTGAGGTCCCCACGTGCAGGGCTCCCCGGACAGGAGTGAGGAGGAAGGGGAGAAAGCACTCGGTACGAGTGGAACCAACTCCAAACACCAGCCGGAGCACTTCTGAGGCCACCCTCCCTCCCGAGGACGCTGACCAGCACACCACGGGCCAGCGACTCCCCCGGTGAGCACCCAACCCCTCCTCGGCACAGTCGGGCCACTGCCCACAGCCCGCTGTGTGTCTTGAGTGTCCCCACGTGTCTGAGCCACAGCGTGCTCCTCTGACGGGCAGGGTGGCTGGCGATCAGCCTGTTAGGGTGCCCATGGGGAACTCAGGAGGAGCCTTAGAGGGGCTCCCATGGCACCCAGCAGTGCAGAGAGGGCTGCCGGCCAACCTGGGCCACTTCGGGGCTTACTTCTCTGTACCCGATGAAAGCCTTTGGCCTCACCCGTCAGTGGCCTGGAGCCTGGCTCATTTGGAAAAGCACATGGGAAGCAGCCTTTGGAACGGAGGCACGCGATTCCCTGTGTTTGGGCCGGGTCCTTGTCCTCACTGTGGCCACATGAGGGACCTCTGGGGGCAGGAGAGGGGTACCTGGAAAGGTTCTGGTAGGACTTCCTTAAGCAACAATAGGTATGCAGGGCCCACTTTGTGCAGACCCTTTGGGGACACTTAGCATAACTGAGTGAAGGAAGCAGACACAATACTGGGACCCCATCCCGGGTGGACTGGGCAGTCACTTCAGACGTCATCCGCAGGTCACGGCCAGGGAGTGTCACAAGTGATGCCCTCACGGCCTCCTCAAACAACAGGGGGCATGACGAGGGGCCAGAGGAGGAACTGAAAATGTGAGCGTTCACGGGGTCCAGAGGGGGCGCTGCGCATCTCACAGAATGGGGGGAGGTGGAGTTTGGGGCTTTGGGGCTTTGGGCAGGGGAGCACAGCAGAGCCCAGCAGGTCACTCATCCTTGGATTCCCATGGGCGGGCTGACGACTGGGGACTTCCTATTCAGGAGGATGGGAGAGGATGGGGTCCCAGGACAGACACGCAGGGTCAGGCAGGGGGAGGGACAGGTGTCTGGACAGGCAGGGGAGTGCACAGCGGCCAGGCCCACACAAGGGTGGACCCGGAGGGCAGTGTGGCTGGAAAGACCAGGCTTCTCACTCTGCCACCCCCAGGCCTTACCCCAGCCGCAGGATGGGACGGGCTAGGCGCCTTGCCTGGGAGCCCGAGCATGTGCCCAGCGACCTCCATGGCAGCCAGCCTTCATCCACCCTGGAGGGTCAAGTCCTCCACCACTTGGTCCAGGAGGAGCACCTGGGGCCCACGGTGACAGAGCTGGTAGGTGAGGGGCTGTGGCCAGGGGACCGTCTAGGGTGGGCTTCCCAGACTGGGGTAACCTTCAAGGCAGTGAGGGCTTTTCTGTCATTGTAAGGCGCGGGGAATCAGCCCCGGGGTGACCCTTTCTCTGTGTCCCGCTCCAGACCCACGGCAGAGGCAGCTGGCTCCAGAGACACGGGGAGGGCCGGCTTCGTGGCTAGAGCCCGTCCAGGAGCTCCCTGAGACCCCTGTGCTGGAGCGACGGCCAGTGTCACCTGCTTCAGCTCCTGCAGAGCTGGAGGATGTCCCAGCAGTGGCCTCAGCCTCAGAGCCAGGCCCCGAGCGGGAGCCCCATGAGCCCACAGCAGAGCCCAACAGGTCACTTATCTTCAGATTCCCATGGGGGGGCTGGCGACTGGGGACTTCCTATTCGGGAGGATGGGAGAGGATGGGGTCCCAGGACAGACACGCAGGGTCAGGAAGGGGGAGGGGCAGGTGCCTGGACAGGCAGGGGAGCGCACAGCGGCCAGGCCCACACAAGGGTGGACCCGGAGGGCAGTGTGGCTGGAAAGACCAGGCTTCTCACTCTGCCACCCCCCGGCCTTCCCGCAGCCCCTGGATGGGACGGCCTAGGCGCCTTGCCTGGGAGCCCGAGCATGTGCCAAGCGACCTCCATGGCAGCCAGCCTTCATCCACCCCGGAGGGCCAAGACCTCCACCACTTGGTCCAGGAGGAGCAACTGGGGCCCACGGTTTCAGAGCTGGAAGGTGAGGGGCTGCGGCCAGGGGACCGTCTAGGGTTCCGGACTGGGGTTCCCTTCAAGGCACTGAGGGCTCTTCTGTCATTGTAAGGCGCGGGGAATCAGCCCCGGGGTGACCCTTTCTCTGTGTCCTGCTCCAGACCCACGGCAGAGGCAGCTGGCCCCAGAGACACAGGGAGGGCCGGCTTCGTGGCAACAGCGAGTCCAGGAGCTCCCTGAGACCCCTGTGCTGGAGCGACGGCCGGTGTCACCTGCCTCAGCCCCTGCAGAGCTGGAGGATGTCCCAGCAGTGGCCTCAGCCATGGAGCTTGTCCCAGAGCTGGAGCCTCATGAGCCGTCGGGCCTGGGGCCCATGGCACCTGCAGCAATGGCACCGGGCCTAGTAGAGGCAGACCCGGGCCCGGAGCCTGCCCACCCCTGTGCTGCGAGCACCCGGGATGTGACAAGAAAGGAGGAGCGGACCATCCTGGGGTTTCCCTTCTGCCTGGTGGCCGAGCAGCTGACCCTGGCCTTTGCGGTGAGCGGAGCGGGGTCTCGGCGTCGGGGGTGGGACTGCCCTGTGTCACGGGCTGCCCCTGACCAGCTGCCCCTGACCTGCCGCCCCTGACGTGGACTCCTGTGATCTGGGCCCACGTTCCAACTTCCCCCTGGACTCACCAAGTGCCGCGAGAGACTCTCCTCACCCCCAAGCCCTCACTGACTACAGGGGGACAGTAGGGCTGGCACTTTGGGGTCCTTGCAGACCAATGATTTGGAGTGGAGGGACAGTGGGCAAGGCCTGGTGGGCTGGGAGGGCAAGTCAGGGGAGGGGTGCTCAGGGAGGTGCTGCCAGGGCCTTAGGTCCTCGGGCCATTGGCCTGGCAGGCTTCCATGGCCTCTGCACTTCAGAGGCCGCTGCCATGGATATGACTGCGTGGGAGACACAGACACCAACAAAGGTCCTGGGTGGAGTTGTTTAGGGTGAAACTGCACCTGAGTGGGCAGCGGGACCCACGGGGTGGCAGAATGGGAGGCAGATGCCCCAGGATGGGCAAGCGTGAGCTGCCTTGTGCGTCAGGGAGCAGGTGAGTGAGGGTTCCTACGAGCAGAGCCCCTCTGCTCCCCACGACTGCGGGGTACTGTGCATCCAGTCCTCGGCGCCTCCTTGGACGGTGTCCGAGGCCTGGACGGCCACGAGGCTCACAGCACGTCCCCAGCTGCCTGGGCTCCAGGTCTGACCGGTGACCCTGCCTGGGAACAGGGGCACCAGGGGCACAGCTGGATGACCCTCCCTCCCTTCTGATCCACAGACGCTGTACAGCAGGATAAACTATTCTGAATGCAAGGCCTACCTACAGAAGCAGTCACGGACGGGAGACATTGAGCGCCTGGCCCCCACCATGCATAGGGTCCTGACGGAATTTGACACCTTGGTAGAGTTGGTCACCACTACCTGCCTCAGGACCCCAAGCATGACAGCCCAGGATAGGGCCCGAGTGGTGGAGTTCTGGATCCGGGTTGCCAAGGTGACTGGGTCATGGGACGGCCCCCCGGGTCCATCTTGGCATCCTGGTACCTGCTCCCCTCCTTGGCCAGCTCTCAGGATGGGTTCCTACGGTCTGCCCTGCACCGTCCCTGGGCCCCTCCTGCCAGGGATGTGTGGACCTGGACTCGCAGGCCCCAGGGGTGGGACAGCCATCCCTGGCCCCTTCCTTGGGTTGAGCTACAGTCCTCCACCCAGGAGGGCTGCTCAGCAGGAACCAGGTGTGCTGGGCTCCCTGGGTGTCTGTCTCCTTAAGGACAGGAGTTCATGGGGGGATAGAAGCAGAGAAGCAGGCCACGCTCTCAGCTCTGTCTTCCCTCCCAGGAGTGTCAGGTCCTCAGGAATTTCGTGGCCCTTCGTGCCATTCTCTTGGCCCTGCAGAGTCGTGCCTTAGGTCGCCTGGAAAAGACCTGGGGACATGTTTCCTGGTGGGTAGTCCTGTCTCTGGGACCGGGGTACCTGAGTGGACAGGGACACCCGTATGTCTGGGACTTCCTGGGAGGCGGCGGAGCCTAAGGACAGGGATGGCAGGCTCTTGGGGCCCCCTGTGAGTTAGGACAGGAGTACCCCTGCAGGAATCAGTTTCCTCCAATGTCAGGTGTGGGTTGAAGCCCATTGGAGATCTTGAGCTTGTGCTCTGCAGCAGGAGGTCTCTGCCCCAAGGACAGCGACCTGGCCCAAAGCAGATTCGCCCCTGGGAGAACTGGGAATGGAGGCCCTGGGTGGAAACCTGGAGCCCTCTCCCCAGGCCACAGATTCCCCAGGGCTCAGGGCCGTGGTGGAAAGCCTCCTGCAGGCTAGTGGACCTTCTAGGATCTCCAGGAAAAGGGGTCGGCCCCGAGACGCTCCACCTGCTGGCCATGTATCTCCCTACTCCTCTCCCCTCCCCTTAGGAAGAGCACCAGGATGTATAAAAACCTGAGAAGGAAGGTCAAGTGGATTACCAGGAAGCATCTCCTCAAGGTAAATGGGGGCTGGAGGTCTGGAAGGGAGGGGTCCTCGGGGCAAGTCCTCTGCCGCGCTGTGGCACAACTTTGGGGAGGACTCCAGGTGTTGGGGGTGAGAGGGGGAAGCTGACGGGGAAAGTAGGATCCCCCAGGCCCCCGAGGGTCTCGTCTGTCTCCCTCCCTGGCTCCACTTGACTGGGGGCCTGGCATCCAGTGAGGGCCCAGAGGACAGGCCCCCGTCAGGGCTGGAGCTGGCCTGGGGTCAGCAGCAGGGGTGGGGACTGTGGATGAGCAAGGTTGGCTTCTCCCCTGGGTCCCCTCAGCCTGTCACTGACCCTCTGTGACCACGGGCTCCTCATGCGGACATGGAGGGTTGCCGTCACCCTGGGGTGTGGGCCTCCCTGGTGAGCAGGGTCCGGGGAGCCCAAGACGCGCTTCAGCTTTGTGCCCAGCCCACCTGGTCATGTGAGGGGAGCCGTGCTGATAGCCGGGTGACAGTGAGCGCTCAGGGCACCCTGGGAAGCAGAGGGACCTCCCCTGACCCTCTCAGGGCGGCAGCCGTGGCCCAAGGACCCCCATGGGTTTGTGTGTGTGCTGGAGCTGGGGTCGCTCTAGGCTGAGAGCCTGCTGGAGGTGGGGACAGCGTAGGTGCCAGGGGGCTCGGGCAAGGCATCCATCCACCACGGTTTGGTTATGGGAGGACGCGTGGGAGGGGAGCATGAGCACCCGAGTGTCCTGGACCTTGCAGGAGCTGGAGAGCGTATTGAGGGAAAGGCAGCAGGACCGCATGGGACCCGAGGAGAGGAAGAGGAAGGTGAGAGAGGCGTGCCGCGGATCACGGGCGGTGGGGGCGACCCTGCACCTGCTCCTGGTGCCACCAGTCCTGAGCTGCCAGCATTGGTGTGACCAGAAGGAGGGTGACAGCAGTTGGGTACAGGGGGAAGTTGGAGGACAGGTGCAGGGCCCACAGGGCCTGGGATTGGCCAAGAGCCATCCCTGGGAGGGCCGGGGAGGGGAGAGCTGGGCGAAGGGAGGTGGGGAGGCAGCACAGGGTGGTCCAAGGGAGCTGGAGGCTGCGGGTGTGGGGTTCAGGGGAGGCTCTGTGGGCTCCCCTGGGGCAGGCAGGGACTCATTACCTCCTCACCCCGGTGGCACAGGGCATGGTCCCCTACCTCGGATTGTTTCTTGCTGACCTGCCTAAAGAGAAACTCCTGGAGCATAATGAGGACGTGAGTGAGCCCAGAGGGGCACGGGGGGGCAGGATGGTGAGCTTTAGGGAGGAGAGAGCCCCCAGTGAGACCGGACCTCTCAGCACCGGGCCACCCCTCCGTCCCCCACCTTTCCTGAGAGTGGGTTCCTGTGTGAGCAAAGATCCAGCACCATCCAGTGCCCCACTCCTCACCCCCCCTTGTCTGCATCCTGTCCTTCCTCTGCCCCAGGTCGCTACCCTCCAGGACGAGATCATGGTGCACAAGCACATGGCCGGGGTGTATGACCTGGAGAGGGACGAGCACTTCATGTCCTCTGTCCAGGCCCTGGAGTTCCTGGATGAGGAGCAGAGGTGAGGCCGGCCGGAGTCAGGCGTGGGCTGCAGCTGCCGGCGGGCTCTGGGGGAAGGGCCCCCTGACGTGTGGCTCCAGGGGCTCACAGGTGTCCCTCTGTCCTGCAGCTACACGCTGTCCTGCCAGCTGGAGCCCCCAGCCCAGAGGGCCGGCATAAAGGGACTGTTGCAGTTCTTCAGGCCCCACAAGATGTAAATTTACAGGCCGGCCAGGGCCAGGTGAGTTTCTGGGCGGGGCGATCGGCAGGGCATGGGCTGCTCCTCAGCCTCAGGGAAGCTTTGGGCCATGGTGGGTGTGGGGGCGTCCTAAAGACCGGTGCGGCTGGGGTCGCAGCTCCACGGCCGACCAGTCCTGTCAGACTGAAGGGTGTTTCCCCTCCCCCTCTGGGACCCAGCCTCCTCCTCTGTAAGTAGGTGACGCTCAGGAGCCTTCCTGTGACAGGGACCCCCAGGTGCTAGTGATTGACAGGACCCTCCACACAGGGCCCGGAGCCCAGAGGGCAGTGGGGACGGGGTGGAAGCAGGATAATGGGGGGAACCCGGGATAACCTGCCTCTGCTGCTCACCCACGTGGCACTGTAGCTGCTGTCATCGGGCCCGCGGCCCTGCTGGTGTCCTGGCTGCATGTGGAAGAGAGCTGCTTCCCCTTCGGGCAGGCGGCGCTTGGCGTCCCAGGACCCCAGTCTGTTTGCTGCTCCTCCTCCTCCCGCTGCTCATCCTGAGCCTCTGCTGGGGCAGCTGCTCTGGCACCTCCTCTGTCGGCAGACTCGGGAAGCTCCCCAGGCTGCCACTGTATCCTCAAGGACCCGTACGTAGCCACGGCCAACCTGGCCGCCTTCGTGCTGTGTCGTCCCCTTTGCTTGTGGCCCGTTGGACAGAGGCGAGCCGCCCCACCGTGTGGAGGTTGCTCCCCTTCATGTTGGTGGCCTCCCGCCATGACACCAACTCCTGTCTGGGTGCCAACAGCCACCGAGTCGTAGCCACAGGGTTCCAGGAAGAGCTGGGGCCCGTCCTCACCATGGCCAGCCTTTCCCAGGATGGACACAGAGACGGCACAGTGCTGCATGGGACCACCGCCCCCTGGGTGCCCAGCGGAGGCATCCGAGGCTGCAGGGCTGGCCGGCAGATGCAGGGTCCCAGGACATGCGCCCAGCGGAGCCCTGTGCAACTCCCTCACCTCATCCCTGAGAAATAGCCTCCCCAGGCGCAGTGTGGTCTGGGTGTTGTGTCTGAGGTTTATGGTTCCTGGGGGTTGGGGTCATCCCTGTGCAGAATGTAATAAATGATGAACGAATTGCCACCACACTGCTCTTTCTTCTCAAAGCTCTGCCCCTCCTGCAGATATCGTGTGCCCCAGCCCACCCCATGCCAGCCCTCAAACTCTATGACACAGGGGGGCCCTGACATATGCCAGGTTCTCCTCCATCCTCTGTCCTTCCCCCGTAAGGTGCTCAGGAAGAGCGGGTGCTCTAAGACCCAGGCTGGCACACTTTGGCAACACTGGGGAGGGCTGTTCAAACAGAAACTGAACCTAATTTCCTGTTGCCTATAGATTATGATCACACAGAAACTTGTTGCTTAGAAGCCCCAGGGTGTCTCTCCACATCTTGAACACCACTGCAGATGTACCCAAGTAGATTCCACGGCTGCAGGGCACCAGTCAAGCACTGTCCCATTTAATGAGACACAGCTGCTCCACACATTCCAGAAAATTCCTTTTCAAAAAACGCTGAACTTGGTCTCTCAAAGCACCTCCAAGAGGTGCACTCCTTACATTGGGGGGCTTTCTGTGAGCCCAATTTCTCCACACTTCACACCTCAGAGCACCCCCCAAAGCTCCCAGGTCCCCAGTCCTCCCCCATGGTGCCCCTCAGCCATCCATCCCCAGGCCAGGCTGCTGAGCGGCCTGACGTCTGTGACAAAAGGCTCGGGAGGCTGAGCAGAGGCACTTGGCTCTGGTCTCCCCATAACACTCCCCAAGGGCTCTCGGGATGTGTTCACCCACCCAGGAGAGGAGGCCTGGCCTGGAGGGGAGTTCCACGATCAGCACAAACATCCCCTTGGGGGTGCTCCAGGCTGGAGACAAGTCTCCAGGTCTTATGCTGCAGGTGAAGCCTCAGACCGAGAATAGGGAAGCAAGGAATTCATGCTGTGTGGCAGGTCAAGTACAAGCCTCTAGAACTCCCCCTAAAGTATATATTCCAGGAGAGATTACACACTGATGTCACCACCAAGGATTTGAAAGATGTAGGGGTTGTGATTTCCACATACCCTTATTCAAGTCCTCATTTGGCCCACTGAGAAAACAGATGAATCTTGGAGATGACAGTGCATGATTGTGGCTTCCATCCTACACTAGATCCAGATGCAAAAGCACTTGGCTGTGCTGTGTGACCTGGAGCACGACGAGCAATTCATGTCGTTTTTCCAAGCAATGGAGCCCCTGGATGAGGACGAGAGGTGAGGCACAGCAGGTGTGCTGTGTGGGCTCCAGCAACTGGGGAAGGAGCTTGGATTTGAACCCCTGGTGGTCTGTCTCTAGGACAAGCACATTTCATTCCCAGAAAGTATATCGGGGTAAGGGCGAGACCTCCCTGAATGGCCACAGCAGCTGTCCTACCTTCCCTTTCTTTCATTTTTTTTGTTTTGGATCTGAAATCATACCTTTTATTTACTCAGAGAGTGAGTGGTGTTGGTTCCCTATGTCTCAGTTCTCCACAGGGTAATGCCGTGAGAGGCAAAAACACCCTATGAACACACTGGGGTTTGCACCACAAGGAAGGAATTCTGAAATCATGAAACTTGGAGCTTACATTGATAGCTGGCACTTTGGTCCATTTGCATTTCTGGAGATGGAAATAGAGATGTTTGCTCTGGAATGTAAACAGATCCTCACTCCGGAAGAGAAGGAAAGGTCTCCTCTATCGCTTAAATAACCTGGAGTGTAAACGTAAGGCTCTAGGGAGAGAGGAAACTTTCTATCTGTCTCGTGGGCTCTGTCTTTTGGATCCTTATGCAGTCATATTTAACCCAGATACCAAAGCTGTTTGCTAAGAAAGTCCTGACCATACAGAAATGTAACAATATTCATGAAGCATTGTTTCCTGACAAGTATACGTTCTGCAGTGAGCATCTATGAAATGGGAAATGTGATTCTGCGGTTATGTCACTAGTCTCATTTCTTCGTGCTTTGTGCGGCTCCAGCTGAGGGTGATTTTGGTGTTTAAAGATGAGCAAACCAGCTGCTTCCTCAGGTACTTAACTGAGGAAACAGTGCTCTACTGCGGTTACGTAAGGAAAGCCTGCGAGGTTTATTAAGATTCACGTAGGTCTCTTTTTCCTGAGAAATTAGAAGTGTAATTTTGTCAATTAAAACCACAGTGAGATATCACTTCACACCAGTTAGGATGGCCAACACCCAAAAGATAAACAACAACAAATATTGGTGACGATGTGGAGAAAGGGGAACCCTCCTACACTGTTGGTGGGAATGTAAATTAGTTCAACCACTGTGGAAAGCAATATGGAGGTTACTCAAAAAACTAAAAATAGAAATACCATTTGACCCAGGAATTGCACTCCTAGGAATTTACCATAAGAATGCAGCAGCCCAGTTTGACAAAGACATATGCACCCCTATGTTTGTCGTAGCATTATTTACAATAGCCAGGAAATGGAAGCAACCCAAGTATCCATCAGTAGATGAATGGATAAAGAAGATGTGGTACATATACACAATGGAATATTTTTCAGCCGTAAGAAGAAAACAAATCCTACCATTTGCAACAACATGGATGGAGCTAGAGGGTATTATGCTCAGTGAAATAAGCCAAGCGGAGAAAGAGAAATACCAAATGATTTCACTCATCTGTGGAATATAAGAACAAAGGAAAAACTGAAGGAACAAAACAGCAGCAGACTCACAGAACCCAAGAATGGACTAACAGGTACCAAAGGGAAAGGGACTGGGTAGGATGGGTTGGTAGGGAGGGATAAGGGAGGGGGGAGAAGAAAGGGGGTATTATGATTAGCATGCATAATGGGGGGGGGGAAAGGGGAGGGCTGTGCAACACAGAGAAGACAAGTAGTGATTCTACAACATTTTGCGATGCTGATGACAGTGACTGTAAAGGGGTTTGTGAGGGGGACCTGGTATAGGGGAGAGCCTAGTAAACATAATATTCTTCATGTAATTGTAGATTAAGGATAACAAAAAAGAAAAAGTAAGAAAAGGGGGATTACTCCCTGATAGGATAAAACTAACTGTAAATCAACGATTAATGCATGCTTTAAATATCCTTAATTTTGATCATTTAAAGGGTGTCAGATGATCAGCTATGGAAGTACATTTTTCTGATAATATTTCTTTCTCTTAAAAAAAAAAAAAGCAGTTCCTGTGTGGTGACCTCCAATAAGTTCTTCACAATGGTATAAAGGGCATATCAAAGTGTGGGCAAAGGGTCTGTTTGTGTTTATACAGAGGATCAAAGCCCAATTTGGTCACCCAGAAAACGAAATAAGATACGATATGAAGAAGAAGTTTCAACATCAACATACTCTGGAAGAGTCATTCCAGAAGATGATCATAAAAAAATGTCAACAAAGATCCTGGCGCTGTTGCAGTTGTAGCTGCATTCATCCCACCGGTTCCTGGACTTGCCATTGGAATGAAGGGGGAGATATCTAAGCTGGCCTGTGCATACAGTAAAATAACAAACTTGACTGGATCTATACTGTTGGAACTCAGCCAAGAATTAGGAGAAGTGCAAGTTGCAGCGCTCCAAAATCTTGAGACTACAGACTATCTACTGTTAAAAGAACATATGGGATGTGAACAGTTCCCAGGAATGTGTTGTTTTAAATTGTCTGATTTTTCTCAAACTATTCAAATTCAGTTAGACAATATCCATCATATCATAGATAAGTTTTCACAAACGCTTAGGGTGCCTAACTGGTTTACTTGGTTTCACTGGAGATGGCTGGTAATTGTAGGTCTGCTTTGGTTATGTAACTGTATTCCTATTATGTAAATGTGTGAGCGCAATTTAATTAGTAGTTTAAAACCTATGCATGCTTAAGTTACTCTACAAGAAGATATGTCAAAGAAATAACCAATCTTCCCATGTTTTCTGCCGCCTGCTACTTCTATAGCTTTTCTTCTTCCTTCCTAATTACAACCCTTAAATAGAATTTGTGCCTCATATCGAATTTACCGAGTATCATAATTCTTCCAAGTGGTAAAGATACCTCAAGACAAATGCTGGGCATAAAACCCACAGGGCATAAATCTGCAAAGAAGTAAAAAGCTAACCTTTTCAAACAATATGGCCTCTCTCTCACTTACCAACTTAACATTTCCCTGTATGGCCCCGGAAGATGACTGGTTAGCCAGAGACAGGTAAGATTCCTCAAGGGAGGAACAACCTAAGACAGGCACAGTTGCAGGGGGGCCATCAGGTGAGAAATTGCGGATCAACAGAGGTGAGGCTTAGAACCTCGCCCCCCTTGTTCTGAGAGAAATCTTCCCCATACGTGGATGTTTTATTGCCCTTGTCTAGCGTGGATTAACACATAGGCTACAGGCACACACCTGATCATCTACATTTGCTCTCTTACAACACTAAACTATGTTTTCTACCTTTATCTCGTATCTACCTACCACTTCAGCATTTTATTAAAAATAATAATAATAAAGAGAGAAATGTGATATCCACATATAAATCAAATGAATATTCATACTTGAACTGACTGTTTATAGTTCATAATGCATGAGCAAAACCGAAAGCTTCTGTGATGACTGCCCCTGTAATGTTCACCATGTAACTTATTCACTATGTAAGAATTTGTTCTCCATGTAAGAACTTGTTCGTTAAGCTTCAAAAGATTGGAGACTGACGAAAATTAGGCTTGGGGTGGATTAATGATTGTGCATTGAGCATTGACCCCCCTATACAGAATTTTATTGTTGTCAACAACCATCTGATCAATAAATATGAGAGATGCCCTCACACACAAAAAAAACATATATATATATATACACGCACTTCCAATTGTAAAATAAATAAGTAACCGGGATGTAATGTATAGCATAAGGAATATAGTCAAAATATTGTAACAACTTGGTATGGTGATAGCTGGTACCTAGAATTATCATGTATATAAATGTTGAATCACTGTGTTGTACACCTGAAACTAATGTAATACTGTGTGTCAACTACCCTTCAATAAAAAAAATGAAAAAAATTAAAAAAAAATTAAAAATCAAACGAATATTCATATCTGACCTGATTGTTTGTAGTTCATAATGCGTGATCAAAACTGAAAGTTTCTGTGATGACTGCCCTTGTACTGTTCACCATGTAAGAACTTGTTCGTTGTGCTTCAGAAGATCGGAGACTGATGAGAATTAGGCTTGGGGTGGATTAATGATTGGGCATTGAGTCCCCTGTACAGAATTTTATTGTTGTTAACTGTTAACAACCATTTGATCAATAAATATGAGAGATGCCCTCTCAAAAAAAAAAAAGAGAATGAACTAACAGTTAACAAAGGGAAAGGGACTGGGGAGGGTTGGGGGAAAGGGAGGGATAAGGGGGAGAAAGGGGCATTATGATTAGCACACACAATGTAGTGGGGGGTGGGGGGAACAAGGGAAAGGCAGTAAACACAGAGAAGACAAGTAATGATTCTATGGCATCTTATACACTGATGGACAGTGACTGTAATGGGGTATGTGGGGGGACTTAATAAAAGGGGGAGTCTAGTAACCATAATATTGTTCAAGTAATTGTACATTAATGATACCAAAATAGAAAAAATAAATAAACTTAAAAAAAATAAAGACAGTCTAATAAAATAATTACTCTTACCACTTTCCCAAATGCTGATTAATACCTTAGAACACTTTCAATTCTCCTACCCTTCCTGACTTTTATTACTGTTATCATGCACTTTAATTCTACATGGTCTGATCTCCATGAGAGCTCACTCTAGAACTCACAGACTAACATTCACCTCTCTTCATAAATTGCCTTGTCCTTTCCTCTTCGTTTCTCCCTACATTGCCGGTTTTCAACTTGGGGTTACTTTCCTTTGGACTTAAGAACTCATTCTAGTAGTTCTTCTAATTCAAGGCTGCCAACTTTGAAGTGTCTCACTTTAACTTTTTCTTAAAACATCTTTGTGGTTAATACTGCTGATGGGTATAGAATTGTGGTTTGACATGAAAATTTCTTGGGGCATTTTAAAAATGGTGCTCTGTTGATGTATCTACCTTATGCATATATGTTTAGACATCACCTGTCAGCCTTTTTCTTGCTTATTTGGCCTCTGATTTCCCTGAAGTCTGTTACGTTAATTCTGGTTTTTCTATCATACTGTAACCCCTTATGGTTTATACAGTGTAGATATTGTGCTTAGGGAATCTTAACTGCATGTGTGGATTGCTGTCCTTCAACAGCGGGGAGCATGCTGTGTATTTTCACCTGTGGTATCAATTCCTTACCCCACATTCCCTCTGCTCCTCTTTCAGTCACATCCCACTTCTCCTTCCACTCTGTCCTGACATCTCCAGTATTGTTCACACAGCGTTTTGGTTGAGATATTGGTTCTTCAAATGTCTTGCCATTCAGGAACCCAGCCTTTGCTGGGATCAATCACTTCTTAAATAAACTTCTTAATTTAAGTTCTAACATAAACACAAAACTTAGCCTTAATTTGGAACACAGCAGAGCTCTTTCACAATGAGGAGAAAAACATTTCCTTCCTCATACAGAGAAACACAGAGAGGAGAAAATGACAACCTGGATCACACTAAGATATATTATGAGCTGGTTTTTATCAAAGTTCACCAGTGAGATAGAGCAGTGGAAAGCCTGAGTGGGAGAGACTCAAATTACCTGCATCTGCTAAAGGACATCAAGCCAAATTAGGTAAATAATTTCATCCAATAAAACAAAGTACTGAAAGCCCACTAGAAAAATATGGCCAAAGCTAGAACAGACATTAGATAAAAGAGGATAAGCAAATAACTGAAGTGTTTTTAAAAAGCTTTCTACCCTGTTTAATTTCAGGGAAATGCTAATAAAAGTTGCGATGAGCTGTTTTAAGACAGAAATCAGGTTAGATGAATGAAAAAATACCAGGAATACCACATGCTCCTCAGGTTCTGGAACAATCAGATCATTCATGTAGGGCTAGTGAGAAGTTAAATTGGTAGAACCTCTTTGGAAAACAGCCGGCATCTACTAAGGCTGTGTACACACCTACAGTGGTCCCTGCACACAAACATCCCCAATATTGTGCACCTGTTTGGTCCCAACAACCAGAGTCAAAATCACTGTTCTAGAAACTAACCAAATGCTCATGAATAGGGAATGGATATACACAGTGCTCTCTGCAGCCCCTGGGACCCCACACAGCAATCAGAATTTACAAATAATTACTGACAGAGGAAGAATCTCCCACATCAATTGTTGAGACACAGACAGATGCAGACACAGCCCATGGATGTACAAGGATTCCGATTTTTCTATATCCCTGCCAACACTTCTTTTTATAATAGCCATTCTACATGAGGAGTGATTATATATTGGTTTTGATTTACAGTTCTCTGATTATTAGTAATGTTGAACATCTCTTCATGTGAATCTTTCCCATTTCTCTGTCTTTAAAGAAGTATCCAAGTTCTTGGCTCATGTTCCAATTCTTTTCCCTCCTGAGTTGTACAAATTACTTACATATTTTGGATATTACCCCTTATCAGATACACCATTTTCAAGTATTTTCCCCAATCTGTAGGTTGCTTTTCCATTTGATTATTTCTTTTGCAGTACAGAGCTCTTTAGTTTTATGCAGCCCCTCATTTGTTTTTGTTTGTTACCTGTGCTTTGGAGCATCTGACCTAAAGTGATCAGCAGATTCAATATTGTCCCCACAAATATCACAATGATTATTTTACAAAAATATTTTTAAAAAACCTAAGATTCAGATGGAACCACAAAACACCCAGAAGAGATAAACAATCTTGAGAAAGAAGACAATGGGAGGAACCACATTTCCTGACTGCAAACTATATTACAAGTTATAGTAACTAAATCAGTATGGTTCTGGCATAATGAATGATGCACATGTAACTCAACAGAACAGAAGAGAGAGAGCCCAGAAATAAATATATACAATCAACCAGTAAGGAACCAAGTGTAAATAGGAATGGGGAAAGGATAGAATCTTTGACAAATAATGCTGGGAAAACTGGATAAATCCGGTAAAGAGCTCTCCTGATAGCTTATGCCCTCTCCCCTTCACACCCTCTGCCTCTCTCTCTCTCTCTCTCTCTCTCTCTCTCTCTCTCTCTCTCTCACACACACACACACACACACACACACACACACACACACACACACACACACCACACACACACACACACACATTAAATACCAGTGATCCTTTGCCATAACCTGGATGTATTAAATCCTGTATCTGCAGATACCCTGAAGTTTTAAGTGGAGTGTTTCCAGCAGGAAAGTAGAGGGCCAAAGAAGATGGGATAGGGAAACCTCAAGCTGGTCAGTGGGACTAGAAGCTGGGTCACCTCAGGGCTGTGCAGTCCTGGTAGGTGAGGTTAAGAGAGCTGTGCCTGGGTCCTGGCCAGGGCTGGGGACAGACATCCCTGTATCCAGAAGCCCCAGCCCAACCCAGCTGTGATCAGGAGGGCAGCCACACAGGCCCCCCAGAAGCCAGGCAGGAGAGAGGGAACAGCCTAGACTGAAATCCAGCTCTCCCACCGAGCATGGGGGGAGCTGTAAGGCAAGCAGTGACTACACAGCAGTGGGGGTGGGCCAAGTCCCCAACCAATTCAGGGAAAGGTAGAAGTGGGATTGCATTATTATACTCTATGGTTCACATGCAGGTTATTTAGTAAAACAGGAAGAGACTTACAATAGCATTTTCTTTCTTTCTTTAAAAACCTCTGAAAACATCTTGTCAGAGAGGCCACATGACGGGACCCGGAGGTGTGCTGGCAGCCCCAGGTGCAGGGGAAGCTGCTCACTGCCCGAGCCCCCTCCGCAGCCATCACACGGGACTCCTCCAGGCTCTGGCCCTGCCCCTGCCGTTCCTTTTCAATCCGACCCACCTTCAGGCCCCAGAGGACGAGCCAGCCCCTCCCTGGACCAGTCCTGTCCTCAGCTACCCAGCCCCACAGCAGTGCCAGCTCCTTGCCTGCCTTTCAGCTCAGGTGAAGGATGGAGCTAAACACCGTCTGCGCTGCTGTTGCAGTGGTGAGGAGGATACCAGGGAGCAAGAATTCAGGGCAGACGGCAGCACGTGAGGAAGAGAGCAGAGCAACCGGAGTGCATTTTTGTGCAGCACACTCCTTGGTCTCAAACACGGATTCCTCACAGAAAAGCGATCATGCCTGTCGCAGCCCTTATATGTGGCATAGCATTCATACAACAGATAGAACAATAGTACCAGTGCAAACAGGCCTGACATTTGGAGACGCCAGTGTGGGGTGGGGACAGATTTACACTGATAACTCACTTGACCTATAAACTCATTACAAGCATTTTATATTGGTTCAGTTTGTCAACGTTATCTTATGACCAGAGTTTCTCCCAGAGTGATGTAACTCCGTTTTGCAGGCTGCCATTCAACCTTGCCAGGCTGCAAACGCAGTGGTGGTCTTGGCAAACACAGAGCTTCACCCTTTGGGGCATGTGGTGTGCTTTGGCCGACAGGTACTATTTTCTTGGTCTGAGGCTCTATCTATTGAGGTATTAATAAAATGCTGGATCTCTCTCCAGGCATAACCCACTTATCCATCCCTGTACCCTAAGCTGTAATTTCCTCCTCTCTTCATTTGCCATTTATCTTTACCCAGATTTTTCTGCCTGTGGAGTGGACATCAGGTCTGGCTACAGTGCTGGTCCAGATGGCTGGCAGCAATACCAGTCTCACAAGTGCCTCCCCTCAGCCCCCTCCCACCCGAGGAAGGTAGGGTTACCAAGGAGCAGAGCCTGGGGGCTTTCCCGGCCACAGCTCTGCTATCAGTTCTGACCTGGCTACCTGGGGTCAAGGCACCATTCACCTCAGCAGGCGCTTAGGAATTATGGCATAAAGATTTAAGGGTGTGGTTACATCTTCTTGCTTAATTAGTAAAGTTCACTGCGCTGGCACCCTCAGAAGCAGCTGTGTTCCTGGAACCATTGAATGGGTTAGGAAAAAACAAAGTTGTGGTGGTGTGAGTAAGAACAGAACAGTGCACTAGCAACCGCTCCCAGACCCCCTTCCCCAGACCCCTGGAGAAGCAGAGGAACCTACCCTCCCTTAGCCGCCTCACGTTGAGTGTGAGCACCCGCTCTTGAAGGCATGTAAGCCAGCCCCTCGTGCCTTTATCTCCCATTTTACACAGCCAATGTTCCCACAGCCCGTTCCAATTTTCTATTAAACCATTGCTCTGAGAGTGACATGCAACACTGTACATCCGTCTGATGGGATGTTTCTCGGCCCACCGTGGAACAGCATGGTCGGTAAAGCGTGTCCCCTGGTCGGAGATGTAACCTGGCTGTCCAAACTGGTATAGAATCTTCAGTTCCAAACCTTAAACGGTGTCTTCAGCATTTCACCTACCACTGGGTATGCAAAGCATAGTCCCGAATAAGTGTCTACTCTGCTAACGACCCACTTACAGCCTCCGAGCGGTAGCAGCGTTGATCCAATCTCACCCACTGGCCAGCTATGTGCAGGGCGTGCCCACTGGGGAACTTTCCCCATAGCCAAATGCAGTGTCTGTCTCTTTAGCTGACAGTCGGAACAGGTCTTGCTGGCATTCCGTGCCTCACAGGGTGCAAGAGGAATACGCGTAGACTCAGCCTGTGCGCGCGCTGCTGCAGCTCCCCACAGCCACTCTTTGTATGGACCCCGGCGGCTGCCTCCAAGGGCCGCACCAGCAGGCCCACCTGGTGGCTACAGTCACCTCCCACTCCTAGAAAGGCTTCTTCTGATACAAACCAACATGGCCTGCTTTAACGTGCCCCTCAAATTCCCAGGGCAATATCCATATGGCCGTTGTCCACGTGGGCATTGCTTTCATAGTCCAGTTTCCCATTTCCTGTCTACGTGGCCACACAGTCAGGCCAGTATCCACAGCCCCAAGTCATAGGAACCCCAGCACGAGGGGCTTTCCTCACTGCTCCATTCTCCCGTCACTGCCCAGAAAAGGGCATGGAATTCAGCCCACTGAGATCACGTTTATCTCCTTCCTCCCAGCCAGTCTTGCCATCCCCTGGTCTTACTGCAGCAGCCCTCCAACCAGGATACTGTCCATGCCTCCTGGAACTGCCCTCTGTAAACCAAGCAGCTCTGTCGTTCAGCTGAGAGCTGCTCCTAGGGCACCGTCCATGCAGTTCCCCGGGGGCTCCAGTGTCGGTCCCAGAGGAGATGAGGCTGCCTGCTCGTGGATCCATGGGCGCCTCCTTGCATCCTCCTGGCAGCCTGCCCCTGCAGGAACGATATCAGTTTGATTATGGGACTCTTCTCGGCTCTGTTTTCCCCATTAGGGTGTTTCTCTGACATCACCCAACACGTATGGGTATCTCAGGTTTCAAAATTGTTTTACTTACTTCGGTCACTTAAGCAGTCTTGATTAATTCCCAACAGCATGTTCATAATTGTCTCCCAAGTGGTGTGTACCAGGCAGCACCATGTGGGAATTTTCTGGTCCAGAATCCCAAGGGTCACAGCTGGGAGGTGCTCGTTTTCTTTTTATTCCCACAAGCTGCAGTCTGCATGGGTGTGGGGGGCAGACACTTCCAAAATCCTGTCTCAGTGGCGGTCACAAGGGCCCGATGGTGTCAAGCACACAGCTGCCATGTATAGTTCTGACGTGGCCTGCTTCTGTTCAGGACCCCACTCAGATGCAGCTTTCTTTAATGGAGTCTTACACACAGGAGCTAGAAATAGTTCCCGGTGTGGAATGCGAGTCCTCCAAAACCCAAATAAATCAAGCAAGTGCTGGGCTTCTTGTTTGGACCTGGTGGGGGAGTGACAGCAGTTTATTGATAGTCACACTTCTGGAATATCCTGGGTGGCTCCTGCCCATGTTCTTCCTACGAATTTCACTGAGCAGGACCTTGGACCTTCGCTGGATTTATTAACCAGCCCTGGTTGGGCACGTATGTCCTTGTTGCATTCAAATGAGTCCTAGCCAGCTCCTCCGTTTCTGGTATTACCATAATGTCACCAACATCGTGTATTATTACACTCAAGCGTTGCGCCAAGTCCATATCCCTCCTGACCACGTGGTGACAATCAGCCGTGGAGCTCAGATCCCCGCCTAGCACAGCAGAGGCAAACTGGGATCCTTCCCACCTGAAGGCAAACCGGGCTCGGAGAAGAGAGCATCTGTAAGGTCCATCCAGGGGTACCAGCCTCCTCCAACCTGCTGTACTTTCTCTACGGCTGAGACCATGCCTGGAACTGCTGGGACCTTGGGCGGCACGCACTTCATCTAAGCTTGAATAGTCTCTATGTGCCGTCCACCTCTGCACAGGCCACACAGGACTACTGCACAGCAGATCTGCGGACAGCAGCGCTCCAGCTTCCAGCATGGCACTCCTAAGAATGGTGATATGTTTGTCAAGTTCCAGCCATTCCCAATTTAGCATGTCCGACTAAACAGGCCTGAGGGTGGGCTTACATGCCTTCTGTGTTACTGTATTAGGCAGGGGAAGCCAACCCCAGTCAGACACAGTATCCATCCCAATAATCCTTTCAGGTAAAGGGGACGCAACCACCTCAAGCAAAACGTGCTCAAACACTCAATTTTCATCCAAACTTCCACCTCAATACCATCAGCCACTGCATCTCCATATCCTCCCACTCTAACCTTAGCCCCTGCTAAGACTTCACCAACAGGTTTTGGTATCATAGTGCATTGGGCTCCTGTACCAAGGAGCCCCAGGGCCATTTTCCTCCTCCCCCTGGCCATTTTTCCCACATACATGCGAACGGTCTCAGGTCCCAGGCTGGGGTGCGGCCAGAAGACCCTGGCACTTTTGTCTATCTTTAGATTGATTAACCTGCCTGACCACCACTCCCAGGGATTCCCGGTCAGTTTCCTTATTGTAATCATGGCCTTCAGGCTTTTTAAATTCCTCCGAACTGGGGTACACAGAGTGGAGTTTTTGGGGGGCTGTAATGTTGCAGCAACAACAGGGGTTCCCACCGGGTCACCCAATTTCTGGTAGTGCTGCATGAATACCTTTTTTCAACCCCAGCAGTGTCTGCTTGATTCACACAATTTTTCAAAGACCATCTGAAAACTCCCACTCACTTGGCCCGAGTCCCTTCACTCTCCCCTTTGTCTCTCCCCATCTTCCTAGTTATGCTCTTGTTCCTGGTATCGTAAGACCCACGAGGGGAAGCTGAGGTAAGAAATCTGAGCAGCCTCCTCAAACTGCTCGATTTTGTAGCCGTCAGGTTACACGGGCTGCCATGTACTGGGGCCCTTAGCCTCAGCGCTCACCGTGACCTGTGTACCAGGACCATTCAGTGGGCGCCTACCTCGGTCACTGCAAAGCCAGTCCCACATAGGAAGCATTAGCAGCTCTTCCATCTGGGGTGCTCCATCTGCACTTAGAGGGGCGGCTGGGCAGTCCCCCTTCTCAGGACATACAGACCTCACAGTGGCTTTTACACAGTCCGCCAGGCAGGCTGTTCCCTCGGGAATAACCTCCCGTGTGTCTGGATCACTCCCAGCCCCCTGTGATTGCCCAAGAGGGAGAGAGGGTCCCGCATCAGCCCAAACACGCCCTGCCACTCGGAGGCATTCAAAACCAGACACGGCCCCCAGGCTGGGGCCCTCACGATGCCCTTTACTAAAAATTCTTCAGGAAGCTGGGGACACCGGTCCACACAGGGAGCCAGTTCCCTTACACTATGTTCCCTGCTTTCACACATTTCCTGACTTTTGCCTCCTCCTACATTATTTTCTTGGCGACTTGAGGTCTTAGAGGTACTCTGTGTTGCTTGACATCATTTTCCCTTTCTAGGCGGCTTTGAGGCTCATGGCCGAGGCTCAGGTTGACCCAAATCCCAGCTTGGTTCTGCATCAAGCCCTGACCCAGCACTTTCTTTCATTTTCATTTTGACTATTACAGATAACAACAACCAGGGAAAGGATTATTTAGCCTGCTTCTTACTCATCTGCATTTCCTTACATAGCCACCAAGCCAACTCCTTAGGAGGTGGGTCCACTGCTATTTCTAAATTCCACTGCTAACTTTTACCTTTAGTAACCAATTTTAGGGCAGCTACTCCTTCATACCAAGGGTGAGTGGGCAGCCGTCCAGGCATCAAAGGTTCCTCATCCCCTGCCCTTCCATTCTTTCACTTCAAAAACCACATATTTCAGAGCACGTGGGCAATTCTAGCAAATCCCAGCACCGTGACACCAAATGTGTTTTCTCATACAAATCGTAGTACAACTCCTTTTGAGTTTGTGGACACGATTCCAAGATTGGGCGTGTGTGTGTGCATGTGTGTGTAATCTCACAGACAGCAGGCAATTCTTAAACACTGGTAACGTGTCTACGAACTCAACTCAGTTCTAATGGCATCTGCCTGGAGACGGCACCAGATTTCCCAGGTGAAGGGCTCCATCCTACAAGACTCCCCACCTGCCCCTCCAGATGCCTGTCGCAGGCCCCAGTCAGTGACTTGTGCTTCTACAGAACTGGCTACAGATTGCAGGTTCCGATGTCCTCCCACTTAGATTTGATTAATTTGCTAGAGTGGTCACAGAACTCAGAAAAACACATTTAGCAGTTTAAAAACGGGTGCCCTAGTCAAAGAAATAATCAATCTTCCCATGTTTTCTTCCGCCTGCTACTTCTATAGCTTTTCTTCTTCCTTCCTAATTACAACCCTTAAATAGAATTCGTGCCTCATATCAAATTTACCGAGTATCATAATTCTTCCAAGTGGTAAAGATACCTCAAGACAAATGCTGGGCATAGAAGCTACAGGGCATAAATATGCAAAGAAATAAAAAGCTAACCACTTCAAACAATAAGGCTTCTCTTTCACTTACCAACTTTACGTTTCCCTGTATGGCCCCGGAAGATGACTGGTTAGCCAGAGACGGGTAAGATTCCTCAAGGGAGGAACAACCTAAGACAGGCACAGTCGCAGGGGGGTCATCAGGTGAGAAATTGGGGATCAACAGAGGTGAGGCTTAGAACCTCACCCCCCCGCTCTGAGAGAAATCTTCTGCATACGTGGATGTTTTATTGCCCTTGTCTAGCTTGGATCAACACATAGTCTACAGGCACACACTTGATCATCTACATTTGCTCTCTTACAACACTAAACTATGTTTTCTACCTTTATCTTGTACCTACCTACCACTTCAGCATTTTATTAAAAATAGTAATAATAAAGAGAGAAATGTGTTATCCACATATAAATCAAGTATAAAAGTCAAATGAGTATTCATATTTGAACTGACTGTTTATAGTTCATAATGCATGAGCAAAACCGAAGGTTTCTGTGATGGCTGCCCTTGTAATGTTCACCATGTAAGAACTTATTCACTATGTAAGAATTTGTTCTCCATGTAAGAACTTGTTTGTTATGCCTCAGAAGATTGGAGACTGATGAAAATTAGGCTTGGGGTGGATTAATGATTGTGCATTGAGCATTGACTCCCCTATACAGAATTTTATTGTTGTGAACAACCATTTGATCAATAAATATGAGAGATGCCCTCACAAAAAAAAAAAAAAGTATACACTTCCAATGGTAAAATAATAAGTAACCGGGATGTAATGAATATAGTCAAGATATTGTAACAGCTTGCTTTGGTATGGTGATAGCTGGTACCTAGAATTGTCATGTATATAAATGTTGAATCACTATGTTGTACACCTGAAACTAATGTAATGTAATACTGTGTGTCAACTACCCTTCCATAAAAAAATAATTATCTAAAAAAAAAAAAAAAAAAAAGAAATTCTGTTCAAGAGTGGCAAGAAAAGACTTGGTGGAACCAGTTAGGAAATTACTGCAATAAGCTAGGCAGTTTGCACCAAGGTGGTCAAACATTCTTGGCCACGGCCAAGCACTTCTATATGGTTCTAAGAAAAGCAGTTACTGAACAACCATTACCACCAATTTCTTTCTTGTTTTAAAATCGAGATATAGTTGATACATGAGTTTCAGGTGTACAGATTTTCAATTACATACATACCCTAAAGCACTTACTAATTAATATACATGAACCTAGTGCTCTCCCTCATGGAGTAAATGGAAATAAGTAAACACAATCCTCCTACTCAAGCATTTGTTTAGAAATAACTACAACACAAGGCAAAATGTGGCGAGTGGCAAAGTGAGGTGATACATAAAATTGCCAGAGGTCTCAGAGGACCCATGCTGTTGAACATGCTATTCGTGTGAACGCTGTCACCACTGTCACAGTCACCCCAGCACCAGCCAGGAGTGATTACTAAGAGTCTGAGTGCAGGAGCCACTGTTGGGCTCTTTAAGGGTTTGGACAATCACTGCTCTCCTCGCACCTGTACACATCTCTATGCGAGGGCTATTAAGGAAATGTACGAATAAGTATGCAAAAATGCCGTTTTTAGGATGGAAAGGGATTCTAACAGAAGGAATCATTAATTTCCCTTTTCATTTGAGGAATGCTTTGGCACAATCGGCTTTTGTCGGGGGTGATCCTGGGTTGCGGAGACACGCGCTTTCCGAGTAGCCACGAACTCCTAGTGGCCACGTGAACTCCACACCCAAGTCTTCCGCCTTGACTTGAAAGCAGCAGGCACAGAGGGTCTAAGCCTGATGCCCCCACGGGACGAGGCCGCTTTAGTGTCGGGAAGCCCAGGGGGGCCCTTGAGGCTGTGCGCGGAGGGGAGGATGCCTGCAGGCGCTGGGCGGGAACCCGAAACCGGAGACCCTTCCTCCCCTCTGGCTGACATCCATTCACTGAAAAAGGTAGAATCCGGACGGAAGGATGATATTTTTTTGCCAGGTAATGCTATATTTAAGCATGTCCTGTCACGTTTTCTGACAGGAAAAAAAAAAATCCCATTCACTGCCCGCTTCCCTCAGCCCCATCTCCAGGTCCGACGGAGGATGTATGTATATAATATATATGGCAAAAGGCTCTTCCAATACCTAGAAAAAATAAGTTTTACCTCTAACAAGCCATACACGGATCGGAACAGCTGTTCGTCGGAAAGCGGGTTCCCACCCACTGGCCACAGGAGGACGGGAGGCCCTGGCCCGACCTCTGTCCCCTTCCCAACACAGAAACTCTGGGGAATGGAGCCCCACCCCACCTGGCCTGGTCCCGCCCTCCAGTGTATAAGGAAGGCGCTCCCGGAAGCAGGCACACCTGGGTCGCCAGGAGGGTGCTGGGCCTGGGAAGAGAATCCAGAGTGTACAGGGACGTGGATGGCCAGACGCTCTGCCTCCACCTGTCCGTGTGTGCTCAGCACTGGTGAAAAGTGACTGCCCTCTAGGCTCAGCTGGCCAGGTTCAGCTCTAGGAAGTTGTGTGTGGCTGTTCCCCAGGAATCTTCCCATGCAGAGGCCCGGGAAGGATGGGGCCTTTGGGCTCAGGCTGTCGGTCAGCACATGGAGGCAGTGGGCTCACCCGCCCTGGTCCTCACCACATCACAGCGCCACCTTGAGCATCTTCCCCAGGCAACAGCCCCCTGGAGTCACTTTCGTAAGTAATCCCTTCGGGGAACTGGTGTCAGAGACCCAGGCCCTTCCAGCTAAGGGACGGTATAGGGCTATATAGCAGGTTGCCAAG
This sequence comes from Manis pentadactyla, assembly GCF_030020395.1. Classification (NCBI taxonomy): domain Eukaryota; kingdom Metazoa; phylum Chordata; class Mammalia; order Pholidota; family Manidae; genus Manis; species Manis pentadactyla. The sequence continues at coordinate 13,578,007 of NC_080030.1, forward strand.
CTGAGGGGTAGCCGTCCATTATGTGGAACTTGACAGAGTCTCTTGAACTTCCCCCAGTGCCCCATCCTGGTTTAGGCAGGAGAGCTAATGGTTTTGACATATCAAGTTTATCAAAACCCACCACATTGTAGACACTGTCCTGGGCACTGGGACACCGGTGAAGAAGGCCCACCCAGAACCTAAGAGGGCTGAGCTCCTGGAGTCTCCTCTGTTGTGGCCAAGAGGAGAGTGGCTGGGTTAAACCACACGGTTTTCCAGGGGGAGGCAGCTTTGGCCCTTAGTCTGAGAGTGGTAAGGCCACACAAAGGTTTACATCAGAGTAGGACGCCACCCTTTTGTGCTGCAGGCTGGGGACAGGATGTGGGGTCAGGGCTGGGGACACTTTGGGAGTCCAGGGAAGGATGGCCAGGGCTGGGCAGCAATGGAGGTCAAGTTTGACAATGGCTGGTGATGGGGGCCATCTCCCTCACCTAACTGGCGGGACTCCTGGGACACCTCACTTGCCTTTCCTCCTGTTTCCAGGGGAACAAGGAACGGTTACTTGTCTTCTTGCCATTGGGCTGTAGCAGGTCTTTATATACTGTAAATACAAGTCCTTTGTTGAGGTATGACTTGCAAGAATTTGCTCCAAGTCCATGTGTGGCTCGACTTTTTTTTTTCTTAATGACTCATGAGGGACATGGAAGTGAAATGTAGGTGGAAAACATAGACAATGCACATGAGAATGGCTAAAATTAAAAACTTGAATGAGAGAAGACATGAACGTAGTATCAGAGTCCCAGGGTATTGTGTGGAGAGGGGGCAGCATGGGGGCAGCTGCATACCCGGCCGGCTGCACAAGGCAGGAGGCACTCAGCAACGGCATCGGCTAACAGGTTCCCAGCAGGAAGGGCCAGCGCTGGTACTCACAGCACAGATAGAACTGAAGGACTGGCAGGGGCAGGGCCAGGTCAGGCTGACTCCTGGGAGCTGTAGGCTCACCTGTTCACTGAACCGAAACCTCAGTGAGGCCCAAGTTGCGCTTGTGTTTCTCTCCTAAGTTTCTGAAAGTGCTAACAAGCTTAGCAACAGCAGCAGCAGCAGCAGCAGGGGGAGCAGCCTGGAAGGCAAAGTGGAGGCCCTAGGCTTGCAAGCACTGCCCCCTTGGCTCCTGAGGCCTCTGTGGAGGGAGTGGGGCAGTGGGTCTGGACATAAAGGCATCTGTGGGCCCCCTCTTCTCATTTCCCCAACTTCTTCATGTGCTAGAAGTGGGGGAGGGGCTCTTGAGAAAATTCTGCATGCGAGTATTAAATGCAAGGCTGTCAGCTCCAAGCACTTGCAAGGAGACAGCCCCTTGCTGATTCTAACAGCAACATTTGCAGAATTTGAACACATAAGCCAAGTCCACTGGAAATCTGAACCGCAGATGGCAGTTCCTGTCTTATCAGCCAGCACTGATATTCCAAGAAACGCTTAGAGCTGTGTTTTTCAACTTGTGCCTATCTTCAGGTAATAGTCAGAAACTCTCCCTCAAGGCATTTCATGATCAGTTTTTGGGCTGCTGTTAAGGAATGTAACAGTAAGAAATGAATTTGTAATAGAAGAAAAGGGGAATCAAATCTTTGTTCAAAACTGAACACTAACATTTACTAGAAAGTGAACTCAAACAGCCCCAGAAACTTTGTCCACTAATGGGCAGAGGTGGATGGGGTGGCAGTTTCTTCTTGTTCTTCAGATTTTCCTAGTCTGAGGGTCAGAGTTAAAGCTGAAAGCTGATTTTGTTCAACCCCAAGCATCCAGTCCCCGGGAACTGAGGAGCATCAGAAAAGAAAAACACAAAGCTAGTGAATCGGAGGAGGAATGTCTGCTTGGACCTTTGCAGGCTGCTACTTCATGTGTCGGCACCCCAGCCCCTCTCCTACCATTTCCCCTTGAAAAGCCCTGACCGCTTGTGTCAGGAGGACGGTGGTTCTTCAAGGCAGGAGCTGGCCACTCCCTCATTTGCTAGCAAGTCAATAAACTATTCTTTCCTTTCTTCAAACCCTTGTCATTGTGTTTTGTGGTTTGACCTCAGGGACGAGGACCGGGTCTTGGTATCAGGAGCAGCACCCCCCACCCCGACCAAGTGCCCGCAGTGCCGCTCCTTCAGTGTCAGAGGCCACAGGGCCGAGCTGTCAGGGACGCAGAGCTCCCGGCTTCCTCCTTGCTAGACACGGGGGACTGTGCCGGCCAGGAGTTCATGCTGTGTGGCAGGGCAAGTACAAGCCTCTAGAACTCCCTGTATACATTGAAAGCAGTAATGCCTGGTGACACCAAGGATTTGAAAGAAGAACGGGTGGTGATTTCCACATACCCTTATTGAAGTCACTCATTTAGCCTACTTAGAAAACAGACGAATCTTGGAGATGACAGTGAATGATTGTCAGTGTAATCAGAGTGTCTCAAACTGCAGTTCCTGCTGCACATGGGGCTTCATCACTTGGTCCCCAAGCACCCAGTGTGTAAGTATTGGTCAGGAAAATGCTCTTTGTTCTCTTCCTGTGAGTAAAGACCAGCAGGGCAGTTAGCTTTCAGCCGGCAAGGAGAGAAAACTATCTCAGAGGCATATCAGACCTCCAGACTTGGGTTGTCATTTAGACAGAAGGAAGCTTCATCTCCTTTTTCTTCCAGAAGCCGTCACACTGGCCCATCCCATTGATGGTACTAGGCTGACTGGACCCAGTGATCAGGAAGTACAGCTCATCTAGGCATATTGACAGCGCAGTCACATGTCAGAAGGTGGACTAAATCCAACAAAAATTGAGGGACCTTTCATCTTAGAGAAGTTACTAGAAATCTATCTTGTGGGCATGCCAAGCTATCCCTTCTAAGGTGAAGAATAAGATGCTGTATCTGCACCACCACCCCAAACACACACACACGCCTGGTGCGGATTTCAGATTTGAGAGCAGCCTGGACCTGTGGAAGGTGGAAGGCAATAGATGGCAACACCTGGATCTCCTCTCATTGCTGCCCCTTCAAGGTGCACACCTGAAAACGGCCTAGAAGGGGACTGACTTGCCCAAGATCACACGGCCTGGACCCCGGCCTGACCTGCGTGGTGTTCCATGCTCCATGCCAAGCCTGGTTGGCATTCTTCCATCTCTGAGTCTGTGTGTCAGACACATGTGACGCCAGTCCCCAGGAGCTGGAGGTGTCATCCATGTATCCCTGGGGATGTCCTTAGGGAGAAATGTCTGGCGTGACCCTCCCTGTGCAGGTTGGGATGTTGGGCAGGTCCTGGGAGGTGCTGTGGCCTCAGCAGGACAGGGAACTAGTGAGAAAAAGCGGACTGAGCTCAGCTCTTGTCTCCTCAGAGCTGGGACCCCGGTGACATTGCCAGAGAGCGTGGGGAGGGCTCTGGTGGAGATGTGTGTACTCATGCATGGCAAGGGCCAGGAGGGTGGGCAGTCAGCAGCCCAGAGGGGCACGTGGGCGTGTCTGAATGCAGGGAGGGGCCCTTGAAGAAGTGATGTCACTGATGACACGCCAAGTAGAACCTCAATTGTGACCCGGACGGATGGAACCCAGCTCCTGGTCGCAGAACCCAGTCCAGCTCACTTGACCGGAGGCGCTCGACAGAGCAACATGCGGTCTTGTTGTGCGGAGCCTTCTGAAAGCGAGGGAGTCAGGGAAGCCGAGAGGGAGAGTCTTCCTGCTCGCTGTGGGCGTTGGCTCAGTGACCTCCTCCAACGCCTCTATCCGTGTATCCCGAGGAGCCCCGAGGTAACACAGGGCAGCCCAGAGCGGGCCATTCCAGGGCCAGGCCACGAGTGTGACCCATCCTGGCTGACGTTTCCCCAGGCCCCTTGTGTGTGTGCGGTGGGCATGGGGCATGGGTGGGACTGAAGGCTGGGGAGCAGGGGGCAGTCAGTGTCACAGCTCTGGTCTCATGATTCAGGACATGGAGGTGAGTGTTGGGACCAGGTACTTCCACCCACATGTTAATCCTGAGCCCAGGGGTGTCCTCCTCTTCCCTGAGGGACTGGATGTCTATGCAGATGGCCCTGTGGGCCTGATCTCGGGGGCAGAGTTGGGGGCCCACATTGCCCCCTGTGGGGAGGTCCACGCAACCATGGGTGCCTCCTCCCCAGCTACCAGGTGCCGGCTTTGCAGAGCTCCACCCTGGGGAGCGTGGAGGAGCTGGTGGATGGATTCACCTACTCCATCTCCCTGGACCTGGGGCAGGCTGTCTACACCCAGGATCCCTTCCCTCCCAGGGCTTCCCCACGAGAGTGGCTGACAGGACCACTCCAGAGGGCCTGGAACCTTGTTCCCGGGGGCACCCCGTGCCTCTCCTTGCTCGCACCCCAGGGGGCTGGGGGCTCTCGGGTGAGCTGCAAACCTGCCTCGTCCTGGTGATTCCTGGGTTTCCCACTGACTATATCCCTGTTTCCCCCCTTAGCCTGAACCTGAGCCATCTGTCCATGGGACTGAGGTCCGCAAGTGCAGGGATCCCTGGATAGGTGTGAGGAGGAAGTGGACAAAGCGAAAGGCACGAGTGGAACCAGCTCCAAACACCAGCCGGAGCGCTCCCGAGGCCACACTCCCACCCGATGATGCTGACCAGCTGACCACGGGCCAGCGGCTCCCCCGGTGAGCACCCAACCCCTCCTTGGCCAGTCGGGCCTCTGCCCACAGCCCGCGGTGTGTCTTGCATGTCCCCACGTGTCTGAGCCTCAGCGTGCTCCTCTGACAGGCAGGGAGGCTGGCGATCAGCCTGTTAGGGTGCCCATGGGGAACATGGGAGGAGCCTTAGAGGGGTTCCCCTGGTGCCCGGCATGGTAAAGGACTGCCGGCCAAGCTGGGCCACTTCGGGGCTTACTTCTCTGTACCCGATGAAAGCCTTTGGCCTCACCCGTCAGTGGCCTGGAGCCTGGCTCATTTGGAAAAGCACATGGGAAGCAGCCTTTGGAACGGAGGCTCGCGATTCCCTGTGTTTGGGCCGGGTCCTTGTCCTCACTGTCGCCACATGAGGGACCTCTGGGGGCAGGAGAGGGGTACCTGGAGAAGTTCTGGTAGGACTTCCTTAAGCAACAATAGGTACGCAGTGCCCACTTTGTGCAGACCCTTTGGGGACACTTAGCACAACTGAGTGAAGGAAGCAGACACAATACTGGGACCCCATCCCGGGTGGACTCGGGCAGTCACTTCAGGCATCATCCGCAGGTCACGGCCAGGGAGTGTCACGACTGATGCCGTCACGGCCTCCTCAAGCAACAGGGGGCATGACGAGGGGCCAGAGGGGGAATTGAAAATGTGAGCGTTCACTGGGTCCAGAGGAGGTGCTGCCCATCTCACAGAATGGGGGGAGGAGGAGTTTGGGGCTTGGGGTTGGGGGAGCACAGCAGAGCCCAGCAGGTCACTCATCTTTGGGTTCCCATGGGTGGGCTGACGACTGGGGACTTCCTATTCGGGAGGATGGGAGAGGATGGGGTCCCAGGACAGACACGCAGGGTCAGGAAGGGGGAGGGGCAGGTGCCGGGACAGGCAGGGGAGTGCACAGCGGCCAGGCCCACACAAGGGTGGACCCGGAGGGCAGTGCGGCTGGAAAGACCAGGCTTCTCACTCTGCCACCCCCAGGCCTTACCCCAGCCGCAGGATGGGACGGGCTAGGCACGTTACCTGGCAGGACGAGCAACTGGGGCCCACGCTTTCAGAGCTGGAAGGTGAGGGGCTGCGGCCAGGGGACTGTCTAGGGTGGGCTTCCCAGACTGGGGTTCCCTTCAAGGCACTGAGGGCTCTTCTGTCATTGTAAGTCATGCGAAATCAGCCCCGGGGTGACCCTTTCTCTGTGTCCTGCGCTCCAGACCCACGGCAGACGCAGCTGGCTCCAGAGACAAAGGGAAGGCTGGCTTCGTGGCTACAGCGAGTCCAGGCGCTCTTTCAGACCCCTGTGCGGGAGCTACGGCCATTGTCATCCGCCTCAGCCCCTGCAGAGCTGGAGGACATCCCAGCAGAGGCCTCAGCTCTGAGGCAAGGACCCAAGCTGGAGCCCCAGGAGCCCTCAGGCCTGGTGCGCAGAGCAACTGCCGTGATGGTACCAGGCCTTACAGAGCCAGAGCCATGTCCAGACCCCATGAGCCCCTGGGACATCCCAGGAGTGGTTTCAGCCCCGGTGCCAGGCCCCGAGCTGGAGCCCCATGAGCCCTTGGTCCCGGGTCCCGTGGCACCTGCAGGAATGGCACCGGGACTGGCAGAGCCAGAGGCGGACCCGGAGCCCACCCGCGCCTGTGTCGCCATCACCCGGCACGTGTGGAGGAAGGAGGAGTGGACCATTCTGGCATTTCCCCATGGCCTGGTGGCCGAGCAGCTGACCCTGATCTGTGCGGTGAGCTGAGCGGGCTCTCAGGGTCGGGGGTGGGCCTTCCCTGTGTCACGGGCTGCCCCAGACCTGCCGTCCCTGACGTGGACTCCTGTGATCTGGGCCCATGTCCCAGCTTCCCCCCAGACTCACCATGTGCCCTGAAAGACTCTCCTCGCCCCCAAGCCCTCACTGACCACACGGGGACAATAGGGCCGGCCCTTAGGGATCCTTGCAGACCAATGATTTGGAGCGGAGGGAAGGTGGGCAGGGCCTGGCCGGGCTGGGAGGGGCAGGGCAGGGGAGGGGTGCTCAGGGAGGTGCTGCCAGGGCCTTAGGTCCTCGGGCCATTGGCCTGGCAGGCTTCCACAGCCTCCACACTTCAGAGGCCCCTGCCATGGACTGACTGTGGGAGACACTGACACCAACAAAGGCTCTGGGTGGAGTTGTTTTGGGGGAAACTGCACCTGAGTGGGTAGTGGGGTCCACGGGGTGGCAGATGCCCCAGTTTGGGCAGGCGTGAGCTGCCTTTTGTTGCAGGGAGGAGGTGAGTGAGGGTGCCTGTGAGCAAAGCCCCTCTGTTCCCCACCACTGGGTGCCTCAGTGGACAGGGTCTGAAGTCCGGATGGCCACGAGGCTCACAGCACGTCCTCAGCTGCCTGGGCTCCAGCTCTGACCGGTGACCCTGCCTGGGAACAGGGGCACCAGGGGCACAGCTGGATGACCCTCCCTTGTGATCCCCAGGGGCTGTACGACAGGATGGACTTTGCGGAATTTAACAGTTACTTACGGAACCAGCCACAGATGGGAGACATTGAGCGCCTGGCTCTCACCACGTATAGGACGTATAGGGTCCTCAGGGAATTTGATGCCTTGGTTAAGTTGGTCACCACCACCTGCCTCGGGACCCCGAGCATGATGGCCTCGGACAGGGCCGAAGTGGTTAGGTTCTGGATCTGGGTGGCCATGGTATGTCATGGGATGCCCCCGGGGTCCCCTCCTTGGCCAGCTCTCAGAATGGGTGCCTGTGGTCTGCCCTGCACAGTCCCTGGGCCCCTCCTGCCAGGGGTGTGCAGACCTGCACTCACAGGTCCCAAGGGGGGGACAGCCATCCCTGGCCCCTTCCTTGGGTTGAGCTACAGTCCTCCACCCAGGAGGGCTGCTCAGCAGGTAGTAGGTGTGCTGGGCTCCCTGGATGTCTGTCTCCTTAAGGACAGGAGTTCATGGGGGGACAGAGTAGAGAAGCAGGCCACGCTCTCAGCTCTGTCTTCCGTCCCAGGGGAGTCTGAACCTCAGGAACTACACTGCCCTCCATGCCATTGTCTTGGCCCTGCAGAGCCCTGCTATTCATCGTCTGGAAAGCACCTGGGGACATGTTTCCTGGTGGGTACTCCTGTCCCTGGAACCAGGGCACCTGAGTGGACAGGGACACACCGACATCTGGCAGTGTTCCCTCAGTTGGCTGGGACTTCCTGGGAGGTGGCGGAGCTTAAGGACAGGGATGGCAGGCTCTTGGGGCCCCCTGTGGGTTAGGCCACGGGTACCCCTGCAGTAATCAGTTTCCTGCAATGTCAAGTGTGGGTTGAAGCCCACTGGAGATCTTGAGCTTGTGCTCTGCAGCAGGAGGTCTCTGCCCCAAGGACAGCGACCTCGCCCAAAGCAGATTCGCCCCTGGGGAGAACTGGGAATGGAGGCCCTGGGTGGAAACATGAAGCCCCCTCCACAGGCCATGGATTCCCCAGGGCTCAGGGCCGTGGTGGAAAGCCTCCTGCAGGCTAGTGGACCTTCTAGGATCTCCAGGAAATGGGGTCGATCCCGAGGCTCTCCACCTGCTGGCCATGTATCTACCTCCTCCTCTCCTCTCCCCTTAGTGTCTGCCTGATGGTATATGAAGACCTGAAAACACAGGACAACTGGGTTCACAGGAAGCGGCTGTTCAAGGTAAATGGAGGTCTGGAAGGGAGGGGTCCTCGGGGCAAGTCCCCTTCCGTGCTGTGGCACAGCTTTGGGAAGGACTCCAGGTGTGCGGGGTGAGAGGGGGGAGCTGATGGAGGTAGGGTTCCCCAGGCCCCCAAGGGCCTCATCTGTCTCCCTCCCTGGCTCCACTTTACTGGGGGCCTGGCATCCATCAACCATGGACTGGTTGTGGGAGGCCACGTGGGAGGGGAGCATGAGCACCTGAGTGTCCTGGACCTTGCAGGAGCTGGAGTCCATATTGAGGGCAAGGCAGCGGGGCCGCATGGGACCCGAGGAGAGGAGGACAAAGGTGAGAGAGGCGTGGCCAGGTTCGGGGCTGTGGGGGCAACCCTGCACCTGCTCCTGGTGCCACCAGCCCTGAGCTGCCAGCACTGGGGTGACCAGGAGGAGGGCGAGAGCAGCTGGGTACAGGGGGAAGTTGGAGGACAGGAGCAGGGACCACAGGGCCTGGGATTGGCCAAAAGCCAGCCCTGGGAGGGCCCAGGAGGGGAGAGCTGGGCGAAGGGAGGTGGGGAGGCAGCACAGGGTGGTCCAAGGTAGCTGGGGGCTGCGGATGTGGGGTTCAGGGGAGGCTCTGTGGGCGCCCCTGAGGCAGGCAGGGACTCATCACCTCCCCAACCCGGTGCACAGGACGTGGTCCCCTACCTTGGACTGATCCTGGACGATTCCATAGACAAACACCTGGAATATGAGGATGTGAGTGAGCCCAGAGGGGCACAGGGGGGTAGGATGGTGAGCTTTAGAGAGGAGAGAGCCCCCAGTGAGCCCAGACCTCTCAGCACCGGGCCTCCCACACTCCTGAGTCCCCCCTCCACCCCAAGAGCAGGGCTTCTTGGAGAGGACTGCCAGAAGGACCGGCTTAAGCCCCGGTCCTGGCCCCAGGGCAGGTGGGGCTGAGGGCTCCAGGGGGCAGCATCTGGGCAGGACTGGCCTCCTCCTCAGGCCCTGCCCAGGGGGAGGGATGCTGCTCCTTCAGGGCAGGAAGCACATCAGGGGGCTGGCAGTGCCTTCCCACCGGAGGCCTCAGCTCCCCAGTGCAGTCCCTGCTTCTCGGTAGCCCCGAGCCTGGGCCAGGTCTGGGTGCTGTTTCTGGGCAGGACAGCCTTGGAGGCCCTGGTGGGCCTCCAACTTGAGAAAGGGTGAGGATGTTCCGGCCTTGTTCTGGGCTCAGGGGGCTGTTTCTGATGCACTTTGGTTTCCTTCCTGCCATCAAGACCCCCTGGGCAGGACCCTGTCCAGCCCATCCTCTGGGCCTAATGTGTCTTGAGAAAGTTAAGACACCCAGATCTCATGACACTCAAGGCTTTGTCAGGTGGGGGATGGGGTGTGGCATCAAGGCCAACTTCCTGGAGGAGGAGCTGGAGACCCAACTGTCAGAACAGGCAGGGCTGGATGGCATTGGAGGGAAGGCGGGTTCCCATGAGCAAAGATCCGGGACCATCATAGTGCCCCACTCCTCACACACCTCCTTCTCTGTACCCTGTTCTTTCTTTGCCCCAGTTCCCTGTCATCCAAAGTGAGATCACCATGCAGAGGAAGCTGGCCAAGGTGTATGACCTGGAGCCTGATGAGCGCTTCCGGTGCTTTGCCCAGGCCGTGGAGCCCCTGGATGAGGAGGAGAGGTGAGGCCGGCCAGAGTCAGGTGTGGGCTGCAGCTGCCGGGAGGCTCTGGGAGAAAGGCCCCCTGACGTGTGGCTCCAGGGGTTCACAGGTGTCCCTTTGTCCTGCAGCTACAGCCTGTCCTGCCAGCTGGAGCCCCCAGGCCAGGGGGCCGGCAGAAAGTGACTATTCTTCAGGCCCCACAAGATGTAAATTTACCAGCTGGCCAGGGCCAGGTGAGTTTCTGGGCTGGGGCGATCGGCAGGGGGTGGTGGGCTGCTCCTCAGCCTCAGGGAAGCTTCAGGCCATGTGGGGTGTGGGGGCGTCCTAAAGACAGGTGGGGCTGGGGTCCCAGCTCCACGGCCGACCAGGCCTGTCAGACTGAAGGGTGTTTCCCCGCCCCCTCCGGGACCCAGCCTCCTCCTCTGTGAGTAGGTGACGCTCAGGAGCCTTCCCGTGACAGGGACCCCCCGGGTGCTGGTGATGGACAGGACCCTCCGCACAGGGCCCGGAGCCCAGAGGGCAGTGGGGACGGGGTGGAAGCAGGATAATGGGGGGAACCCGGGATAACCTGCCTCTTCTGATCACCCGTGTGTGGCCCTGTAGCTGCTGTCATCGGGCCCGCGGCCCTGCTGGTGTCCTGGCTGCATGTGGAGGAGAGCTGCTTCCCCTTCGGGCAGGCGGCCCCTGGCGCCCCAGGACCCCAGTCTGTTTGCTGCTCCTCCTCCTCCCGCTGCTCATCCTGAGCCTCTGCTGGGGCAGCTGCTCTGGCACCTCCTCCGTCGGCCGACTTCGGCATCTCCCCGGGCTGCCGCTGCCTCCTCAAGGGCCTGTACGTAGCCCCTGCCAACCTGGCCGCCTTCGTGCTGTGTCCTACCCTCTGCTCGTGGCCCGCTGGACAAAGGCGAGCCACCTCACCCTGTGGAGGGATTTCCCCTTTTAGTAGGTGGCCTCCTGCCATGACACCAACTGCTGCCTGGGTGCCATCAGCCACTGAGTCGTAGCCACAACGGTCCAGGAAGAGCTGGGGCCCGTCCTCACCATGGCCAGCCTTTCCCAGGATGGACACAGAGACGGCGCAGTGCTGCATGGGACCACCGCCCCCTGGGTGCCCAGCGGAGGCATCCGAGGCTGCAGGGCTGGCCGGCTGACGCAGGGTCCCAGGACATGCTCCCAGCGGAGCCCCTGTGCAACTCCCTCCCCTCATCCCTGAGAAATAGCCTACCCAGGCACAGTGTGGTCTGGGTGTTGTGTCTGAGGTTAATGGTTCCTGGGGGTTGGGGTCATCCCTATGCAGAATGTAATAAATGATGAACGGATTGCCACCACACTGCTCTTTCTTCTCAAAGCTCTGCCCCTCCTGCAGACATCGTGTGCCCCAGCCCACCGCACCCGCAGCCCTCAAACTCTATGACGCAGGGGGGCCCTGACCTCCGCCAGGTTGTCCTCCATCCTCTGTCCTCCCCCCGTAAGGTGCTAAGGAAGAGCGGGACGCTCTATCCCCCAGGCTGGCACACCTTGGCAACACTGGAGAGGGCTGTTGAAACAGAAACTGGACCTTCCTTCCTGACCCCTACAGGTTATGATCAGACACCAAAATCTACTGAATAGATGCCCCGGGGTGTCTCTTCACGTCTTGAACACCACTGCAGATGTCATAACCCAAGTAGATCCCAGGGCTGCAGGGCACCAGTCTAGCACTGTCCCATTTAATGACACACAGCTGTCCCACACATTCCAAGAAATTCATTTTCAAAAAATGTTGAACTTGGTCTCAAAGCACCTCCAAGATGTGCACTCCTTCCTTTGGGGGCCTTTCTCTGAGCCCAATTTCTCCACGCTTCACACCTCAGAGCACCCACCAAAGCTCCCAGGTCTCCAGTCCTCCCCCATGGTGCCCCTCAGCCAGCCATCCCCAGGCCAGGCTGGTGTGAGGCCCCTGGTATCCCGCTCCTGGCTCCTGGCTGAGTGGCCTGACGTCTGTGACAAAAGGCTGGGGAGGCCGAGCGGAGGCACTTGGCTGTGGTTCTCCCCATAACGCTTCCCCAGGGCTCTCAGGATGTGTTCTCCCTCCCTGGATGGGAGGCCTGGCCTGCAGCGGAGCTGCAGGAGCAGCACAAACACCCCCTTGGGGGGCTCCAGGCTGGAGACAGTCTCCAGGCCTTATGCTGCAGGTAGAGCCCCAGACTGGGGACTGGAGAAGCGGAGGTGGGCCCTTGTGACAGCCTCAGGTGACCGTGTGACAGGAGGTAAAATCAGGCCACCCTCCTCTTCCTGGCCTTGCCCACAGCACCCTCAGAGCTATGTGCCTGCACGATGGTCCCAGGGATGACCTCAGGCTCCCCAGCCACGTAGGGAAGGAGGTTTGGGCAGAAGGAGGGCAGATGGGCCTCTGGCAGGGCGGTGGCCCAGGTCAGACCTGTCTTCCTGCACGGCCCACCAGCCTCAACCCTAGAGAGATGAACTTCTGGGCCCAGAAACAATGCAGTAGCCCTGGGACTGCTGGGTGGTCACTGTGGTCAGCAGTCCGTCCTGCCCCGGTGTGTGCAGGTGCCCAGAGCATGCCAGGCCCTGGACTGCTGCTGCTGGGACACCAGGCTCACACGGCTGCGTGGCCACCCTGACTGTGGGCTGCAATGCACCTGCCCACCCGATGTGTGCTGTGGAGATGGCACGGCCCTCTGGCACCAGGTGCATGGCTCTGCACCCAGGCATGGGGCTCTGGTGACTACCCGTCTTCGGGCTCCTCAGAGAAGCTAATGCTGGGTTTCTTGTTCATGGAGTTGAAGAACGAACTTCAGAAACACTAAAGGTAGGAGAGCAAGTGCGAGGCTTTTATTTAGAGATGAAGCAGGCAGGCAGAGCTCCTGGCTTGCACCTGCCCGGAGGGCTCAAGACAGCCCTGGGTTTCTGCGTCGTCTAGGGAATTTACAGGTGGTTGAGAGACAAAGGGTAGGGATGCAGACCGGCTAAATGGCCCTCAAATGCTTATTTTTGAAGAGACACTTAATTTCTTATCAGTCTTCCAGATTATTTTGCAGAGTTAACACAAGAAATTTACTGCTCTGATTCTTTCCCAGAACAGCAGCTTCTTGGTTTGCGAGCATGTCAATCAAGACTGCCTGTCCTGCTCCCAAGGTGGGCTGAGTCATTGTCCGCTATGTTAAGAAACCCATTTTTTGACTTCTTGGGTTTTAAAATGCAATCTTATCTTGAAGATGGCATCTTTCCTGTTTTTACTATGTTGTTTGTGACTGGGCTCACTTGCCATTATTACTTGTCTAGGATGCAAATCGTTTGATTAGGGCTAGAGGAAGAAAAGCAGCATCTGGGTAAAGTTAAAGAAACTAAGCTGGGCCTTTTAGCAGGCTAAAGTAAATTTTACAATAGTGTCATTTAACTGACACAATGAAGACATGGGCTATGCTGAAGTATTTTCCTATCTGGGGGCTATTCAAACATTTCAGGCCAAGTTACACCTGGGCTTTTAGTTTTCATCAATCTCTCAGAAGAATGCTTATATTACTCTAGAGAATTAATGTGACTGACTTTGCTTAATTGTTTAATATGGAGTTTCAGTAGTGGTTTTATTCCGGAGGCCCTCACCCTGCTCTGTCTGCACCCACGGTCCCTGCCTCACTAGCACTGAGGCTCCATGGCTTCCCTCCCCAGCTGCTGCCATTCTCTCCTTGTTCTTCCTCCAGGCTTCCCTTCTGCACTCGCCAAGCTCTGTGTTCCCATGCTTGGGGCACCCCTCTCCCCCTGCCCTCCCAGCGGACTCCTTCCCCCATCCCTCCCCTGGCCTGGGACTCCTGCTGGGAGGGCGTCGTTGTGTCTTTTCCTCCGTTCTTGTCCCTGCCGCAACCAAGAATTGAAGGGCAGGAACACACTAGTGTGGGCTACCTCAGAGAGAGGCACACTGAAAGGTTGGCAGTTCCCCCTTTTAAGGATTTCTCAGGCATGTGACAAATGGCTAGGGGTGTAGACTTGTTAAGTGGTCTCATGATGTTTTTCTTTGATGAGACATGAAGTTTCTTATCAGTCCTCTGGGTAATTCTGCAAAATTAGCTTAGCACAAGAAATGCCCTGCTTGGATGCATGGGGAGCATATCAATTAAGACTGCCTTCTTTACCTCTAAGGTGGGCTGAGTTATTGTATGTTCGCTAAAGAGTATGTTAAGTGTGGATAAAATGGAAGTTCCTGTGTCCAGGATTCTCCCCTGGGCCTAGTCGGCTAGCTCACTACACGTGTTTGGGTAATATGTTGCTATTGAATCTATAGAAAGAGCTCCCACCCAGTGCTCTGGGTGACACAGTGACACGGCTGCGAGGCTGCAGGAGAGCAGAGCAGAGGCTGGAGTGGTGGCAGCGCTGAGGTCAGAGCCCCAGAGGACTTGCTGCATGCAGACTCGCTCTGATTGGATGAGATGTTAGTGATTGACCTGCCACTGTGGAAATAAAGTTGGGTATAACCCTTTCACCCCAAGAACATTTTACTGTCATTTCTTTGGTCACATTGAATCCATAGTGAACTTGCCCAGGGTTGAAACCCACTGGCAGGACATTAAAAATCTTACTTCTTAACTTCCTGGGTTTTAAAATGCAATCTTAGCTTTAAGCTAGAATCTTTCTTGTCTTTACTATGTGCTGTTTATGGCTGGGCTAGCTTGCTACGTTAACTGTCCAGACCGCAAATTACTTGATTACGGGATGAAGGAGGAAAAACAGCATATAGGTAAAGTTAAAAAAATAAGCTGGGCCTTTTAGCATGCTAAAGTAAATCTTACACATGATTACAAACAATTAGCATAATAAAAACACGGACTATTTTCCTTCACCTGGGGAATATTAACTGATCTCACTGTGCATAATGCTTAACACAGAGTTCTGATAGGGGCTTTCCTTCCATGTAGTCACACTGCTCTGACTGTAATTATCCTGCCTTGCTTTTTCCAGAGGCCCTCACACTCACCCTATTGTGTCTAAGCCGAGGGTCCCTGTCTCAAGCTGAGCCTGGGCAGCGACGCAGCCATGGGAGGAGGAGACTTTGCTCGGAGATGGTGAAGATTCAGGCCTCTGCAGAGTCGGGGGGGGGGGGCGGGGTGAGGATCTGCGCCTCACCTCTGTTGGCCCCCAAGTTCTCTCCTGATGGCCCCTCTGCGACTGTGCCTGTCTTAGGTTGTTCCTCCCTTGAGGAATCTTACCCGTCTCTGGCTAGCCAGCCATCCTCCGGGGCCAATCAGGGCGAAGTGAGGCATGTGGGTGAGAGAGAGGCGGCATCGGTTTTCTGTCTCCTTGGCTGTTTCTGCCTCCGCGGCCTCCGTGCCCAGTACCTGCTTTAGGGATCCCTTGCCAGCCGGCACGGTCCCAGCTCAGGTAATATATTTTGAGGAACTCAGGCCATTTTTTATAACGTAAGATACTTCTTCCAAAACAGCACAGTAGTGAAGTTTCAGAAAAAATCTGGTTTGAGAAGGAAGGAGAAAGATCACAGAACCAGAAAACAGGAAAAAAGGTGAAAAGACTGGAAAAACCTCAGGGCAAAACGCTGGGCATAGCTGGGAGCTCTCCCCTCCTTCTCTCTTTAACTGAAGTTGTAGGTGATGTTGGGTGCCGAAGGAGGCAGACTTCTGAGGCGGGGGGGTTTTCACCCTCATTTTGGGAGCTGACCGCTGTGTGATGACGTTTGACCAGCTGTGTGGGGAGCCAGCGAGGACCTGTAACAGACACGACCTCGCCCCCAGATAAGCACCGCTGCTGGCATCTAGTTCTTTACCAGTTTAGGAATAAGAAACTGTAAATGACAAAAGACTTGCAATTTACAGTGGTTAAAGAGCTGAGGAGAACTTACAATAAGGCAGTGGATATAAGGATATTTGGAAATATCTGTAATGTAAAACACTGAATAAAGTTTAGCATTATTCCTTTGACAGTGCTTTCCAGGTAATTACAGCTGAGATAAATGTAAGCCAAATTGGCCAAATTTTCCCTAATGAGGAGAAAAAATTCCTCTGGCATGTTCCAGGAGGCCTCTGGAAAATAACAAGAGTTACTCAGAGGTAAGAGCACCGTTCTGAATTTGGTGTTGGTGAGACAAGGGACCGTGGGGTTAGGCAGAGTAGGGTGAGGGCCTCCGGAGAAAAAGCAGAGCAAGATCATTACAGTCAGAACAATGTAACAATGTGCATAGAAGTCCCTAGCGAAACTCTGTGATAAGCATTACGCGGTCAGTCACACTAACTCTCTAGGGTAAAGATACCAGAGTAGGAATATAGACATTCTTCAGTGAAATCAGTTCAAGCTCAAAAGGCCAGGAGCAACTCGGCCTGGAATGTCTGAGTGTTCTGCAGATGAAGAAGAGTATCTCAGCATAACCTGTGACTTCTTTGTATCAGTTAGACCATGACACTGTAAAATTTACCTTAGCTTGCAAAAAGGCCCAGCTTATTTGTAACTGTACCTATATGCTGTGTTTCCTTCTCTGATCCTAACCAAGTAATCCGCAACCTGAGCAAAAGATTCATTTAGTAAACAAGCCAGGCTGTAAACATCTCAAAAAGTTAAGAAGTAAGATTCTTAACACACTTTAGCAAACAGGGAACAATCCAGCCCACCTTGCGGGCAGGGCACGTGGTCTTAATTGACATGCTCCCAGAGGGACACTGCTATCCTGAGAAAGAATCACAGCAGCAAATTTCTTCTGTTACTCATCAGAAATGAGCATTCTGGGACCACTCAACAAGTCTGCACCCCTAGCCCTTTACCCCCATTCCTGAAAATCCTCAACTGCGCATACATCCCCTAGACAATGAGCCAACCACGGACTCTCGTGTCCCCCTCCTGGCGTGAGCTAGGAGCTCTCTGTCCAGTCACTTTAACTCTAAATTAAAGCCTCTAACCTTGCTCTCCTACCTTGAGTGTTTGCGAAGTTCATTCTTTGGCTCAGTGAACAAGAACCCCGGCACCAAAGGCACCACGAAAAGGCAGGGACTCATCCTCACTACCCCGCCAGACCTGGTCAAAAATTAGATATAGAGCAAAGAAAACTGAGTATGATTACAGTGCTTTCTTAGTACGCAGAACTAACGACCGCAGGAGGCTCGCACTCCCGTGAAAAGCCCGCCAACTGAATCACACCCAGTAAAATAATGAATACCCTCTGTGTGTTCCAGTTGTACTCTTCCTGTCTTCCTCCACCTCTAGTGGAAAGAGCCAAAGCGTGTATTCCCCTATCAGAGGAAACAAAGCAGGAAATTCCACCTAAACTGGAGAATTCAAATCCCCAGGCACAGCCAAGCACGATGTCAAAGGTCACACCCCACATTTGGCCAAACAAAAATACTGTTACTCTATTTGTAGCCCAAATGAGTAACTGTAAAATCCAACAGCTACAAGCCGATGGAAGGTGGAAGGGGCATAAAATCCCAGTGTTTACGCCGACACAGGCACACAGTCCTAGTGCCATTCCAGTTCGTCTGCACAATAAACATGCTCTAACACGTCACTACGCTCCTGTCAGCGGCCTGGGCGGCGATGTAAGTGGCGCGGCCCAGCTGGCTGCTAACTCGCTTCAGGCCAGAGTAACAGAATAGCAGCCCGTGGGAACAGGGACACCTCACCGGGAGAGGGGAGCTTTTGTGCAAAAGGCAGGTCACAGATGTGAAAGTTTGCTTCATAAAATTCAATGTCATTTTTTAAAGTGAGTCCCTGAAAGTCCCAGCAAGCCACCCAGAAACAAGCTTAGTAAGGGCCCATGACCCGGGGGTGGTGGTGGGGGGGGTGGTGTCCCCATTTCCAATCCCAGCGTGCATTCACACAGTTAAGGGGCACAAAGAACTCAGGGCAGGAACCTGCGGGTGCATTTCCTTAGATTCTGAAATGCTGTCACACTTCATTTTCTCTCTCAGATTTCATTACTCCTCCTCCCAGACCTCTCGGAATACTTATTTGAAACACAAATGGGGGCGGGCAGTGTGAACGAGGCCTAACTTGGGGCTCCGAATGGCCAATTGCACAAGAATCGACCTCAGCTATGGCTAGCCTAAGGACCAAAGCCATCAAGGGCTTGTCTTTGTTTAAAGTATCTCCATAATTTCATCACAAAAGAAGGAAGTAGGATTTTTGGATGAATACAGTCAGCATCTGACAGAACCCAAGAACATGTCCTCTATTCAGGAGAATCACATGGCACAATAACCATACGTCTCAGATTTTTTTCCTTAGAACTACAACTTAGAAAGCATGCAAGCTAATGGCAATGAATTCTGAAGCTGACTGACTTCCAACAGGCACCCTCCCGTGGCTTAAGCGGAAAAAAGCATTCAGCGTTAAGGCGGCGTCATCCGTATCAATGTAACATTTTCTCCATTTTACTTTCTATCTCCCTTATCCTCCACCGTTAGCTCAAAATAAACCAGTCACGCTAAGGAATGCATGGCACCAATTTTAATATTCATACTAATTAAGTAGCTTGAAGCTCAACTAAGATGAACAGATGAAGAATATCTACTTCAGAGCTAGATGCCACTGTGAAAAATTCAGACGAGAAAGATCATGAGAGGGGGCAGTCTCTAAAACGGAGGTGACAGGTGGTGCGGGGACCAGCGCTCTAACAGGAGACACCCCCCAACAAACACTACAGTGCGGGCACGGGAATTCTCACAGCTTGTGATAACCATGCTTTAAAGCTTTTGTTTTTAATAATCCAAATTCTGCTTTCTTTTTATTTATTTTTTTAAACTATGTTCTCAGTATAACTGATTATCAAAGGCATCAAAATGACATGCACAGAAATAGAAAGCACCTTAGAGGAACATTCCAGGAACACTGGAATATCATCCACAAGACCACTACAAAGCAGTGTGGTCCCAGCTGAGAAGTGTCCACTCAGAGCCAAGAGAGGCTGTAAGTCACACCAAAACATGCCTAATTACTGGACTTTTTAACCCTAATACATGTTCTTAGCATTAAGTTTTTTCATTGCCCCAAATACCTCAGACAAGAACAAAAACAGCAATAAAAACCTTTGGTGACATCTTCTACAACATAAAGCCATGAAATACCGTATTTAAAATCAGCCCTATGCCATAACCTGAAAGCCTGCGTGTTAACAAAAATACATATAATAAATATAAATTTAGACCCCGCATAATTGATTGTTTCCTGAATTCTAAAGGATTCAAGAAACCATTTCAGGGGGGAGCCTAGTAAACATAATGTTCTTCATGTAATTGTAGATTAATGATAACAAAATAAAAATGAATGGAAGGGAGGGAGGGAGGGAAGGAGGGAAGGAAGGAAGGAAGGAAGGAAGGAGGGAGGGAGGGAAGGAGGGAAGGAAGGAAGGGAGAGAGGGAGGGAGGGAGGAGGGGGAGGGAAGGAAGGAGAGAGGGAGGGAGGGAAGGAAGGAGAGAGGGAGGGAGGGAAGGAAGGAAGGAAGGGAGGGAGGGAGGGAGGGAGGGAGGGAGGGAGGAAGGAAGGAAGGAAGGAAGGAAGGAAGGAAGGAAGGAAGGAAGGAAGGAAGGAAGGAAGGAAGGAAGGAAGGAAGGGTATCAGAGTTAATACCATTACCTTGGTGGTAAGATACAGCTAAATTTTACATAGTGCTCCACTTATTGTTATAAGGCCACAGATTAACTGGTGAATAGCCTTAGTTTCTTCACTTCTAAAATAGGGAAGGATAACAGAGCCAACCTCATAGTATATAATTTAACATGATTGGCACAATTCCCATTGCACAGCAAATACGCAATAAGTATTACCATGTATCTATTATAAGTGCTTCCTATCAAACATGAACTCACGAAGGTAAGTTTTTGATGGAGATTATAGGGCCAACCTTAGATAGGCTGGTGAAGACCAGACTCTATTCAATACCCTGGAGATGTTACTTTTGCAAAGGCAATGTGCTATAAAGAATTTTTTTCCTTCTCTTTATTTTTCCAGTCAGCTCACACAATACACTTATTGTTACTGAGAGCCACCAGTAGGGAAGCTCACTGTAATTAAAAGATTGATCTTCTGGAAACAATGCTTAATAACAGGCACAAAAAAGTGTGAGTAATTCTGCATTTTAAACACTGTCCTCAAGTTAATTTAACCTGAGCTCTTTGTGAATCACCTAGAAAGTCTAGAATCAGTATGTACAGGCTGAAATCAATGGACCAGAGAGAAGAGGAGACAAACTCCAACTGGCCACTTCATTGAGATCAGGGGAGCCTTGTGAAAAAAAAAAACCAGGTGAACACACATTTTATATGCTCCAGATGCTAACAGTTCAGATTTGCAATGGCAATTTTTTGTATTTTGTGTGTTCTCTAAAGGAAAAATCTATCTTTATGCATATATGTACATGTATTTATGTGTGTGCTGCAGGTATAGTGGGAAAAACACTTGGTATATTGAAAATACAAAAAATAAAAGTGGTTCTGAGCAAAAAAAAAAAAAAAAAAAAAACTCAACAAACTATTAGCACACCAAATTCAAAAATACATCAAGAGGATCTACCATGACCAAGTGGGATTCATCTCAGTGATGCAAGGATAGTAAAACATTTGAAAATCCATCAACATCATCCAGCACATGAACAAAAAGGAGGACAAAAACCACACGATCACGTCCACAGATGCTGAAAAAAAATTTGACAAAATTCAACATCCACTCATGATAAAAACTCTCAACAAAATGAGTATGCAGGGCAAGTACCTCAACATAATAAAGGCCATATATGACAAGCCCACAGCCAACATCATACTTAACAGCAAGAAGCTGAAAGCTCTTCCTCTGAGATCGGGAACAAGACAGGGATGCCCACTCTCCCGACTGTTATTCAACATAGTACTGGAGGTCCTAGCCACGGCAATCGGTCAAAACAAAGAAATACAAGGCATCCAGATCGGTAAAGAACAAGTCAAACCGTCACTATTTGTAGATGACATGATATTGTACATAGAAAAACCCTAAAGACCCCACTCCAAAACTACTAGAACTGGTATCTGAATTCAGCAGAGTTGCAGGATACACAATTAATACACAGAAACCTGCTGCTTTCCTATACACTAACGATGAAGTAGCAGAAAGAGAAATCAGGAAAACAATTCCATTCACAACTGCATCAACAAGAATAAAAATACCTAGGAATAAACCTAACCAAGGAACTGAAAGACCTACCATACCCTGAAAATACAAGATACTCTTAACAGAAATTAAAGAGGACACTAACAAATGGAAACTCATCCATGCTCCTGGCTAGGAGGAATTAGTATTATCAAAATGCCCATCCTGCCTAAAGCAATCTACAGATTCAATGCAATCCCCATCAAAATACCAACAGCATTCTTCAACGAACCGGACACATTTTTATTAGATAAAAAGTACGGGATTTCGTCAGGAATAAGAGCGAAGCATGGATCTCCTACCTTGCGGTGCTGAGCATCGGGGTCCGTGGCACTGACGAAGTTAGAGGCACACATCGAGCGAGTAAAGGAAGTAAAGAGCACCCTTGCCTCACCCAGAGGCTGGGGCGGCCTGGAGAAGCAGGCTGGAAGACAGACAGACAGAAAGAGAGACACTCCTCATGGATACCCAGTCGGGCTGTCAGGGTCTGACTGCAGACACACGGGACTTTGAGAAGCCACTGAAGCGCAGCCTCAGCCTAGACTCTCGCATGTGACCACGGCCTTCCTCAGTCCATCGCATCCAGGGAGATGCCTCTGAAGGGGAATCCTGGCCTCCACTCAGGTGACTTTCCCGGCTCCCAAGGGAGATGGGGGATCCACTGAGGGAGACGCAGGGGAACCTGGCGCTCGAGACTTTGAGATCGGCAGCCGGGCTAGTCCCATTTAAGTGGCTGACGAGCGCCCGATGTTGTGTGCCATAGACGGCTTCCTTCTATAAGGACAGTGAAAGAAAAGGGAGGCTCGGATGCCTATACTCACCTCCGAAGTTATCCCAGACGAGCCCCCCAAAATGATGCAGCTTCTCACACCACAAGGGTATGAAACTAGAAATAATTTACGCAAATAAAACGAAAAAGCCCACCACCGCATGGAGGCTTAACAACATGCTCCTGAATAACCAACGGATCAATGACTGAATAAAAACAGAGATCCAGCAATATATGGAGACAAATGACAGCAAGAACTGAACAATGTAAAATCCATGGGACAGAGAAAAGGCGGTGCTAAGAGGGAAGTACACTGCAATACAGGCTTACCTCGGGAGAGAAGAACAATCCCATATGAACAGTCTAAACTCACAACTACCACAACTAGAAAAAGAACAAATGAGGCCCAAAGTCAGCAGGAGGAGGAACGTAATAAAGATTGGAGCAGAAATAAATAAAACCGAGAAGAATGAAACAATACAAAGAATCGATGAGAGCAGGAGATGATTCTTCAAGAAAAGAAACAAAATGGATAAACCCCTAGCCAGACTAATCAAGAAAAAAAGAGAGCCTGCACACATAAACAGAATCAGATATGAGAAAGGAAAAATCACTTCAGAAACCACAGAAATACAAAGAATATGAGAGAATACTATGAAAAATTATATGCTAAGACACTGGATAACCTACAGGAAATGGACAACTTTCTAGAAAAATGCAACCCTCCAAGGCTAACCCAGAAAGAACAGAAAATCTGCACAGACCAATTACTAGCAACAAAATTAAACTGGTCATCAAAAAACTACCTAAGAACACAACACCTGAACCATATGGCTGCACCGCTGACTTTAATCAAACATATAGTGAAGATCTAATAGTCATCCTCCTTAAACTTTTCCAAAAAGAAGAAGAAAAAGGAATACTTCCAAACTCATTCTACGAGGCCAGCATCACCTTAATACCAAAACCAGTCAAAGACACCACAAAAAAAGAAAATTACAGACCAATATCGCTGACAAACATACATGCAAAAATACTCAACAATCCACTTCTAGGAATTTACCCTAAGAATGCAGCAGCCCAGTTTTTTTCCCTCCAGTGAGTAGGGAAGCTCAATGTAATTAAAAGATTGATCTTCTGGAAACATGCACCCCTATGTCTATCGCAGCACTATTTACAATAGCCAAGAAATGGAAGCAACCTAAGTGTCCATCAGTAGATGAATGGATAAAGAAGATGTGCTACATATACACAATGGAATATTATTCAGCCATAAGAAGAAAACAAATCCTACCATTTGCAACAACATGGATGGAGCTAGACGGTATTATGCTCAGTGAAATAAGCCAGGCAGAGAAATACAAGTACCAAATGATTTCACTCATATATGGAGCATAAGAACAAAGAAAAACTGAAGGAACAAGAAAGCAGCAGAATCACAGAACCCAAAAATGGACTAACAGTTACCAAAGGAAAATGGACTGGGGAGGATGGGTGGGAAGGGAGGGATAAGGGGGAAAAAGAAAGGGGGCGTTACGATTAGCATGTATAATGTGTGGGGGGCATGGGGAGGGCTGTGCAACACAGAGAAGACAAGTAGTGAGTCTACAACATCTTACTACGCTGATGGACAGTGACTGTAATGGGGTTTGTCGGGGGGACTTGGTGAAGGGGGGAGCCTAGTAAATATAATGTTCTTCATGTAATTGTAGAGGGAGGGAAGGAGGAAGGAAAGGAAGGAAGAAGAGGAAAGGGAGGAAAGGGAGGGAGGGAGGGAGGGAGGGAAGGAGGGAAGCAAGGAAGGAAGGAAGGAAGGAAGGAAGAGCATCAGAGTTAATACCATTACCTTTGTGGTAAGACAGAGCTAAATTTAACATAGTGCTCCACTTACTGTTATAAGGCCACAGATTAACTGTTGAATAGCCTTAGTTTCTTCACTTCTAAAATAGGGAAGGATAACAGAGCCAACATATAGTATATAATTTAACATGATTAGCACAATTCCCATTGCACAGCAAATACACAATAAGTATCAGCATGTATCTATTATAAGTTCTTCCTATCAAACATGAACTCACGAAGGTAAGTTTTTGATGGAGATTATAGGACCAACCTTAGATAGGCTGGTGAAGACCAGACTCTTACTCAATGCCCCAGAGATGTTACTTTTGCAAAGGCAACGTGCTACAAAGAATTTTCTTCCTTCTCTTTATTTTTCCAGTCAGCTCACACAATACACTTCTTTTTACTGAGAGCCACCAGTAGGGAAGCTCACTGTAATTAAAAGATTGATCTTCTGGAAACAATGCTTAATAACAGGCACAAAAAAGTGTGAGTAATTCTGCATTTTAAACACTGTCCTCAAGTTAATTTAACCTGAGCTCTTTGTGAATCACCTAGAAAGTCTAGAATCAGTATGTACAGGCTGAAATCAATGGACCAGAGAGAAGAGGAGACAAACTCCAACTGGCCACTTCATTGAGATCAGGGGAGCCTTGTGAAAAAAAAAAACCAGGTGAACACACATTTTATATGCTCCAGATGCTAACAGTTCAGATTTGCAATGGCAATTTTTTGTATTTTGTGTGTTCTCTAAAGGAAAAATCTATCTTTATGCATATATGTACATGTATTTATGTGTGTGCTGCAGGTATAGTGGGAAAAACACTTGGTATATTGAAAATACAAAAAATAAAAGTGGTTCTGAGCAAAAAAAAAAAAAAAAAAAAAACTCAACAAACTATTAGCACACCAAATTCAAAAATACATCAAGAGGATCTACCATGACCAAGTGGGATTCATCTCAGTGATGCAAGGATAGTAAAACATTTGAAAATCCATCAACATCATCCAGCACATGAACAAAAAGGAGGACGAAAACCACATGATCACGTCCACAGATGCTGAAAAAACATTTGACAAAATTCAACATCCATTCATGATAAAAACTCTCAACAAAATGGGTATACAGGGCAAGTACCTCAACATAATAAAGGCCATATATGACAAGCCCACAGCCAACATCATACTTAACAGCAAGAAGCTGAAAGCTTTTCCTCTGAGATCGGGAACAAGACAGGGATGCCCATTCTCCCCACTGTTATTCAACATAGTACTGGAGGTCCTAGCCACGGCAATCAGACAAAACAAAGAAATACAAGGCATCCAGATAGGTAAAAAACAAGTCAAACTGTCACTATTTGCAGATGACATGATATTGTAAATAAAAAACCCTGAAGACCCCACACCAAATCTACTACAACTAATATCTGAATTCAGCATAGTTGCAGGATACAAAATTAATACACAGAAATCTGTTGCTTTCCTAGACACTAATGATGAACTAGCAGAAAGAGAAATCAGGAAAATAATTCCATTCACAATTGCATCAACAAGAATAAAATACCTAGGAATAAACCTAACCAAGGAAGTGAAAGACCTACTATACCCTGAAAAGTACAAGACACTCTTAAGAGAAATTAAAGAGAACACTGACAAATGGAAACTCATCATATGCTCTTGGCTAGGAAGAATTAATATTGTCAAAATGGCCATCCTGCCTGAAGCAATCTACAGATTCAATGCAATCCCTATCAAAATACCAACAGCATTCTTCGACGAACTGGGACAAATAGTTTAAAATTCATATGGAACCACAAAAAACCCCGAATAGCCAAAGCAATCCTGAGAAGGAAGAACAAAGAGGGGGGATCTCGCTCCCCAACTTCAAGCTCTACTACAAAGCCACAGTAATCAAGACAATTTGGTACTGGCAGAAAAACAGACCCACAGAACAGTGGAACACAGTAGGTCCAGGTATTAACCCAAACATACGTGGTCAATTAATATACAATGAAGGAACTATGGACACACAATGGGGAAATGACAGCCTCCTGAACAGCTGATGTTGGCAAAAATGAAGAGCTACATATAGGAGAATGAAACTGGATGATTGTCTAAGCCCATGCACAAAAGTAAATTCGAAATGGATCAAACACCTGAATATAAGTCATGAAACCATAAAACTTTTAGGAAAAAACATAGGCAAAAATCTCTTGGACATAAATATGAGTAACTTCTTCATGAACCAATCTTCCCGGGCAAGGGACACAAAAGCTAAAATGAATAAGTGGGACCATATCAAGCTGAAAAGCTTCTGTACAGCCAAGGACACCATCAATAGAACAAAAAGGCATTCTACAGTGTGGGAGAATATATTCATAAGTGACAGATCCTATAAAGGGTTGACATCCAAAATATATAAAGAGCTCATGCACCTCAACAAACAAAAAGCAAACAATCCAATTAAAAAATGGGAAGAGGAGCTGAACAGACACTTCCCCAAAGAAGAAATTCAGATGGCCAGCAGGCACATGAAAAGATGCTCCACATAGCTTGTCATCAGAGAAATGCAACTTAAAACCACAAGGAGATATCACCTCACAGTAGGTAAGGATCACCACCATCCAAAAGACAAACAACAAATGTTGCCAGGTTGTGGAGAAAGGGAAACCCTCCAACACTGCTGGTGGGAATGTAAATTAGTTCCACCATTGTGGAAAGCAGTATGGAGGTTCCTCAAAATGCTTAAAATAGAAATATCATTTGACCCAGGAACTCCACTTCTAGGAATTTACCCTAAGAATGCAGCAGCCCAGTTTGAAAAAGACAGATGCACCCCTATGTTTATCGCAGCACTATTTACAATAGCCAAGAAGTGGAAGCAAACTAGGTGTCCATCAGTAGATGAATGGAAAAAGATGTGATACATATACACAATGGAATATTATTCAGCCATAAGAAGAAAACAAATCCTACCATTTGCAACAACATGGATGGCGCTAGAGGGTATTATGCTCAGTGAAATAAGCCAGGAGAAAGACAAGTACCAAATGATATCACTCATCTGTGGAGTTTAAGAACAAAGCAAAAACTGAAGGAACAAAACAGCAGCACAATCACAGAAGCCAAGAATGGACTAACAGTTACCAAAGGGAAAGGGACTGGGGTGATGTATGGGAAGGGAGGGATAAGGGGAAAAAGGGGGGCATTACTATTAGCAGACATGATGTAGGGGGGATACAGGGAGGGCTGTACAACACAGAGAAGACAAGTAGTTATTCGATAGCATCTTACCACGCTGATAGACACTGACTGTAATGGGGTATGTGGGGGGGACTTGTTGATGGGGGGAGTCTAGTAAACACAATTTGCTCATGTAATTGTAGATTAATCATACAAAAATAATAATAATAATAATAATAATAAATTTTAAAAAAAGATTATCATTTAAATTTGAAGGAGGGATTACCCAATTTCCAGTTAAGCAAAAGCTGAGAGAATTTAGCTCCCACCAACCATCTCTACAGCATATTTTACAGGGAGTGCTATAGATGGAAGTGTTCCTAAGGTTAAATAGCTGTCACCAGAGGTAACAAAAATGGATAGACAAAGAGTACAGAATGTGATACCTAATATATAAATAATGAGGAGGAAAAAAAAACAACCTTTAGATTGTGTTCGTAATAGCATACTTAAGTGAGTTAAGTTAGCTTCTTAGATAGTAAGGAAGGGACTCTTTAACCTCTGGTAACCATGAATCTAAAGCCTGCAATGGCAATAAGTACATACCTATAGATAGATAATCACCCAAAATGTAAATGGTCTGAATGCACCAATCAAAAGACATAGACTCACTGAATGGATAAAAAAAACAAGACCCATGTATATACTGTCTACAGGAGATTCGCTTCAAACCCAAACACATACACAGACTAAAAGTGAAGGGATGGAAAAAGATATTTCACGCAACTAACAGAGACAAAAGCAGGGGTTGCAGTACATGTACTGGACAAAATAGACTTTAAAACAAAGTCACAAGAGACAAAGAAGGACATGACATAATGATAAAAGGGTCAATCCAACAACAGGATATAACCATTATAAATATCTATTCCCCCAACACAGGAGCACCTACATATGTGAAACAAATAGAAACAGAATTAAAAGGGGAAATATAATGTAATGCATTCCTTTAGGAGACTTCAACACTCCACTCACTCCAAAGAACAGATGCACCAGAGAGAAAATAAGGAGACAGAGGCATTGTACAACACATTAGTACAGATGGACCTTACAGACATCTACAGAACTCTCCACTCAAAAGCAGGAGGATACTCATTCTTCTCAAGTGCACACGGAACATTTTCAAAAATAGATCATACACTAGGCCACAAAAAGAGCCTCAGTAAATTCAAAAAGATTGAAATTATACCAATCAACATCTCAGATAACAAGGGTATGAAACTAGAAATAAATTACACAAAGATGACGAAAAAGCCTACAATCACATGGAGGCTAAACAACATGCTCCTAAATAACCAATGGATCAATGACCAAATAAAAAGAGATCAAGCAATATATGGAAACAAATGACAACAATAATTCAACAACGCAAAATCTGTGGGACGCAGCAAAGACGGTGTTAAGAGGGAAGTATACTGCAACACAGGTCTACCTAAGGAAAGAACAATTCCGTATGAACAGTCTAAACTCACAATTAACTAGAAAAAGAAGAACAAATGGGGCCTAAAGTCAGCAGAAGGAGCGACATAATAAAGTTTAGAGCAAAAATAAACAAAATTGAGAAAAATAAAACAACAGAATCAATGAAAGCAGGAGCTGGTTCTTCGAGAAAAGAAACAAAATAGATAAACCCCTAGCCAGACTTATCAAGAAAAAAAGAGTCTACGAACATGAACAGAATCAGAAATGAGAAAGGAAAAATCACTACTGACACCACTGAAATATGAAGAATAGAGAATACTATGAAAAGTTATATAGTAATAAACAGGACAACCTAGAAGAAATGGTCAACTTTCCAGGAAAATGCAACCTTCCAAGGGTGACCCAGGAAGAAACAAAAAATCTGAACAGACCAATGACCAGCAAGGAAACGGAACCGGTAATCCCAAGTGACAAGGACGACAGGAGCCTCAGGAAACAGTTGTTAATCCTGGAGGCGCTGCCTCTGGCGGCCTCTCACCCGCCGCCCCGCCGCGGGTCCCAACCGACCGTCGGCTTGCCCGGCCCTCGCCCCCGAGGCCGCCGCCGGAAAATGGCGCACACGGCAAGACGCCCGCCGGCCTCCCCGTCTGCGCGGCCCGGCCCGGTCCCTCCGCCTGCGGACCCGACCCGGGCGGCGGTGGCAGGTCGGCTGCGCGGCCTCAGGCCGGGGCCGGCGAGCCTCCCACCCGCGTCGGCCGCCCTACGGCCCAGCGGGCCACGCGCGTCTCGCCGAACCCCTCGCACGGCCGCCCCCTCACCGGTCCGCCGCGCTCGCAGGCGGAGGCAAGGGTCCACGCGCCCCCTCCAGACCCCGCGGCCACGTACCTTCCGGCCCGCAGAGCCGTCCCTGTCGCCTTCACCCTTGAAGCGGGGCCCGCTCTGGACGCTCCGCAGCAGGTCCGACGGTGGGAGGCTGGAGGCGGCAGAGCTGGACGAGCGCAGGTCCGGCCGGGGCAGCGGCTCCAAGTCCTGGCCGATCGCCGCCCTCCGCCCGGCGAGAGAGAGCCGCGAAGGGCCGAGTGCGGCGCCAGGGCCCAGCCGGCGCGAGACGGCGATCCGAGGCGGGAGGCGAGGTCGGTGCCGCCGGGGCATCCGCGCCGGGAGGAAGGCGCAGCTGAGCACAGCGCGGGTCCACCATCTGGGCTCCGCCGGGTTTGCTGCGCGGATGGCACGGATGGCTGGCCGGAGGCGCCCGAACACGGACGGCGGACCGGAGCACGGAATGAGCCACGGGAGCACCTCCTCCTCGCGGCGCTGCGAACCTACTGACGTCAATGTGGCGGCTGCGGCTCCTGCAGCTACTACGCAGCCGCCGGAGGTAGGCTTTCTGCGCGCGCGCCCAATGGCTACCTGCTCCTCGGAACAGCTCCCTCATTGGCCTCGAGTGCCGTCAGTCGGGGGAGGGCCTGAGCCGGACGCCCCACGTCCATTGGCCACCCCGACCTCCATAAGGGGGCGGGACTGCGCGGGACGCTGCACGCTCAGTGGCCGGGACGGCTGTCAGGCGGGGACTTTCATTTTGTTCAATGTACTTTCTAATTTTTCATGAGATGAAAAATTATTTTATTTTATTGTGGTGTCATTAATACACAGTCCCATGGGCAACAATGTGGTTACTAGATTCCCCCCATTATCAAGCCTCCCCACAAACCCCATTACAGTCATTGTCCATCAGCGTAGTGAGATGCTGTAGAGTCACTACAGGTCGTCTCCGGGTTGTATCCACGACCCCCGTACCCCTCCTGCATTATGTGTGCTGATCCCGATGCCCCTCATTCCCCTTCTCCCTACCCACCCACACTCCCCAGTCCCTTTCCCTTTGGTAACTGTCAGTCCATTCTTGGGTTCTGTGAGTCCGTTGTTGTTTTGTTCCTTCAGTTTTTGCTTTGATCTTATGCTCCACAGATGAGTGAAATCATTTTTGGTACTTGTCTTTCTCCTCCTAGCTTATTTCCCTGAGCATAATACCCTCTAGCTCCGTTCATGTTGTTGCAAATTGTAAGATTCGTTTTCTTTCCTATGGCTGAATATTATTATTTGTGTATATGCACCATCTCTTCTTTATCCATTCATCTACTGATGGACACTTAGGTTGCTTCCATTTCTTGGCTATTGTAAATAACTCACGTGTTATTAAGTTACTTAATTTTCAAGTGACTGGAGATTTTCTAGATATCTTTCTAAAGGAACAAAACAGCTGCAGACTCAAAGAACACAAGCATGGTCTGACAGTTACCAAACGGAGAGGGACTGTGGAGGTGGGTGGGAAGGGAGGGATAAGGGGGAAAAGGGGCATTACGATTAGCACACATAATGTAGCGGGGGGACACGAGAAAGGCAGTAAACACAGAAGACAAGTAATAACTCTAGCATCTTACTGCGCTGATGGACAGTGACTGTAATGGGGTGTGTGGGTAGACTCGATAATGGGGAGAATTGTTGCTCATGTGATTGTGTATTAATGACACCACAATCAGTAAATAAGTAAATAAAAATAACACGTGGGTCATCTCAAGAAAAATTATAAAGTACATTGAACAAAATGATAGTCCCCGCCTGACAGCCCTCGCGGCCAATGAGTGTGCAGCGTCCCGCGCAGTCCCGCCCCCGTGAGAAGGCCTTCCCGGCTAATGACCGTGGGATGACAGGCTCACTCCCTCCCCCGACTGACGGCACTCGAGGCCAATTCGGGAGCGGCTCCGCGGAGCAGGTAGCCATTGGGCGCGCTCGCAGAAAGCGTACCTCCGGCGACTGCGTAGTAGCTGCAGTCGCCGCAGCCTCCATATTGAAGAGTCAGTAGGTTCGCGAGCGCCGCCAGAAGGAGCTGCTCTTGCGGCTCATTCCGGGCTCCGGTCCGCTGTCCTTGTCCGTGCGCCCCCGGCCCTCCGTCCTGTCCGCGCAGCGAGCCCGGCGGAGCCCAGATGGTGGACCCGCGCTGTGCTCGGCTGCGCCTTCCTCCCGGAGCGGAGGCGCCGGCGGCACCGACCTCGCCCGCTGGGCCCCCGGCGCCGCACTCGCCGCTTCGCGGCTCTCCCGCGGCGGGCGGAGGGCGGCGATCGACCCGGACTTAGAGCCGCCGACCATGCCGGACCTGCGCCCGTCCAGCCCTGCCGCCTCCAGCCTGGCGCCGTCGCGCGGCGCGACCAAGAACCCCGATGTGGCCGCGGGCCTGGCTTGGGCCTCGGCAGCCGCCGCGGGACAACCGCGCAGGAGCAGCTCATCGGCCGCAGCGCGTGGGGCCGCCTGTCCCCCGCCGACGGCTTCGCCAAGGCCTCCGAGATCCCGGCCGGGAAGCGGCTCCCGCCGCCGCGGAGGTGCGGCGGAGCGTCCAGAGCGGGCCCCGCTTCAGGGGTGAAGGCGACAGCGACGGCTCTGTGGACCAGAAGGTACGTGGCCGCGGGGACCCCTGCCTCCACCTGCGGGCGCGGTGGAGCCGGTGAGGGGGCGCTCGTGCGAGGGCTCGGCGGGCGGCGCGGGGGCCGCGGGGTCGTGGGGCGGCCGACGCGGGTGCTGGGTCCTCCCTGGGCCCGGCTCGGGGCTGCTCCGCCGCCCTGCCGCCGCCGCCGCCCGGGACGGGGCCCCAGGCGGAGGGGCCGGGAGCCGCGCAGGCGGGGAGTCCGGCGGGCGTCTTGCCGCGTGCGGAGGTTTTCGGCGGCGGCCTCGAGGGCGAGGGCCGGGCGAGCAGAGGATGAGGCGGGACCCGCCGCGGGGCGGCGGGGGAGAGTCCGCCGGAGGCCGCGCCTTCAGAATGAAAAGTGTTTTCCAGAGGTGCCTGTCGTCCTTGCCATTTGGGATTACCGATTCAGTTTCCTTGCTGGTCGTTGGTCTGTTCAGATTTTGTTTCTTCCTGGGTCAGCCGTGGAAAGTTGCATTTTTCTGGAAAGCTGACCATCTTCTAGGTTCTCCACTTTGTTTACGTATAATTTTTCATAGTATTCTCTCATCATTCTTCATATTTCTGTGGTGTCAGTAGTGATTTTTTCCTTTCATATTTCTGATTCTGTTCATGTGTATAGACTCTTTTTTTCTTGATAAGTCTGGCTAGGGGTTTATCTATTTTGTTTCTTTTCTCGAAGAACCAGCTCCTGCTTTCATTGATTCTCTCTCTTGTTTTATTCTTCTGTATTTTATTTATTTCTGCTCTAATCATTATTATGTCCCTCCTTCTCCTGACTTTGGGCCTCACTTTTTCTTCTTTGTCTAGTTTGGTTAATTGTGAGTTTAGACTGTTCATATGGGATTGTTGTTCTTCCCTGAGGTAGGCCTGTGGTGCAATATACTTCCTTCTTGCCACCGCCTTTTGAGTACCACAGATTTTGCGTTGTTGAATTATTGTTGTTATTTGTTTCCATATATTGCTTAATCTCTGTTTTTATTTGGTCATTGATCTACTGGTTATTTAGGAGCATGTTGTTAAGCCTCCATGTGATTGTAGGCCATTTCGTCGTCTTTGTGTAATTTATTTCTAGTTTCATACCGTTGTGGTCTGAGAAGCTGGTTGGTACAATTTCAATCTTTTCGAATTTTCTGAGACTCTTTTTGTGGCCTAGTATATGATCTATTCTTGAAAATGTTCCGTGTGCACTTGAGAAGAAGGTGTACCTGCTGCTTTTGAGTAGAGAGTTCTGTATATGTCTAAAGTCTATCTGTTCTAATGTGTTGTTCAATGCCTCTGTGTCCTTACTTATTTTCTGTCTGGTTGATCTGTTCTTTGGAGTGAGTGGAGTGTTGAAGTTTCCTAAAATGAATGCATTGCATTCTATTTCCCCTTTCAATTGTTAGTATTTGCTTCACATATGTAGGTGCTCCTGTGTTGGGTGCATAGATATTTATAATGGTTATATCCTCTTGTTGGATTGACCCCTTATCATTATGTAATGTCCATCTTTGTCTCTTGTGACTTTGTTTGTTTTAAAGTCTATTTTGTTCAATACAAGTACTGCAACACCTACTTTTTTCTCCCTATTAGTTGCATGAAGTATCTTTTTCCATCCCTTCCCTCTTAGTCTGTGTATGTCTTTGGATTTGAAGTGAATCTTCTGTAGACAGTATATCCATGGGTCTTGTTTTTTTTATCCATTCAGTGACTCTGTGTATTTCGATTGGTGCATTCAGACCATTTACATTTAGGGTGATTATCAATAGGTATTTACTTATTGCCATTGCAGGCTTTAGGGTCATGGTTACCAAAAGGTAAAGGGTCCCTTCCTTACTATCTAAGAAGCTAACTTAACTCACTTAAGTATGCTATTATGAACACAATCTAAAGGTTTTTTTTCCCCTCCTCATTCTTTATATATTAGGTATGGTATTCTGTACTCTTTGTCTGTCCCTTTTTATTACCTCTGGTGACAGCTATTTAACCTTAGGAACATTTCCATCTATAGCAGTACCTCCAAAATACACTGTAGAGATGGGTGGTGTGAGCTAAATTCTCTCAGCTTTTGCTTATCTGGAAATTGTTTAATCCCTCCTTCAAATTTAAATGATACTCTTTTTTATTTTTATTTATTATTCAGTTGTTATAAGTTTTTTGTATGATTAATCTACAATTACATGAGCTACATTATGTTTATTAGACCTCCCCCCATCATCAAGTCTCCCCCACATACCCTTTACAGTCAGTGTCCATCAGCATAATAAGATGCTATAGAATCACTACTTGTCTTCTCTGTGTTGTACAGCCCTCCCCGTGCCCCCCGCTACATTATGTCTGGTAATAGCAATGCCCCTTTTTTTCTGCTTATCCCTCCCTTCCCACACCTCCTCTTACCATTCAGTATGAGGCAGCTCAAAGAATTTTGACCTCTTGAAAGTTCTATGAAATTTTCAGTGTTAAAGATAACTAATGGAGGCGGAGCCAAGATGGCAGTGTGAGTAGAGCAGCGGAAATCTCCTCCCAAAACCACATATATCTATGAAAATATAACAAAGACAACTCTTCCTAGAATAAAGACCAGAGGACACAGGACAACATCCAGACCACATCCACACCTGCGAGAACCCAGCGCCTCGCGAAGGGGGTAAGATACAAGCTCCGACCCGGTGGGACCCGAGCGCCCCTCCCCCCAGCTCCCGGCGGGAGAAGAGTAGGCAGAGCGGGAGAGAGAGGGAGCCCAGGACTGCTGAACACCCAGCCCTAGCCATCCGGACCAGAGCACAGACACAGTGCATGCGCGGGGCCCTGGATACTAGGGAAACAGGGTAGCAAGAACGGTGAGCAGGTACCGGAGGCCTGGCACCAGAGAACATAAGAAAAGGGAGCGGCCATTTTTTTATTAATGTTCTTGTTGTTGTTGTTTTGTTGAGGTGAGTGCATTTTGGAAATCTTAAAGGGACAGGAAACCCAATTCTAGGGAAACAGGGCAGCAAGACCAGCGAGCGGGTATCGGAGGCTGGCGCCACAGAACAAAAGAAAAGTGAGCGGCCAATTTTATTTATTTACATATTTTTTTTAGTGTTGTTTTGTTTTGGCGAGCACTTTTTGGAAGTCTTAAAGAGATAGAGACCCTAATACTAGGGAAACAGGGCAGCAAGACCGGTGAGCATATGCCTGAGGCTGGCACCGGAGAATAAATAAAAACGAGCGGCCATTATTTATTTATTCATTTTATTTATTTATTTATTTTTTGTGGTCATTGTTTTGTTTTGGCGGGTGCTTTTTGGAAGTCTTAAAGGGGCAGGGCGGGACACTTAATCCAGAGGTAGGGAATCCGGGGATCTCTGGGCACCCTAATCCCCTGGGCTGCAGGGAGCACGGAAGCCCCTTACTGAGATAAATAGCCTCCCGGCCGCTCCCCCTCCAACGGGACTCCACCACTTCGGAGTAGCAGCCCGAGCCAGGCCACGCCCACAGCAACAGCGGAGACAAACTCCATAGCAGCCGGGCAGAAAGCAGAAGCCCTGTCTGCTCCAGCTACCCAGCACAAGCCACTAGAGGTCTCTGTTCTGCCAGGAGAGGAGGGCCACAAACCAACAAGGGAAGTTCTTCCAACCGTCACTCGTCCCAGCTCTGCAAACTATTCCTATCACCATGAAAAGGCAAAACTACAGGCAAAGATCACAGAGACTCCAGAGAAGGAGACAGACCTAACCAGTCTTCCTGACAAAGAATTCAAAATAAAAATCATAAACATGCTGACAGAGATGCAGAGAAATATGCAAGAGATATGGGATGAAGTCTGGAGGGAGATCACAGATGCCAGAAAGGAGATTACAGAAATGAAACAAACTCTGGAAGGGTTAATAAGCAGAATGGATAAGATGCAAGAGACCATTGATGGAATTGCAACCAGAGAACAGGAACGCATAGAAGCTGCCATAGAGAAAGATAAAAGGATCTCCAGGAATGAAACAATATTAAGAGAACTGTGTGACCAATCTAAAAGGAACAATATCCATATTATAGGGGTACCAGAAGAAGAAGAGAGAGGAAAAGGGATGGAAGGTATCTTGGAAGAAATAATTACTGAAAACTTCCCCAAACTGGGGGAGGAAATAATCGAACAGACCACGGAAATACACAGAACCCCCAACAGAAAGGATCCAAGGAGGACAACACCAAGACACATAATAATTAAAATGGCAAAGATCAAGGAAAAGGAAAGAGTTTTAAAGGCAGCTAGAGAGAAACAGGTCACCTATAAAGGAAAACCCATCAGGCTAACATCAGATTTCTTGACAGAAACCCTACAGGCCAGAAGAGAATGGCATGATATATTTAATGCAATGAAACAGAAGGGCCTTGAACCAAGGATACTGTATCAAGCACGACTATCATTTAAATATGATGGAGGGATTAAACAATTCCCAGACAAGAAAAAAGGTGAGGGAATTTGCTTCCCACAAACCACCTCTACAGGACATCTTACAGGGACCCCTCTAGATGGGAGCACTCCTAGAAAGAGCACAGAACAAAACACCCAACATATGAAGAATCGAGGAGGAGGAATAAGAAGGGAGAGAAGAAAAGAATCTCCAGACAGTGTATATAACAGCTCAGTAAGCGAGCTAAGTTAGGCAGTAAGATACTAAAGAGGCTAACCCTGAACCTTTGGTAACCACGAATTTAAAGCTTGCAATGGCAATAAGTACATATCTTTCAATAGTCAACCTAAATGTAAATGGACTAAATGCACCAATCAAAAGACAGAGAGTAATAGAATGGATAAAAAAGTAAGACCCATCTATATGCTGCCTACAAGAAACTCACCTCAAACCCAAAGACATGTACAGACTAAAAGTCAAGGGATGGAAAAACATATTGCAGGCAAACAACAGAGAGAAGAAAGCAGGGTTTGCAGTACTAATATCAGACAAAATAGACTTCAAAACAAAGAAAGTAACACGAGATAAAGAAGGACACTACATAATGATAAAAGGCTCAGTCAAACAAGAGGATATAACCATTCTAAATATATATGCACCCAACACAGGAGCACCAGCATATGTGAAACAAATACTAACAGAACTAAAGGGGGAAATAGACTGTAATGCATTCATTCTAGGAGACTTCAACACACCACTCACCCCAAAGGATACATCCACCGGGCAGAAAATAAGTAAGGACACAGAAGCACTGAACAACACAGTAGAGCAGATGGACCTAATAGAAAACTATAGAACTCTACATCCAAAAGCAACAGGATATACATTCTTCTCAAGTGCACATGGAACATTCTCCAGAATAGACCACATCCTAGCCCACAGAAAGAGCCTCAGCAAAATACAAAATATTGAAATTCTACCAACCAACTTTTCAGACCACAAAGGTATAACACTAGAAATAAATTCTACAAAGAAAACAAAAAGGCTCACAAACACATGGAGGCTTAACAACATGCCCCTAAATAATCAATGGATCAACGAACAAATTAAAATAGAGATCAAGGAATATATAGAAACAAATGACAACAATAACACAAAGCCCCAACTTCTGTGGGACACAGCGAAAGCAGTCTTAAGAGGAAAGTATATAGCGATCCAGGCACACTTGAAGAAGCAAGAACAATCCCAAATGAATAGTCTAACATCACAATTATAGAAATTGGAAAAAGAAGAACAAATGAGGCCTAAAGTCAGCAGAAGGAGGGACATAATAAAGATCAGAGAAGAAATAAGCAAAATTGAGAAAAATAAAACAATACCAAAATCAATGAAACCAAGAGCTGGTTCTTTGAGAAAATAAACAAAATAGATAATAATAAGATAATAGATAATAGATAATAATAAGCCTCTAGCCTTATTAAGAGAAAAGAGAATCAACACAAATCAGCAGAACCACAAATGAGAACGGAAAAATCACGACAGACTCCACAGAAATACAAAGAATTATTAAAGACTACTATGAAAACCTGTATGCCAACAAGCTGGAAAACCTAGAAGAAATGGACAACTTTCTAGAAAAATACCATCTTCCAAGACTGACCAAGGAAGAAACACAAAAGTTAAACAAACCAATTACGAGCAAAGAAATTGAAACGGTAATCAAAAAACTACCCAAGAAAAAAACACCCGGGCCGGACGGATTTACGTCGGAATTTTATCATACACACAGAGAAGATATAATACCCATTCTCCTTAAAGTTTTCCAAAAAATAGAAGAGGAGGGAATACTCCCAAATTCATTCTATGAAGCCAACATCACCCTAATACCAAAACCAGGCAAAGACCCCGCCAAAAAAGAAAATTACAGACCAATATCCCTGATGAATATAGATGCAAAAATACTTAATAAAATATTAGCAAACCGAATACAAAAGTATATCAAAAGGATCATACACCATGACCAAGTGGGATTCATCCCAGGGATGCAAGGATGGTACATTCGAAAATCCATCAACATCATCTACCACATCAACAAAAGAAAGACAAAAACCACATGATCATCTCCATAAATGCTGAAAAAGCATTTGACAAAATTCAACATCCATTCATGATAAAAATTCTTAGCAAAATGGGAATAGAGGGCAAGTACCTCAACAGAATAAAGGCCATATATCATAAACCCACAGCCAACATTATACTGAGCAGCGAGAAGCTGAAAGCGTTTCCTCTGAGATCAGGAACTAGACAGGGATGCCCACTCTCCCCACTGCTATTTAACATAGCACTGGAGGTCCTAGCCACGGCAATCAGACAAAACAAAGAAATACAAGGAATCCAGATTGGTAAAGAAGAAGTTAATCTGTCACTATTTCCACATGACATGATATTGTACATAAAAAACCCTAAAGACTCTACCCCAAAACTGCTAGAACTGATATCAGAATACAGGAAAGTGGCAGGATACAAAATTAACAGACAGAAATCTGTAGCTTCCCTATACACTAACAATGACCCAATAGAAAGAGAAATCAGGAAAACAATTCCATTCACAATTGCATCAAAAAGAATAAAATACCTAGGAATAAATCTAACCAAAGAAGTGAATGACCTATATTCTGAAAACTACAAGTCACTCTTAAGATAAATTAAACGGGTCACTAACAGGTGGAAACTCATCCCATGCTCGTGGCTAGGAAGAATTAATATCGTCAAAATGGCCATCCTGCCCAAAGCAATATACAGATTTGTTGCAATCCCTATCAAATTACCAGCAACATTCTTCAATGAACTGGAACAAATAATTCAAAAATTCATATGGAACCACCAAAGACCCCGAATAGCCAAAGCAGTCCTGAGAAAGAATAATAAAGTAGGGGGGATCTCACTCCCCAATTTCAAGCTCTACTATAAAGCCATAGTAATCAAGACAATTTGGTACTGGCACAAGAACAGAACCACAGACCAGTGGAACATACTAGAGACTCCAGATATTAAGCCAAACATATATGGTTAATTAATATTTGATAAAGGAGCCATGGACATACAGTGGAGAAATGACAGTCTCTTCAACAGATGGTGCTGGCAAAACTGGACAGCTACATGTAGGAGAATGAAACTGGACCATTGTCTAACCCCATATGCAAAAGTAAATTCAAAATAGATCAAAGACCTGAATGTAAGCCATGAAGCCATTAAACTCGTGGAAAAAAACAAAGGCAGGCAAAATCCTCCTAGACATAAACATGAGCGACTTCTTCTTGAACATATCTCCCCGGGCATGGAAAACAACAGCAAAAATGAACAAGTGGGACTATATTAAGCTGAAAAGCTTCTGTACAGCAAAAGACACCATCAATAGAACATAAAGGAACCCTACAGTATGGGAGAATATATTTCTAAATGACAGATCCGATAAAGGCTTGACATCCAAAATATATAAAGAGCTCACATGGCTCAACAAACAAAAATCAAATAATCCAATTAAAAAATGGGCAGAGGAACTGAACAGACAGTTCTCCAAAAAAGAAATACAGATGGCCAACAGACACATGAAAAGATGCTCCACATCCCTAATTATCAGCGAAATGCAAATTAAAACTACAATGAGGTATCACCTCACACCAGTAAGAATGGCTGCCATCCAAAAGACAAACAACAACAAATGTTGGTGAGGCTGTGGAGAAAGGGGAACCCTCCTACACTGCTGGTAGGAATGTAAACTAATTCAACCATTTTGGAAAGCAGTATGCAGGTTCATCAAAATGCTCAAAACAGACTTACCATTTGACCCAGGAATTCCACTCCTAGGAATGTACCCTAAAAACGCAGCAATCAAGTTTGAGAAAGATCAGTGCACCCCTATGTTTATCATAGCACTATTTACAATAGCTAAGAATTGGAAACAACCTAAATGTCCATCGGTTGATGAATGGATAAAGAAGAGGTGGTACATATACACAATGGAATACTACTCAGTCATAAGAAAAGGGCAAATCCTACCATTTGCAGCAACATGGATGGAGCTGGAGGGTATTATGCTCAGTGAAACAAGCCAAGCGGAGAAAGAGAAATACCAAATGATTTCACTTATCTGTGGAATATAAGAACAAAGGAAAAACTGAAGGAACAAAACAGCAGCAGAATCACAGAACTCAAGAATGGACTAACAGGTACCAAAGGGAAAGGGACTGGGGAGGATGGGTGGGTAGGGAGGGATAAGGGGGGGAGAAGTAGGGGGCTATTAAGATTAGCATGCATGGGAGGTGGGAGAAAGGGGAGGGCTGTACAACACAGAGAAGGCAAGTAGTGATTCTACAACATTTTGCTATGCTGATGGACAGTGACTGTAAAGGGGTTTATAGGGGGGACCTGGTATAGGAGAGAGCCTAGTTAACATAATATTCGTCATGTAAGTGTAGATTAGTGATAAGAGAAAAAAAAAAAAAAGTCAGTTCCTGTGTGGTAACCTCCAATGAGTTCTACACAAGGGTATAAAAGGCATATAAAAGTGTAGGCAAAGGGTCTGTTTGTGTTTATACAGAGGATCAAAGCCTAATTTGGCTACCCCGAAAATGAACTAAGATATGATATGAAAAAGAACTTCCAACATCAGCACTCTCTGGAAGACTCATGCCAGAAGATGATCATCAAAAAACACCA
Organism: Manis pentadactyla; assembly: GCF_030020395.1. Lineage (NCBI taxonomy): Eukaryota > Metazoa > Chordata > Mammalia > Pholidota > Manidae > Manis > Manis pentadactyla. The sequence continues at coordinate 13,618,842 of NC_080030.1, forward strand.
ACAAAGATCCACGCACTGCTACAGCTGTAGATGCACTCATCCCACCAGTTCCTGGACTTGCCATGGGAATGAGGAAGGAGATATCTAAGCTGGCCTGTGCATACAGTAAAACAACAAATTTGACTGGATCTATACTGTTGGAACTCAACCAAGAATTAGTAGAAGTGAAAATTGTAGCGCTCCAAAATCTTACAACTACAGACTATTTACTGTTAAAAGAACATATGGGATGTGAACATTCCCCAGGAATGGGTTGTTTTAATTTGTCTGATTTCTCTCAGACTGTTCAAGTTCAGTTGGACAATATCCACCATGTCATAGATAAGTTTTCACAAATGCCTAAGGTGCTTAACTGGTTTTCTTGGTTTCACTGGAGATGGCTGGAAATTACAGGTATGCTTTGGTTGTGTAACTATACTCCTATTATGTTAATGTGTGTGTGCAATTTAAGTAGTAGTTTAAAACCTATACATGCTGAAGTTACTCTACAAGAAGATATGTCAAAGAAATAATCAATCTTCCCATGTTTTCTTCCATCTGCTACTTCTATAGCTTTTCTTCTTCCTTCCTAATTACAACCCTTAAATAGAATTCGTGCCTCATATCAAATTTACCGAGTATCATAATTCTTCCAAGTGGTAAAGATACCTCAAGACAAATGCTGGGCATAGAAGGTACAGGGCATAAATATGCAAAGAAGTAAGAAGCTAACCATTTCAAACAATAAGGCTTCTCTCTCACTTACCAACTTTACATTTCCCTGTATGGCCCCGGAAGATGACTGGTTAGCCAGAGACGGGTAAGATTCCTCAAGGGAGGAACAACCTAAGACAGGCACAGTCGCAGGGGGGTCATCAGGTGAGAAATTGGGAATCAACAGAGGTGAGGCTTAGAATCTCACCCCCCCGTTCTGAGAGAAATCTGCATACGTGGATGTTTTATTGCCCTTGTCTAGCTTGGATTAACACATAGTCTACAGGCACACACCTGATCATCTGCATTTGCTCTCTTACAACACTAAACTATGTTTTCTACCTTTATCTTGTATCTACCTAGCACTTCAGCATTTTATTAAAAATAATAATAATAAAGAGAGAAATGTGGTATCCACATATAAATCAAGTATAAAAATCAAATGCGTATTCATATTTGAACTGACTGTTTATAGTTCATAATGCATGAGCAAATCCGAACGTTTCTGTGATGACTGCCCTTGTACTGTTCACCATGTAACTTACTCACTATGTAAGAATTTGTTCTCCATGTGAGAACTTGTTTGTTATGCTCCAGAAGATTGGAGACTGACGAAAATTAGGCTTGGGGTGGATTAATGATTGTGCATTGAGCATTGACCCCCCTATACAGAATTTTATTGTTGTTAACAACCATTTGATCAATAAACATGAGAGATGCCCTCACAAGAAACAAAAAACAAAACTAAACAAAACAAAAGAAAATAGAAGAGTACTCACTTCCAATTGTAAAATAATAAGTAACCGGGATGTAATGTATAGTGTAAGGAATATAGTCAAAATATTGTAACAACTTAGTATGGTGATAGCTGGTACCTAGAATTATCATGTATATAAAAGTTGAATCACTGTGTTGTACACCTGAAACTAATGTAATGTAATACTGTGTGTCAACTACCCTTCAATAAAAAATAATTATCTAAGAAAAAAAGAAGAGGGCAAATCCTACCATTTGCAGCAACATGGATGGAGCTGGAGGGTATTATGCTCAGTGAAATAAGCCAAGCAGAGAAAGAGAAATACCAAATGATTTCACTCATCTGTGGAATATAAGAACAAAGGAAAAACTGAAGGAACAAAACAGCAGCGGAATCACAGAACCCAAGAATGGACTAACAGGTACCAAAGGGAAAGGGACTGGGGAGGATGGGTGGGTAGGGAGGGATAAGGGGGGGAAGGAAGAAGGGGAGTATTAAGATCAGCATGCATAGGGGTGTGGGAGAAAGAGGAGGGCTGTACAACACAGAGAAGACAAGTAGTGATTCTACAACATTTAGCTATGCTGATGGACAGTGACTGTAAAGGGGTTTATAGCGGGGACCTGGTATAGGGGAGAGCCTAGTAAAGATAATATTCTTCATGTAAGTGTAGATTAAAGATAACAAAAAAATTAATAAATAAAGGAAAGGGGGTTACTCCATGATAGGATAAAACTAACTGTAAATCAACGATTAATGCATGCTTTAAATATCCTTAACTTTGATCACTTAAAGGGTATCAGATGATTGGCTATGGAGGTACATTTTTCTGATAATATTCCTTTCTCTTCAAAAAAAAGCAGTTCCTGAAAGATGGCGGCGTGAGTAGAGCAGCGGAAATCTCCTCCCAAAACAACATATATCTATGAAAATATAACAAAGACAACCCTTCCTAGAATAAAGACCAGAGGACACAGGACAATATCCAGACCACATCCGCACCTGACAGAACCCAGCGCCTCGCGAAGGGGGTAAGATACAAGCCCCGGCCCCGCGGGAGCCGATCGCCCCTCCCCCCAGCTCCCGGCGGGAGAAGAGCAGGCAGAGCGGGAGGGAGACGGAGCCCAGGACTGCCGAACACCCAGCCCCAGCCATCCGGGCCAGAGTGCAGGGCGCTCGATACTAGGAAAACAGGGCAGCAAGAACAGTGAGCAGGCACTGGAGGCTGGGCGACAGAGGGCATAAGAAAAGCGCGCGACCATTTTTTTTTTGCTGTTTTGCTGTTTTGTTTTGGCGAGCGCTTTTTGGAAGTCTTAAAGGGATAGGGACCCCAGTACTAGGGAAACAGGGCAGCAAGAACAGTGAGCAGGCACTGGAGGCTGGGCGACAGAGGACATAAGAAAAGCGCGCGACCATTTTTTTTTTTCCTTTTTTGCTGTTTTGTTTTGGCGAGCGCTTTTTGGAAGTCTTAAAGGGATAGGGACCCCAATACTAGGGAAACAGGGCAGCGAGAACAGTGAGCAGGCACTGGAAGCTGGGCGACAGAGGACATAAGAAAAGCGCGCGACCATTTTTTTTTTGCTTTTTTGCTGTTTTGTTTTGGCGAGCGCTTTTTGGAAGTCTTAAAGGGATAGGGACCCCAATACTAGGGAAACAGGGCAGCAAGACCGGTGAGCAGAGGCCTGAGGCTGGCACCGGAGAATAAAGAAAAACGAATGACCACCTTTTTTTTTTTTTTTTTTTTTTTTTATTAAAAACTTTTTTTTTTAATTAAAAAATTTATTTATTTACTTTTTTTTTTGGTGGTCGTTGTTTTGTTTTGTTTTGGCGGGTGCTTTTTGGAAGTCTCAAAGGGGCAGGGCGGGTCACTTAATCCAGAGGTAGGGAATCCGGGATCTCTGGGCACCCTAACCCCTGGGCTGCAGGGAGCAGGCAGGCCCCTTATGGAGATAAATAGCCTCCCAGCAGCTCCTGCTCCAACGCGACTCCACCATTTTGGAGTAGCTGCCCGAGCCAGGCCACGCCCACAGCAACAGCGGAGATTAACTCCATAGCAGCCGGGCAGGAAGCAGAAACCCTGTCTGCACGCAGCTGCGCAGCACAAGCCACTAGAGGTCGCTGTTCTCCCAGGAGAGGAGGGCCACAAACCAACAAGAAAGGAAGTCCTTCCAGCCGTCACTCGTCCCACTTCTGCAGACTATTCCTATCACCATGAAAAGGCAAAGCTACAGGCTGACAAAGATCACAGAGACAACACCAGAGAAGGAGACAGACCTAACCAGTCTTCCTGACAAAGAATTCAAAATAAGAATCATAAACATGCTGACAGAGATGCAGAGAAATACGCAAGAGAAATGGGATGAAGTCCGGACGGAGATCACAGATGCCAGAAAGGAGATCGCAGAAATGAAACAAACTCTGGAAGGGTTTATAAGCAGAATGGATAGAATGCAAGAGGCCATTGATGGAATTGAAATCAGAGAACAGGAACGCATAGAAGCTGACATAGAGAGAGACAAAAGGATCTCCAGGAATGAAACAATATTAAGAGAACTGTGTGACCAATCCAAAAGGAACAATATCCGTATTATAGGGGTCCCAGAAGAAGAAGAGAGAGGAAAAGAGATGGAAAGTATCTTAGAAGAAATAATTGCTGAAAACTTCCCCACACTGGGGGAGGAAGTAATCGAACAGACCACGGAAATACACAGAACCCCCAACAGAAAGGATCCAAGGAGGACAACACCAAGACACATAATAATTAAAATGGCAAAGATCAAGGACAAGGAAAGAGTGTTAAAGGCAGCTAGAGAGAAAAAGGTCACCTATAAAGGGAAACCCATCAGGCTAAAGTCAGATTTCTCAACAGAAACCCTACAGGCCAGAAGAGAATGGCATGATATATTTAATACAATGAAACAGAAGGGCCTTGAACCAAGGATACTGTATCCAGCACGACTATCATTCAAATATGACGGTGGGATTAAACAATTCCCAGACAAACAAAAGCTGAGGGAATTTGCTTTCCACAAACCACCTCTACAGAACATCTTACAGGGACTGCTCTAGATGGGGGCACTCCTAGAAAGAGCACAGCACAAAACACCCAACATATGAAGAATCGAGGAGGAGGAACAAGAAGGGAGAGAAGAAAAGAATCTCCAGACAGTGTATATAACAGCTCAATAAGCGAGCTAAGTTAGGCAGTAAGATACTAAAGAGGCTAACCTTGAACCTTTGGTAACCACGAATTTAAAGCCTGCAATGGCAATAAGTACATATCTTTCAATAGTCACCCTAAATGTTAATGGGTTGAATGCACCAATCAAAAGACACAGAGTAACAGAATGGATAAAAAAGCAAGACCCATCTATATGCTGCTTACAAGAAACTCACCTCAAACCCAAAGACATGTACAGACTAAAAGTCAAGGGATGGAAAAACATATTTCAAGCAAACAACAGTGAGAAGAAAGCAGGGGTTGCCGTACTAATATCAGACAAAATAGACTTCAAAAGAAAGAAAGTAACAAGAGATAAAGAAGGACACTACATAATGATAAAGGGCTCAGTCAAACAAGAGGATATAACCATTCTAAATATATATGCACCCAACACAGGAGCACCAGCATATGTGAAACAAATACTAACAGAACTAAAGGGGGATATAGACTGCAATGCATTCATTCTAGGAGACTTCAACACACCACTCACCCCAAAGGATAGATCCACTGGGCAGACAATAAGTAAGGACACGGAAGCACTGAACAACACAGTAGAGCAGATGGACCTAATAGACATCTATAGAACTCTACATCCAAAAGCAGCGGGATATACATTCTTCTCAAGTGCACATGGAACATTCTCCAGAATAGACCACATACTAGGCCACAAAAAGAGCCTCAGAAAATTCCAAAAGATTGAAATCCTACCAACCAACTTTTCAGACCACAAAGGCATAAAACTAGAAATAAACTGTACAAAGAAAGCAAAGAGGCTCACAAACACATGGAGGCTTAACAACACGCTCCTAAATAATCAATGGATCAATGACCAAATCAAAATGGAGATCCAGCAATATATGGAAACAAATGACAACAACAACACTAAGCCCCAACTTCTGTGGGACGCAGCAAAAGCAGTCTTAAGAGGAAAGTATATAGCAATCCAAGCATATTTAAAAAAGGAAGAGCAATCCCAAATGAATGGTCTAATGTCACAATTATCGAAATTGGAAAAAGAAGAACAGATGAGGCCTAAGGTCAGCAGAAGGAGGGACATAATAAAGATCAGAGAAGAAATAAATAAAATTGAGAAGAATAAAACAATAGCAAAAATCAATGAAACCAAGAGCTGGTTCTTCGAGAAAATAAACAAAATAGATAAGCCTCTAGCCAGACTTATTAAGAAGAAAAGAGAGTCAACACAAATCAACAGTATCAGAAACGAGAAAGGAAAAATCACGACGGACCCCACAGAAATGCAAAGAATTATTGGAGAATACTATGAAAACCTATATGCTAACAAGCTGGGAAACCTAGGAGAAATGGACAACTTCCTAGAAAAATATAACCTTCCAAGATTGACCCAGGAAGAAACAGAAAATCTAAACAGACCAATTACCAGCAACGAAATTGAAGCGGTAATCAAAAAACTACCAAAGAACAAAACTCCCGGGCCAGATTGATTTACCTCGGAATTTTATCAGACATACAGGGAAGACATAATACCCATTCTCCTTAGAGTTTTCCAAAAAATAGAGGAGGAGGGGATACTCCCAAACTCATTCTATGAAGCTAACATCACCCTAATACCAAAACCAGGCAAAGACCCCACCAAAAAAGAAAACTACAGACCAATATCCCTGATGAACGTAGATGCAAAAATACTCAACAAAATATTAGCAAACCGAATTCAAAAATACATCAAAAGGATCATACACCATGATCAAGTGGGATTCATCCCAGGGATGCAAGGATGGTACAACATTCGAAAGTCCATCAACATCATCCACCACATCAACAAAAAGAAAGACAAAAACCACATGACCATCTCCATAGATGCTGAAAAAGCATTTGACAAAATTCAACATCCATTCATGATTAAAACTCTCAGCAAAATGGGAATAGAGGGCAAGTACCTCAACATAATAAAGGCCATCTATGATAAACCCACAGCCAACATTATATTGAACAGCGAGAAGCTGAAAGCATTTCCTCTGAGATCAGGAACTAGACAGGGATGCCCACTCTCTCCACTGTTATTTAACATAGTACTGGAGGTCCTAGCCACGGCAATCAGACAAAATAAAGAAATACAAGGAATCCAGATTGGTAAAGAAGAAGTTAAACTGTCACTATTTGCAGATGACATGATACTGTACATAAAAAACCCTAAAGACTCCACCCCAAAACTACTAGAACTGATATCGGAATACAGCAAAGTTGCAGGATACAAAATCAACACACAGAAATCTGTGGCTTTCCTGTACACTAACAATGAACCAACAGAAAGAGAAATCAGGAAAACAACTCCATTCACAATTGTATCAAAAAAAATAAAATACCTAGGAATAAACCTAACCAAAGAAGTGAAAGACTTATACTCTGAAAACTACAAGTCACTCTTAAGAGAAATTAAAGGGGACACTAACAGATGGAAACTCATCCCATGCTCGTGGCTAGGAAGAATTAATATCGTCAAAATGGCCATCCTGCCCAAAGCAATATACAGATTTGATGCAATCCCTATGAAACTACCAGCAACATTCTTCAATGAACTGGAACAAATAATTCAAAAATTCATATGGAAACACCAAAGACCCCGAATAGCCAAAGCAATCCTGAGAAAGAAGAATAAAGTAGGGGGGATCTCACTCCCCAACTTCAAGCTCTACTATAAAGCCATAGTAATCAAGACAATTTAGTACTGGCACAAGAGCAGAGCCACAGACCAATGGAACAGACTAGAGAATCCAGACATTAACCCAGACATATATGGTCAATTAATATTTGATAAAGGAGCCATGGACATACAATGGCAAAATGACAGTCTCTTCAACAGGTGGTGCTGGCAAAACTGGACAGCTACATGTAGGAGAATGAAACTGGACCACTGTCTAACCCCATATACAAAAGTAAACTCAAAATGGATCAAAGACCTGAATGTAAGCCATGAAACCATTAAACTCTTGGAAGAAAACATAGGCAAAAACCTCTTAGACATAAACATGAGTGACCTCTTCTTGAACATATCTCCCCGGGCAAGGGAAACAACAGCAAAAATGAGTAAGTGGGACTATATTAAGCTGAAAAGCTTCTGTACAGCAAAAGACACCATCAATAGAACAAGAAGGATCCCTACAGTATGGGAGAATATATTTGAAAATGACACATCCGATAAAGGCTTGACGTCCAGAATATATAAGGAGCTCACACGCCTCAACAAACAAAAAACAAATAACCCAATTAAAAAATGGGCAGAGGAACTGAACACACAGTTCTCCAGAAAAGAAATACAGATGGCCAACAGACACATGAAAAGATGCTCCACATCGCTAATTATCAGAGAAATGCAAATTAAAACTACAATGAGGTATCACCTCACACCAGTAAGGATGGCTGCCATCCAAAAGACAAACAACAACAAATGTTGGCGAGGCTGTGGAGAAAGGGGAACTCTCCTACACTGCTGGTGGGAATGTAAGTTAGTTCAACCATTGTGGAAAGCAGTATGGAGGTACATCAAAATGCTCAAAACAGAATTACCATTTGACCCAGGAATCCCACTCCTAGGAATTTACCCTAAGAACGCAGCAATCAAGTTTGAGAAGGACAGATGCACCCCTATGTTTATTGCAGCACTATTTACAATAGCCAAGAATTGGAGGCAACCTAAATGTCCATCAATAGATGAATGGATAAAGAAGATGTGGTACATATACACAATGGAATACTACTCAGCCATAAGAAAAGGGCAAATCCAATCATTTGCAGCAACATGGATGGAGCTGGAGGGTATTATGCTCAGTGAAACAAGCCAAGTGGAGAAAGAGAAATACCAAATGATTTCACTTAATCTGTGGAATATAAGAACAAAGGAAAAACTGAAGGAACAAAACAGCAGCAGAATCACAGAACTCAACTCAAGAATGGACTAACAAGTACCAAAGGGAAAGGGACTGGGGAGGATGGGTGGGTAGGGAGGGATAAGGGGGGGAGAAGTAGGGGGGTATTAAGATTAACATGCAAGGGGGGGTAGGAGAAAAGGGAGGGCTGTACAACACAGAGAAGGCAAGTAGTGATTCTACAACATTTTGCTATGCTGATGGACAGTGACTGTAAAGGGGTTTATAGGGGAGACCTGGTATAGGGGAGAGCCTAGTAAGCATAATATTCGTCATGTAAGTGTAGATTAGTGATACCAAAAACAAAGAAAAAAAAAAAAAGGGCAGTTCCTGTGTGGTAACCTCCGAGTTCTACACAAGGGTATAAAGGGCATATAAAAGTGTAGGCAAAGGGTCTGTTTGTGTTTATACAGAGGATCAAAGCCTAATCGGGCTACCCCAAAAATGAACTAAGATACGATATGAAAAAGAACTTCCAACATCAGCACTCTCTGGAAGACTCATGCCAGAAGATGATCATCAAAAAACCCCAACAAAGATCCACGCACTGCTACAGCTGTAGATGCACTCATCCCACCCGTTCCTGGACTTGCCATGGGAATGAGGAAGGAGATATCTAAGCTGGCCTGTGCATACAGTAAAACAACAAATTTGACTGGATCTATACTGTTGGAACTCAACCAAGAATTTGGAGAAGTGCAAATTGTAGCGCTCCAAAGTCTTACAAGTACAGACTATTTACTGTTAAAAGAACATATGGCATGTGAACAGTCCCCAGGAATGGGTTGTTTTAATTTGTCTGATTTCTCTCAGACTGTTCAAGTTCAGTTGGACAATATCCACCATGTCATAGATAAGTTTTCACAAATGCCTAAGGTGCCTAACTGGTTTTCTTGGTTTCACTGGAGATGGCTGGTAATTACAGATATGCTTTGGTTGTGTAACTATACTCCTATTATGTTAATGTGTGTGCGCAATTTAAGTAGTAGCTTAAAACCTATTCATGCTGAAGTTACTCTACAAGAAGATATGCCAAAGAAATAATCAATCTTCCCATGTTTTCTTCCTCCTGCTACTTCTACAGCTTTTCTTCTTCCTTACTAATTACAACCCTTAAATAGAATTCGTGCCTCGTATCAAATTTATCGAGTATCATAATTCTTCCAAGTGGTAAAGATACCTCAAGACAAATGCTGGGCATAGAAGCCACAGGGCATAAATATGCAAAGAAATAAAAAGCTAACCATTTCAAACAATAAGGCTTCTCTCTCACTTACCAACTTCACATTTCCCTGTATGGCCCCGGAAGATGACTGGTTAGCCAGAGACGGGTAAGATTCCTCAAGGGAGGAACAACCTAAGACAGGCACAGTCGCAGGGGGGCCATCAGGTGAGAAATTGGGGATCAACAGAGGTGAGGCTTAGAACCTCACCCCCCCTGTTCTGAGAGAAATCTTCTGCATACGTGGACGTTTTATTGCCCTGGTCTGGCTTGGATTAACACATAGTCTACAGGCACACACCTGATCATCTACATTTGCTCTCTTACAACACTAAACTATGTTTTCTACCTTTATCTTGTATCTACCTACCACTTCAGCATTTTATTAAAAATAATAATAATAAAGAGAGAAATGTAGTATCCACACATAAAAAAAAAAAATAAAAAAAAAGCAGTTCCTGTGTGGTGACCTCCAATGAGTTCTACACAATGGTATAAAGGGCAGATCAAAGTGTGGGCAAAGGGTCTGTTTGTGTTTATACAGAGGATCAAAGCCTAATTTGGCTACCCAGAAAATGAACTAAGATACGATATGAAGAACTTCCAACATCGGCACTCTCTGGAAGAGTCATACCAGAAGATGATCATCAAAAAGCCTCACAAAGATCCAGGCGATGCTGCAGTTGTAGCTGCATTCATCCCACCGTTTCCTGGACTTGCTATGGGAATAAAGAAGGAGATATCTAAGCTGGCCTGTGCATACAGTAAAACAACAAATTTGACTGGATCTACACTGTTGGAACTCAACCAAGAATTAGGAGAAGTGCAAGTTGTAACTCTCCAAAATCTTACAACTAGAGACTATCTACTGTTAAAAGAACATATGGGATGTGAGCAGTTCCCAGGAATGGGCTGTTTTAATTTGTCTAATTTCTCTCAGACTGTTCAAGTACAGTTGGACAATATCCATCATATCATAGAAAAATTTTCACAAATGCCTAGGGTGCCTAACTGGTTTTCTTGGCTTCACTGGGGATGGCTGGTAATTATAGATCTGCTTTGGTTATGTAACTGTATTCCTATTATGTTAATGTGTGTGTGCAATTTAATTAGTAGTTTAAACGTATACATGCTTAAATTACTCTACGAGAAGATATGTCAAAGAAATGATCAATCTTCCCAGGTTTTCTGCCGTCTGCTACCTCTACAGCTTTTCTTCTTCCTTCCTAATTACAACCCTTAAATAGAATTCGTGCCTCATTTCGAATTTACCGAGTATCATAATTCCTCCAAGTGGTAAAGATACCTCAAGACAAATGCTGGGCATAGAAGCCACAGGGCATAAATCTGCAAAGAAGTAAAAAGCTAACCTTTTCAAACAATAAGGCTTCCCTCTCACTTACCAACTTCACATTTCCCTGTATGGCCCCGGAAGATGACTGGTTAGCCAGAGACGGGTAAGATTCCTCAAGGGAGGAACAACCTAAGACAGGCACAGTCGCAGGGGGTTCATCAGGTGAGAAATTGGGGATCAACAGAGGTGAGGCTTAGAACCTCTCCCCCCCTGTTTTGAGAGAAATCTTCTGCGTCCGTGGATGTTTTATTGCCCTTGTCTAGCTTGGATTAACACATAGTCTACAGGCACACACCTGATCATCTACATTTGCTCTCTTACAACACTAAACTAAGTTTTCTACCTTTATCTTACATCTACCTACCACTTCAGCGTTTTATTAAAAATAATAATAATAATAATAATAAAGGGAGAAACGTGGGATCCACATATAAATCAAGTATAAAAATCAAACATATATTCATATTTGACCTGAGTGTTTATAGTTCATAATGCGTGATCAAAACCGAAAGTTTCTGTGATGGCTGCCCTTGCACTGTTCACCATGTAAGAACTTATTCACTATGTAAGAATTTGTTCACCATGTAAGAACTTGTTCTTTATACTTTAGAAGATTGGAGACTGTTGAGAATTAGGCTTGGGGTGGATTAATGATTGTGCATTGAGTCCCCTATACAGAATTTTATTGTTGTTAACAACCATTTGATCAATAAATATAAGATATACCCTCTCAAAAAAGAAAAAAGATAACTAATATTTGCGTCTTAGTTAAGTTTTAAATATTAATTCCCTAGTTCTGTTAGTCATTGTTTGTCATTCCTGAATGCTGTCACTGCTACTCTTGCTAATGGTTCTTAAATTGCCTCCAACTGGTCTGTTTTGCTGATTTGTTTCCTCTTTTCCAATACCTCTTGAGATTTCACAACTTCTGGCCTTTTGGGAGATTTGTACTTTATCTGTGTTCAAGTAGAAAGAGAAACTATTTTTCTTCTAATTTAAGACTTAAAGAGCATAATTCTTGACTCCTTCCAGCTTTTCAGACATAGAAGGAAGCATATATTTTAATAAAAGAAAAAGTCCACCTCAAAAATGCTTTTTAATGAAAATAGCTTATTTTCCAAAAGTGAAAGAAAGTTCATCTACCTTAGAGTTAGTTTTTTAATAAATGGACTATTTTTTTCCAGCAGTTTTATACAAATATGAACAGAAAGCAAGAATTCCCATCTATCCCTTCTCTACCCCTCTCATGGTTTCTCCTGTTACTAATATCTTGCATTATTGTGGCATTTTTGTTATAACTAATGAACCAATACTGATGCAGAATTAACTGGAGTCCATAGTTTACATAGAGGTTCAGTCTTCGGGTTGTAAATTCTGTGGGTCTTGATGCTTGATGATGCTCACGTATCTGTCCTTACAGTATCATACAGAACAGGTCCACTGCCCTAAAAACCCCTGAACCTCACCTATTCATTTCTTTTCCTCTTTCCGCACCCTCAGCCCTGCAGTCACTGGTCTTTTTAGTGTCTCTGTAAAGTCTTGCCTTTTCTAGAATGTCATGTAGTCGGAGTCATACAGTATCTGACCTTTTCAGAAGACAGACCTCTCACCCAGCAGCGTGCGTTTATGGCTCCTCCGTGTCTTTGGGTCTAGTGATTGGCTTTCTCGATCATCGCTCACTAATACATCCCATTGTGTGGCTGTACCACAGTTTATTCACCTATTGAAGGAAATATTGGTTGCTTCCACGTTTTGGCAGTTAGGAATAAAGCTGCTATAAACATCTGTGCTCAGGTTTTTGTGTGGACCTAACTTTTCAACTCCTTTGGGCAACTACAAGGAAGGCAAATGCTGGGTCATACGGTAAGAGTATGTTTAGTTTTGTCAGAACTGCCAAGCTGTCTTCCCAAGCGTCTGTATTGTTTTGCATTCCCACCGACATGAATGTCCGCTGCATGCCCTCGCAGCATTTGGGTTGCCTGCGTTCTGCATTTCTGTCATTCTGATGGATATGTAATGGTATCTCACTTGAATTTGCATTTCCCTAATGACTCATGATGTTGAACATCTTTAAAGATCTTTTGCCCATTTTTAAATTAGGTTGTTTAATATTCTGGTGTTGGTCATTGCCAAATCCAAGGGCACCTAGATTTTCTCCTGTGTTGCCTTCTAGAAGTTTTGCATTTTATATTTAGGTCTGTGATCTATTTTGAGTTTATTTTTTATGAAAGGTCTGTGTCTTCATTTTCTTTTTCTTTTCCGTGTGGATGTCCCGTTGTCCTAGTACCATTTGCTTGAGACTCTCCTTTCTCCATGAATTGCCTTTCCATACCTCTGGGCTGTCTGTTCTGTTCCACGGGTTTGTTTCCTCTTCGGCCAGCGCCACTCTATGGTAACAGTAGCTTTAATAGTAACATTTGAGGTCGGGTAGTTATCAGTCCTCTGGATTTGCTTTTTGCCTTCAAATTGTGTTGACTATTCTGGGCCTTTTGCCTTTCCTTCTTACTGTTTGTCTTTTCTTATTTGTGTATGTAAAATGTGATATCATTATAATACTTTTTTTCTTTCCTGACTTTATTTTTAGGAAGATTTCGATGTGGATCATTTTGTATCTGGCGGCAGGAAGCACGTCCAGCTGGAGGAACTGAGAGACGACCTGGAACTCGACGATGAGCTTCTTAAGACCGCCATGGTCGGACTCATCAACAAGGACTATGCAGATTTTGTTAACCTTTCAACAAACTTGGTAAACCTTTAAGCCACAGTTCCTACCTGTCAGTATATTTACACACACACACTTCTTTCTTGCTCATTTGTTCTTAAAAGTGCTGAGTGTTTTTAGAAACCTTTCGGTTGATTTTTCCCCAAACAACTTGAAAAAATGACTAATCTCAACAAGAAAAGAACTAATCTTTTTGATAAACATCTTTTGTCTTTAGTTTTTTTACTCATTTAATATGGTTCTTGCTTGATTTTTATTATTAAATAGTGAAAAGTGAAGTACAGTGATATGGGTGTGTGTTTGTGTTAGTTGCTAAGTGATTACTATGAAATCTCACTGGTTAGGCTAATTTGCAAGAAAAATAATCAGGTTTTCCTAAGGAAATATTTAGTTAACTTTGAGGTCTATGTGCTGCTAGTCAGAGCTAGGTTGAGGGAACATTGTCCAGTATTGATCTTTAGGAGACGTGGTTTTATAAAAACATAAGAATGGTTTGTAATAAACTTGTCAGTTGGTTGTAAAAATCATTTAGAAATGCTTGAGTTTTAATACGCACAAAAAGTCTTCTTGTTCATATTTTATTTTGTTTTTAAATCTGTTTGTCAATTGGGAATTTCAAGAAGCATGACAGTTAATGAGCCATATTTGCTTTTGGGAAATATGCCACTAAGATAAATGTTCCAGTAGGATTAGGAACCCAGACCATTTCATTTCTGTTCTATTATTTTGAATTTTTTCTCAAGGTTTACAATAATGTTGAGAGATACAGCCCATCAGACTTTCACATCAACTGGTAGAGTATCCTAAATTGTAGGCAGATAGCTGTTCCTCACCCATTAAAATTCTTCAATTTCATGTAAAACTTCATCCAAAGACAAATTGCACATAAGGAAGCTTTCATGCCCTTATTTTTATAGTCTAGTGAATATTAACAATGTTTCCATATTCTATGAGTAATACCTGTGGCAAAATAACATTTCTGCTATTTAGCTGATTAGCAGGATGTGGCTGCACAGAGAAGAACCTAAGTCTAGTACACCTTGGTCATTAAGCAGATCCTGCACTTACCCCTTGCTGTGATGTGCTTGTGGCAACATGATTTTGCCTTTAGGTCGGCATGGACAAAGCCCTCAACCAGCTCCCTGCGCCTCTGGGACAGTTACGAGAAGAGGTTCTGGTAAGTCATCAGATAATATTAAACAGTCTGTGGTAAAGCATGGCGTGCCCGGTTGTCTTCTCCAGGAAGAATTCCTTTTTTAATTTGCTAGATTTGTTGTTTTTTAATGGTCCCTGATTGTAGCATTCCACCTTCAAAGAAGTTGTCAACTTCCTACAGTCAGACACAAACAAAACCAGAAAGTTCTCTGGTTTGTTTTTTACAACTTAGGAAACATATTTGATTTGAAAATGACAGATTCTGCGAGTAGATGGCTTAAAATGTTAGGGGAAGAGAAGGGCATTTCCAAATTCAGCTTGTTTTAGCCGCCTCACTCATATGTAAATGGTCTCCAACTTATGAATGGCTTGTATCTTAAAAGTTTGTAATTTTACAAGTATTTTCCCAAATAATGTTTTAGATGTGGTTAGATTCCTAGACCAGTTCACAAAAGCTGTTTAACATCTCATGTATCCAAGGGATAATAAAATGTAATGCCTAATAAATGTTACATTTTAATGCTCCTCTGGGAAAATGTGCTGTGGGACCCCGACCTCTAAGCCCCTGGGAAGCGGGACTCCTCCTGGATGAACAGTAGAGGGGAGTTTGGGCATCAATTCCAGCAGAAAATCACGTTGCCCTGTCCTCCCCCGGTGTCCTGTCTGGCTCAGGCCTCGGACGCCCCGTCTCGAGTAGTTGTGATGCCCTGCCATAAACGTGATGCACTGTACCCCACTTCCCATGTGTATCCCCACTAGACCACACCAGCCTGAGTGGCCTCTCACACGCAGCCCCTAAGACAGTGCCTGGCGCCTTGTAAGTAAAGACACAATGCATGGATAAAGCTGGAAAAAAAGACAAAACGCAGAATAATAAATGTCAATTCTGAGCAATCCAGAAGAGGGGTATGCAGAAAAGATGTCAAAAAGAAGTAAGTTTGAGCTGTGCCTTGAACTGGCACATATTTGTGAGTGTTTACGTCTTGTTTGAATGTCACAAAAGCCCGTTCATGTGCTTTTCCTTGGAATGGAAGAGAAGTGGTTTGTGGCCCGCTGCTGGACCCCACAGCTGGACCCCAACAGCAGCTCGCGGGTGGCACTCCGGCCGTCGTTCTGGCGCGCCACCCCCTCCCTTCCAGCCTGTGGCTGTGGTGTTCCCTGAGCCTCACCTTCCTTTACCGTCCGCCCTTCTCCCCAGACTTCCTCCCTGCGGGCAGATGTGCTCTGCTGACTTGTCCTCTGAACCTCCTGGGCTGCCACTTGCACGCAGGATCTGGTCCTGCCTCGCTGCCTGCCAGCATCATATCCCCGCCCCTTTTCCACAGCCACCTTTATAGCCACTTTTCTCCTAATCAGCCACAGACTTGCCCTCGCCTTTTGATCTCAACTCATCAAGCTGCTCTGTGAGGTTCTAAGACCCCTGGAGGATAAGACTGTTTCTGCCTTGTTCCTCCTTGTGTCCTTACTGGCTTCCACAATAGCTGACAGTATTTCATCATGTTTGTTGAATGAGTTAGTTCACCTTTCTGTGGAATGGTGGTGATTTGTCTGGTTTATTCTAGTTGGTGCCATTACCTTTGTTTTGGCCCTGATTCCCAATCACCTCATACTTGACGAGATTCATTAGCTTCTGGACATGTTTCTCCACCTATGACCTCTCCCACATTCCAGCCATCCTGTTCCTCATTTCTTGATTCCTACTATTCCCAAACATTTCATGATATATCAGTGCTTCAGCACTCCCTAGTTCTCCAAATATAGAGTCCAGTGTAAAGGCCTTATCTGAGTGGAGTCCTCCTAAATTAGCCCATCCCTCTTAAATTCTGCTTCTCTGCAAGGGGAGCCGGCAGTGCACCCAGGTGCGTGCCTCCCTGTCCCTGCATCTGGCACACGCAGTCGTCTCCTCCTGCGTTTGCCCTCTGATAACCCCCTCCCCACCTCTGCCAGCATACACACGTCTTCAGAGTCAGACTGTAGCCCTAACTCTTCTCCAGACTCTCCTGTACTTTGACTCAGATTATCCTTTCTCTGTCCTGACCACCCATGACATTCGTTGTGTATGTATTTTTTTTCTCTTGGGCACTAATTCTGTGTGACCTCAGCTCTCTGTGTGTCATCTTACCCCCAAATTATGAGTATCCTTGATGGCAGTTGTGTCCAGTGTTTTGTATTTTTGTCACTATCTGCATAATTTGGCTTATAGATGTTAAGTTCTATGGAATTGAGTTACATGTATAAATTTTGTAATGTTACCAATCAGTTTCTGCAGTACATTTTCTTTGTTTTTTTAAAGAGTGTTAGGTTATCTGTCAGTGAAGGAATCTGTGTAGTAGATGAATGAATGTCTAAACAAGTGGACATTAGGGACAAAAAGGTCCACACCAGTGTTGCATGGGCTCCCTGGAGCACCTGGGAGCCGGGACCCACGGTCTGGCTGGCTCCTCCAGGGCCTTCGCGGAGAGGGAGTGGGCGCCTCGGCTTGAGGCATCAGTAGCTCAGCTCCAGAGCTGGAGCCTGGTCTTGTCACCCCTGGTCTGACTGACATCCCATTAATAAAAGGACTGTGGTAAATTAGTTGATTTTTTTAAAAGACAAAGGAAATCGCATATTCTCCTTGTGTTTTAATTTATTCATGGTAGCATTAAAGTTTTTAAAGAAGGCAATATATTTCTTATGCTCTGTGCCAGCTAAAAGCCCTCCCCTCATGCCTTCTCACTTCTCATACTTCTCAGTACTGTGAAACTGTTTTGTTTTTGTTTTTGTTTTTTTTGAGAGGGCATCTCTCATATTTATTGATCAAATGGTTGTTAACAGTTAACAACAATAAAATTCTGTACAGGGGACTCAATGCACAATCATTAATCCACCCCAAGCCTAATTCTCGTCAGTCTCCGATCTTCTGAAGCACAGCAATCAAGTTCTTACATGGTGAACAAATTCTTACATAGTGAATAAGTTCTTACATGGTGAACAGTACAAGGGCAGTCATCACAAAAACTTTCGGTTTTGATCACTCATTATGAACTATAAACAATCAGGTCAAATATGAATATTCGTTTGATTTTTATACTTGATTTATATGTGAATCCCACATTTCTCCCTTTTATTATTATTATTATTTTTTTAAATAAAATGCTGAAGTGGTAGGTAGATGCAAGATAAAGGTAGAAAACATAGTGTTGTAAGAGAGCAAATGTAGATGATCAGGTGTGTGCCTGTAGACTATGTTGAAACTGGTTTTTTAAAGGTCTTTTGTATGTATATATTTATGCATTATAATGTTATGTTACCTGTTTGAAGTAAGACAGAATAGAGGTACCTGAGTGGTCGTGAAATTTAAATTCCTCATTTCTTCCAGTTCAATAAACCGTAGTAATATCAGTGAGGCACTTTACAGCTTAACAGGCATGTACCTTTCTGGCGTGCTGGTAAAGAAGGTACTTGTAGGTAGAGGCAGGGCCTAACTGGGCTTTCCAAATCAAATACTCCCAGTGTTCCGTGGCAGGTTGTTTTTGAAAAAGTAGCGTTTTGCTCTCTCATTCTGCCGTGTTTATCTCTCCTTTTGTTTCCCCCCTTAAATATGCTTCTCCAAGCACTGCATTCACATTCAGTGGTCCTCGTTTTGATTCCGTTCTCTGGTCTTACTGATCATTATCATGTAATGGCAGTGCTGGGTCGGCCTTCACGGCTTCTGACTCTAGCCGGTGCTCTCGCCATTGTTTCTAAGTTCAGTAACATATTTTTAAAAATCCCAAGGGAAAAGGCCTGTTTTACAGACCTACCACTCAATTCTCCATTAGCTGTCCTCTCAGCTCTTGTCCAGATATTTCAGGAATGTAGTACATTTCTAGAAAAGATTGTAAGCTTCATGAGAGCGGGCAGTTTCTCTTGTTTTACACACAGATGTCCTCATGTTCTAGGAGAATGTCGAGCTTACCAGTAGGTGCTCAGTAACTGTTTGCTTCATGAATGACTTTGTATCTATATGTTCTTCTAAAGATGAGAATTTCTATAATGTTCTTCAACCCCATTGATATTTATAATGTAATAATGTCTTCAGTGAATTGACACTTAGACATGTAGGTGTATCATGCATGAGTAAACTGAGAGGATAAATATCAGACACTAGAATTAAAACATGAAAAAAGGTCATAAGAAAATAAATGTAGTGCCAATAGAGAGGTTCACTTAAGATGGAAAAAAGAAAGAAGGAATAAGAGTGCAGAAAATGAGAAGCAAAAAAGTGTAGATTTTTTTTTTTAATCATAAACTTGCAGCTGAATATTGAAATGTACATGTTCTAGAAAGCCAAAATTAAGATTTGCTTTCCTGGGAAGTCAGTATTTATAGAAATATTTAACATGTGTAGGATGCTTGAAATAATTCTAAATTGACTTTCGGCTTTGCATTTTCCTGCAATTAGCATGGGGCACTAAGATCAGTAAGACTAAATATAGTATAACGTTTTCCCTTAATTTTATTTTTATAGATGTGTGTATTGAGGCTTATCCAAGTTATTCTCACTTAAGAATATTGAAAAAATCTTAAATTCTCAAAGGTCTAGGGAAACATCTGCCCTAGAAGTAAGCAGGTCAGTATTGTTTACTAAATTAATACTTCACACCAAGGCTAAAAAAATGTTTTTTAATTAGAACTTATTTCTGAAAAAGAGGAAAATCCAAGCCTAAGGCTTAGTGTTTTTGAACAAAGCTCAGGGAAGTGGAGTGCGTGAAGCGGTGATGCTAGAACACGGTGTTACAGAGCTTTCAGTCACAGGCCACTGTCCCAGCACGTCACCTTCAGGGTGCCCGCTGTGAGGATTCCTCTCTGGACTTACCTTCCGTGAGGACTACAAAATCCTTGTTGGTTTTCAAGGAGCAGAAGAGCATTCATCTTGCTCAGATTTTGTGGATTTGCACAGAGTATCACCGCTGATGTGTCTTGTGCAAGCACTATACCTATAAGAAATAGTATAGGAGACATTTAGTTGAAATCAAGAAACAGGAAAGAAAAAGCTTGTACAGTAAGAAAATGGCAACCATTTCCTTTGTTATACTGGGACTCCAACTACCTGCCTAGTCTGAACTTCATATCAGCTAGCTGGGTGAGCAGATGAGATCAGTGTGTGGTACAGTGGGAAAAGCATGGGTCTGTACTGCATGTACCAGCTGGGCAGCCCGCATCGAGGGACTTCAGCTCCCGGTGTCATTTGGAATGGAAGGCTAGTGATGACCCCGCTCGGTTGTCTGACAGTCAGTAGGGTCCTGTCAGCTGGTGCCTGGCACACAGTAGGCCCTCGTCATGTCTCACTTGGGTCTGTCGTAAAGTCTCGTTGACAGCCGCACCATTTCTCCATGAGTAGTCGTGAATAATCTGCTGCAAAACCAGCTGAAGCCCAGAGTCAAAGTAGTTCCAACTCTGGGTCATGCTATAGAGGCATCCTGGGTTTCTTAATTTTAGGAATTAAAATTTCAATTTGGAAGGGACCTTAGAGACACTATGCTCCATGTCCCATTGTTACATAGATTACAAAATGAGACGTTCAGAGAGGAAGTCTTTCTTGGGGCCTAGGTCGCTGCTTCCTTTCATAGTCAAGATGGGTGAATGGTCAGCAGCTGCCTTGTTTGCTTCCTCAGGCCCCTGCGTGTGTGCTTCGGCCCTTTCTACCTCCTTAGTCATTGCTTATCACATCTCCATGAATGTCCATCCTGACCAGTCCCATGTAGCCCATTTGTCGTGAACTGCTCTGCGTCTCTGGTGTGCTCAGAAGTACTGACAGCCCCACCAGCTGCGCCCTCTCAGCGTCCGTGGCACCTGCCTCCCGGCTTCCTTTCCATCCTGCCCGGTCCTCCTCTGCTCCTTTGACAGAAATACCTGTGATCACTGTACCTTTGCAGCGTTCCATCTTTAACACAATAAACATGATACTCTACCTTGCTCAGAATCACCTTTGAGGATCTTTTCCTTAACTCAGATCAGCATCTTTGAGCTGTGGAGAAGGGAAAACCGGGACAGTGTGAGTGGTTAGTACATCATGCTCGTTAGGGCAAAAAATGTTTAGGTGATTTATGAAGAACAAACGTACACTAGGTCATTCAGGAAAGCGTTATGAGTTAACCTTTTGCGTTGGTCACACTGGGCAATTACTGTCCCTCTGACCTAATTTGGAGGCTACAAATACTGGGCTGGGTGGATCACTGATGGTCAGTGGTGGCATTTCACATTTTCTCATGATGTGGATTTCTCCCCTCCCTAACTGATTGGTCATGAACAGGTACAGGATGCCTCAGGAAAGCCCAGCAGATGCTTCAATGCCTTTGTATTTTTCTTCTTTTGCTACTTCCTTTTGGGTGGAATTGATGCTATCTACTGTGTTTTAGGGGGAAAAAGCATTTATTACACCTTACGGCAGATACACAATGAACGTCCTCTGTCTGGGACCCAGAATATAGAGACTGACTGCTCTTTTATTTGGTAAATGTAAATTTCAAGTTAAGCTGTTCTGCAATATTTTGTTTATTGCTGTTAGAGGGACAGTTTTACTTTATTGAGAAAAAAGCATTTGGTGTCTTAGACAAAAGGAGAATGAGACAGGTCGAGAAAAGAAGAGGGCTCGGGTGTGAATAATAGGATAGGGCAAGGGAGAGAGGAAAGGGAAGCTGACGATGAAGGCGGTCGTGGGCAGCGGAGCCTAGGAATGGCTGTGGGGACCTGTGGCTGTGCCCGCCCTGACCTCTTGCAGCCCCCAGGTCTCACCTGAGCAGCAGCAGGGCTTGCGGACTCAGCTGCCACCCCCGGGCACCTGGAGCGGTCGGTGCCTATGGCCCACAGTGGGAACTGGAGGCATGAAAGGCGTGTTAGCTTTCCCCTGAAGACGAGGGGGCCCTGGAAAAACCCTCTCTGGAGAAAGTCACAACACGGCAGGTGCTGGAACACCACCATGGCTAATTGTGTGATGTGTTCTCTCGAAAATGAAAACACTTAATTTTTCTAAAGTGTTTCTTTAATTTCTATATTCTAAACTCCTATATAACTAAATTTCTATAATTGTCTCTACCAGGCCACTTTTGACTGGACAGATTTTGCAGAGAATTGCCACAGAATTTAACCAGTTACAGTTTCATGCTATTCAAAGCAAAGGCATGCCTCTTTTGGACACAGTAAGACCAGTAAGTGTTTTAGATTTCCACAGTTGTTGTTTAGGAATTTGCTAAATAGTTTTGCTTTCACCTAGTAATGCTTCTAATAATTATTGACCTACAGGATTCTGAAACTACTTCAGAATTTTTTCAGTTTGTTTTTTGGGCCCCTGCTTCCTGAATGCCACACATTGGTGAATTCATGTAAAACACAGGCGTGTTCTCTGAATTATAAGAGTAAAACTAATCCTGAATTTCTTGTAAATTGACATATATGATGTAACAAGAGTTAATTTATCCAAAGTCCTTGATTGGGCTTTAGATTCATGATGTTTGTAAGACTTATTCTATAGCGTAAGAGAAAAATAACTTTCTTTTTGTCATTCCGTAATTTTGTCTAACCTCTTCTTTGAGGAAGCAAAGATTTACTTATGAAGAGACTGGGGAGGAGAAGAGAATCATTGTTACTCTACAGGAAGTGTTAATATTTTCATTTTGCATGTATTCTATTAGAATAATAGATTTGGTATGTAAATATTTGAAGTTTTAGAAGTTACTCCAATTTTCTTACCTATTTCTTCAGTCATGTTACAACGGTCGCTGGAAGGCCTCCTATTAGAAGGGCTTCAGACCTCCAACGTTGATGTAATACGGCACTGCTTACGGACCTACTCCACGATTAACAAGACCTGGGATGCTGAGGCCTTACTTGGTCAAGTGTTAGTGAAACGGTACGTGGATGAGGTGTGTGTGCCTTGGGCCTTCAGCAGCGGCCATGGAGCATCTGCTCTTGCAGTGTGGTGGTAGAGCAGCACTCTTTCTGGGGAGATTCTTGTAGTTACTGCAGCATCAATTGTAAAAAGGGTTGGTCCCTGTTGGCCACAGTCAGCATACCAGGAATCCTGCGTGCCCTGTAGTATATTCTAGTGAGGCCATAGCCCAGAGATCATCTTAATTTAGGGGGGGTGAAGGTCTTGCCTAGGAAGAAGGTATGTACCAAACCACTTCTAGGTCAGGTTTATGGTATGTAAGTTAAATGTCAGTTAGGGTGTCAGATAGCGTCTTTGAACAACTGGCCTCATGGGTAGAAGAGAACAGTTAAGCAGATGACAGCCCTGCAGTGAGCATGCCTGGTGGGGGAGCGTGCAGAGAGCTCTGTGAACATGGAAAGTCCGTGGGGAGGGAGCTCTTCCCAGAATAAATTGGGCCCAAGTCTTAGAAAATGTGGAGGAGTTTGCTGAGCAGGAAGGTGGGAGGGAAGGAATAAAAAATGTGAAGGACTTTTACAGGCTGCTAAATGAGCAGAGTAATACAGTAAGTCCAGAACTCAGCTACCCAGTATCATTCACCTGTTAGGATACAGCTAAAATATAGGAGTAAGTGTGTGTTGCCTTGGAGCAGCCAGATTATAGGCTGTGCTCTAGGAAGTTGCCAGTACTCAGTGTTTCCACACATACAAATGGCATCTTCATCAGGTTCAAACTGATAGACGTTGCCAGGCTGTCCTCAGTATCTGCAGACGTCCTTCCAGACCCGTGTCTGAAAGCTCTTTCTGTCCAGGAAGTTCAAAGTTTCTATGCATCATGACCTCAGGATGAAAGTCTTCCATTTTTAAGAGGGGAAATTAGAATTCCATTGATAAAAATAAAATTTAAGAATCAGTAAAGATAATCCATGCAGTTCATTAGGATTACTGAAAATAAGTGGTCTGTCAGTTTCCTCTTTGTATCCTGTTGTATTTCACAGCAGTCTCAATGGAGCTGGAAGAGACGAGTGACCTACGTCATTTCTTTATCAATAAGTGATAATACTTCAGTTAGTAATTTATGCCTTTGATTCTCACTGAATGAATCTAGTGTAGTAAATTGAAGAAATATTTGAAGTTTCAGCGGAATACTAAATAAACCATCCTGCATGGCCCACCAGCCTACACCTGATGCAGAAGAGCTTCTGGGCCCAGAAACAAAGCAGAAGCCCTGGGCCTGCTGGGTGGTCACTGGGCTAGCGGTCCGTCCTGCCCCGGTGTGTGCAGGTTCCCCAAGCACGGCGTGGCCTGGACTGCTGGTGCTGGGACACCAGGCTCACACGGCTGTGTGGCCACCCTGACTGTGGGCTGCAGC
Source organism: Manis pentadactyla (assembly GCF_030020395.1). Lineage (NCBI taxonomy): Eukaryota > Metazoa > Chordata > Mammalia > Pholidota > Manidae > Manis > Manis pentadactyla. The sequence continues at coordinate 13,643,129 of NC_080030.1, forward strand.
GCACCTTCCCCACCTGGCGTGTGCTGGGGAGGTGGCAGGGCCCTCTGGCCCCTGGTGCGCTACTCTGTGCCCAGGCATGGACTCTGGGGGCTCCCCGTCTTCGGGCTCTTCAGAGAAGCTGATGCTGGTTTTCTTGTTCACAGGCTCAGAGAATAAACTTTGCAAACACTCAAGGTAGGAGAGCATGTGCGAGGCTTTTATTTAGAGAAAAAGCAGAGGACAGAGCTCCTGGCTTGCCCCTGCCCAGAGGGGACAAGAGAGCCCTGAGGTGATGCACAGTCTAGGGGATTTATAGGCAAGTGAGAGACAAAGGGCCAGGGATGCAGACCTGCTAAATGGTCCCCGAATGCTTAGCTTCGAAGAGACACTAAGTTTCTTATCAGTCTTCCAGATTATTTTGCTTACTTGCCAGTATTACTTGCCTACATTGCACATCATTTGATTAGGGCTAGAGGAAGAAAAGCAGCATCTGGGTAGTTAAAGAAAATAAGCCGGGCCTTTTAGCAGGCTATGGTACATTTTACAAGAACCTCATTTAATTGACACAATGAAGACTTTGGCTATGCTGTGATCTTTTCTTATGTGGGGGATATTCAAACATTTCAGGCCAAGTTACTCCTGGCTTTTTAGTTTTAATTAATCTCACACAAGAACGCTTATATTACTTTTGAGAATTAATGTGACTAACTTTGCTTAATTGTTTAATACGGAGTTTCGGTAGGGGTTTTATTCCGGAGGCCCTCCTACTCGGTCTGCACCCACGGTCCCTGCGTCACTAGCACTGAGGCTCCGTGGCTTCGCTCCCCAGCTGCCATTCCCTCCTAGTTCCTCCTCCAGGCTTCCCTTCTGCACTCCCCAAGCTCTCTGATCCCATTCTCGCACCCCTCTCCCCCTGCCCTCCCAGCCTTCTCCTTCCCCCATCCCTCCCCTGGACTGGGACTCCTGTTAGGAGGGTGTTGTGTATTCTCCTTGGTTCTTGTCCCCGCCACAGCAAAGAAGTGAGGGGCAGAGACACAGCAGTGAAGTTGAGGGGCAGAGACACAGCAGTGAAGTAGAGTATAAGTTTTATTTACAGAGAGAAAGTGCACACTCAGAGAGAGGGGAGTGTGGGCTACCTCAGAGAGGGAGGCGCACTGTAAGGGTGGGGGTTCCCCCTTGGAAGGATTTTTCAGGAATGTGACAAAGGGCTAGGGGTGTGGACTTGTTAAGTGGTCTCAAGATGTTTTTCTTTGATGAGATGAAGTTTCTTACCAGTCCTCCAGGTAATTCTGCAAAATTAGCTTAACACAAGAAATCCACTGCTGGGATTCCCTCCAGGAGAGCAGCTTCCTGGTTGGGGAGCATATCAGTTAAGACTGCCCTCCCTGCCTCCAAGGTGGGCTGAGTTATTGTGTGTTCACTAAAGAGTGTGTTAGGTGTGGATAAAATGAAAGTTCCTGTGGCCGGGATTCTCACCTGGGCCTGGTCGGCTAGCTCACCACTCATGTGGGCAATATGTTGCTATTGACTCTATGTAAAAGAGCTCCACCCAGTGCTCTGGGTGACACCTCAATTACAATTTGAGGACACTTCATATTCGCCTCTTTTGCGGGCACCAAGTCTGCCTCAGCTGAATCTTTCCATTTCATGAGAAACATTAATTCCCCACTGCGGTCTGTGGCACCAATTATTCGTTCAGGATCAAGACCTCTGGCAAAGCCTCTTCATTTATCTCTTTTCTTTTGATTTGCTATCATCGGATTCACTGTCAGAAAAAGATTTTCTTTCTGTACCATCTTTTTCTTTACCAGCTTTTCCAGAATTAAATGCTTCAACTAACTCTGCAATCTGAATTTTCTTCAGGTTCCCAAGTATTGTCAGCATCTGTAAATCTTCCACTTCAGGAAATACTCCATGTCCGCATTCACTACACGTCGGTCTAGTACTTTTTCCACCAAAAATTCTTCAGGCTCTGCCTCTTCAACTTTTTTACTCTGATCATCCTGTTTTTTACCCATTTTTTGCAATATAGTTTTATTGGAGGCCATTTTTCATTGCAGACTTGAAGAGCTGTTATTCACTGCCTCCCAGCTGCTCTGGGTCCCTGCTCTGCGGTGCCCCCCTGCCCTGTGCACCTCAACCTCGAGCCCCATCCGAGGGGTTAGGGGCTGGGGAGCTGCACGCCCGGACAGCCACGAGGGGCAGGCCCGGTTTTTCTGTTTTTATGGGCATATGTTCCTAAAATGTATTTCCTTTTGACCAGGTTTCTCAAAAATGCATTCTTGCAGATTGTTCGCAAAGAAAGTTTAAAAAAATTCCTTTAGACTTTCCTGAAGAAAGATGTGCTCACTTTAGTCTGGGCAAAGCCAACAAATGCTCTTGGACCCTTCACCCGAGTCAAAACTCAAGCATTCGGCAGGTAGTTTCCAACGGCGACTGTGTGTACAGCGCTCTGCCGAAGGGTGGCTGTATCTGGCGGAATCGCACCTGGACGGCGGCGTTAGCTCCCGGAGGGGGTCATGGCATTGCAGCTGGCGCACACAACCGGAGCCAAGGGTCCACAGAACAGCGAAGAGAAAGATGTGACAGCAGAGCAGAAACTGCAAGGCAAGGATCAGAATTAGCCCAGGAAGGGGAAAGCAGGATGAGCGAGCAGTTCAGGAGTAAGTCAGAGGACTAAGACTATGACCCAGAGCTTCCCTTTTCATAGTATTGTGAATAATTGCATTGCAGGTCTGGTAGTTCAAACAAATACAGTGAGTATTTGTAATACCCGACATATAGTAGTTACCTAGTGAATGGCTGAATTTGAATGAAGTATGTTAGGTTGATCAAGCAGCATATGAAACAAAAATATAACCGTGAGTTTGGATCTAAGAGAAAGGGAGTAACTAATACAAATTTTAAGTTAATATAATCAGTTTTTAATAGATATTATAATATTAATTTGTTACTTGTACATTAACTGTGTTCATATCAGATGAGCAGTAATATTTACCAAAGTCTTAAGAAAAATGATGGGGGAAAATCTTAAACTGATGAAATTCTGTCCCTTAAGTTCATTTTTATTCTATAAATTGGAAAAGACAGCATTTGAGTGATGACATGAATGCTCTGAGAAACATGGTCTAAGAACGACTGCCTTTATTTTAAAATATGAAATTTAATCACTGGTTTTAATATTTTCAACTTGGGCGACCTGGTTGATATGAGAATATAGAACTCACATGGGTCTGCTTTCTTTGTTAAAAAAAAAATCAAACCTATTGAAGAAATGTGACATGCGATTGTAGATATTCTAACAAGGAAGAGTCAAGAAAAATTAAATTTGGTAAGTTAGTTTCTTTGGTTTCCCTCATGTGAACTGTGATTTTGTGAAATTTCTTTGCTGAATTATTTCTCTTGTATCTTTTTCAATGTTGTGATTATGCAGGTTGTTTCTTTCCTCAAACTTCTGTGGACTTACTAGTGTAATGAACTTCGAATTAGTAGGTCTAGTTCAAAATCCACATTTCTCATTAAGTGTCTGAAAGTTTGCTTACCTTGTTAGGCCTTTATTTCCTGCCTTAAACGTGAGGCAGTTTGACTGCATGATCTCTAAAAACTTTGACCTGTTAAGTCAACTGTTCTGTGCTCTAAAGAAGCTCATTCAGGAACTAGGCACAGTGTGGATCTGAGAAAAGAGATTGACTAGGTGTCAGGTATATAAAACATAAACATTTTCTAGATTTAGATAGGTTGTGGCAATTACTGTGCCCTTTTATAAGAAATTTAAACCCTTACTTACCTGTAAAATGAGACATTCCTACAGGTTGTCAGGCCCACTGAGTGGAGTGTGTAGGCATCGTGTTCTGTGGCACGCATCCAGGCCAAGGGCTGAACTCCAAGTAAAAGATCACACCAAAATACCTAGGGACCATATGTAACTTTTGGTTACCCGTTACCCAAAAAAGCTGTTTAGTGGAATCAATATGCGAATGGCTTATCTACATGCAAGGGGATCATGCTTCTGTACAGTATATTTATTAGTTCAACACCAATTATTTCATTCTATGGCTGCTGTGAATGTGCCCCAGGGGAACGTACAGAAGGTGCTTATGATTTAATACTATGAGTTCCACTTAATGAAGGAGCTTGAGAAGGAAGGTCAGATGGGTGGGGCGCCGAGAAAGTCTAGTATACTCTGGCAAAAGGAGGAGAGGTGTAGGACTACCGCAGCCTGGCAGAATGAGTGATGGGGGTCCAAAGGCACAAACTACCAGTTGTAAATAAGTAAGTCCTGGGGATGTGAAGCACAGCACAGTGACTACAGTTAACAATACCCTGTCGCATGTTTGAGAGTTGCTAGCAGTAAATCTGAAAAGTCCTCACAAGAAAAAAAAATGTTATAGCTATGTATGTGGGCAGATGTTAGTTAGACTGATTGGGGTGATCCTTTTGCAATGTATACAACGCCAAACCATGATGTTATACACCTGAAACTAATATACTAGTATATGTTGATTATATCTCAATTTTAAAAAAATTTTTAATGTCCCAATCCTGTGTCTTACATGCTAAAAGACAGTAAAGTGAAAAATCACCAATTTCATAAAAAGCCTTCTTCCTCATTATTCCCACTGGCTCGAGAGACAAGTGGAAAAGAAAACCAGTATTTAAATCTGATTCAGTTAGTCCCATTTTTCCTTAATAGAAAAATACGAGTTGGAATATTTTCTAGCACGCAGAGATTTGTCTTTAGATGGAAAAAGAAATGCTGTTCATAAATTCTTGGCTTTCTGCAATGTGTAATTTCTAGATACAAAATGAATTTTACAAACTAATGTTATTTGTAAACAGCAAGAAAATGTCACTGGGAAATAAAAGACACATAATGAGAGAGAGGCCAGCACCGCCTGGGTGTCTCTCGTATACCTCAGCCCCACATACCCAAACTTGACTGCGTACATCGTTATCACGTAAACCTTATCCTCCCTTGGGTTCCCTGTGTCAGTGCCTGACACTGTCCACTTCTCCAAGCCAAAAATCCTGGGGTTACGTTTCACTGCATCTCTTTGCCACGCCCCCACCCCTGCTCGCAGCCAATCAAATTCAGTCTATCTTCCTAAGCCTCTCTTAACATCCATCTGCTTCTCTCAGACGTAATTCTCAGTTCTCTAGTCGAGATCACCTACAGCCCTCGTCAGCACTGCGGCAGCCTCCTCACCCAGTTCCCTGCCTCTCCGCTCTCGCTCCAGTCCGTTCTCACCGCTGCCGCCAAAATGCCCGTCACTCGTCTGTGAAGTTCCTGCCTTCAGCCCCTGCCTGTTGCTCTCTCCCTCTCTGCCATATCCCTGAATGTTTCTTTGCTTTGCTTTACTTCCTGGAGGGGAATGTACTGTCTCTCTTGCCTCTGAGTCTCTCCAGGACAGTCTTTGTGCTGGTAAGTAAGCTACCTCCTCCTTACTCTTTAGACCTCAGCACATATGTGCTTCCTCCGGTGTAGCCTTCCCCGATCCGCACCCTTCCTGTCCCTCCCAGCCAGATTACACGCCCAGGTTTTCTCTGCGCGGTACTTGACGCGCTTGATTGACTGTTTTTTTTGTCTTGTGTTTTCAACTGTAAACTTGAGGGACAAAGACAGTGTCCCAGGTTCCTCAGCATTGTACCCCCAGTGTCAGCACAACACTGGGCATAGATTAGGCCCTTCCGTACTTGTTGAATTCGTGGATCCATATTCCTTCTCTCCCCACTTCAAATCCAGGCCCTCACTAAAACATATTCACTTAACCATATAACTGGAACATGTCTTAGTAAGAGTCCCTAATAAGCAAATGTGAGGTCTTTTCAGCTTGAACTCTGTCTTCCCTCACTGCTTCCCCATAGCACCATCTCTTCCTCCCAAAAAAGAAAAGAAAAATCCTCCTCTGTCATTCAAGACGCGTAAGGAAGAAGTTTTAGAAGGGATGCCTCTAATAGACGCTACTCAGTCTGACTCACACATGTATTCATTTGTTTATTAAGTCCTAACCCACAGTGACTCTTAAATTGGGCTCTTCTTGCTACCTACCTCTACCATCTTTAGACTATTGCAACAGCTTTGTGTTGTAACCATCAGAAGTCATTTATTTTCATTCCCTGCCATCCTAAACTATTTATATAGTGACCGAATCTAACTGTATGTCTGTCTCTGCAGTGCATTTTTTAAACCGAACTTTTTGCATATTAAGTGCATTACAGTCCAGCCTTTTCCTACCTATCTGAACTCATCACCTCCTGTCCACGTTCCCACTTTGCTCCTTACCCTGTATTCCAGGCACACACTGTCCCTTTAATGTTGTCTAAGTGGATCACTTTCTTTTTTTTTTTTTGAGAGTGTATCTCTCATATTTATTGATCAAATGGTTGTTAACAACAATAAAATTCTGTATAGGGGACTCAATGCATAATCATTAATCAACCCCAAGCCTAATTCTCAACAGTCTCCAGTTTTCTGAAGCATAACAAACAAGTTGTTACATGGTGAACAAATTCTTACATAGTGAATAAGTTCTTACATGGTGAACAGTGCAAGGGCAGTCATCACAGAAACTTTCGGTTTTGTGGATCACTTTCTTTTAAGCTTCATACCAAGATTGTCTTCCTTAGTCTCAAGTACTCATTTTTCAGACCTGGCCTAAGTGGTTGTTCCCTTTTTTGGGGTTCCCATAACCCTTTGTTCCTACCTCAATTATAGCATTTTTCTTATTTTTATGATTATTTTCAAGTGTGTGTCTTCCACAGAATGTGAACTTAAAGGACAAGAATTATTTCATTCTTATATTTGTATCTGTAGTCCCTGACACATGGGGGTTAATAAACAGTTTGTTAAACTTGCTGCCAGCATTTGCTTAAGAAAAGTAATGGTTAGGAGATGGCAGCTTGGTACTTACATTTTGAAAGCATGGTCAACTATAAAAACCTTTAATGTCTTCTGATTACGTTTTTCAAATTTGACCAAATCTTAGTCTATAAATGTTTTTCTATAGGAGAAAATACAGAGGGCTGTGCATCTGAGGAACAAATCCCAGAAGTTAACCCTGAAGATACAGGTATCAATGTAGAGTCAGAAAAACCGGACGTGGAAAATAAACATTAAAGAAATGTGGTATTTCAAGACCGTGAAAAAGACCAAGATAACACAACAAAAGATTCAAGCAATGATGTTAAAACCCCCAATACAGAAACCAGGACAGGTTGCTTAATTAAGTATAACGTGTCTACTACGCCATGCTTGCAAAGGTAAATTTTCAAAATGCAACGTGCTGTGATTTGTTTTTCTGCTTAGGGATAATAAATATGTATTTAGAATCTTTGAGATAGCTTCTGATTAGAGCTATCATTTGTTTAGAAAGGTTTCACACAAATGTAATGTGGACATTTTGCATTTGAAATATTTGCTTTTCCCTAAATATTGCCATTTTGAAAAAGAAAGCTTTTATATCATTTTACTCTAACCTCAGTACATTATTGATAACAGCAGGTTTTGAAACTGAGCAACAAGCCAATTTTATAGATAGTTACCTACTGTGTGCAAGTTATAACAACAGAAAAGGATTAGCTTGAGGCACCTCTCTTTCTGTAGATGAGCAATCACATGGTTGTAACACACAAGTTAATAGTATGACAAATATCATAAATGTACAAAGTAAAATTGTTAATGTGTTTTTAGAATAATTTTGTGGGGGTTTTTTTAGTATAAAAAAGAAAATACAGTCTGATGAAACAAATTCTACATTTAGAGAGCTGAAGTGTCTAACACCAGTTAGACATTCTTGGCGTATTCAAGACAAGATGTCTAAATTGCCAGATATCTTGAAAGACTGTTATTCTGTGTGTCTTTACTGGAGCAGTTAACAGAGTTGGGAAGCAAAACCGACGCCTGGGGGTGCCGCCCTAATGCATCACGGTGCAGGATGTACTGGGAGACTGAGGCAGCAGAGGACAAATAAGCTCTGATAAGGGGCAGGGCTTCCGTAATCCAGGGTATTTGGGGTTTGTGGCTTTGCATGCCTCTCAGGGCAGGAGGGAGCCGAGGGCCTAGGATCACGGCTGTCAGTGCTTGTCCCAGTGACACTACAGCAGGTGTCGCCTTCTGTACATTGGAAAGCTGATCCTCCCTTGCGAGCTCAACAGATGGAATTTTTCTCTAAGAAGATATATTTTGTCAACTAATATACTATGTTCCTTGAATATAAACAAGTTTCGTTGTAATGTTAGCGTGTTCACTTTTACAGTCATAAAAACTCACAAGTCATTATAAGTGTAGTAGTGCTGCATCATCAGAAAATGAGGTGTTCTAGATAAAATTTGTATTTTTGCATGGACATGTCTTTAAAATTTACACATCCTTGCCTTTAAAAAGAATTCTGACTTTTGCCTTTCCTTGATTCTGGATCAGGGTGAGAGTGCGCCCCTACAATGTGGAGGGACTCTCTGCAGGCATCAAGACCAGCTTGCTTGCGCGCCCAGCCTCTGATCCCCCGGCTGCTGCGGTCTGTTGTGCCCCTTGGACTGCGGGTGAGTCTTCCCTCTCCCTTTCCTCCCATCACTGCCCGGGAGTCTGCGTCCCGAGTCTCAGCCTCTTTCTTTCCGATTGGAGCTGAGTCACCCGCTAGGATAAGGCATTAAACAACCCATTTCTAAGAGAAGATACATAATGGTAAGAAAGAATAGGTGCCAGATGAGTGGGTATTTGAGAAACTTCAGATTTGAACTCCTTTCTTTTAGCTCCTTTTATAACTTGACAAACAAAATGTTAAAATTTTAACTTCCATCACTTTATTTGATGAAGTTTATAGACTGTTAGAATGGAATTAGAGAAGAATACTCTAGGTAGCATTTGTAGAATAACTAATAGTTAAACTTGCTTTCTTTCTTGCAATATAAAAACCTTACTGTTAAATCATGCCCCCTGCAACATGAGAGTGTACACAGTAAAAGTTCTCTTCTCCTCACACATAAATACCACCAATAAAATTGTTTCGTAGTCTCTGAACTAATACTGAAATGGTGTACATCCTCTACCAACTCTACAGTAGTTTCAGAGAAGTAATTGGTCATTGTGAAAGATTAATTTTAAAACTGTGTAATGTAAGTGTGTTTGAACAGTCACATAGTCTTATTCAAGTTCATTCAGCCCATTTGTATCAAAGCACCTGTGTTCTGTTTATTGTCTTGTGTCCTAGAGAATCCTTTTTTAAACTGTGCACCTAATATGTACACAGTAAATTAAAATGTATGCATAGCAAGATTTCCATGACACTTATTTCAGCAAATATCAAATACAGTTTAACCATGAGTAAATGTGAATCTTGCCTTTGAAACACAGTATAGCGGGATTTGACTTGTGGTTTTCAACACTTAAAATAAGTGTCTGCTTCATATGCACCCCTGTGTTTATTGCAGCACTATTTACAATAGCCAAGATATGGAAGCAACGTAAGTGTCCATCAGTAGATGAGTGAATAAAGATGTGGTACATACATGATGGAATACTATTCAGCCATAAGAAAGAATCAAATCCTACCATTTGCAACAACATGGATGGAGCTGGAGGATATTATGCTCAGTGAAGTAAGCCAGGCAGAGAAAGACAAGTGCCAAATGATTTCCCTCATTTGTGGAGTATAACAATGAAGCAAAACTGAAAGAACAAAACAGCAGCAGACTCACAGCCTCCAAGAAGGGACTAGCGGTTACCAAAGTGGAGGGGCGTGGAGGGCGGATGGGGAAAGAGGGTGAAGGGGATTGTGGGGTATTATGTTTAGTACACATGGTGTGAGGGGTCACAGGGAAGACAGTGTAGCACAGAGAAGGCAAATAGTGTATCTGTGGCATCTTACTACACTGATGGACAATGACTACAATGAAGTATGGGCGGGAACCCTTGATAATATGGGTGAATGTAGTAACCACATTGTTTTTCATGTGAAACATTCATAAAAGTGTATATCAATAATACCTTAATAAAAAAATAAGTGCTTAATTATATATTTCCTTTTGAAAAATTATCAATCTACTTACCTAAAAGTCTAACTTAATTCTTAACTTGTTTTTTTCATATTTGTATGACTGGGACCGAAGATACCATTTTGAATTAAACTTCAAGCTTTATAATCATCCATCCCATGTGGCTCATTTGGCCATATAATAGTGCTTAAAACAGCAAAAGAATTTGAGAACTGTTCTGTTTGGACAAGTTTCATAGTGTTAATTTTCCTCTTCCCGTAACTGAGGAAATATCTATCACTCTGAATAGCCCTAGTTCTAACATTTACAGACATAGGTGTAACTCCTTTTCAGATGCTTAAGATCAGTTACGTGTAGACCTAGGTTTGTTAAGCAGCATCTCCAAGGATGCGCATCATCGATGGTGCATGAGCTTTGCAGTCCAGTAGACCTACATTCTAATCTCAGCTCCTACCTTCCCTTAGAAATTATGTGACCCTGGAGAAGTTACTAAGGTGAACCTCATCTTTCTGAAGAGTAAGGTAAGAGATACTCCTCGCTGGTCATTTTGTACCATGGTTATTTGCCTGTCCCCCGGTTGATGGGCCAGAATGGGCCTGACCCAAGCTGGACTGTCAGAGTGCTTTCCATAGGGATTTGGCATCCAGACTGAGAATTCTGTGTCGTTAGACCTTAAATATGTAAATGTGAGGCACTGGGTGACCATATGGAAACTGGGGAGCAAAGGTCACAGTCAACAGAGAGGACAGTGAAGTAATTACCCAGGGAAAAACAAAGAGACTGCTACCTGGGGTTTTCTGTAGTCTATTAGTTTTGTATCCAAATAATTCTCATTAAATCCAAATATGGATAAAGCAAAATTCCTCTACCTGGAATTTTAATGGAAATAAATCCCATTACCCTTCTTAAATGTAATTGATTAGTATGGGAACCTTCGAAATTCCTTTCTGTATATTTAACAAAAATACACACACACAAACACACATATCTGTACTTTGTAGATTTTTTTTGCTTTATTGGATAAAGTGGTGCCATACTTTGATATGGTTCTGTGATTTGTGTTTCTAATTTACTAAGTAATAAGGAGCTTTTCATTGACACACATCAATGTAACATTAAGACTACATGGGAGCTTAGTAAATGATAAACTTTACATTTCAAAATAGTAAATGATGGCTGTGAGTCAGCCACCCATTCGGAGAACAAATTTCCATCTACACCACTTGCAAAAACAAATTCCAGGTAGAATAAATAGTTAAACTGAAGTATAATTAGAAGGAAATGTAAATAGATTTTTCCCTAGGAGAGGGAAGGCTTTCTTAAGGTTTTTATGATAAGGTAACTTTTGTAAAGGAATGTTTAACACTGGAGGGGGCGATAGGGCACTCAGGCATGGAGCAGCAGGGCTGTGCCACCTTAGTGGGTACAACAGGAGACATCCAGGGGCCAGACCAGCTGCCACACCAGAGATCTTCACAATTCTGTGAGAAAATGGATTGTAAAGCTAGATTTCTACGCCCAAAATACCATTCAAGTTTGAGGGCAAAATAATTTTTTCAAGCTTGCAAGGATTTAGATTAACGCTCATAAATTTATCTAAAAGTATTCCTAAAGGTTTTATACCAGTGAAATAGAAAGTGAATTTCAGACTAAAAGAATTGTCAGGTCAGCCAAATCAAAATAAAAAACAGGGAATTCTGTGTGATTGTATGTTACAATGTGAATTTTGCGGAATGAAAACACTCCAACGATTTCAGCAGGAGAGGCACCAAGGCTTCTGTGGAGAGTTACAGCTAATTTTCTTGCTGGTGAGCTTGGGTGTGGGAGCAGGAAACAGAAATTTGGGCTCACTCTTATTGTATAGTAAGTACTAGGGGTTTACGTGTAAAAAATACAAAATGCCAAGGCAAGACCCAGCAACGCCATTCCTAAGTATCCAGGAGAAGAGAAAACATGCCCCACAGATTGATTGTACACAAAGACACTCATGGTCTTAGTCGTGTTAGTCAAAAACTGGAAACCCAAAGCTCCATCAGGTGGTGAATGGGAAAACATTGTATGCGATATTCATACGCAAGCAAACTATGGATAAGGAGATTTGATTAAAAGGACACGGAAATTAAGAAAAAGGAACCAACTACTGATAAACACTATAGAATTTTAAAAACATACCAAGTGAAAGAAACCAGACAGAACAAATGACATATTGTATGATCACATTTATGTGAAATTCTAGAAAAGATAAAACTATAGTGACAAAGCACACTGGTGGTCAACTGGGGCCAGGGGCTGGTGGTCTGTCTGACTAAAAGGGACATGAAGGAATTTTTTTCAGCGCAGGCGCAGACCAGACCGGGTGGGGGGGTGGGGCAGGTGGCGAGGCGCAGGCGCAGGCTCGACCAGCGGTGGGGGTGAGGTGGGGTGGCGGCGGGGCGCAGGCGCAGGCAAGACCGGCGGGGCGGCACGGGGGATTTAGTGAGTGGGGAGTGGGGCTGGGTGCGGGGCGCAGGCGCAGCAGCCCGGTTCGGAGCGGCGGCTCGGGTGGGGCTGTAGGCGGGGCAGGCAGGCAAGACCCGGGATTGGGAGGTGGGGGCTGGCAGCGGGGCGCACGCGCAGACCAGACCCGGAGAGGTGAGGGCTGGGGTTCACCGCGGGGTGTAGGCGCAACCCTCTGGGGCCTGCGAGGCGAGCTTGTTGACCCGGAGGAAGCGTCTTGTCGCGGGTGAGCTGGGTGACGGGTCAGCCTCACGGTGCGGTCACCGCGCGCGCGCGCGCGCCTCTTAAACTGGGCTTAGCATTTCATCGTCGATCCCACTTCTGGGCGTTTGCGTATCACTGTTAGTTTTTATTTGGGGATGGGGAGGAAAGTCTCTTATTCTTTACAGCTGCTAGCCATGCTTGGCACCGTCCGTCTCCTCCAGCCGCAGCGCCATTTGTCTCCTCTTGCTGCAGCTGTCGTCTCTTCCAGCCAAGGCTCTGTCTCCTAAAACTGGCTCTGTTTGTCCATGTTCTTTCTCCCTGGTCCCCACTAGCAAAGCCTGCTCGGTGCTCCATTTCCCTGCAGCCACCGTGGGTCCTTGGTCAGTGGCAGACACCAGACCAATTACCAGGAACAGAGGGGAGGAGAAAATGGCTGTTTTCTCTCCACCCCTTGCCCCAGAGGCTGCAGAAAGCAGTAGCGGTAAACACCTATTGATATGTAAATATCTAAGGCAGGCAAGGCAGGAGATTCTGGAAATTCTGCCATTTACCCGACAGTGGGGGTAACAAATAAGAATGCTAACTCTGCCACTTGGTAGCCATAAGACCTTCGGTAAGTCATTTAATATCACTAAACCACAATTTTAAGATCTGTAAAATGAGAATACTAATGGTTCCTATTTCATAAGACTGTTGGGAAGCTTACATGAGATAATGAGGAAAGGCACTTAGCCCAGTTCCTGGAAGAACAGTAAACACACATTAAAAGTTAGCTATTAGAATTACAGTTAAGTTTCTAACATCTCTGTGAGCTCTCTTGCATTCCCTTTTTCCCCTGTTTCTGAGGTGGGGCTCTGTTCAGAGGAAGCAAAAAATTATGCACAAGAACAATCTCTTTATCCCTAGAAAGACCTCTTTTCTACCTAGCTGTATAGGCAAGTAGATCCCCTTTGACTATATCTCCTCATTTTGGACTATGCACTGGGTTTCTATCCACAAAGGGTCCATAATGGTGTTTCATGAAACAAAAGCACAGCATCCCTTTCTGCCCGCCCCACACACTCTCTAGGTAAATTCTGCTGTCTCCTTTTCTGTGAGGATTCTATTATTTTTTTTTTTGGTGTCATTAATGTACAATTACATGAGCGACATTATGGTTACTAGACTCCCCCCATCATCAAGTCCCCACCACATACCCCATTACAGTCAGTGTCCATCTGCATAGTAAGATGCTATAGAATCACTACTTGTCTTCTCCGGGTTGTACAGCCTTCCCTGTGCCCCTCACCCCCTACATTATGTCTGCTAATTGTAACGCCCCTGTTCCCCCCTTGTCCCTTCCTTCCCACCCATCCTCTCCAGTCCCTTTCCCTTTGGTAACTGTTAGTCCATTTTTGGGTTCTGTGAGTCTGCTGCTGTTTTGTTCCTTCAGTTTTTTTCTTTGTTCTTATATTCCACAGACGAGTTAAATCATTTGAAACTTGTCTTTTTCCGCCTGGCTTATTTCACGGAGCATAATACCCTCTAGCTCCATCCATATTGTTGCAAATGGTAGGATTTTTTTTCTTCTTATGGCTGAATAATATTCCATTGTGTATATGTACCACCTCTTCTTTATACATTCATCTACTGATGGACACTTAGGTTGCTTCCATTTCTTGACTATTGTAAATAGTGGTGCTATAAACATAGGGGTGCATATGTCGTTTTCAAACTGGGCTGCTGCATTCTTAGGGTAAATTCCTAGGAGTGGAGTTCCTGGGTCAAATGGTAACACTATTAGTTTTTGGTGTCAGCGTGCGAAGGGACTTGGCACGCCCAGAGCGCACCCAGGTCTTTGAGTGAACGTAGGGGTGGAGAATTGAGTAACGGACGAGTGAGGTGGGAAGCCCCACTGTGACTTTCAGCTAAGAAGAGTCAGTGGTTGTGCTTGCTTATCAGTTACTGTCCATTACACAGAATAGAAAAAAGAATAGAAATGTGGGAAAACTCGACCCCTTGTTAAATCATGTAATAAATAGGTCAGTTAGAATAGTGGCAAAGAACTTAACCTCTTTCAGGTCCCTAACTATATTGAAAGACCTAAATGTTCTTGAAATTGTTTTTGAAGAAAATATATTTGATGTGTTATATGCAGAAATTATTTTGAGAGTTTCCTGTTAATTTTATGATGAACAGAAATACAAATGAAGTTTTTCAGGTCCCAATACTGAAGGGCCCCCACCCGTAAGATGGCGAACTTCCTGCTTCTCTTCCGGGTCTTCGGTTGCCGCTGGCGCCACCCGAGGCCCAATTACCTCTCGCCCCCCTCCCCCAATCCCAGCACCTGGCCAATAGCCACCAGTCCCATTGAAGTGACACCTCAATCAGCTTATGTCCCTCCCTATATAACCTAGTACTTTTCCCCAATAAAATGGAACTCTCCGGTGAATTGCTGCTGTGTGTTGCTCCTTCCTTTCAAATACAATGGGTTTTAGTTTGTGATTTTTGTTTTACCTGCCATGTTATCTGCATCATAATTCTTCATGGTGTGATTTAAAAAAAAAAAAAGCATGCACTACAAGTAAGATTTCTGAAAACCAAGGAAATTCATTCCGGTGTTTTTACGGTAATGGAAAAAAGCATCACCTTTCTAAACTTTTAATAATAAGAGCTGCCATGTATCCAGGGCCTCTGGTGTACCAGGCAAAGTATTAGGAACTTAATATTCGTTCTCTGTGTATTAAGCAATCCAAGTAGCTGCTTCACCCTGGAAACACAGAACGGGAGACCAAAGTTCAGACTCTAACATCTCTTCCTAGTCCCAGGCATTTCCACCTCCACATGTCCCAGAAAGGAACCTATGTCTCCCTTCTCCATGCCTTTCCCCAGTCCTGCCACTCTCCCGCTGCCAGAAAAATCAGGAAAACCACACACACAGCCATGTACCTTTCCTTTCTCCTGATAGAACATCATCAGCCAGGTTATGCCAGAAACCCGAAGTCTTTCTTGTCCCCTTCTGCCTACTTGTCCCCCACATACCTGTCACCAAAAACCTTTCTACATATTTCCTTCCCATTTTCTTCATTCCCATCGCCACCACCTTACTCCTTTCCATCATTTTCCTGCCTTTTCTGTTGCTGGCTGGAGTCCCACTCTGACCCTCCTGTCTAGTCCATTACCTCTGCAGCCAGAGTGATTTTTTTCTAATATGCAGATACGCTGTCTGGGTTAAAACATTTCAGAGACAGCCCTTTAATGACCTGCAGGATAAAATCCAGTCACCTGAACTTGGCTTACAATAGCCTTCAGACAAGGCTTTGTCTGCCTTATCGGCCTATTACAGTCCTTTTTTAGTTATTGGAACTGAACACAATCTCTTGCTCTTAAATGTGCAATTCCCTCTGCCTTCACCACTCTTTTCCTAGCCAACTTCCATTCAACCTTTAGGGTTCAGCTGAATTATCCTCTTCCTGACTTCTCTGGGCATTTCTGCTGTATCCTGGCAGAACTCTTTCTGTAAGACTTGCCACCCTGCCTTGGCTGAATCCTGTGGTCCCGTGTGCTTTGGGGCATATGCGGTGGCAGGGCCCAGGAGAGATTTGTTCAGGATTAAAAAACCCAGTGCACGTGCTAAATGCCTACCTGTTGAATGAGAAAAGGAATGCGTTGCTGTTGTCATATGATGATTAGAGCTATTTTGAATTAAATCTGCTGTTTGAAAATAAATTTAATTCTCCTATGTTTCTGTTTTTGTGTACAGGTTAGCAGAACTCATAGAGACTGCATGAGTGGAGCCCGGCTCGTGCGTCCCCCAGCGTGGATGGGTAATCAGTCCTGAGAGGGAACGGAGAGGGCTCCTTCGGCAGAGCCCTTCTGGTTCGGCAGGAGAGCAGTAATCAGATGTTTGCCATCAAGGAAATAAGGCTTCCCAAGGTCACTGCTAAAGCAATTAGCTCATGTCGAACATATACATGTAATCTATATAGGAAAATAAGTTCTTGAGATGTAATGGGTTTATTCATGAGCGTTACAAGCTCTTGTTATATTTCATGTGAATGTTGGGATATTGTCATTACCAAAAAGGGAGAGAAATAGAGTTTGGGCGGCGATTGCTTTTTATCTCAGCATGAATGATTTATAATAATTTCCAGTTTTGTATGCATAAGGGTGTAGGGTAGCTTTGCCAAAAGCAACTCAGGTGCAATATTAATGAAAAAGGAACGTAAAAACACAGTGAATACTTTGGTGTGAGGGAACCTATTCTGTCAGTCAGTTTATGGGTTTTGTTCCCCTGTGAGGTGAGGAAGTTGCTGATTTCTCCCTGTGTACCATAATCATCAGAGAATCTGTCATGGAGTTCTGTTTAATAATGTTTTGATCAATTAAAAAACATACATATTAATACAATTCTCCAAGTGCTATGTATTTTTTTTTTGGTATCATGAATATACATTTACATGAGCAACATTATCAAGTCCCCACCACATACCCCATCACAGTCACTGTCCACCAACGTAGTAAGATGCTAGAGAGTCACTACTTGTCTCCTCTGCTCTGCTGCCTTCCCCGTGCCCCCTGCCCCACCCCACATTATGAAGTGCTACGTATTTTTTTACCACTGCACTCTTGGCCTCATTTGGTGATCCTGCAGCGGGCAGCAGAGTCCCCTGGACGGCTGGTTTAAAACGGGCTGCTGAGCCTCCCCTGAGGTTTCTGGTGGAGCAGGTTTGGGTGGGCCTGTGAATTAATGTTTTTAATGAGTTCTCGGTGCTGACGAACCTTCGTGCTGTACCTAATCCATGGTAGTTTCTTAAGTGTAAGGTAAGCCGTTCAGGATTTCATCCCTAGAGTACGTTAGGGGATAAACAGTTTTGGAAACTTATTTTGCAAGTCATCTTCTACCATTGTTGCTGCAGTAATATATCAGTATCAGTCTATTCTTTTTTACTCTGGGCCAATGAACTGATAAAGTAATACAGGCAATAAAATGGAATCCCTAGTCTTTAAGGATATACTATTATATATATAATGTATATACCTTATGTATATATATAAATATATATACGTTATATATGCTATGTACTATATTAGGACATACTGGCTCTCCAAATCTCATGCTTCAGCTGATGTTAGAGCTAGTTTACATTCTATACTTGTAAGGATATAACAGGTCAGCTTAAGCATGCAAAATACAGCCATTGTTGAAAAATTGCCATATATTTTCTCTAGAATTTAATAAGTTGGGTCAAAATGTAGTGCTATGAAACTGCATCTAGCATTGGCCTTTCTTACAAATTGTGCTATCATTACTGGAAAGCCATCTGTTTTAAAATGAGGTGTTACGTTTTGCTTAAACTCTTTTTCTAGTCTTTCTTTGATACACAGAATTCTAGGAAAGAGGCTGTTCTCTTGGCGAAACTGAAACACCCCAATATTGCTGCCTTTAAAGAATCATTTGAAGGTAAATGTTAATTCCCCCACCTTCCTGTATTTCTGGATTTGATTATGGCCACTCTGCTTTCCTAAAGTATCTTCTACTTGTTTTAGCTGAAGGACATCGGTATATTGTGATGAAGGGGACCTAATGCAAAAGATTAAACATCAGAAAGAAAAGTTGTTTCCTGAAGATATGGTAAGAGACTAACTTACATAGTTTCCCTCAAGGTTTAGAAGCAACTTTTCTCCTAAAATCTGTGTCATTTAAAAACACTGGTGTCTGTGATTTCCTGATGGACTAGTTAGAAATGATGTGTTTCTGTACCAGAGCGATTGCTTAGTGTCATCAGGGTATGGCTAGAATAGGAAATGAAATAGACATGTTTACAAAGAATCAAGGAATAAAACTTCCATGTTTAGAAGAATCTCAAAATTGTATTTCTCATCATTTTTTGTCCTAGATATTTACAGTTCTGATTGTGGTTGTGGTCACATTTTGGGAGGCAGGTGAATTTACTGTGTGTTACCAAATCACCAGAGGAATGGTACCTGTATTTCTGTGTCTTGGGAGTACCTAGTCTCAATTTTTTTCCTTCTGAAGTTCAGTGTGTTCCCTTAAGTCTAGTGCTTACTGACTTTTAGTAGAAAATTGCATGCTAAATATCATGGAACAACCTGACTAAGGGAAATATTTAAGTAAACACCTTCAATGGTGCTGCATTTGATTTAAGGTATAATGTATTATGAAAGTATATTGGCATAGATATTTTTCATCTAGAAGTTGTGCTGTTAAAAATACGTTCCATAGGAGGTCAGCCTTGGGCCCAAATGGATGACTCTCCAAAGCAAAAAGGGGAAAAACATCAGCTTGAACATCAGAATCTGGAGATTCTGAGTACTGTTAACTGGAGGGTTATGAGCTGATCTCAAAGGACTGTTGATGATACAATGAAATCTTTTAATGTTAACATTTGAATATTAAGAAAAAGTACATGAAAATCTGATGTAATGGTTGTATTATAAAAAATTGTAGCATATTCATTTCTTAGTGGTGAGCTACCTTCCTATATGTATTCAAGAAATACTTTTATTTATTTGGTTAAATACAAGAAAACTATAGTGGGTGTTCATATGTAAGATACTGACATATGGGATTCACAGCTTTCCCAAATGTCCCAGGCCACACCCAGTCTTAGTTGGACTGTGTAATTTCCAGGAGTTCTGCACTCACAGTACATAAAACGCAGGTCAGCTGAGGCCCAAAGACAATTCTTTGGAGTCTTGGGTTCACACGAGCCAGTGACTGCATTCCTGCACATCTGCATCCTTTTTACTTACAGATACTTAACTGGTTTGCGCAAATGTGCCTTGGAGTAAATCACATTGACAAGAAACGTGTGTTACACAGAGATATCAAGTCCAAGGTAAGTGGACCCAAAAAAACCCTAAAACTATTTCATTCATTCTTTTTTCTGTTATTCTATTTCTTTTTGGGACATTTTTATTTAATTTAGACATATTCCTTACCCAATACTTAGACTAGCCAAATAAGGTTCTGCCTGAGAAGTCATTAAATCTCTTTCACAGTAGTGTTAACATGTTCCAAGCTCTCTTACTGACTGACCACTAAGCCATATGTTCTCAGCTGGAAAATGGTTGAGACCTGGGCCTGCCACGTGGAATTATTCTGACAGAGGGTCCCTGGCCGTCGATCAGGCTCTGCTGATACAGTCTGAAGCTCACCTGTTAGATACTTAAGCAGTCATCGTGAATTCCCAAGCAGGGGACCGTGTAGCTGTTGAGAGAGTATCCTGTCTTTGTGTGTTCTGCTGGGGGACTCAGCTGTCGGTGTTCCTACCGCGCCTCTGTCATCAGCAGGCTGTGAAAGATGCTTCTCCAGAGACGTCCGCCTTATGGAGGACATCATCTGAGCTCTTCTTTTTTTAATGCAGAATATCTTCCTTACCCAAAATGGAGAAGTAAAACTAGGTTTTGGATGTGCCCATCTTCTCTCCCAGTATGTATGTCTATTTCTATAGAAGGAACAGTAATCAAAACACCCATTATTCAGGGATGCTCTGTAAGTTGTCTTTGTCTCTTTTTGTTTTTAGTCCCATGGCATTTGCTTGTACATACGTGGGAACACCATATTCTGTGCCCCCAGAAATTTGGGAAAACATGCCTTATAACAATAAAAGGTAAGTAATCTACTTATTTGGTGCCAGGGTGACTGGTGACAGGCATTGTAGCCTACAAAGTTCAGTTTTTAAAATAGTGTACCTAAAGCAGTGTAGAATCGAAATTCCCAGGCTTCACAGGCACCAGCACTGCCTCTGCTTTTGCCCATAGTGCCATGTGTTTGTTTACATAAGACCTAAATGACCTGTACAGGCATATCTCATTTTATTGGACTTCATTCTATTGCACATGACAGTTACTGCACTTTTTATTAATTGAAGTCTTGTGGTGACCCTGGGGTTGAACAAGTCAATAGGAACCATTTTTCTAATAGCATTTGCTCACTTCATGTCTCTGTCACATTTTGGTAGATTGCAAACTTTTTCATTATTGTTATATTTGTTATGGTGATCTGTGATCAGTGATCTTTGATGTTACTGTTGTAATAGTTTTGGGGTGCCATGAGCCATGCTCATATATGTTGGCAAACTTAATACATTTGATTTATTATTTAAAAATAAATAAACAAACAAACAAACAAACAAATTCCCAGGCTTCTAGACGAAAGCCCTAGTTTTCCAGCTGTCTTAATCAGAGCTGAAAGTAGCTGTCAGTGCTGAAAAGAAAGTCATCTCTGGGGACTGTATGGATTATGTCACTGGCCCCCAAACTTCACAGCTCCTGCTTTTAAAAAATGCCAAAGCACAGGTTGCAACCTGAGCAGCTAAATCAGAATGTCTGTGGTGGGCAACAGCCATTAGTAATTTTCCAGGATCACCAAGTGATTCCAAACGCAGCAGACTTTGAGAATCACTGGATCATGTCATTGAGTTAACATTTATGGACTAGATAATAAACAACTTCTTAGATGCCTTCACCACTGAATTTTATCAAACATTTAGTGAAGACCTAATACCCATCCTCCTTAAAGTTTTCCAAAGAGTAGAAGAAGAGGGAATACTTCCAAAACTCATTCTATGAGGCCAACATCACTCTAATATCAAAACCAGGCAAAGACACCACAAAAAAAGAAAATTACAGACCAACATCCCTGGTGAACATAGATGCAAAAATACTCAACAAAGTATTAGCAAACCGAATTCAAAAATACATCAAAAACACCATCCATCATGATGAAGTAGGATTTATTCCAGGAATACAAGGATGATACAACATTCAAAAATCCATCAACATCATCCACCGCATCAACAAAAAGGACAAAAACCACATGATCATCTCCATAGATGCTGAAAAAGCATTTGACAAAATTCGATATCCATTCATGATAAAACTCTCAACAAAAGGGGTATAGAGGGCAAGTACCTCAACATAATAAAGGTCATATATGACAAACCCACACCTAACATCATACTTAACAGCGAGAAGCTGAAAGCTTTTCCTTTAAGATTGAGAACAAGACAAGGATGCCCACTCTCTCCACTTCTGTTCAACATAGTACTGGAGGTTCTAGCCACTGCAATCAGACAACACAAAGAAATAAAAGGCATCCAGATTGGCAAGGAAGAAGTTAAACTGTCACTGTTCGCAGATGATATGATATTGTACATAAAAAACCCTAAAGAATCCACTCCAAAACTACTAGAACTAATATCTGAATTCAGCAAAGATGCAGGATACAAAATTAATATGCAGAAATCTGTTGCTTTCCTATACACTAACAATGAACTAGCACAGAGAGAAATCAGGAAAACAATTCCATTCAGTTGCATCAAAAAGAATAAAATATCTAGGAATAAACCTAACCAAGGAAGTGAAAGACCTATACTCTGAAAACTACAAGACATTCAAGAGAAATTAAAGAAGATACCAGTAAATGGAAACACATCCCGTGCTCATGGATAGGAAGACTTAATATTGTCAAAGTGGTCATCCTGCCTAAAGCAATCTACAGATTCAATGCAATTCCTATCAAAATACCAACAGCATTCTTCAACAAACTAGAGAAAATCATTCTAAAATTCATATGGAACCACAAAAGACCTCGAATAGCCAAAGCAATTCTGAGAAGGAAGAATAAAGCTGGGGGATTATGCTCCCCAACTTCAAGCTCTACTTCAAAGCCACAGTAATCAAGACAATTTGGTACTGGGACAAGAACAGACCCATAGACCAATGGAACGGACTAGAGAGCCCTGATATAAACCCAACCATTTATGGTCAATATATGATAAAGGAGCCATGGACATACAATGGGGAAATGACAGCCTCTTCAACAGCTGGTGTTGGCAAAACTGGACAGCTACATGCAAGAGAATGAAACTGGATTATTGCTTAACCTCATACACAAAAGTAAACTCAAAATGGATCAACGACCTGAATGGAAGTCATGAAACCATAAAACTCTTAGAAGACAGCATAGGCAAAAATCTCCTAAATAGAAGCATGAGCAACTTCTTCCTGAACACATCTCCTCAAGCAAGGAAAACAAAAGCAAAGATGAACTCATGGGAATACATCCAACTAAAAAGTTTCTGTACGGCAAAGGACACCATCACCAGAACAAAAAAGCATCCTACAGTCTGGGAGAATATATTTGTAAATGAAATATCTGACAAGGGGTTAACATCCAAAATATATAAAGAACTTACATGCCTCAACACCCAAAAAGCAAATAACCTGATTAACAAATGGGCAGAGGATATGAAGAGAGAGTTCTCCAAAGAAGAAATTCAGATCCAACAGATGCATGAAAAGATGTTCCACATCACTAATAATCAGGGAAATGCAAATTAAAACCACAATGAGGTATCACCTCACACCAGTAAGGATGGCCAGCATCAAAGAGACTAAGAACAACAAATGCTGGCGAGGATGCGGAGAAAGGGGAACCCACCTACATTGCTGGTGGGAATGTAAGCTAGTTCAACCATTGTGGAAGCAATATGGAGGTTCCTCAAAAAGTAAAAATAGAAATACCATTTGACCCAGGAATCCCTCTCCTTGGAATTTACCCGAAGAATACAACTTCTCAGATTCAAAAAGACATATGCACCCCTATGTTTATCACAGCACTTTTTACAATAGCCAAGATACGGAGGCAACCTAAGTGTCCATCAGTAGATGACTGGATAAAGAAGAGGTGGTACATATACACAATGGAATACTACTCAGCCATAAGAAAGAAACAAATCCTACCATTTGCAACAACATGGATGGAGCTGGAGGACATTATGTTCAGTGAAATAAGCCAGGCGGAGAAAGACAAGTGCCAAATGATTTCCCTCATTTGTGGAGTATAATAACAAAGCAAAACTGAAGGAACAAAATAGCAGCAGACTTAGAGACTCCAAGAAGGAACTAGTGGTTACCAAAGGGGAGAGGTGTGGGAGGGCAGGTGGGGAGGGAGGGAGAAGGGGATTGATGGGTATTATGTTTAGTACACATGGTGTGGGGGATCACGGGGAGAACAGTGTAGCACAGAGAAGGCACGTAGTGGATCTGTGGCATCTTACTACACTGGTGGACAGTGACTGCATTGGGGTATGGGTGGGGAGTTGATAATATGGGTAAATGTAGTAACCACGTTGTTTTTTCATGTGAAACCTTCATAAGAGTGTATATCAATAATACCTTAATAAATTTTTTTTTTAAAGTAAAGGTACATAATAATACTATATATAACCAGATCGTACATTTTTAGAAAAACATACACATATATATATACATACAACCTCACCTGTGCATACACATATTCATACGAATAGCAGGAAAATGACTGGGGCCTATGGCTACTTTCATTTCTATTTTATACTTTTCTATATTTCTGTTGCCTCATCTTTAATTTGTTTTGTATAACAGCATGTTTTACTTTTTATAATCAGAGCTTTAGACAAAAATAGTTGCAGCTCTGCTCAGACAGATTAATTGGCAGACACAGCTCCAGCAGACATTCAGAGAGCACCAAATGCATCTCTGAGCTGGGAATTCTACTGAAAATCATAATGCTGGCAGAAATAATGCCATTTTGCATTTATATGGGACTCCACAAAGTGCTTTCACAATCCTGAGAGAGGACTTCTCATCCCAGTTTGTGATGAGGAATCTTAAGCTCAAGGAGTCCCAGACTCACCTGCAAGTCCCACAGCCTGGAACAGCAGAGCGCAGAGCGTCCCAGACCCTCCAGACCACACCTCCACAGCCTGGACCCCAACCTCTACCCCAGCCAGGTTCAGGTGCCCTCTTAGTCACACAGATCACCATTGACCATTAAAAATCATTAGAATATTTCAGATTCAAATACCTCAGACAAGCTGGACTTTGTAAAAGTATGAACATTTTAAATGAGCTCCAGCATGTAAACAAAAACCCACAATTTGATATTTTGCTGTTAGACACTTCCCTAAAAATATAAAAGTTGACCATGCATGGCATACATGAACAGTCATAAGTCTCCTTCAACATACATAAATCATGGCACAGGGCACTTCAAAAATATCTTTTCACAAATTCTTTTTAGTTTTGTGGCCTGAAAATAGCTTAAACAATTACTACCATAAGAAAATTAACACCCCCTTTGTGTCTAACTGGTATTTTTTTCCATCTACCTATGTCAATGAAAACACCCCATACAGACCACCAGTCCCACACAGAAAGGCTACTAAATGGCCGCATTGTTACAAAATGTTATTATTTTTTAATTTTTTATTAAGGTATGATTGACATACACTCTTATGAAGGTTTCACATGAAAAAACAATGTGGTTACTACATTTACGCATATTATCAACTCTCCACCCATACCCCAATGCAGTCACTGCCCATCAGTGCAGCAAGATGCCACAGATCCACTGTGTGCCTTCTCTGTGCTACACTGTTTTCCCCGTGATCCCCCACACCATGTGTACTAAACATAATACCCCTCAATCCCCTTCTCCCTCCCTCCCCACCCGCCCTTCCCCACCCCTCCCCTTCGGGAACCACTAGTTCATTCTTGGAGTCTCTGAGTCTGCTGCCATTTTGTTCCTTCAGTTTTGCTTCATTGTTATACTCCACAAATGAGGGAAATCATTTTGCATTTGTCTGTCTCCACCTGGCTCATTTCACTGAGCATAATGTCCTCCAGCTTACACTGCTGTGCTTTTAAACATGACCTGACCTCAGGTTAACAAGCTGTCCTGACCTTTGGGTTAATTTGCTTATTAGGAAAGCAGGTTTTTTATGCAGCAACATTTTCAAAATGTTTAGTAGGTCAAAATGTGAAGATTAACAAAATAAGGTACACATTTTTAAAAAAATAAAAGGATGGGAAAGTTCCATTTTTGTCTGATTTGGTTTTGGAAAACTTTTGGTCCACGGGGCTTTCAAAATAGCCTGAAAATAAGAAGCAACAAAACTCAGGGTTTACCTACTGTGGACCTAACGTCTGGACAATTCACCTGGACTCGCAGTGGGGTGAAGAATTTGTGCTCTCAGTCCCTACCCCAGAGCCACCTTGACCCCTCGTACGGGAGACAGGGGCGCTCCATCTAGAGCTTTGTGGCCCTTCTGCAATCGCACTGACCTGGCTGGAGCTGACTTGCCGAGCTCCATTCAGAACCTGTGCAGATTCTCCCTCCTCTGATGGGTGATGGCCTTCCTGCTCCGAAGTCACTGGCCTGGTGGGGCCCCTGGCCCGAGGGCTCCTCCCGAAGGACCACCGCTTGTGCACAGACAGCACGGTCACCTGTAGGTCACCCTGTCGCGAGGAAGGGCTGCTCCGGGACCGGGGCTGTCTCAGCCCCAGCTCTCTCCATCGCCGCGTCCAGTCACACCTCCGCTTCACTGCCGCAGCTCCCCTTCCACAGAATCTCCGCAGGGGGTGGGGAGGACTCCGTCACCCGCCCACTCTGGCAAGGTCCCCTCTGCACCTGAGCCCGCCCACAGAGGCTGCCAGGCCTGCAGCAGGTCAGGCGCTCAGGCAGGCTGCACGCTGCTCGATGTCTGTTTGCTCTTGCTTATCTACACCCTTCCGGCCCACTGGCACCGGCTCACAGCCCTCTCTGCCTCCCACACTGGAAATCTGCCCATTGCCGGCCCTGGCCCAGTGCTGCAGCAGGTCCCCAGGCTGTGCATGGTTTCCTCTTGGCAGGTGCACTCCCAGGAACCCAGCCCACAGGCAAGGAGGAGAGACCACCTCCTCTTACTACCAAACTTGACTGTTTTCTTGGAATAACTTAAGCCTCTTCTTCCATAGCTGCCCCGCAGGAGTGTGCAGAACCCTGGGGAACAGAAGCGTTTCCTAGATAACACGGCTTGAGTCGTCAGGAAGGGGTGCGAGTACCCTGTTTCCGCAGCTCTGTGCTCCCCCGGACTGCCCGGCTTGAGTCCTTGCCCGCGGGCCCTACGGAGGAATGGCCGGGAGCTCACGCCCACCGGAGGCCGCTGGGAGGACTTAGAGCGGACGGCAGCTGAACCCGAAGTCCAGCAGCCTCCTGCTCTGCCCGCGGCTCACGGACAGCAGGCGGCCTCGCCACCACAGGAGAGCCCGGCAGCACCCCAGGGGCGGCGGGGTCCACACCGCGGACTGGATTGGTCACCCAGCAGAACGGCCACCCTGTCCCATGCTACCACCCCCGGCCGCCGTCGCCCGGGGGTCTAGGGGCGTGCAGAGGTGTACAGCCTCTCCTGCCCAAGGCCGCCCAGGAGTCTGCCCCTTCACGGGTTGCCCACGATGACCCTCCCGCCCCCATTAGAACCGCCACTGCCACCCCCAGAAACCCTGAGCGTCAGCGCTGTGCTGAGGGCAAGCGGTTGCACCACCACCCACCACGCCTTCCTCCTCCCAAGCCACTGGCTTGTGGAGCCCCTTGGAGACTCGTCATTATTCTGCCCCGCTTTCTCTGGGAGTCTGACCCCTTGTTTTCTCCCATTTCTCAAACACGTGCAGGGCAAGCCAACCCCAAAATATGTCTGGTTGGCTTCTTACCTAACATACTCAAAAAAGACCCTGCCCCCCCATTTCCGCAAAACACCCTTTTAAATCAGTGACCCGAGAGGAAAGCCATGTGTGAGGCCGAGGTGGGGACCAGCCCCAGCGGGGTGCGCCTGGGTCTGCACGCTCTCCTGCTTGCCTGCGCCTTTCCCTCCCTGACAGACAGTCAGGAGCTCTGTGCCTGCTGGCCTCACCTCTCTGTTCCTGGACTTCGTATGTGGATTTTTCCACATGCCTGAAGCTTGAGGTGCTGAAATCCTTTTGCCGTTTTCAGTGAAAATCCTACCCAGAGTGTCACTTGCCTTCCTGCTGCCTTTTAAAATGAGTCACTACTCATATCCCAACTTTTCCGTGGTGATATGAGATCGCTATAAATACCTTCTGTGCTGTAGCTCTGTGTGGGTAACAAGGACAGCATGCTGGTGCCACACACCCCAGGTGCTTCTGAGAAGCCAGTCCTGTTAGCACCACCAATTAGCACACACTTCACTGCGAAATACTTCTGCTTTTCCAAAATGATCACTCAGACCCCAGAACACAGCCTGAAAAAGGAGGCAGGAGCCAGGTTATAAAGCGCATGACATTTAGACCCTGTCCTGTGGACAGTGGAGAATCCCCAGGAGCTTTTAAGCACAGGACTTACATGATTATATTTATGACTGAGAAAAGCAGTTGGGGCAGTCAGGAGAATGAAGACTCAGAGGAGGAGGGTGACAGAGCTACCGGGAGCAGGGTGAATATAGCAGAGTGGGGCTAAAAAATGCGGACGCCCCCCAGCATCAGCAATCACGTGGTCACAGCAGGCGCTTCAGAGGACCTGGTGGCAATGCCGTTTCTGGTTTGGCAGAGATGAGGAACGGGAAAAAAGTCTGGGAGTGAAAGGCGTAGATCCTCCTTTGTTCCCACAGAATCTCAGGGACCTGTGATAGGGGCCAGGGCAGGAGCCATTTTCCCAGGCTGGAGACTAAAGTCCAAACCCCTTTTTCTGGCACCTCCCCATGTCTGACTGGGGTGGGAGGGAGGCACCATCTAATCCTCTTTATCCTTTCAATCCTGCCTCAGTGGACGTGTCTCCACTCACCCCAGTTGGCGTCCTCCCTCATCTGAATTCCAGCACCTCTCAAGTCAACACCCCAGGCCTGGCAGGTAGGAGCCCTCACCCCTACTACAGACAGGCCTCCTCCCTCCTCTAAGGCTGCATTCCCATCAGCCCTCCTGGTCACTGAGGCCCAGCATGCACACCCCAAGGCACGTATAATAAGCCCTGAAAGACAAGGTTCTTATGTCTTACCCAACCAGAGACTTCACACAGTGATGAACAAATATCAGATGTTAAATAAATACTGCTGAGTTGAACTACAGACAGATCAGAATGTTCCTTCCACCTAGAATTTCATGGTGTTTTTTTCCCCCCTTATCACAGTACAAGGGGAAACTCCATTGGTCTGCAGCTACAGGTCTTCAAGTGTCTCCCTGTGCTAAGTTACTTTGCTTCCCAAATGTGCAGGTTTTATCAACTCTTTTCCAATTCATCTTGTGTATCTTCTACCAACCTTCCCAGTCTCTATGGATCTTTCCTGCATAAAAATAAAAGTAAAAAAATACTCTGGTGTCCTAAACAATTAAGTTGCAACCTGAGAAGCTAGGGCCCTGGGGTAGATGGTCAGCTCCTGGTTCCATGAACTGGTTCTTTGATTGGTTCTGTGCTCATCAGTGAACGGCCTCCCCTCTTCTTTTTGCCAAATCCTGCATGTGTTAAACTTAAATCTCCTCACCCTTTAATTTAGCTTTTCTTATTTACTGTAGTACAAATTGCTCTCCACTCTGACTTCCTGTAATGCACACATTTTTGTATAAAACCAAATACGTTTTATGTCTGATTTGGTTCAACATACATTTCTCAAGGGCCTACTCTGTGCCTCCCATTGTTTGGTGTTCGGGGAAAACCAGAAACATAAGAGTGAAGTTTCCTGTACTAAGGCTCCAGTTTCTCTGACACTGTTTTGTGCCCCCGGGTGGCAGCCCAGTACTTACAAGCAGGAACTTGCCGGCCCAGACCTTGTACACGGGGCCTGACTTACTGTGCCGCTCCCACCTGTACATACTGGGGTTTACTGTGCCGCACTTGGGTGGTGCTGTGAATGTTTGATTTGCCAGGTCAGGGAACAGGTGCCCAAGGAAGTGATGTGACACGTGAGCTGGAACCTGAGCAATAGTTACAAGTTAGCAATGCAGAAGAGGGGAGCCCATAGACAGAGGGAACAGCCTTGTGAAAGGCATGGCAGAAGGGGTAGCACAGGCACCTTCCAGGAGCTAAGCGATCAGTGTGGTTGGAGCGTGAAGGTGGAGCAGTGACAATGCAAAGGTGGTCTGGGGCCAGAGCACAGGGCGCTGTTAAGCCAGTGGGAAAAGAGAAGGGCATTCATTATTGGTTAAAAGCTGTCTTCTAAAGTTCACTCTGGTTGCTGGCCGGGAGTGGGTCAGTGAGGGGCAGAGAGCAGGGTGAGGAGCAGGAGGATGGGGCAGTCGTGGCTGCTGAGGCGACCCGTCTGAGGGGTGCTGGCCGCCGACCCTACCGGAAAGCGATTCTGCCATAGTGTTGAGCAGGGCTTGGTGATAAACTGTGTTTCTGACTAAGAAGAGTCAGGACTGGGGTTTCTAGTGAGGTAAGTGAGAGTGGTGATATCTTTCACCTGGGAGGGAGTCCAAGAGGAGCGGCAGCTGAGGAGCCAGATCTGGGGCATGGAGGGTGTGAATTGTCTGAGAGACACGGAAGCATGTGTCCAGCCGGCAGTAGTCTGTGAGTCTGAAGTTCACAGGAGGGACCTGAGCTGGACATGCAGGTGGAGGAGAGGTGGCCTTGCAGGTGTGGGTAGGCTTGCCTGGGCTGTACAGCAAGGAGAGGCCCATAGCACAGAAGGTGGAGTTAGGGTGGCAGGGCAGCAGCGGGCAGAGGAGCCAGTCAAGAGAAGTGGCAGGAAGGGGAGTCCCGGAGGAGCAGAGTGTCCCGGAAGCCAGGAGGAGAGAGGGGGAGGAAGGGGCGGGCAGCAGATGGCCATGGTGCCCAGGTGCTGGGCACAGGAGGATTGCTTATCCTCCCATTGCTTCCTGAGCCTCTGTTGGTGCAGGTGCTCTGGCACCGCCTCCGTTAGCAGAATTGGGCAGCTCCCCAGGTTGCTGTTGCGCATCCTCAAGGGCCTGTACGTAGCCACTGCCGACCTGGCCACCTTCGTGCTGTGTCCTCCCCTCTGCTCGTGGCCCCTGGACAGAGGTGAGCCGCCCCACAGTGTGGAGGATGTTCCCCTTCGTGCAGGTGGCCTCCCGCATTGTCGATGCCAACTGCTGCCTGGACACCGTCAGCCACTGAGTCGTAACCACAGGGTTCCAGGAAGAGGTGGGGACCATCTTTACCAGGCCCGGCCTTTCCCGGATGGACACAGACATGGTGCACTCCTGAGCGGAACCACCGCCCAGCAAAGGCATCCGAGGATGCAGGGGTGGCCAGCTGTCTCAGGGTCCCGGGACATGCTCCCAGCGGTTCCCTGTGCAACTCCCTCCCCTCATCCCTGAGAAATAGCCTCCCCAGGCACAGTGTGGTCTGGGTGTTGTGTCTGAGGTTAATGGTTCCTGGGGGTTGGGGTCATCCCTATGCAGAATGTAATAAATGATGAACGGATTGCCACCACACTGCTCTTTCTTCTCAAAGCTCTGCCCCTCCTGCAGACATCGTGTGCCCCAGCCCACCGCACCCGCAACCCTCAAACTCTATGACGCAGGGGGGCCCTGACCTCCGCCAGGTTGTCCTCCATCCTCTGTCCTCCCCCCGTAAGGTGCTAAGGAAGAGCGGGACGCTCTATCCCCCAGGCTGCCACACCTTGGCAACACTGGAGAGGGCTGTTGAAACAGAAACTGGACCTTCCTTCCTGACCCCTACAGGTTATGATCAGACACCAAAATCTACTGAATAGATGCCCCGGGGTGTCTCTTCACGTCTTGAACACCGCTGCAGATGTCATAACCCAAGTAGATCCCAGGGCTGCAGGGCACCAGTCTAGCACTGTCCCATTTAATGACACACAGCTGTCCCACACATTCCAAGAAATTCATTTTCAAAAAATGTTGAACTTGGTCTCAAAGCACCTCCAAGATGTGCACTCCTTCCTTTGGGGGCCTTTCTCTGAGCCCAATTTCTCCACGCTTCACACTCAGAGCACCCACCAAAGCTCCCAGGTCCCCAGTCCTCCCCCATGGTGCCCCTCAGCCATCCATCCCCAGGCCAGGCTGGTGTGAGGCCCCTGGTGTCCCGCTCCTGGGTCCTGGCTGAGCGGCCTGACTGTGACAAAAGGCTGGGGAGGCTGAGCAGAGGCACTGGGCTCTGATTCTCCCCATAACGCTCCCCCAGGGCTCCCCCAGGGCTCAGGATGTGTTCACCCTCCCAGGAAGGGAGGCCTGGCCTGGAGGGGAGTTCCAGGATCAGCACAAACACCCCCTTGAGGGGCTCCAGGCTGGAGAGAGTCTCCAGGCCTTATGCTGCAGGTGGAGCCCCAGACTGGGACTGGGGAAGCAGACAGCCTAGTCCAGATTAAATTCTGGCTCTGGAGCTCTGGTGGGAGGCAATAAGAGGCCAGGAAAGAGGGAGTCTGTGATGGATCCCGTCTCTGAAAACTGATATAGCCTGTAACTGCTTATGCACTGAGTGTTGCTTTAAGTCACTGTAGTCTCTGTCTTCCAGGTCTCTGGATGCACATGCTCCCTGTTCTCCCAGGGACCCCCATTCTTTCTCCCTCTTACAGAACAACAAAAGCATAGTATTCCCTCGACCCTCATGGCAGGTCTGTGCGTCTCCTGATCCTGAGCCTACCCCAGTTGCCCCATAGGGAAAGGAAGCCTCTGAAGCTTTCTTGTGAGTCATAGCCCCTTCCAGGCCTCAGTTTCCCCTCTATGCTCTGATCCTAGTACTTGAGTAAACTGGTTGGAGAGTGGTGTCTGTGGCCCCCCTGAAGTATCTCAGAAATGTGGGATGCTGAAAGTTTCTCTGGGTTTAAGTCAACCGTATTTCCCAAAGATAGTTTATGATGTGGGAAACAGGTGCAGACCGGTCCTGTTGCCTGCTCAAGGTCTCGCTGCTGGGATCAGGACCTTTGTCCATGGTGTCCTCTGGTGGCGGGAGGCACAGAGGGGAGGCTGGGCAGATCTGGGTGTCTCCCTAGCCCTGCCATTGTTCCCTGGGGCTCCTTGCTTGGTGAGGCTCAAGCTGTCTCTACTCTAGTGGAGTAGACAGGCCTCTCTGTGTCAAAGTGTCAGGTTTGAGTCCTGCCTGCGGAAGCCTCAGCATCTCTCCCACCATGCCCGCTCCGCCTCCCCATGTGCCTGAAGAATTATACATGACACATGTCATCAAGCAGCCTCTGGCTTAAAGAACCCCTGGCTTCATTCCTAAATAATGCCATTGATATTTCCATTCCACTGATAATTCATCAGCATCACAACGATCAGTTTTCACAGAAGGAGAATGACAGGTTGTCTGGGTCATGAACTGGGTGCATTTCCTTTCAGTCTTTTAAAAGACAGAGATTTAAGGGATTTTTAATAATTTTTTCCTCCCTCCCCCTTTACTTCCAAGTAATACATGTTCACTTAGAGAATTTGGAAACAATGGAAATGTAAAGAAGAAAATAAAATTCTGCTGTAACCTCACCCATAGATCATCTACCTCCAGCATTTCACCTTATTTCCCTCCTTTTTTTCCCCCACTTGTATCTAAGAACATATGTCCCTTATCATTTGGGAAACAGGCATCCCTGTCCCTCTCCCTTGATGTCTGTACTCTACCTACTCTGGCTTTCCACACCCCAAACACGGCCCACCTCAGGGCCTTTGCATATGCTGTGTCACCTAAAATGCTTCTCCTCCCCATCACCCTGCCCTGTAAAGGAGTCCATGACTTCCCACTCAGGGAGGCACTGGGGGAAGCTCTCAGGGATTCTTTGATTCATGTCCACCAATCCTCTCCACAATGTGATCCCCAGAGACTGGGGTCAGGTCCACTGGGCTAACCTCAATGTCCCCCAGAGACGAACTTTGACAACTTCAAGTCCCTTAACCTCTATGAGCCCTTGTCATTTCATGGGAAAAGAGTTCTTTTTGAGGATCTCATAATTGCAGCAGGTAACTTTTGAGCAGAGCTTGTCTTGTGCCAGGTCCTGAGTGTTCAAAGTACAAATCAACTATTTCCTACTTCTCCCATTTCACAGATATAGAAACAGAGGCCCACCGAGGCAGTGAGTGAAGTCACATGTTCCAGGTTCCCCATTTTCTCCTGCTTGTGGTCCTTCCCAAGGGGCACACTTAACTTTGTGGCCTACCCTAGACCCAAAGAGGAGTGAGAGAAGGTCTTCAGGGCCTCTTGGAACTTTCATCCCTCATGAATTCCTTGGTGATTCTCAGGGCCTCAGTTCACCCTCTGTAAAGGAGAAAAAGTTGCCTGACCCATAGCCGGAGAGGGGCTGTCCCTTAAGCTTGTTTAGTGAGTTCTAACTCAGGGTCTTTGCATTTGCTGTTTCCTCTGTTTAGAACAGTGTTTCTTTACCTCTCCTTGTGGCCAGCTCCTTCTCTTCCTTCAGCTTCCTACTCAAATGTCACTTCTTTAGAGAGGTCTTCCCTAATTTCCCTGGCCAAAGTCCTCCCCCCACCCCCTCATTCATTCATTCATGTCACACCATCACAGAGCACCCACTGTGTCTACAGGTCTAGATGCTGGGGACACAAATTCCTGCCTGTCAGAGCTCACAGATGGCTAATGTATAAATAAGTCAACATGATTATTTCTGATGGGGCTGTGAAGAAGAAATATGGTGACAGGAAGTGACATGGCAAAATCAGAACCTCTGGGAAGAGGTGGGTTTTGATCAGAGGGTGGAAGAGGATGAGAGAACCGGAAACAGGGAGAGAGGTGTGGAGGGGATGACACTGTTCCAAGTACAGGGAACAGCAGGTGCAAAGGCCGCGAGGTAGGATTGCTCCTGGGACCAGAGGAGGGAGTGTCTGAACTGAGCAGAAGGAGGAGATGTCAGGGAGTTCTGATGGTCTGTGCTGTGGGAAGCAGTCTGAATTGGGTGGAACTTGGGAGAGTTTGTCTCCACTGCCACGCAGAAGACCTCACAACCAATCCACAGCTCCCCCTACCCATTCGACCATCACTAATTCCAGAGCCAAATGCTAATTTGTAACACTAAAGACGTTGCATTATTTTCACTTTAAAATACAAATTCCTCTATGCAAAAAATCTGGTGCACATTGTGGGAATGTGCTTTCTTTCTCTTGAAGAAAAAACAGGAATCAAAAAAGAGATATTTCTGAGAGTCACTCACATACAAAGCCCAAAACATACATTTGGAAACCAGCGGCCACATATCCACCTCCACTGGAGCCTGGACAAGCAGTGCCTGGGACCCCACCCAGAACCGGGACTTGACTGCAGGTCTCTCAGTGGGGAGAGACTGTGCGTGGATTTTTTTTTATTTACGTTTTCCTGAATTTTTCCAATTCCACACCCTGGGTTCGTGATTTCTTTTTTTTAGCCCGAGTCTGGGAGAGGGACAAAAACATTACTCTTAGAAAAAATAGATTTCTCCAATGCAAGCCGAGTGGGAGGGACATTCTGCACCTTCAGGGGGCTGGGGGTGGGGAGCGGCTGGAGGCGCGAAGTTATTCTGGTTCCTTCGCGCCTCTGCAGCTGGCGAGCTTTCTATAATCAGGACGAGCCCCGCCTTCCCCACCTCCTGGGGAGCAATCAGGGGCTATCAGGAGTCTCCTGGGGCCACACGCTCCTTGTCGGGTCTGGGGACCGGAGTTGGAGGGGCACGGACCAGACTGAGGGCCGGCATCTCGTTCTCCAGCTCCGCTCAAGATTTAGGAGAATAACGGATGGGGAATATCAACCTCCGAGAGTCTCCAGTCTCTTTGACTCTTTTTTTCCCAAAGATGGAAGTGTGTGTGTAGGGTGTCTCTGTCCGTGTCTTCTGACTAGGAACCAGGGAAGGGTAAAGTATCTCCCAGTCCTGCGTTTTTATTATATGGTCTTTGTCCCCAGCTCGGGCCCTCCCTTTCCCCAGGTCTTTTACCGCAGGTTTTGGAGGTTTAGGGTACAGGCCGTTTCTCTGTCCTACGTCTGCCTTTTCTTCGAATTTTTCTCTGGAAAAGGGGGCGCAGGGAGGGGAATGGTTCCCAGAGTGTACGTCAGCCCCTCCTTTCCTTTCTAGAGTTGATGGGCAGGGGTGACTTTTTTGATTCCTATTTCTTCTTTTTTTTTCATCTCAGGAACAGGTGGAACAGCTACCAGCCCGGACTTTCTTAGAAGTCTTAAACCTGAGAAATTGGACGATGTCTTCCTTGACCCCTATTTCCGCTTTTACTTCACTTATACTTATTTTGAACTCCATAAATAGGGGGCATGGAGCATCCCTAAAACTCCTGTTCCCCTTTTTCTGAAATTGGCAGCAAGTGTCAGTCAACGAGAGGTCACAGTAGCCAAGACTAAACTGGGGGGTATGCCAGATCTCCGGCTAGGTGGGCGGGGCCGGGAAGGGAACGCCCCCTGAAGACCCGGGCTAGGCCAAGGCCTCAACCTCAGCCTTTCAATCTCGGCAGCCACCATTGGATAGGAGGAAGTGATGATCTCTGATTGGCTACTAATCCCGTCACTCGCGTTCTTAAGCCAGTGAGAGGGCGCCACTAGTCCCACCTCCCGAACACAGACGAGGTAGAACCAGCGAGCGATCTCGCACCGCCCCCACCCGCTATTGGGTGCTCGGTTAGCCCCGCCCCAATTGCGCGTTAATCTGGGAATGAGCCCCGCCCCTCCTGGCTTGGCATGCGTCAGTGAACTGCATCTCCATGCGCGGCTCCGCCCAGGATGGCTCGGCGGCCTCATCTGCATGTGAGGCCCCGCCCCACTCTTTGCAGGACGTCACAGCGGACTGCAGGGTCCTGAGCAGCCGCCGCCGCTGTAGCTGCCGCGCAGCCCCACATCAGCTCACGGGGCCCGTCGCTGCCCCTGCCAGAAAAAGTCGTCGCCCCTAGGATCTCCATCGCATCAGTGCAGGGCAAGGTGAGCTCCCGGGAGGCCTGGTTCGCTCCCGCTCGGAGCACCTACATAACCTTCATTTGACTGATGGTCTGGCGGTCGTGGGGGACGAGGTTGGCGGGGCTAAAAAGCGGGGAAGGATGCGGCGGTTGCGATCCTGCGGGGGAACAGGGCCCCGGCTCCCCTACCTGCCCGATCCTCACTCCCACCCGCCACCCTCACCCCTGGCTCTGCGGCGGAGGGGGAGGGGAAGCGAGTGCCTTGCGGGAAGCAGTGCGCGCAGGAGGCTCCGTGCGTGCGCGTGCGCTTGGTGTGCACACGTGTGTGCGCGTCCTTCTGTGCGGGAGGGTGTGTGTACCCCTGCTTGGGTACCAGGATATGCTCCTGTGACCCCGTGAGGGTCCCAACCCAAAAATGTGCATGCTGCATGCATGTGAAGGGAGACGCGTGGACTGTGAGTGTACATCTGTGTGCTAAGTGCACGAGGATTCGTGCCCATATGGGTGTCATGTACACGCCTGCATGGGTGGAGCGCGCTGTGCACACGGGTGGGTTTCCGCATTTGTGTATGCATGCCTGTGTGCAGGCGGGCGTCTGCGTCTCTGCCCTGTGCACTGTGTTCTACCCTCATGTGCACACTCGTGTACAAGTGCGTGCCCTGCTGTGTGTACGCCCTTCCCCGTCACGTGATGGAGCTGGCTCAGCCTGAGCTCGCGTCCCTGCTGGACTGTACAAGCGTGTGCACGTGCCGTGTACCAGTGCGGCTCCGTTCTAAGGAACATAAATGATTGATGGGGGGCGGGGCCCGTCATAGTCACCCCCGCGCGGCCATAGGGTTTAGGGTTACAGCCCCACCTGGGTCTCAGGCCATCTGGAGGGGGCTGTAGAGGTGTCCCCACC
Organism: Manis pentadactyla; assembly: GCF_030020395.1. Lineage (NCBI taxonomy): Eukaryota > Metazoa > Chordata > Mammalia > Pholidota > Manidae > Manis > Manis pentadactyla. Next base: position 13,680,309 of record NC_080030.1, read on the forward strand.
GTGGTTGCTGTGTGCTCCTCTGAAACCTAGGGCCTTTCAAGGTCACGTTCCAGCCTCTGCCGTGGACCCTCCCATTAGTACTGGGGATCCTGATGGGATAAGGGTAATCTCTGATCACTAGTCCCTCTGTGGAGATCTGCAGCCCCCCCATCCTGTTCCCGAGGCTCAGGCTGTTGCGGATGGAGGGAAGACCCCTCACGTTCCCTATGCCCTGCACCCCCAGATGGCATCTGCCACAGACTCGCGCTATGGACAGAAAGAATCCTCTGACCAGAACTTCGACTACATGTTCAAAATCCTCATCATTGGCAACAGCAGCGTGGGCAAGACGTCTTTTCTCTTCCGCTATGCAGACGACTCCTTCACGCCGGCCTTTGTCAGCACTGTGGGCATCGACTTCAAGGTCAAGACCATCTACCGCAATGACAAGAGGATCAAGCTGCAGATCTGGGTGGGTCAAGCTGGGCTCCCAGTTCTATCACTCTCCCTCCCCAGAAAAGCAGCCCCAGCTTTGCCTGTCTTTCCTGTCTGGATTCACTCATTCACACACTGGGCATTTACTGGGTGCCTACTGTGTACTGGGGGCTACAGGTACAGAACAGGGTGTCCCTGTCTTTCCATGGGCGCCTGATCAGTGCTCTCGAAGGGTGAGGAAAGAACAAATGCTGGGTCCTCTCCTGTGCCTGCTATCCTCAGCACTTGGTTTGGTGCCTCAGTTTCCCCATCTTCAAGTTCTTCTGTGTGAGCCTGTATGAGGTTTCAGTTGCATCTTGGCCTGCAACCTCACAACCTGGGACAGGAGCAGCCACCTTCCCTTGAGTCTACTGGCTGTCTCCCTCGATGCCATGGAGGCCTGAGGCACCTGTTAAATACCAAGTCAGAGATGTACTCTAGCCTAGGAGACCTGGCCAGGGCCATCCCTGCTGATACCTCTGCCCTGGTCTGTCTCCCTCCATCTCCGCCTCAGCCTCCTCGCTGTTCCTCAGTGAGGCACCAGGCACAGTCCCACTTCATGGCCTTTGCTCGGGTGGTGCCCTCTCCCCAGATTGTCCTTCCGCTGGTCCCCACGTGGCTCCCTCCCTCACTTCCCTCAGCTTTTTAAAGCACACCCCAGCCCACACTGTCCATCCTTGTCCAGCTTAATTTTTCTTCTCAGTCCTTATCGCCCTATGACATGATACATTTTCTTCTTTTTTATGTGTTCATTATCTGTTTCTTTCACTGGGCCGTCAGCTTCACAAGGGCAGTGATTTTTGTCCATTTTGTTAACTGCTGTATCCGCACTGCCTAGCCAGGGTGTGGGGACGATTTGTCAGGTATCAGACTCCAAAGGATCTTTGGGCACCATGTTCTCCATGTAGGTCATCAGCTCTCTCTCCCTGACCCTCAGTGCTTCTGGGCCTCAAGGGGGCTGGACTGGACCATCTCAGAGCTCATTTCCACTCTGAGGAGCTTATGTGTGGGTCCTCTCTGATCCCTGGTCTCTTCTTCCTCAGGACACAGCAGGACAAGAGCGGTACCGGACCATTACCACAGCCTACTACCGGGGAGCCATGGGCTTCATCCTCATGTATGATATCACCAATGAGGAGTCCTTCAACGCCGTGCAGGACTGGTGAGCATACCCCTACCCCCTTTCAGACTGTCCACAGAGCCAGGCTTGAGGTGCAGGTGATGACAAAAGAGCCCTGGTCTCCCCAGCAGAAACATACATAACAATATTGGGGTCCCAGGCCTGCTGCTAACCTATAATCATTAATCTGTAATCGCAGTGGCACTGTTTCAAAATAATGGGAAAAAGGGATTTCAGGTGGAAAATGAAACTGTAAATATAGAAAAAAAATCTTGAGGGGGATAAAAAAATTTGACAATTTACATGGGTGAAAGGATACAAAATTTACATTTGCTGCCCAGGAGTAAGAAAATTTCTGAATTGTTGAGGAGGGAGAAATTTTTTCTCTGGGGGTGGGTATCTGGGAAGGGTGGGAGGAGCTGCTTGAAAGAGGGATTTTCCAAGATCAGGGAACTAACTGATGGAGCAGACACCCACAGAGGAGTGTGTTACTGGCAGGACAAAGGCCAGGAGGGACCAAGCCTGCCTGTTTCAAGGAATAATGGGGGAACGGAATGGGGTAAGTGAAAGGGAGATGAGGGATCCTTCAACCCCTGTTGCCACCTCCTCCTCTAGGTCGACCCAGATCAAGACCTACTCGTGGGACAATGCCCAGGTGCTCCTGGTGGGGAACAAGTGTGACATGGAAGATGAGCGGGTTGTGTCATCGGAACGTGGTCGGCAGCTGGCCGACCACCTTGGTGAGTGCCCGTCAGGGCTGTACACCTACAGGCTGGGAAAGAGACACTGAGGTCCTAAAGGGAGTGGACATACCCAAAGTCTCACAGCAAAGCCAGGGTGGAGCCTGGATTCAAATCCAGGCAGTTCTCAGTTTCTACAAACTGGCCTTGATTTGGGAGCCATTTGAGGTAGATCTTGATGGATGCATAGGAGTTCACTATATAGGAATTTACTGATGCATTCTCACACTCTAACTGCCCAGCCTTGTGCTGGGTACTGGTTCCCAAGAGGCCTTCAGTTTGAGGGGATAGGAGGGACATGGACTGAAGAAGAGCACAGGGGCAGCCTAGTGCAGGTAATCCTCGACGTCTTTGGATATGGTGCTTGAAGAAAGGGTGGTCTTTTGGGCAGAGGAAACAGCTTAGGCAAAAGACAGAGGCAAGAGAGATCTACTGTGTTTTGGCAAATAATTTTACATGGCTGGAATGGGAGGGTCACTTGGAGAAATGTGGCCGATTGTGCAGGGCCAGCCTGAACCATGTGCCAAGGAGTCAGGACTCTTCCTAGGGCAGAAATATAGGACTGACCCAAGCCACTGTGGCTTCCCTGCAGGACTTGTCAGTGCCTTTAAAGTGCGGTTGGCTTTTGGGAATTTCCTGGTGGTCCCTGCCCTCAGAGAAGGATCTCTAGGAGCAGGGTGGGGATAGGGTGTACCAAGGTCCTCACCCTCCCTCCCCCAACCACAGGGTTTGAGTTCTTTGAGGCAAGCGCCAAGGACAATATTAATGTCAAGCAAACCTTTGAGCGCCTGGTGGATGTCATCTGTGAGAAGATGTCCGAGTCTTTGGACACAGCCGACCCCGCAGTCACGGGCGCCAAGCAGGGCCCACAGCTGACTGACCAGCAGGCACCCCCACACCAGGACTGTGCTTGCTGAGAGCTGCCGCCCATCCTGGCCCCACCCCCCTGCCCATCCCCTGGGCCTGACCCAGTCCCCACCCACAGTGGGCACAAGACTCCTGCCCCCACTTAGCCAGTCATCCTTATTTATTATCGTAGCTATTTTATTTATTTATTGGAGATGTCCCCCAGGGGCTTGGGCGCCCCCCACCACCCCATGCCCTGCCCTGCCCTATACATACAACTCTGTCCCTGATCTGCTGTGGCGTGTGTTGTGGCCCTGTGAACTCACAGCTCACCTTCCTCTTGAGACCCCACCTTTTTTAAGATTCAGCAAGTTATCAGCTTTGAAGAGGGGGCCAGATGATACCCCAGGGCATGCTGATCAGCTGATAGGAGGTAGCCAGGCCTGCTATACACCATGGCTGTGGGATGGCAGGCAGAGGCTACTGAGGGGGTCTTAGCATGGACCAAGGGGTGGGTCAGAACCGGGTAACAGCCTGCCTGGCTCCTCACCCCCAACATTTTACTTTTTGGAGGTGGTGGGGGGCTACTGTAGGTATCACCACCCTGGGACACCCCCCTACACCAGACCTGAGTGTCAAACGTGCCCCCTGTCCCCCAGGAGATGTCATGACAACACTACACACACCCAATAAAGTGAATGGACAAGGCCATGTCCCTCTGAGCGCCTGCTGGCCAGCATTGACTTCAGTGGTCCACAAGATTTTCAGCAACAGAATTTATTAGAATTTCCACCTAAGATGAGACCTGAGACCCTGTCTAAAGTGACAGATTCTGGGGGACTGACTCCAGGCTGGGCCTTGCTCTGAGGGGACAGGCAATGTTCCCCCCACCCCTCCTTGGGCCCAGAGCCCAGTCCACAATAGCGTTGAGGGGTTGGGACATGTGGTTGGAGCCGGTTGCAGAGGATAGGCCATCTCCCTCACCAGTCAATGAAGCCGCCAGTGAGAAGGGATGGGAGATGACTGTCCATCTTCATGGTTGTGTTGCAGATGGGGAAACTGAGACCCAGTAGTGGGCTTAGAAGAGGCAGTCTACGCCCAGGTATCAGGACTAGGCAGGACTCTTCTCCGGAGCTGCAGGAACTTGTTTCCCTTCCTGCCTAAGCTGGTGGTCAGCCGGCGGTCAGTCTTGTCCTGTCTGTCATCTGGTCGGCAGGTGGCGCAGCTCAGTCTGCAGGTTGTCCAGGGCCACGCAGCTTGGGAGGGGTCAGGGAGCCTGGGATTTGTCCACACAAGAGGGCCTGGTCACATGCCGTTTATCTCTCTGGGTTCCTGTTCGGGGAGCACTCTTCTACTTACCTTTGGGCTGGGGTCAGACTTATTAGACTGACGCAGCAGGGACCTGGCCAAGGTCGCAGCAGGCAGAAGACAAAGGTGGACTTGGTGATCAGGTCCCTGCCTGCCCACCCTGGGGATCAGGCTGTCATGGGGTGCCCGGTCCGCCCACCACTCTCACCCGGTACTTCAGGTAGGAGAGGTACGTATCCCACCCCAGCGTCAGGCCGTTGACGTAGGCGACTCGGAACTGGGGAGGAACGAAGAGGAAGTTCACCAGCTGCGCAGCTGGCCACACGCACCAGTCGGCCTGCAGGGAGGGGCGGAACGTGGTGAGGGGCGGGCATTGAGGGGGAGTGGCCTGAGGTGGAGAGGTAAAGACAAGGGGCAGGGAATAGGGGGTGGGCGGGCACGCCTACCTTGTAGAGTTCCCAGAACTTGTTCCTCAGCTCCTGGCAGCTCTCGCCCATGGTCTGGCCCTCCAGGCAGCCAAGACCTGGGAAGGAAACCGAGAAATGGGCACGTCAGAAGCTGGGGAGTAGGGATGATACAGTGGGTAGGGTGGGTTCCCTAAGGGACTGTTCCAGGCAGAGTAACCAGGACATGTAAAAGCCCTACTGTATGCCACAGTTGAATGGCTGGCGTGGGTAACAATGCAGAACAAGTGAGTCCCAGGAGGGGGAGAGGTTATAAGTAAACACGTGCCCTGAAGGATGTAGTCATCCTTTCAGGATGTCCCAAGGGTGTGATTTATTTCCCTCACAGATGAAGATATTGAGCCTGGGGAGTGGGGAATGGGTGACCATTCACAGAGTCAAAGGCTGGGGTGACTGCACCCCATGAACCCTATCTTCGTCAACTTTTCCTTCAGCCTCAGGACCTTTGCACGGGTGGTTCCTCCTGCCTGCTGGCTCCTCTTCAAGTCTCAGCTGAATGCCCTCTCCTTTGGGAATCCTCCCAACCACTGCCCCAGGCGTACCCAATCAGACACTATCCTCGTCCCTACTTAGAACTATTCATGTACCTGCCCCCACTGGGTCTGTCCTGTCACCACCGGGGCCCGGTCCCCAGTCCCAGTGGCACACATCAGAAATGTGCCTCGGCATCCTTCTTAACACAAAAGTGGCTCTGCCCCTCCCGACCTATGAGAGGCAAAACCCAAATTCAAGGGGCTCCTTACCTAAGAAGTACCAGACCCCCAGCATGGGAGAGGCCACCAGCTGGTCGATGAGGACCTTCCTGAGAACGTTTGGGAGACTACGGAGGCCAGATGTGGGGAGCAGGTGGTCCAGCCAGAGGTACCAGTAGTGCAGGAAGGGGCCCATGCTGCAGCCCACCGCAAACATGCTAGCTGAGGGCAGTCAGAGAGTCAGGAGGGCCACCTCAGACCAGCAAGCCCCCCATCCACCCCCTTCCTGGTAAACCTGACAACCTCCCAGAGTCCACTCGTGCATTCTTCCATTACATGCTCCACCGTCAGGCGCCATTCCAGTGACTCCTCTCCTATTTTTTCGCCTCATCCCCCCACCACCCTGCTAGGGTATTCTACCATTGCCCCAATTTCCAGAGGAAGAAACAGGCATAATGAGTTGGAATGTGGGGCCAGGGCACAGTCCCAGGCGGGGACAAGACACCATGGGTGGGGATGGCCAGAACCCCCTGGTATGTAAGGGGCTGGAGACCCAGAGTGAAGGGGACAGAGACCCAGGGGTAGGAGGGGGGGCGGAGACCAGGGGTTACGAGGGTAGTAGGGGATGGAGACCCTGGGGTGGGCTGTCACGGTCTAGAGTGCACGCCGAAGTCAAGAGAATTAAGGCCACCGGTCAGGGGTCTCCGAAGTCGGAGGTCGGAGTCAAAGATCCCCGGGGTCAGGACCAGCAGCGCCGGCTTCCTCACCTGAGCGCCGCAGGTTGAACTTCTGGCCGGGCCGGGCGCGCCTCTCCCAAGACTGGCGCGCGCCGTCTCCGGCCGCCATGAGAGCGCCGCAGCTCAGCGTGTTGGTGACAAGCAGCGCACGACCTTGGAACAGCGGTTGCCCGGCGGCCCATAGGCCGCGTAGCCGGCGCCAACAGCCGGAAGCCATCGCCCGCACGGTTCCAGGAACCGGCGCCCGGAATGCCAGCCCCTTGCAGTCCTCGCCGATAGCATGTCTTCGCGAGCGACGGCAATCTTACTGGCCAATCACTGACCGCTCGACGCTCCACTTTCCCCGTCCCGAGAGTTATTAGCCAATAAAAAACCGTTATTTCATTCCAGGTCCAATTGCTGAACGAAGACACACTTTCTTCCGCGCCTTACGGACCAATCACAAATAAGTGTCGCGCCACTCCTCGCTTGCCAATTACTCACTTTCCTTGTTTCCCTGCCCCTTTCTGTGCCAGTCTATGGGTAACCGTCGCCATACTACAGGCCCAATATTGTATTGGCCAATTGCAGCCCAGCACTACGCTAGCAAATCACTGCCTGTCATCCCGCCTCCCATGTTAAGATGGCCAATCACAGACAGTTACTGCCTCTCCCGTCTAGCTGTCCTCCAAATTTCCAGGTTCTCCCAGAATTCCTAAGGGCTCTGACCTGCGTCCAGGAGCGCTACCGGGACGGAAGTCTAATCCCGCAACGACTATGTGGCGTGGGATATAGTTCTCTTGCGCGCGCAGCCTATTTTTTGAAGTCAGGTCCAGACATTGACCTTAGTCCTGACTTCAACTGGGCATATGACCTCAATTCCAGGATAACAACAGTTAAAACGTTAGGCATTGTTCCGGACACATCACCTGCAACTCCACCCGCCGAGTTGCTGCACAACTATATCCCCATTTAACCTCCTGTGTTCCTGTAGGGAAAAGGTGAGTTTCAATGGAAACCTATGCAAACGGAAACCCACAGGAGCAAGGAGTCGCAAACTACTGCACGCGGGCCAAATTCTGTTACTGCCTGTTTTTGTGAGGCCCACAAGCTAAGAATGTGTCTTATATATTTTTTTAAATGGTTAGGAAAAAATCAAAGTAATATTCTGTGATGTAAAAATTATATGAAATTCAAATTTCTGAACACATAAATCTATATTGGAACAGAGCGCTGCCCATCTGCTTCTGTATTGCCCGCTCTCTTAACTTAGATGAGTAGTTGGAAAAAAGACTAAACTATTTACTATTATGGCCCTTTCCAAAAAATATTTTTGCTGTTTGTTAGAGGACAACCTTCAGGATATTCCGATTTTGAATCTATGGGTGATATTTTATAAACTCTGTAGTTATAACTGATAACAGCAAAAAATAATTCTTGCCTACAAGACATGCAAATGAACTGTCTAGTGGAGAGACACTCCTAATTTTTGGCACCAGTTTTTATATTCATTGTCCTAATTTTCTGTTGTTTGAATTTCTTTTGAAATGGTTTTAACACCTGACCAGTTCTCCTCCTTAATAATGAGTTAAAAGTGATTTTTCACATGTGCTCATTTTTATATCTGTACGAGTGTCATGATTTTACCTTTTCTTTTGGAAAAATTATCCTTCAGCACTTCCTATTGCTGTCAGTACCACAGCTGGTATTCCAGGCACCAGATTTTACATAATCTTGGTGGGAAACCTCCAAAATGGCTAAAAGTCAAATTAATCATGTTAGGCAGGAAAATAGATAGGAGCGGGGTGGAGAGAGAATAAGGTCAGTAAAGCCCACTTAAAAGGACTCAGAACTAACCAGATAAAACTAGGGAGCCAGAAATGGCTCTCAGAGTTAATCAGTTAATCAGCTGAAGTTCCCAAGGCCAGGAGTAACTTGAAATGAATGTCTGCATACTCCCCAGATAAAGAAAAGTATCCGATGGCAGCCCATGTCTTCATTGTATCAATTAGATCATGTCAGTTGTAAAATCTATTTAGCCTGCAAAAAGATCCAGCTTATTCTTTAACTTAACCTATATGCTGTTTTTTTCCTCTTCCTCCAGCCCCTAATCTAGTAACTTTGTAACCATGGCAGGAGACAGACCTCAGAAGTCTAAATAATCTATGTGGAGAAAAAATGCTGAAGTCTCCAACTAACATAGTCACCCTATTCTTAAGACAAAACTTCAACGGAATTATGAATAACCTGTATACATCATGCCTTATGCTGACCCTTATCCAAAACGGCCCTATAAAACCCCAGACCCCAAACCCTTAAGCGTGCCTCCTTCTTTCTGAGCTTGCCTGTTGATAAAGTGAAGGTTCCTTCACTGGCCCTAATCAGCCGGCTCACTACCCACGTGTGGGCAATATGTTGTTATTGACTCTATATAAAGAGCTCCGCCCAGTGCTCTGGGAGACACCGTGGCACGGCTACAAGGCTGCAAGAGAGCAGAGGCTGGAGTGGTGGCAGGGCTGAGGACAGAGACTAAGATGGCTGCATAGGTAGACAGGCCCAGAGGCAGAGACCGGCTTGCTTCATGCAGACTCGCTCTGAGTGGATGGGATTCTAGTGACTGACCTGCCACCGTGGAAATAAAGTTGGATATAAACCTTTCACCTCAGGAACATTCTACTGAATGGTCACACTGAATCCATAGCGAACTTGCCCGGGGCTGCAACCCTTTGGCAAGACATTGCCCATACCTGCGGGCGGGAGGTGGGTGGCTGGGGGGCGGTTGAAACAGAGCCAGCGAGGAGCTCCCCAGAACTTGTAGGAGGTCGGGGCTCGCGCAGAGGGAAGGAGCGGAGCGGCGGCGGCGGGCCCCGAGGACCGCTCTGCGCGGCGGTACCAGCCCGAGAGCGCCGGGCGCAGGTGCCCGGCCCCGCGCCGCTGCCCTCATGCGGCTGGAGACGCCGCCGCCCGCAGCGCGGCCGCTCGCTGTCCGCCTCGAGGGACAAATTTTTCCCACACCCGACTCCAGCCTCGACCCAGACCGGTCGCGCGTCGCCTTCGTCGGGAGCCGTCCGCGTACAGCGAGCGCCTGTCGGGCGAGAGGACCGAGCGCAAAACACAGGCAAGGGGAAGGGCAGGAAGGGCCGGGGCTCCCGCCAGAGGCCCGCGCTCCCGGCGGGCGGCGAGGGCGCGGCGCGGCCGGGGCCCCGCCATTCTCCTCCGCGGCCGTCGCCTCTCCCTCGCCCGCTGCGCCCTGCGCTCCCGGAGCTCGGCCCTGCACCCCGGCGTCCGCCCTCCGAGGCGCCGGCCTCACCTGCGCGCCGAGCCCCACGCGGGCGCCCGCAGCCTGCACGCAGGGGGAGCGGCCCCGGCCCGCGCCCTCCGGGGGTTCCGGTCGCGCGCCGCTCGCTGGCGCGGCCTTTTCCTAGCGCCTCGCCGCCGAGCCCAGCCCGGGAGCCCGACCGGAGCGCGGGAGCGGCGGCCGGGCGCGCGGCGGTCGGGCGCCGGGAGGGCTTTGCACGGGCCCCGTCTGCCCTCTAGCGAGGGAAGCGGGAAGCGGTCTCCTCTCCGCGCGCCCGGCGTGCAGAGCGGGTGGTCGAGCGGGAGGCCCCGCGAGCAGTTTGGTGCAGCGGTGTTTGGGGGCCGAGGGGACGCGGTGTGTGCTAACGTTCACCCAACTTCAGCCCTGCGACAGGGCAACTCACATCAGCCGAGAGGGATTCCAGGGGGTCAGCGAAGCGGACGAAAACTAGCCCAGTGCCAGGAATCAGGTCTGCTCCAAATAAGAGTTCTCAAACTTCCCGCTTAGCAGTTCTGTTTTTCAGAACCTCTTTGATAAATATGGTTAATTTAAGTTCCCTAGAGATGCCAGAAAACAAAAAGTTTATCTGAATTTTTGAACCCACAGGCTTACTGGTTAATGCAATAGAATGATATGGCAATTGAGGGCCTTCTACAGAGAAATCTTGTCTTTGATTATCAGAACATGGGCATGAATGAAAATTTCACCTTAGATTTCCCTAAGAAGGGCTGATGCTTTAGACATTGTCTTGGATAGAGGATGCAACCCAAATAAACAGTTGTTTGTGAGGAAGTTAGATGTCTTTGAAAAAAAAAAAGGAAGGGTGAGAGAAGATAGAAGAGCTTTTTTTTCCTGCCTCTGCAATTCCCAGTTAACATTGATCCAGATGCTCTGAGTCACTTAGTGCCTCCCCCCAACACATTCTATATGGCACTCCTGAGGAATGAATTCAACAGCACTTGGTAATAGTGTGGCTGAAGAAGATAAGTAGAAGAATTTGCCTGTTCCTCACAAGAAGCCAACAAGATTTGCCTAGTTCTCTTATTGGCATCACTGATAGCATTTCAGAACCTGGCTTACTGGTAGACCTTAATCAGGTTTTGAGCAAAACAGAAATTGAACAGAGAGTAATTGTTTGGTCACTGACCATAGCTCAGCATGCTTTTCAAAGAAGACATAACGTAGCTGATTAGATTCACCTTAATTACTTTTCACTAGCCCTCATGAGGGTGTACGGCAATTTTCCTTTTTGCCCTGTGTTGCGGAGCTACCATACAGCATTTTATTCAACAAGGTATGGAATGGGCAGCTGGATTGGCAACCTTCCTAGGTGACTTTCTCTACTGTCCTTTCCAAGGTCATCATGGCAAATTGAAAGGACCTTGGCCCTAACCCAAACTGTAAAGTTGTAGAGCTATTTGTGGGGTCCTTCAGGTGTTCTCCTGTACTGCCCAGCAAGGATGTGCCTTCAGGAGTTTCTATGGTTCCCTATAGGTGGTCTGATGAATTTAGAAGGGGGCATTGGCTGGAAGTTGCATCCCTTTTAGGTAACAGGTTTGCATTTTGTCAAGGGTTCGAAAGAGCAATGCCTTAACACAGACATTTCAGATAAACTGGTAGCTCTGTGGGGGAAAATTTAAGAGCAAACAGGCATTTCTCTGTCTAGCAGATCTTACCTACTAGTTAGGCAGCTGTGTTGTGACTTTCTAATGTTTCCTCTCTGAGTTGGAGAGCTTCCTCCGTGGCCCTCAGCCTGCCTTCCAGTCCCATGACTTTGTGATTCCCACTGTGTAAGACAGACTGGCATCTTTCAGTGATATTCTCTCTACCGTCTTCCCAGAAGAATGGGGAGACTTGGCCATAGGTTGGTTTTTAGTGTATTTGTCTCTCTTTTCCATCAGGCCGTTGCCATCTTCAGGAAGGAACTTTTTACCCCCCTCCAGAGCATTTTGCACTTACTAAACCATGTAAACCACGTAAGAATATCCTTCTTTTGATTCAAAAAGAATGGCCAACTTGAAACAGGCTTTATAGAAAAGTGCAGGGCATTAAGGAGTACTGCTTCGAAAGCAGGGATTCTCTCCTTGTCACTTTCCTTGTAACGGTAAGTAGGAGTGTGCAGTGTGCTTTTCCTTATCTTCAAGGGTAAATAACTGATGGCCTTAATGGCTTGTGGGAGAAGCGCAGAGCGCTGTTTCAACCTTTTTCTCGGTCTTTAGTTCTCAGGCCTCCTCCGAGGAACCGTCTCTGGGTACTGTAACTGTAATGTTGCCATGCCAGGCCAAATTAGGATTTAGGGGTGCACCCATCTCTTGAATACCTCCCACATTAGTACCCTTTCATCCAGGTTTCACACCTTTCTTAAAACAGCCACTGAAACTGTACATCTTAAATGATGCACATGCAAAAAAGCCCAGCCTCTCTATGGTTGTACAACATTACTTCATGACAGTCTGGGAAGATATAATCCTCAGATGACTCAGCCTCTCAGCCCCACTGTGTGCTGTATCATATGCAGAGGCATAAACACATCCATTGGAGGGAAATTTTCAGGGGAAAACGGCTTCTTTAACTGGTGTGACGTGTGGCCGACATGTGATACATACGTGGCTATGTTTCATAGCATCTGCATTTTTATACAATTAACTAACTGTTGAATAGCACACTGTTGGTGTTACAGATGTCCAACAGAATTATCTCTTCTATAATGATGGCTCTAATAGGTCCCAAGCTCTTGGAATCATTGGTGCCTCTTCTTTGCTCAAAATAAGCAACCTCAGCATAATGCTGGGCTTTGTGACATGGATCCATGTACCAAGGGCCCTGTGACATCCTGGGCCTCCAGATGCTGGACCTCCCATATTCAGGCTCTTCACATTGATCCAGCTCACCAAACATATTTTCTGTTGAATCCTCAATTACAAAACCAGACGTTCTCTTTCTCTTGCAATGTAGTATTTGGCTCCAAGTTTCTTTCATGAATCTCTGTTTACTGATCTTTTTTTTTCTTTCATTAAAACACTGCAAAGGATTCTTTCTTTCTTTTCCTTTGAAATAACCTGGAGCAAATTCATTATCAAGCTTAACCCAGTTCTAGAACTATTGGATCTCCCTTCACTCCTGACTGAAGAGACATTTGTGAGTACAATTGGTGGAAAATCCGAGAAACTTAGTATCCCGAATGGGTAGAAGTGGTCCCTCTGCTTACCGGATGGCATCACCCACCTGTCCCATGAACTAAGTGGCTCTGCAGGCTGCAGTGCATGTAAACATTCTTGGATATGTAGTGCCCTGTCACTAACAGGGCGGCATGTGTTTACAGAACAGGAGGAATGTCCAGTGATCTGTTTCAACCTGGTTACTTGTGACCCCTTATCTTATGTAATTATTAAAGATGTTAAATATTATTTATAGAATGAGATAAGATTTATTTTGAAGAATTATTCTGAAGCAGAAAGAACAGAAGAAACTTGGGTTACTAACTCTCACATCTGCAAAATGATTCATTAATACTGTTGGAAGAATGAGAAGAGAAAATATATATAATGAGAAAATACTGAACCAGTAATGAAAACAGTGAATTCCTTGCTACATGCCAGACACGATGCTAGACACTTATATTTACTAATAAGGGAGCTAATATTTTTATCAAGTATCTTACCATGTCTCAGGCACTCTAACAAATGCTTTGCTTGTTCTATCGTTTGTCCTTTAGGGAGTATGAAAATGTTTCACCATTAAGCAGCTAACAGCAAGGTGCCTCATTCTTAGTTCCACAGCCAGATTTCCTGGGTTTAAATCTTAGTTCTACTGCTCTTTATTGTATAGTCATGGGAAAGTTGCTAATCTCTCTATGCCTAGATGTCTTTATTTATAAAACTGGGATAATAATAATGTTATTATAATCATGAAGCTGTTATGAGGCTTAAACGAGATCATTAATGGATGCATTCTGAGCATTGCTGTACATGTTAGCTGCCCAGTAAATGTTAGTTGTGTTTATAAAACTATGTAAGAAGCAAATTGTCTGTTTCTTTGCAAAGATTATCTGATGTAATTTTCAGAATTTACTTTTTATGGTAAAAAATAATCCAAAGCTGGCCTTAGAGTGAGTATAAATATTAATATCTACTACCTGTAAATGTAGGGAAAAGTGGATATGTATGTCAAATACCATAACGATACATATATATTATGAAAACCGTCCTGAATTCAGTCTAAATATTGAAAGTAAAGGGAGGTGTCGCATACTTTTTCTCTCTGGCAGAAAAATGTTGAGGTTTCAAACTATGAGAAGATTTTGAAACATGACTCCTTTCTGACAACACTTAAAAGTTGATGCTCAAACTTCACTATTATATAAACTGCATAATTTTCTCTCTGGGGACTAGTACAAATTGCCACAATTGAAAAGGAAAGTGTGTATGAACATGTTCTGTTATCTTTTTATCAAGTGTAGCAGCATATTTCCAGTGAGGTCCACAGAACTGAGTGCAGGTGTTTCTAAATGTAAACAAAATAATGAACATATTTAATAATCCATATTTCTATTTTCTTTCCTCCCCCTCCTGGCTAAAATGGCTATATGCAGTGTTTAGAGTTCTAGCAGTGTGATTCTTACTAAATCAGTGGTTTCTTTAGCATTCTCAAAGTAGCAAGTTATTTTGACTTCAAAGTGCTGATACTTTCTTTGGTCTGTTATGACAGAAAAAAGCACACCAAGTGTCCAGATTTTGGGTGAATGATTTTATTTGCTCAAAGAAGCAAATAAATGGACTTATATATTTTAGCTAACCTTAGAGTTCTCCTCTTGAGAAGCAGAAAACACACACAAAAATTTAGGTCAGATAGTATTAGCTTAAAAACTGATTTATTTTAACCAGAAGGAAAATAGTATCTGTTAAGTATACTATTAAGTACATAAAATGAACTTTTCCCAAAGGAACAAGTGATGTTTTGGGTTCATTCTGGTCCAACACGTGTCTGCATGTGTGTATGTGTGTGTCCTTTGCAGGAGTTTTAATAGATTAAAGAAAATGCCAGCCACCAAAATGCCAATAGCTGTCAGTGTTTGTTGCTTTGGAAAAAATGAGGTGTTAGAAAATAAAAGAGATGGCTTAATTTATTATCAGTTTTAATAAACATAAAGCCGGATACTGTGAACAATTTGATAATAGTCCCCCGTATACCCTTGCTTGCTTACATTTGTGAACAAAAATATCAATTTCCATATCCTTCTCTTCTAAACACTAAATGAGGCCTCTGCAATAAATTCCCCAAAGAATTCAGGATGGAGGCTGAAAATACACTAATCAGTGCATTTCTTTCTTTTTTTAATTAAGAAGCACTTATTTGAGAATGTTATTGCACCTTGCATTTATTTTGCATTTTGAAACTATACATTAATTATGCATGTTTCTTAGGTCACCTTGATTAAGGTTGAACGAGTACATTTTTGAGTCCAGCTGAAGTGATAACCTGCAGAGTTCAGCCTCTAGAAGGAAAGAGATTGATCAGAATTATCTGCTATGTCTTACCAGTGTCACCTTTCTCTGGCCTCCAGAGGGTACTCCGGTCAATAGTGCTATTCCCTAAAGAATGCCTTCATTTTCTCACCTTACCTCAGTATTGGGGCAATGTATGGGGAAGAATAGGGTTCTGATTGCATCACAGTTAGCTGCTTCACCTTACTATGCTGATGGACAGTGATTGCAGTGGGGCTGGATAATATGGGTGAATGTTGAAACCTCAGTGTTGCTCATGTGAAACCTTCATAAGATTGCATATTTAAAAAAATAAAAATAAAAAGGTGGTAAAAGGTGAAAAAAAAAGTTCACTGCCTCAACAGGAGTTTGTTTTCCTGCGAGATCAAACGCCCGAATTCACTAGTTCTGAATTAGAACATTCTGATGATGACGCAGCTGTCACCTTGTAAGGGGCTGTCTGTGAAATTAATTTTAACCAGGAGCGTTTACCCAAAGAACCTAGCATCTTATAAGCGCCTTTCACTGGCCCCTAGCAGCAGTTCCTTTCGACTAAGTTCACTACCCACCAAGAGATTTAGTCATATTTAAAGTTTCACTGCGACATTGGAAAATAATACGCAAAAGCATCAACATTGAACAAAAAGCTCTTTCCTAACACGTTTGCTTTCATTTCTTCACAGTTTCCTCAAATCCTGGCTAAAATGTTTAAAAACCCTACTTTGATTGAGTTACATTGTTTTGAAAATAGGTTTGAATGACTAGTTCTTTTGGATCATGGGCTGATATTGTGATACTGTCATGTCGTCCCTGTTATTTGCTTGTGATTGATTCCCCCTGCCCTTGTCATCTCCATCCTGAGGTACTCCCATTATAGTCGTCCTTTCCTCTTAAAGTGCAATATTGTTCACATTGTCTCTTGGACAAGAAAGGTATTATTGTGGGAAATAGCTTTTGTCTCAACACAGGGTTGCAAACCTTTCATTCCATAGCTCCCTGTCAGGCAGGCAGCTGGCTCCCCTAGGCAGCTGTTGTTTTAGTTTCAATGATGTGAGAGTCAGGGAATGTTTTACTAGGTGGAGCCATATGAAATTGTCAATTTGGTAGGTCATACATGACTGACTGTTGTCAGTGTCATACAGTTTAGTCTAATATTTGAACTCTCTTTGGTAGTTTGACTTTATGTTTTCATGTTATTTTAAATAATGTAGCAATAGCAACTGAAAAAGTTCTGATAGATTGTGGTGGTTAATGAGGTTGAAGTAACTTATAAAAGGAATCTGGGCCAGGATATCATTGAACAGTGGCATTTTCTCTAATAAATAGATCGGGTCATGTGATACCCATATAAAATGAACTCGGCATAAGGTGAGAATGCCAGGGCAACTAGAAATTTTCCCGTGGAGAATTAAGGAGTACATTTCTACCACGACATAGAACTTGAATTTTTACTTAACCAGTTAGCAACTGTTCTCATGTTTATCTTAGCCATCGTATACAGAGTTGTGAGTAGGAAATATTGGTGAATGGTGAATAACTGTTTTTATTTTATGAAATAATATGAAAAAAATATAAACTCAATTTCATAGCACTCTATCAACTCAATTTTTCTAGTAGTTTAAACAAGTGTTCTCTTTTATTGTGAAGTGAAAGTGTATCTTATTAGGAGTGGCCTGTATTACTTTAAGTTGAGGTTAAGTTTGGATAAAGCCAGTGTTTTTTATTTTATTTATTTTTTATTTTGGTATCATTAATCTACAATTATATGAACAACATTATAGTTACTAGACTCCCCCCGTCATCAAGTCCCCACCACATACCCCATTACAGTCACTGTCCTTCAGCGTAGTAAGATGCTGTAGAATCACTACTTGTCTTCTCTGGTTGTACAGCCCTTCCCGTGCCCCCCCTACATTATGTGTGCTAATCGTAATGCCCCTTTTTCCCCCTTGTCCTTCCCTTCCCACCCAGCTTCCCCAGTCCCTGTCCCTTTGGTAACTGTTAGTCCAGTCTTGGGTTCTGTGAGTCTCCTGCTGTTTCAGTCCTTCAGTTTTTTTCTTTGTTCTTATACTCCATAGACGAGTGAAATCATTTGGTATGTGTCTCTTTCTGCCTGGCTTATTTCACTGAGCATAATACCCTCTAGCCCCATCCATGTTCTTGCAAATAGTAGGATTTGTTTTCTTCTTATGGCTGAATAATATTCCATTGTGTATATGTACCACATCTTCTTTATCCATTCATCTACTGATGGACACTTAGGTTGCTTCCATTTCTTGGCTATTGTGAATAGTGCTGCGATAAACATAGGGGTGCACATGTCATTTTGAAACTGGCCTCCTGCATTCTTAGGGTAAATTCCTAGGAGTGGAATTCCTGGGTCAAATGGTATTTCTATTTTGAATTTTTTGAGGAACCTCCATACTGCTTTCCACAATGGTTGAACTAGTTTACATTCCCACCAGCAGTGTAGGAGGGATCCCCTTTCACCACAACCTCGGCAACATTTGTTGTTGTATGTGTTTTGGATGTTGGCCATCCTAACTGGTGTGAGGTGATATGTCATTGTGGTTCTAATTTGCATTTCTCTGATGATTAGCCATGTGGGGCATGTTTTCATGTGCCTGTTGGCCATCTGAATTTATTCTCGAAGAAGTGTCTGTTCAGCTCCTCTGCTCATTTTTTAATTGGATGATTTGCTTTTTGTTTGTTAAGGTGAATGAGCTCTTTATATAATTTGGATGCCAACCCCTTATCGGATATGTCATTTATGAATATATTCTCCCATACTGCAGCATGTCTTTTTGTTCTACTGATGGTGTCTTTTCCTATACACAAGCCTTTTCGCTTGGTGTAGTCCCATTTGTTCATTTTTCTTTTGTTTCCCTTGCCCAAGGAGATGGGTTCATGATAAAGTTTCTCATACTTATATTCAAGAGATTTTTGCCTATATTTTCTTCTTAAAGTTTTATGGTTTCATGACATACATTCATGTCTTTGATCCATTTTGAGTTTACTTTTCTGTGTGGGACTACACGGTCATCCAGTTTCATTCTCCTGTATGTAGCTCTCCAGTTTTGCCAACACCAGTTGTTGAAGAGAGTGTCATTTCCCCCATGGTATATCCATGGCCCCTTTATTGTATATTAATTGTCCATATATTCTTGGGTTTATATCTTGGCTCTCTAGTCTGTTCCATCGGTCTGTGGGTCTGTTCTTGTGCCAGTACTGAATTGTCTTGATTACTGTGGCTTTGTAGTAGAGCTTGAAGTTGGGGAGCATAATCCCCCCTGCTTTACTTTTCCTTCTCAGGATTGCTTTGCCTATTCAGGGTCTTTTGTGGTTCCAAATGAGTTTTAGAACTATTTGCTCTTGTTTGTTGAAGAATGCTGTTGGTATTTGGATAGGGATTCCATTGAATCTGTAGATTGCTTTAGGTAGGATGGCCATTTTGACAATATTAATTCTTCCTATCCATAAGCACGGGATGCGTTACCATTTATTGGTGTCCTTAGTTTCTCTAATGAGTGTCTTGTAGTTTCATGGTATAGGTCTGTCACTTCCTTGGTTAGGTTTATTCCTAGGTATTTTATTCTTTTGATGCAATTGTGAATGGAATTGATTTCCTGATTCTTTCTCCTAGTTCATCATTAGTGTATACGAATGCAACAGATTTCTGTGTATTAATTTGTATCCTGTGAGTTTGCTGAATTCAGATATTAGATCTAGTAGTTTTGGAGTGGATCCTTTATGTTTTTTTTATGTACAGTATCATATCATCTGCAAACACTGTCAGTTTAACTTCTTCCTTACCAATCTGGATGCCTTTTATTTCTTTGTGTTGTTTGATTGCTGTGGCTAGAAAGTCCAGAACTGTGTTGAATAAAAGTGGGGAGAGTGGGCATCCTTGTCTTATTCCCGATCTTAAAGGAAAAGCCTTCAGCTTCTCTCTGTTAAGTATGATGTTGGCTGTGGGTTTGTCATATATGGCCTTCACATGTTGAGGTGCTTGCCCTCTATACCCAATTTGTTGAGAGTTTTTATCATAAATGGATGTTGAATTTTGTTGAATATTTTTTCAACTTCTATGGTGATAATTATGTGGTTTTTGTACGTTTTTTTGATGTGATGGATAATGTTGATGGATTTTCAAATGTTGTATCATCCTTGCAATTCTGGAATAAACCTATTTGATCATGATGGATGATCTTTCTGATGTATTTTGAATTTGGTTTGGAGTATTTTGTTGAGTATTTTTGCATCTATATTCATCAGGGATATTGGCTTGCAATTTTCTTTTTTTGTGATGTCTTTGCCTGGTTTTGGCATTGGAGTGATGCTGGCCTCATAGAATGAGCGTAAGTCCCTCCTCTTCTACTTTTTGGAAAACTTTAAGCAGGATGGGTACTAGGTCTTCACTACATGTTTCATAAAATTCAGCGGTGAAGCCATATAATCCAGGGGTTTTTTCTTAGGTAGTTTGTTGATCACGAATTCAGTTTCATTACTGGTAATTGGACTGTTCAGATTTTCTGTTTCTCCCTGGGTCAGCCTTGCTAGGTTTTATTTTTCTAGAAAGTTGTCCATTTCTTCTAGGATATACAGTTTGTTAGCATATAATTTTTCATAGTATTCTCTAATAATTTTTTTTTTCTGTGGCATCTGTAGTGATTTTCCATTTCTCATTTCTGATTTTGTTTACGTGTGTAGACATTTTTTTGTTGATATGTCTGGCTAGGAGTTTTTTGATTTTATTTTCTTGAAGAACCAGCTCCTGCTTTCATTGATTTCTTTCTACTGTTTTATTTTTCTCAATTACATTTTTTTCTGCTCTAATCTTTATTATGTCCCTCCTTCTGACTTTGGGCCTCAGTTTTTCTTCTTTTTTAGTTTCATTAATTGTGAGTTTGGACTGTTCATATGGCATTGTTCTTCTTTCCTGAGGTAGGCTTTTATTGCAATATACTTGGCTTCGCTGCATCCAACACAGATTTTTGTGGTGTTAAATTATTGTTGTCATTTGTCTCCATATATTGCTTGTTCTCTGTTTTTATTTGGTCATGGATCCATTGGTTGTTTAGGAGCATGCTGTTGAGCCTGCATGTGTTTGTGGGCTTTTTCGTTTTCTCTGCATGATTTACTTCTTCTTTCATACCTTTGTGGTCTGAGTAGGTGTTTGGTACAATTTCAGTCTTCTTGAATTTACTGAGGCTCTTTTTGTTGCCTAGGATATGATGTATTCTTGAAAATGTTCCATGTGCACTTGAGAAGAATGTGTATCCTGCAGTTTTGGGTGTAGAGTTCTGTAGATGTCTGTTAGATCCATCTGTTCTAGGGTGTCATTCAGTGCCTCTGTGTCCTTACTTATTTTCTGTCTGGTTGATCTGTCCTTTGAGTGGTGTGTTGACGTCTCCTAAAATGCATGCATTGCATTCTATTTCCCCCTTTAATTCTGTTAGTGTTTGTTTCACATATGTAGGTGCTCTTGTGTTGGGTGCATAGGTATTTAAAATGGTTGTATCCTCTTCTTGGACTGACCCCTTTATCATTATGGAATGTCCTTCTTTGCCTCTTGTTGCTTTCTTTGTTTTGAAGTCTATTTTGTGTGATACAGGTACTGCATCTCCTGCTTTTTTCTCCCTATTGTTTGCATGAAACATGTTTTTCCATCCCTTCACTTTTGGTCTTTGTATGTCTTTGGGTTTGAAGTAGTCTCTTGTAGGCAGCATATAGATGGGTATTGCTTTTTTTTCCACTGTGTAACTCTGTGTCTTTTGGTTGGTGCATTCAGTCCATTTACATTTAGGGTGGTTATTGATATGTACCTACTGCCCTTACAGGCTTTGGATTTGTGGTTACCAACGGGTCAAGGGCAGCAGTACCTGCAGGGCCTGCTGCACGTCCCTAGGGGGCGAGGCGGTGCAGGAAGCCGTTCCTAGTGGGCGGGTCAGCGAGTTAGGAAACAGGCGCGGGGATGGGGGCGGGGCGCCGGACGAGAACCTCCTCCCATCGGCCAGTCAGCAGCTTCGGCAGCCCCCGGGAGGGCGCACTTTCTTCCTTGCAGCCAGCGGGGAGGACGACGGCAGCGGCGTGTCCTCAACTGCAGGCGGACTCCTCAGGAGCCGCGACGCGGCCCTGGCACTGGCTGCGGGGCCGCCGAAGGCGTTCTGACGGAAATTTCCCTGCTTACAACTTCGCCGCCGCCGCCGCCGCGCTCCTGGAGGCCCGCCGCTGCCTGATAACGGCCGCTCTGCTGCACCGTGGCGCCCGAGAGCCCGGCCAAAGTTGAGCGCAGGCCGGCGGCGCGTGTGGTGGCCGCTCCGGACGCTCCAGCTGCACTTGCTCCAGGCGCTGGTTCAAGGTAGGACGGGGCGCTGGCGCGGGGTCCCCTGAGGAGCGGGCCAGTGGTGCGCGTGGCCCCCTGAGGAGGGGCTAGTGGGGGTGGGGGGTGTATTGGGATGTGGCCGCCAGGCATGGGTGTTCTGTGAGTCTGCTGCTGTTTTGTTCCTTCATTTTTTCTTTGTTGTTATACTTCACAAATGAGGGAAATCATTCGGTACTTGTCTGTGTCCGCCTGGCTTATTTCACGGAGCATAATACCCTCTAGCTCCATTCATGTTGTTGCAAATGATAGGGTTTGTTTCATTCTTATGGCTGAGTAGTATTCAATTCTGTATATTTACCACCTCTTCTTTTATCCATTCATCTACTGATGGGCAGTTAGGTTGCTTCCATATCTCGGCTCTTGTAAATAGTGCTCCAGTAAACATAGGGGTGGCACATGTCTTTTTGAATCTGAGAAGTTGTTTTCTTTGGGCAAATTCCTAGCAGTGGAATTCCTGGGTCAAATGGTATTTCTATTTTTAGTTTTTTGAGGAACCTCCATATTGCTTTCCACAGTGGTTGAACTAGTTCACATTCCCACCAGCAGTGTAGGAGGGTTCCCTTTTCTCCACATCCTCGCCAGCATTTGTTGTTCCTAGTCTTTTGGATGCTGACCATCCTAACTGGTGTAAGGTGATACCTCATTGTGGCTTCAATTTGAATTTCCCTTATAATTAGCAAGGTGGAGCATCTTTTCATGTGCGTGTTGACCATCTGAATTTATTCTTGAAGAAGTGTCTGTTCAGATACTCTGCCCAATTTTTAATTGGATTATTTGCTTTTTGTTTGTTGAGGTGTGTGAGCTCTTTATATATTTTGGATGTCAACCCCTTATCGGATATGTAATTTATAAATATTTTCTTCCATACTGTAGCATGTCATTTTGTTCTACTGCTGGTGTCCTTTGCTGTACAGAAGCTTCTTAGTTTGATGTAGTGCCACTTGTTTATTTTTGCTTTTGTTTCCCTTGCCCGGGGAGATATGTTCATGAAGAAATTCCTCATGTTTATGTCTAAGAGATTTTTGCCTGTGTTTTTTCCTGACAGTGCTATGGTTTCATGACTTAGATTCAGGTCTTTCTTGAATACATTTTGAGTTTACTTTTGTATATGGGGTTAGACAATAATCCAGTTTCATTCTCTTACATGTAGCTGTCCAGTTTTGCCAACACCAGCTGTTGAAGAGGCTGTCATTTCCCCATTGCGTATCCATGGCTCTTTTATCGTATATTAATTGACCATATATGCTTGCAGTAATATCTGGATTCTCAATTCTGTTCCCCTGGCCTATGGGTCTGTTCTTGTGTCAGCACCAAATTGTCTTGATTACTGTGGGTTTGTAGTAGAGCTTGAAGTTGGGAAGCGAGATTCCCCCTGCTTTATTCTTCCTTCTGAGGATTGCTTTGGCTAGTCTGGGTCTTTTGTGGTTCCATATGAATTTTTGAACTATTTGTTCCAGTTTGTTGAAGAATGCTGTTGGTATTTTGATAGGGAATGCATTGAATCTGTAGATTGCTTTAGGCAGGATGGCTATTTTGACAATATTAATTCTTCGTACCCAAGAGCATGGGATGAGTTTTTCCATTTATTAGTGTCCTCTTTAATTTCTGTTTAGAGTGTCTTGTAGTTTACATGGTACAGGCCTTTCACTTCATTTATTAGGTTGATTCCTAGGCATTTTATTCTTTTTGATGCAATTGTGAATGGAATTGTTTTCCTGATTACTCTTTCTGCTAGTTCATCGTTAGTGTACAGGAATGCAACAGATTTCTGTGTATTAACTTTGTATCCTGCAACTTTGCTGAATTCAGAGATTAGTTCTAGTAGTTTTGGAGTGGATTCCTTATGACTTTTTATGTACAATATCATGTGATCTGCAAACAGGGACAGTTTGACTTCTTCTTTACCAATCTGGATGCCTTGTATTTCTCGGTTTTGTCTGATTGCCATGGCGAGGATCTTCAGTAGTATGTTGAATAAAAGCGGGTAGAGTGGGCATTCTTGTCTTGTTCCCGATCTTAGAGGAAATGCTTTCAGCTTCTCACTGTTAAGTATGATGTTGGCTGTGGGATTGTCATATATGGCCTTTATTATGTTGAGGTACTTGCCCTCTATACCCATTTTGTTGAGAGTTTTTATCACGAATGGATGTTGAATTTTGTTGAATGTGTTTTCAGCATTTGTAGAGATGATCCTGTGTTTTTTGTCCTCCTTTTTGCTGATGTGGTGGATGATGTTGATGGATTTTCTAATACTGTACCACCCTTGCATCCCTGGAATAAATCCTGCTTTATCATGACGGATGATCTTTCTGATGTATTTTTGAAGTCCGTTTGTTAATATTTTGTTGACTATTTTTGCATCTATGTTCATCAGGGATATTGGTGTGTAATTTTCTTTTTTTATTGTGTCTTTGCCTGGTTTTTGGTATTAGGGTGATGCAGGTCTCATAGAATGAGTTTGGAAGTATTCCTTCCTCTTCTACTGTTTGGAAAAGTTTAAGGAGGATGGCTATTAGATCTTCACTAAATGTTTGATAAAATTAAGCATTGAAGCCATCTGGCTCAGGTGTTTTGTTCTTAGGTAGTTTTTTGTTTACCGGTTCAATTTTGTTGCTAGTTATTGGTCTGTTCAGATTTTCTGTTCTGTCTAGGTTAGCCTTGGAAGGTTGTATTTTTCAAGAAAGTTGTCCATTTCTTCTAGGTTATCCAGTTTGTTAGCATATAATTTTTCGTAGTATTCTCTAATAATTCTTTGTATTTCTGTGGTGTCCGTAGTGATTTTTCCTTTCTGACTTCGGATTCTGTTTATGTGTGGAGACTCTCTTTTTTCCTTGAATAGTCTGGTGAGGGGTTTATCTATTTTGTTTATTTTCTCGAAGAACCAGCTCCTGCTTTCTCTGATTCTTTGTATTGTTTTATTCTTCTCGATTTTACTTATTTCTACTCTAATCTGTGTTATGTTCCTCCTCCTGCTGACTTTGGGCTTCATTTGCTCTTCTTTTTGTAGTTGTGATAATTTGTGAGTTTAGACTGTTCAAATGGGATTGTCCTTGTTTCCTGAGGTAGGCCTGTATTGCAATATACTTCCCTCTTAGCACCGCCTTGTCTGTGTCCCACAGATTTTGCGTCGTTGAATATTTGGTGTCATTTTTCTCCATATATTGCTTGATCTCTCTTTTTATTTGGTCATTGATCCATTGGTTATTTAAGAGCATGTTGTGAAGCCTCCATGTGATGGTAGGCTTTTTTGTTTTATTTGCGTCATTTATTTCTAGTTTCATACCCTTGTGGTGTGAGAAGCTGCATTATTTTTGGGGGCTCGTCCGGGATAACTTCAGAGGTGAGTATCAGCATCCAAGCCTGCCTTTTCTTTCACTGTCCTTATAGACGGAAGCCGTCTCTGGCACACAACATCGGGCGCTTGTCAGCCACTTAAATGGGACTAGCCCGGCTGCCGATCTCAAAGTCTCGAGTGACAGGTTCCCCTGCGTCTCCCTCAGTGGATCCCCCGTCTCCCTTGGGAGCTGGGAAAGTCACCTGAGTGGAGGCCAGGATTCCCCTTCAGAGGCATCTCCTTGGACGCCAGGGACTGAGGAAGGCCGTGGGCACCTGTGAGGGCCTGCACTTCAGCGGCTTCTCAAAGGCCCGCGTGTCTGGAATCAGACCCCGACAGCCCGACTGGGTATCCGTGAGGAGTGTCCCTCTTTCTATCTCCCTCTGACTTCCAGCCTGCTTCTCCAGGCTGCCGTGGCCTCTGAGTGAAGCAGGAGGTGTTCCTAACTCTCTTCTAACTTCATCAGCATCACGGACCCTGATGCCAACCACCGCAAGGTAGGAGATCTACACTTCACTTTTATTCCTGTCTAAATGGTATTCTTTTTATCTAATAAAAATGTGTCTGTGCACCCGTTCGCCACCTAAAAGACAATTATCATTGGCTACCAGTCTTAAGTCTTGCTGAAAGTTTCCTGGTGTCTCCCGTCCATGATTCCCACCTCTGGATAGATGGGAATGTCAGGGAGTGGCTGCGCAGAGCTCCTGCTTTCCTCTTGTAAGCTGCGGGTGGGAAGGGCAGACCGGACTAGTAGTCAGTGGTCCTTGGATTTCGGCTCCAGCCGATGGATCCGATGGCGCGGAGTGAACGTCCGGCTAGGCTGCTGCCCAAGGGAGAGTCACAGATGACCCTTGATGTCTTGTCTCACTGGTCAGATCTCTTACAGTGGGTGACTAGCAGGGTATTTCCCAGGCAGGGGCAGAAACTGGCATTGAAGTGTATAGACGCCCCCCAATAAATGTCTGTGCCAGCCTCCGAATTTTATCTCTGGCTTTGGAAAAAGTTCCCTTGCTCCTCATTCAAAGCGATCCTGTTAGGGCTGTGCCACTTTCTCCTGTATAATGTAAATGAAGTCTGTGCAGTAGTCGGGCTGAAACCTGAGTCCAACATGTAAATGATTCTATGCTATTGACCTCCCTTCCTTAGAGGCAGCCATCCTGGGGCTATGTCATTTCCTTACCTGTAGTCCCAGGGAAGTGAAACAGGCTTGAGTCTGACCAAAGCTCTGACAGAGAGATATCAGACAGTCCCTGCACTTATCGGACAGGCAGGGGGCTCTCAAGGAATGATCCTGAGTGTACTATGATAAAGCTTGTGCTGAGAAAACTAGGATCTAGATTACAACTCCCAAAAGGCATAAAGTAGGAGCACACTGGTAAGGTCGCACTAAAATTCCAGAGCTCTGAGGCAACTCTTGCTTAGTGGGAAGGCAAGAGGGTAATCAAGGCAATGTGCAGGCCACGGTGGTAAGCAGTGGTGAAACCCAGTAGGCCTGGCAGAGGAAGTGATTGACCACTGTCACCCAGGCTCCAAGGCGAGGGGACGCCCTCACGGAGAGAGAGGCTGACCAGGTGCTGGATGTGAGGCCCCACACAGGGAGCACCCTGGCTGGTCTGCGGGGGCGGAGGCAGGTGCAGGCCCCGTAGGTCTTTGTGCCTGGCTGCTGATGTCACCCCCGTGGTCCTGCCTGGTGGACCTTCTCCAGAGAGCATGGGTAGTCACAGGTAAAGGAGCCTCCTTTTGGGGACACCCAGGGCTGGTGTTGGTTAGTGGCCCTTTGGTTGCTGAGGTGGCAGGCCAGCTAGCTTGTTGGGAAACTGCTCCCCTCTCTGCTGTCAAGATGTGGACATGATGATTCACTGCATTTAGGCACTTAGATGTGAGTGAGGTCTATTTGAAATGGAATTGTAGCTTTTAGAGCTATGTTTCTGTTCATATGAAAAAGGTGCTGAGCCTAAGGAGTTGGGTCAGAGTGGCAGGAATTCTAAGAATATTTATGTCCTTGCATTTCTGTTTAGGGAAGTGATTCTGAAGTAATTTTTTACTCATGTATGAAAGTGATGAGTAAAGTCACATTAATCATGTCGAGATGAAGTGATAATGTAGCAGAAATAAAGCCCCTACACCTTGGCCTGATACACAGGAGACACACCATTGGCGCTCTTTGCTCTCCTGTCCTGGTTCATTACCTTAACAAACTTCATTGTTCAGAGTGGTCCCATCTACATTTCAAGCAAAATCTTTCTAAAAGTGCATAGAAACACTTGTCAGGATATTCCCAGAGGGTAGTGGAAAAATTACTCTTTCTGATCACTGTTTGCTTGCCAGTTGTTCTCTCTGTCCCGCGTTCCTTTCCTATATCTGCATTTCCTGTGATTGTAGACCGAGAGGGGCAGTGGTGCGCATCTCTGCTAGACGAGCCTTTGGGGCTGTTCAGGGGCTGTGCTTCTGTGGTGTTGGCAGTGCTCTTACCTTAAACATAGCTTGCCCTCTGAAGTATTCATGCAGGGTTACTTCTCTTACGCAATCAAAATTGTAGAAAAACCATTAGCTTTTTCTGTTCTCAGTTGTATTTCAGATCTAACCTGATTTCTTAGGCACGTTATATTTGTTCCTTTTGAACTGTAAGCATAAAGCAACAGATCACTTTTTATGTTCACCTACATCATTAGCAATAAAGAATTAGATCAATGTGTAAGTTTTATCAAATTGTGGAGCATACCAGTGTTCTAGCTTTGAATAATTCTGTGTGATCGCTTAAGAATCACCTACATCTTAGCACACAGTTTACCAGCACCTACCATCATTTGCAGGAATGTCTGCCAGTTCTAATTAGATTTTTTTCACTGTTTGCTCACTTTCACCTAGGAACTGATGTTTAAATATGTTTTAGACATTTTCTGATTAGAATATATCGAGATAGAACATAGGATCTCTTCATGGTACACATTCTGTTCTCATTATTGTAATGTGAGTATTTGAGTTACAGACACTTGATTTTGTTTCATTACTGATGAAATATAGAGATATTCTTGGAGTTTGTGAGCCAGTCACACTGGACCATTTTATTTTATGTTCTTTTAAGCAGTCTTTTGAATATGCTCAGCCATGAAGTGAAGTACACACCCATAGTATCTGAATCTCTACATATATTTATGCTGACATTTTTTCAGAGGGACCCCAGGACACAGCCATACCAGTGAAACAATTACCTAAAAAATAACCTGCCAGATAAGATTATGTATAATAAGTAAATAACACACATGCTTTCTCCATTAAATGTGGAAACTGTAACACAGTTTGGAAATTATGTATCTTCTGGGGTTAATTATATCTCGTGACATAAATAGTATCTTTAAAAAACAAAACAGTGGAACTAGTTGACAATCAAAATTAATAGTAGTTTCTAGCAGATAGTTTAAAGATAATAAGTGTTAAACTATGAAAAGTGTTTTAGCATGTTTTTATTTTAAGATAGTTTCAGATTTACAGAAAATTTACAAAGATAGGGCAGGGTTTCGCAATTTGCTCAGATCACTTCCCCTCTTACTACCATCGTTACAGTTCGTTGTTACAGTTACAGACAGTGACGCTGCACTGTCACCATCCGCCATCGATTCTTTCCCTCAGATTTCCATAGTTGGACCCTTTCTCGCAGATCCAGTTCAGGACACCTCAGTACATCCAGTGACCTCGTCTCCTTCGGACACTCTTCGTTATTGGCATTTCTGAGACGTTCTTTGCTTTGGATGATCTTTTCCATTTTCAAGATTCTTTGCCATTAATATTGTAGAATTTTTCCTCAGTCGCACTTAAAGTGACATTTCTCTTGTGATTACTTGGAGTTGTGTTTTATGGGGAAGAAGGTCACAGAGGGCAAGTACAGTTCACAGCACCTCATGTGAAGTTCAAGTGCTCTGAAGGAGACTTACATTGTTGATGTTGTTTCAAATGGCAGGATTTTTTTTTCTTTCTTAAAGCTGAGTAACATGCCACTGTGTGTGTGTGTGTGTGTGTGTGTGTGTGTGTTTCATATGTTTATCCATTCATGTATCTATCGACATTTAGGCTGTTTCCCTATGTTGTCTATTGTAAATAATGCTGCAGTGAACATAGAGATGCATATGTCTTTCAAATTAGTATTTTCACTTTCTTGCGGTAAATACATAAATCAAAATTGCTGGGATATATGGGAGTTTTATTTTGAATTGTTTTAGGAGCCTCCACACTGTTCTTCACGTTGGATACACCAATTCCCATTCCCAGCAATCAAGGGTTCCTTTTTCTGCACATCTTTTTCTAGTTACTTTTTGTCTCCAATTCGAACTTCCATTCTAAAAGATTTGAATTGAGATCTCATTGTAGTTTTGATTTGCGTTTCCCAGACAGTTAGTGATACTGGGACTCTTTCCATGTGTCAGTTGGCCATCTACATGTCTTCCTTCGAGAAATGCCTGTCTAGGTCCTCTGCCCATTTTTTAAATTGGATTATGTTTTCAGTAGTAGTTGTAGGAGTACTTTGTATGTTTTATATGTTAACCCCAAATTGAATATGTCATGTGCAAACAGCTTCTACCATTGAGTACATTACTCTTCTGTATGTTTGATGGTGTCCTTCGCAGTACAGAGCGTTTTAGTTGGATGTAGTCCCATTTGTTTATTTTAGCTTTTATTGTCATCGACTCAGGAGAGAGAGAGAAAAAAACTGTTGCTAAGAGCAGAGTCAAAGAGCTTGCTGCTCATATTTTCTTCCGGGAGTTTTGTGGTATCAGGTCTTACATTTAAGTCTTTCATTCATTTTGAGTTTCTTTTTGGATATGTTTTACGAAAGTGGTCCTCCTTTTATGTAGCTGTCCAGTATAACCCACACCATTTATTGAAGAGATTTTTTCCCATTATATATTCTTACCTCCTTTGTCATAAACTAACTGACCATGTAAGTGTGGATTTAATTCTGGGCTCTTTAGTTTGTTCCATTGATATAAGGATCTGTTTTTGTGCCAATACCATAATGTTTTGATTACTACAGCTTTGTAGTATAGTTAGAAATTGGGGAGCATCATACTTCCAGCTTTGTTGTTTCTCAGTATTGGTTTGGCTGTTTGGGGTCTTTTGTGGTTCCACAGACATTTTGGGATTATTCTGGCTCTGTGAAGAATATGATAGGTATTTTTTTTCAGGATTCTAACCTTCTTTATATTCTCTTTTTATTGGTGAAGGGGATACCTTGGTACATTCTTCAAATTATAAAATAATTTAGTCACAGGGATGGAAATATAGCATAGGTAATGTAGCTCATAGCATTGTAATATCTTCTTGTGCTATGAGTACTTTGACAGAGATTGCATTGAATCTGTAGTTTGCTTTCCATAGTATGAATATTATCACAATACTAATTCTTCCAGTCCATGAGTGGGGTTTATCTTTCCACTTATTTGTATAGTTCAGCTTATTTCATCAGTATTTTGTGGTTTTGAGCATATGGTTATTTTACTTCTGTGGTTAAATTGATTCCTAGGTATTTTATTCTTTCTGCTGCATTTGTAAGTAGGAATGATTTTGTAATTTCTTTTATTTTGCAATCATTCTTAGTGTATAGAAACACAACAGACTTTTCAATATTGATTTTGTATCCTGCACCTTTATTGAATTCATTTACTACTTCTAATACATTTTTGGTGAATGCTTTCGAGTTTCCTACATATAGCATGAAGCCATCTGCAGATAGTAACAGTTTTACTATTTCCTTTTCAATTTGAACATCTTTTATTTTTCTTGGCCAATTGCTATGGCTAGGACTTTGAGTATAATGTTGAACAAAAATGGCAAGAGAGGGTATCCTTGACTTGTTCCTGTTCTCAGAGAAAAGCTTTCAACTTTGCACTGTCGAGTATGATAGCTGTGGGTTTGTCATATATGTCTGTTTTTATGTTTAGGTATGTTCTCTTTATACCCACTTTGTTTCAAATTTTTATCATAAATATATATTGAATTTTGTCAAAAGTTTTTCTGCATGTGTTGAGATGATCATATTTTTATCCTTCATTTTGTTGCTGTAATGTGTCAAATTGATTAATTGTGGATATTAAACTATCCTTGCATCCCCAGAGTAAATCCCACTTGATCATGATGCATGACCGTTTTATTGTATTGTTGAAATTCCCCTTTCTGGTCTCAGCCTATATGTGACCTCCTGGAAATGACTTCCTTTGGCCTGGTCCTCCTTCCCGTCATGAACTGCTATCTCAGTGCCCTGTTTAGTGACTTAATGTAACTGGTTACAACTGGATCTTGTCTTGTTTATCTTTTTTCTCACTTTGTTGACTTTGGTCTTCCTTCCATGCAGAAGACTGGTCTTGCATGATTGTACTCCCCTGGCCTGGCACAGCAGTGAGCGTAACACAAGTAATGAACATTGTTTTGAATATTGTGATATAATCAATTATACAACTTACATACTTGGTCATTCAGTAACCCAAATATATAATTGCCAGGTATATTTCTTCTTCTTCCACACTTCCTGAAAACACTGCAGAGCCTTAAAGGTGAAGTCGGTGTCTTGTCATGTTAATGAGAGACTTTTAGACCCCACCTGATGGTGAGGGCTGGAGGTTGAATCAGCCAATGGTAGAGTCAGTCATGACTATAGAGTGAAGCCCTCAGCAACATCAATGAGATGGGTATCTCTCTCTCGGGATCCTGCTTCTCTGTCGGAGAGAGCTTCCTCGCTTGGGGAACCAAAAGGATTCCGTGTGTAACAGAGCTAGTCCCCAGGCCCCAAACTCCGCAAGGATAGAACCTCCTTTATTTGGGAGCTTGCCCTACGTGTGTCTTCATTTGGCTGTTAAATTGCATTCTTTAGGGCACCCGTTTTTAAACTGCTAAATGTGTTTTTCTGAGTTCTGTGACCCCTCTAGCAAATTAATCAAATCTAAGTGGGAGGACATCGGAACCTGCAATCTGTAGCCAGTTCTGTAGAAGCACAGGTCACTGACTGGGGCCTGTGACAGGCATCTGGAGGGGCAGGTGGGGAGTCTTGTAGGATGGAGCCCTTCACCTGGGGAATCTGGTGCCATCTCCAGGCAGATGCCATTAGAACTCAGTTGAGTTCTCAGACACCCTGCCAGTGTTTAAGAATTGCCTGGTGTCTGTGAGATCTCACATACACATACACACATGCACGCACATGCGCGTGCAGTGTTGGAATCATGTCCGCAAACTCAAAAGGAGTTGTATTATGATGTGAGAAAACACATTTGATGTCACGGTGCTGGAATTTGCTAGAATTGCCCACGTGCTCTGAAATATGTGGTTTTTGAAGAGAAAGAATGGAAGGGCAGAGAATGAGGAACCTTTGATGCCTGGACGGCTGCCCACTCACCCTTGGTATGAAGGAGCAGTGTCCTAAAATTGGCTACTAAAGGAAAAAGTTAGCAGTAGAATTTAGAAATAGCAGTGGATCCACCTCCTAAGGAGTTGGCTTGGTGCCTATGTAAGGAAGTGCAGATGAGTAAGAAGCAGGCTAAATAATCCTTTCCCTGGTTGTTATCTGTAATAGTCAAAATGAAAATGTAAGAAAGTGCTGGGTCAGGGCTTGATGCAGAACCAAGCTGGGATTTGGGTCAACCTGAGCCTCGGCCATGAGCCTCAAAGCCGCCTAGAAAGGGAAAATGGTGTCAAGCAACACAAAGTACCTCTAAGACCTCTAGTCGCCAAGAAAATAATGTAGGAGGAGGCAAAAGCCAGGAAATGTGTGAAAGCAGGGAACATAGTGTAAGGGAACTGGCTCCCTGTGCGGACCGGTGTCCCCAGCCTCCTGAAGAACCTTTGGTAAAGGGCATCGTGAGGGCCCCAGCCTGGGGGCCGTGTCTGGTTTTGAATGCCTCCGAGTGGCAGGGCGTGTTTGGGCTGATGCGGGACCCTCTCTCCCTCTTGGGCAGTCACAGGGGGCTGGGAGTGATCCAGACACACGGGAGGTTATTCCCGAGGGAACAGCCTGCCTGGCGGACTGTGTAAAAGCCACTGTGAGGTCTGTATGTCCTGAGAAGGGGGACTGCCCAGCCGCCCCTCTAAGTGCAGATGGAGCACCCCAGATGGAAGAGCTGCTAATGCTTCCTATGTGGGACTGGCTTTGCAGTGACCGAGGTAGGCGCCCACTGAATGGTCCTGGTACACAGGTCATGGTGAGCGCTGAGGCTAAGGGCCCCAGTACATGGCAGCCCGTGTAACCTGACGGCTACAAAATCGAGCAGTTTGAGGAGGCTGCTCAGATTTCTTACCTCAGCTTCCCCTCGTGGGTCTTACGATACCAGGAACAAGAGCATAACTAGGAAGATGGGGAGAGACAAAGGGGAGAGTGAAGGGACTCGGGTCAAGTGAGTGGGAGTTTTCAGATGGTCTTTGAAAAATTGTGTGAATCAAGCAGACACTGCTGGGGTTGAAAAAAGGTATTCATGCAGCACTACCAGAAATTGGGTGAGCCGGTGGGAACCCCTGTTGTTGCTGCAACATTACAGCCCCCCAAAAACTCCACTCTGTGTACCCCAGTTCGGAGGAATTTAAAAAGCCTGAAGGCCATGATTACAATAAGAAAACTGACCGGGAATCCCTGGGAGTGGTGGTCAGGCAGGTTAATCAATCTAAAGATAGACAAAAGTGCCAGGGTCTTCTGGCCGCACCCCAGCCTGGGACCTGAGACCGTTCGCATGTATGTGGGAAAAATGGCCAGGGGGAGGAGGAAAATGGCCCTGGGGCTCCTTGGTACAGGAGCCCAATGCACTATGATACCAAAACCTGTTGGTGAAGTCTTAGCAGGGGCTAAGGTTAGAGTGGGAGGATATGGAGATGCAGTGGCTGATGGTATTGAGGTGGAAGTTTGGATGAAAATTGAGTGTTTGAGCACGTTTTGCTTGAGGTGGTTGCGTCCCCTTTACCTGAAAGGATTATTGGGGTGGATACTGTGTCTGACTGGGGTTGGCTTCCCCTGCCTAATACAGTAACACAGAAGGCATGTAAGCCCACCCTCAGGCCTGTTTAGTCGGACATGCTAAATTGGAATGGCTGGAACTTGACAAACATATCACCATTCTTAGGAGTGCCATGCTGGAAGCTGGAGCGCTGCTGTCCGCAGATCTGCTGTGCAGTAGTCCTGTGTGGCCTGTGCAGAGGTGGACGGCACATAGAGACTATTCAAGCTTAGATGAAGTGCGTGCCGCCCAAGGTCCCAGCAGTTCCAGGCATGGTCTCAGCCGTACAGAAAGTACAGCAGGTTGGAGGAGGCTGGTACCCCTGGATGGACCTTGCAAATACTTTCTTCTCCATCTCAGTTCCTGAAAAGAGCCAAGCCCGGTTTGCCTTCAGGTGGGAAGGATCCCAGTTTGCCTCTGCTGTGCTAGGCGGGGATCTGAACTCCCCGGCTGATTGTCACTACGCAGTCAGGAGGGATTTGGACTTGGCGCAACGCTCGAGTGTAATAATACATGATGTTGGTGACATTATGGTAATACCAGAAACGGAGGAGTGGCTAGGACTCATTTGAATGCAACAAGGACATACGTGCCCAACCAGGGCTGGTTAATAAATCCAGCGAAGGTCCAAGGTCCTGCTCAGTGAAATTCGTAGGAAGAACATGGGCAGGAGCCACCCAGGATATTCCAGAAGTGTGACTATCAATAAACTGCTGTCACTCCCCCACCAGGTCCAAACAAGAAGCACAGCACTTTCTTGGTTTATTTGGATTTTGGAGGACTCATATTCCACAGTGGGGACTATTTCTAGCTCCTGTGTGTAAGACTCCATGAAAGAAAGCTGCATCTGAGTGGGGTCCTGAACAGAAGCGGGCCACGTCAGAACTATACATGGCAGCTGTGTGCTTGACACCATCGGGCCCTTGTGACCCCCACTGAGACAGGATTTTGGTAGTGTCTGCCCCCCACACCCATGCAGACTGCAGCTTGTGGCAGTAAAAAGAAAACGAGCACCTCCCAGCTGTGACCCTTGGGATTCTGGACCAGAAAATTCCCACATGGTGCTGCCTAGTACACACCACTTGGGAGACAATTATGAACATGCTGTTGGGAATTAATCAAGACTGCTTAAGTGACCGAAGTAAATAAAACAATTTTGAAACCTGAGATACCCATACGTGTTGGGTGATGTCAGAGAAACACCCTAATAGGGAAGGCAGAGCCCAGAGGAGTCCCATAATCAAACGGATATGGTTCCTGCAGGGGCAGGCTGCCGGGGGGATGCAAGGAGGCCCCCACGGATCCATGAGCAGGCAGCCTCATCTCCTCTGGGACCGACGCTGGAGCCCCCGGGGAACTGCATGGATGGTGCCCTAGGAGCAGCTCTCAGCTGAATGACAGAGCTGCTTGGTTACAGATGGCAGTTCCAGGAGGCATGGACAGTATCCTGGTTGGAGAGCTGCTGCCGTAAGACCAGGGGATGGCAAGACTGGCTGGGAGGAAAGAGAAAAAAGTGATCTCAGTGGGCTGAATTCCATGCCCTTTTCTGGGCAGTGACGGGAGAATGGAGCAGTGAGGAAAGCCCCTCGTGCTGGGGTTCCTATGACCCGGGGCTGTGGCCACTGGCCTGGCTGTGTGGCCAGGTAGACGGGAAATGGGAAACTGGACTATGAAAGCAATGCCTGTGTTGGCGACGGCCATATGAATATTGCCCTGGGAATTTGAGGGGCACATTAAAGCAGGCCATGTTGGTTTGCATCAGAAGAAGCCTTTCTAGGAGTGGGAGGTGACTGTAGCCACCAGGTGGGCCTGCTGGTGCGGCCCTTGGAGGCAGTCGCCGCGGTCCATACAAAGAGTGGCAGCAGCGCGCGCACAGGCTGAGTCTACGCGTATTCCTCTTGCACCCTGTGAGGCACGGAATGCCAGCAAGACCTGTTCCGACTGTCAGCTAAAGAGATAGAGACTGCATTTGGCTATGGGGAAAGCTCCCCAGTGGGCACGCCCTGCACATAGCTGGCCAGTGGGTGAGATTGGATCAACGCTGCTACCGCTCGGAGGCTGTAAGTGGGTCGTTAGCAGAGTAGACACTTATTCGGGACTATGCTTTGCATACCCAGTGGTAGGTGAAATGCTGAAGACACCGTTTAAGGTTTGGAACTGAAGATTCTATACCAGTTTGGACAGCCAAGTTACATCTCCGACCAGGGGACACGCTTTACCGACCATGCTGTTCCACGGTGGGCCGAGAAACATCCCATCAGACGGATGTACAGTGTTGCATGTCACTCTCAGAGCAATGGTTTAGTAGAAAATTGGAACAGGCTGTGGGAACATTGGCTGTGTAAAATGGGAGATAAAGGCATGAGGGGCTGGCTTACATGCCTTCAAGAGCGGGTGCTCACACTCAACGTGAGGCGGCTAAGGGAGGGTAGGTTCCTCTGCTTCTCCAGGGGTCTGGGGAAGGGGGTCTGGGAGCAGTTGCTAGTGCACTGTTCTGTTCTTACTCACACCACCACAACTTTGTTTTTTCCTAACCCATTCAATGGTTCCAGGAACACAGCTGCTTCTGAGGGTGCCAGAGCAGTGAACTTTACTAATTAAGCAAGAAGATGTAACCACACCCTTAAATCTTTATGCCATAATTCCTAAGCGCCTGCTGAGGTGAATGGTGCCTTGACCCCAGGTAGCCAGGTCAGAACTGATAGCAGAGCTGTGGCCGGGAAAGCCCCCAGGCTCTGCTCCTTGGTAACCCTACCTTCCTTGGGTGGGAGGGGGCTGAGGGGAGGCACTTGTGAGACTGGTATTGCTGCCAGCCATCTGGACCAGCGCAGTAGCCAGACCTGATGTCCACTCCACAGGCAGAAAAATCTGGGTAAAGATAAATGGCAAATGAAGAGAGGAGGAAATTAGAGCTTAGGGTACAGGGATGGATAAGTGGGTTATGCCTGGAGAGAAATCCAGCATTTTATTAATACCTCAGTAGATAGAGCCTCAGACCAAGAAAATAGTACCTGTCAGCCAAAGCACACCAGATGCCCCGAAGGGTGAAGCTCTGTGTTTCCTAAGATCACCACTGTGTTTGCAGCCTGGCAAGGTTGAATGGCAACCTGCCAAACGGAGGTACATCACTCTGGGAGAAAGTCTGGTCATAAGATAACGTTGACAAACTGAACCAATATAAAATGCTTGTAATGAGTTTATAGGTCAAGTGAGTTATCAGTGTAAATCTGCCCCCACCCCACACTGGCGTCTCGAAATGTCAGGCCTGTTTGCACTGGTACTATTGTTCTATCTGTTGTATGAATGCTGTGCCACATGTAAGGGCTGCGACAGGCATGATCGCTTTGCTGTGAGGAATCCGTGTTTGAGACCAAGGAGCGCGCTGCACGAAAATGCTCTCGTGTTACTCTGCTCTCTTCCTCACGTGCTGCCGTCTACCCTGAATTCTTGCTCCCTGGGATCCTCCTCACCACTGCAACACCAGCGCAGATGGTGTTTAGCTCCGTCCTTCACCTGAGCTGAAAGGCAGGCGAGGAGCTGGCACTGCTGTGGGGCTGGGTAGCTGAGGACAGGACTGGTCCAGGGAGGGGCTGGCTCGTCCTCTGAGGCCTGAAGGTGGGTCGGATTGAAAAGGAACGGCAGGGGCAGGGCCAGAGCCTGGAGGAGTCCCGTGTGACGGCTGCGGAGGGGGCTCGGGCAGTGAGCAGCTTCCCCTGCACCTGGGGCTGCCAGCACACCTCCGGGTCCCATCATGTGGCCTCTCTGACAAGATGTTTTCAGGGGCTTTAAAAGAAAGAAAGAAAATGCTATTGTAATTCTCTTCCTGGTTTACTAAATAACGTGCATGTAAACCATAGAGCGTGACAAAGCAAACCCACTTCTCCCTCTCCCTGAATTGGTTGGGGACTTGGCCCACCCCCACTGCTGTGTAGTCACTGCTTGCCTTACGGCTCCCCCCATGCTCGGTGGGATAGGTGGACTTAAGTCTAGGCTGTTCCCTCTCTCCTGCCTGGCTTCTGGGGGGCCTGTGTGGCTGCCCTTCTGATCACAGCTGGGTTGGGCTGTGGCTCTTGGATACAGGGACAGGGATGTCTGTCCCCAGCCCTGGCCAGGACCCAGGCACGGCTCTCTTAACCTCACCTACCAGGACTGCACAGCCCTGAGGTGACCCAGCTTCCAGTTTCACTGACCAGCTTGAGGTTTCCATATCCCATCTTCTTTGGCCCTCTACTTGCCTTGCTGGAAACACTCCACTTAAAACTTCAGGGTATCTGCAAATACAAGATTTAATACATCCAGGTTATGGCAAAGGATCACTGGTATTTAATGATTGTGTGTGTGTGTGTGAGAGAGAGAGTGGGTGGATGGTGGAGGGGAGAGGGCGAGGAGAGAGCATAAGCTAGCAGGAGAGCTCTTTAACGGCTTTATCCAGTTTTACCAGCATAATTTGTCAAAGATTCTGTCCTTTCCCCATTCCTGTTTACACTTGGTTCCTTAATAGTTGATTGTACGTGTTTATTTCTGGTCTCTCTCGTCTATTCTGTTGAGTTACATGTGCATCATTATGCCAGGACCTTACTGTTTTAATTACTGTAACTTGTAATATAGTTTGCAGTCCTGAAGTGTGGTTCCTCCCATTTTCTTCTTTCTCTAGATTGTTTAGCTCTTCTGGGTCTTTTGTGGTTCCAACTGAATCTTAGTTTTTAAAAAAGTATTTTTGAAAAGTAATCATTGTGGTATTTGTGGGACAGTATTGAATCTGCTCATCACTTTAGGTCAGATGCTCCAAAGCACAGGTAACAAACAAAAACAAACGAGGGGCTGCATAAAACTAAAAAGCTCTGTACTGCAAAAGAAATAATCAAATGGAAAAGCAACCTACAGATTGGGGAAAATACTTGAAAATCGTGTATCTGGTAAGGGTTTAATATCCAAAAATATGTAAGTAATTTGTACAACTCAGGCAGGAAAAGAATTGGAACATGAGCCAAGAACTTGAATAGATACTTCTTTAAAAACAGAGAAATGGGATTCACATGAAGAGACGTTCAACATTACTAATAATCAGAGAACTAAATCAAAACCAAAATATAATCACTCCTCATGTAGAATGGCTATTATAAAAAGAAGTGTTGGCAGGGATATAGAAAAATCGGAATCCTTGTACATCCTTGGGCTGTGTCTGCATCTGTCTGTGTCTCAACAATTGATGTGGGAGATTCTTCCTCTGTCAGTAATTATTTGTAAATTCTGATTGCTGTGTGGGGTCCCAGGGGCTGCAGAGAGCACTGTGTATATCCATTCCGTATTCATGAGCATTTGGTTAGTTTCTAGAACAGTGATTTTGACTCTCGTTGTTGGGACCAAACAGGTGCGCAATATTGGGGATGTTTGTGTGCAGGGACCACTGTAGGCGTGTACACAGCCTTAGTAGATGCCGGCTGTTTTCCAAAGAGGTTCTACCAATTTAACTTCTCACTAGGCCTACATGAATGATCTGATTGTTCCAGAACCTGGGGAGCATGTGGTATTCCTGGTATTTTTTCATTCATCTAACCTGGTTTCTGTCTTACAACAGCTCATTGCAACTTTTATTAGCATTTCCCTTAAAATTAAACAGGGTAGAAAGCTTTTTAAAAACACTTCACTTATTTGCTTATCCTCTTTTATCTAATGTCTATTCTAGCTTTGACGATATTTTTCTAGTGGGCTTTCAGTACTTTGTTTTATTGGATGAAATTATTTACCTAATTTGGCTTGATGTCCTTTAGCAGATGCAGGTAATTTGAGTCTCTCCCACTCAGGCTTTCCACTGCTCTATCTCACTGGTGAACTTTGATAAAAACCAGCTCATAATATATCTTAGTGTGATCCAGGTTGTCATTTTCTCCTCTCTGTGTTTCTCTGTATGAGGAAGGAAATGTTTTTCTCCTCATTGTGAAAGAGCTCTGCTGTGTTCCAAATTAATGGTGTATTTTGTGTTTATGTTAGAACTTAAATTAAGAAGTTAATTTAAGAAGTGATTGATTCCAGCAAAGGCTGGATTCCTGAATGGCAAGACAGTTGAAGAACCAATATCTCAACAAAAGCGCTGTGTGAACAATACTGGAGATGTCAGGACAGAGTGGAAGGAGAAGTGGGATGTGACTGAAAGAGGAGCAGAGGGAATGCGGGGTAAGGAATTGATACCACAGGTGAAAATACACAGCATGCTCCCCGCTGATAAAGGACAGCAATCCACACATGCAGTTAAGATTCCCTAAGCACAATATCTACACTGTATAAACCATAAGGGGTTACAGTATGATAGAAAAACCAGAATTAACGTAACAGACTTCAGGGAAATCAGAGGCCAAATAAGCAAGAAAAAGGCTGACAGGTGATGTCTAAACATATATGCATAAGGTAGATACATCAACAGAGCACCATTTTTAAAATGCCCCAAGAAATTTTCATGTCAAACCACAATTCTACACCCATCAGCAATATTAACCACAAAGGTGTTTTAAGAAAAAGTTAAAAGTGAGACACTTCATAGTTCGCAGCCTTGAATTAGAAGAACTACTAGAGTGAGTTCTAAAGTCCAAAGGAAAGTAACCCCAAGTTGAAAACCGGCAATGCAGGGAGAAACGAAGAGGAAAGGACAAGGCAATTTATGAAGAGAGGTGAATGTTAGTCTGTGAGTTCTAGAGTGAGCTCTCACGGAGATCAGACCATGTAGAATTAAAGTGCATGATAACAGTAATAAAAGTCAGGAAGGGTAGGAGAATTGAAAGTGTTTTAAGGTATTAATCAGGATTTGGGAAAGTGGTAAGAATAATTATTTTATTAGAATGTCTTTATTTTTTTTAAGTTTATTTGTTTTTTTATTTTGGTATCGTTAATGTACAATTACTTGAGCAACATTATGCTTACTAGACCCCCTTTTATTAAGTCCCCCCACATATCCCATTACAGTCACTGTCCATCAGTGTATAAGATGCCATAGAATCACTACTTGTCTTCTCTGTGTTATGCTGCCCTTCCCTTGTCCCCCCCACCCCCCACTACATTGTGTGTGCTAATCATAATGCCCCTTTCTCCCCCTTATCCCATCCCTTTCCCCCACCCTCCGCAGTCCCTTTCCCTTTCGTAACTGCTAGTTCATTCTTGGGTTCTGTGACTCTGCTGCTGTTTTGGTCCTTCAGTTTTTGCTTTGTTCTTAATACTCCACAGATGAGTGAAATCATTTGATACATGTCTTTCTCTGCCTGGCTTATTTCACTGAGTATAATACCATCGAGCTCCATCCATGTTGTTGCAAATGGTAGGATTTCTTTTCTTCTTATGGCTGCATAATATTCCATTGTGTATATGTACCACCTCTTCTTTATCCATTCATCTACTGATGGACACTTAGGTTGCTTCCATTTCTTGGCTATTGTAAATAGTGCTGCGATAAACATAGGGGTGCATATCTTTTTCAAACTGGGCTGCTGCATTCTTACGGTAAATTCCTAGGAGTGCAGTTCCTGGGTCAAATGGTCAAATTTCTATTTTTAGTTTTTTGAGGAACCTCCATATTGCTTTCCATAGTGGTTGAACTAATTTACATTCCCACCAGCAGTGTAGGAGGGTTCCCCTTTCTCCACATCGTCACCAACATTTGTTGTTGTTTATCTTTTGGGTGTTGGCCATCCTAACTGGTGTGAAGTGCTATCTCATTGTGGTTTTAATTGACAAAATTACACTTCAAATTTCTTAGGAAAAAGAGACCTACATGCATCTTAATAAACCTCGCAGTCTTTCCTTACGTAACCGCAGTAGAGCACTGTTTCCTCAGTTAAGTACCTGAGAAAGCAGCTGGTTTGCTCATCTTTAAACACCAAAATCACCCTCAGCTGGAGCCGCACAAAGCATGAAGAAATGAGACTAGTGACATAACCGCAGAATCACATTTCCCATCTCATAGATGCTCACTGCAGAACATATACTTGTCAGGAAACAATGCCTCATGAATATTCTTACATTTCTGTATGGTCAGGACTTTCTGAGCAAACAGCTTTGGTATCTGGGTTAAACATGACTGCATAAGGATCCAAAAGACAGAGCCCACCAGACAGAAAGTTTCCTCTCTCCCCAGAGCCTAATGTTTACACTCCAGGTTATTTAAGCAATAGAGGAGACCTTTCCTTCTCTTCCAGAGTGAGGATCTGTTTACATTCCAGAGCAAACATGTCTATTTCCATCTCCAGAAATGCAAATGGACCAAAGTGCCAGCTATCAATGTAAGCTCCAAGTTTCATGATTTCAGAATTCCTTCCTTGTGGTGCAAACCCCAGTGTGCACATAGGGTATTTTTGCCTCTCACTGCATTACCCTATGGAGAACTGAGACATAGGGAACCAACACCACTCACTCTCTGAGTAAATAAAAGGTATGATTTCAGATCCAAAACAAAAAAGAAAGAGAGAAAAGCTAATACAGCCGCTGTGGCCATTCAGGGAGGTCTCCCCCTTACCCCAATATACTTTCTGGGAATGAAATGTGCTTGTCCTAGAGACAGACCACCAGGGGTTCAAATCCAAGCTGCTTCACCAGTTGCTGGTGCCCACACAGCACACCTGCTGGGCCTCACCTCTCCTCCTCATCCAGGGGCTCCACAGCCTGGAAAAACAACATGAAGTGCTCGTTGGGCTCCCGGTCACACAGCGCAGGCAAGTGCTTTTGCATCTGGATCTAGTGTAGGATGGAATCCACAATCATGCTCTGTCATCTCCAAGATCCATCTGTTTTCTCAGTGGGCCAAACGAGTGACTTGAATAAGGGTATGTGGAAATCACAACCCCTACATCTTTCAAATCCTTGGTGGCGACATCAGTTTGTAATCTCTCCTGGAATATATACTTTAGAGAGACTTCTAGAGGCTTGTACTTGACCTGCCACACAGCATGAATTCCTTGCTTCCCTATTCCCAGTCTGGGGCTCCACCTGCAGCATAAGACCTGAAGACTT
Source organism: Manis pentadactyla (assembly GCF_030020395.1). Taxonomy (NCBI): domain Eukaryota; kingdom Metazoa; phylum Chordata; class Mammalia; order Pholidota; family Manidae; genus Manis; species Manis pentadactyla. The sequence goes on from NC_080030.1 coordinate 13,723,108, forward strand.
GTCTCCAGCCTGGAGCCCCCCCAAGGAGGTGTTTGTGCTGATCGTGGAACTCCCCTCCAGGCCAGGCCTCCTCTCCTGGGAGGGTGAACACATCCCGAGAGCCCTTGGGGAGTGTTATGGGGAGACCAGAGCCAATTGCCTCTGCTCAGCCTCCCGAGCCTTTTGTCACAGACGTCAGGCCGCTCAGCAGCCTGGCCTGGGGATGGATGGCTGAGGGGCACCATGGGGGAGGACTGGGGACCTGGGAGCTTTGGGGGGTGCTCTGAGGTGTGAAGTGTGGAGAAATTGGGCTCACAGAAAGCCCCCCAATGTAAGGAGTGCACCTCTTGGAGGTGCTTTGAGAGACCAAGTTCAGCGTTTTTTGAAAAGGAATTTTCTGGAATGTGTGGAGCAGCTGTGTCTCATTAAATGGGACAGTGCTAGACTGGTGCCCTGCAGCCGTGGGATCTACTTGGGTACGTCTGCAGTGGTGTTCAAGACCTGAAGAGACACCCTGGGGCTTCTAATCAGCAAGTTTCTGTGTCTGATCATAATCTATAGGTGACAGGAAATAAGGTTCACTTTCTGTTTGAACAGCCCTCCCCAGTGCTGTCAAGGTGTACCAGCCTGGGGCTTAGTGCGCCCCGTTCTTCCTGAGCACCTTATGGGGGGAGAACAGAGGATAGAGGGAAACCTGGTGGAGGTCAGGGCCCCCCTGCGTCATAGAGTTTGAGGGCTGGGGGTGCGGTGGGCTGGGGCACACGATGTCTGCAGGAGGGGCAGAGCTTTGAGAAGAAAGAGCAGTGTGGTGGCGATCCGTTCATCATTTATTACATTCTGCACAGGGATGACCCCAACCCCCAGGAACCATTAACCTCAGACACAACACCCAGACCACACTGTGCCTGGGGAGGCTATTTCTCAGGGATGAGGGGAGGGAGTTGCACAGGGGCTCCGCTGGGAGCATGTCCCAGGACCCTGCGTCAGCCGGCCACCCTTGCAGCCTCGGATGCCTCCGCTGGGCACCCAGGGGGCGGTGGTCCCATGCAGCACTGCGCCGTCTCTGTGTCCATCCTGGGAAAGGCTGGCCATGGTGAGGACGGGCCCCAGCTCTTTCTGGACCATTGTGGCTATGACTCGGTGGCTGATGGCACCCAGGCAGCTGTTTGGCGTCACGGCGGGAGACCACCTACTCTAAGGGGAAAACCCTCCACACGGTGGGGTGGCTCGCCTTTGTCCAGCGGGCCACGAGCAGAGGGTAGGACACAGCACGAAGGCGGCCAGGTTGGCAGGGGCTACGTACAGGCCCTTGAGGAGGCAGCGGCAGCGTGGGGAGATGCCGAAGTCGGCCGACGGAGGAGGTGCCAGAGCAGCTGCCCCAGCAGAGGCTCAGGATGAGCAGCGGGAGGAGGAGGAGCAGCAAGCAGACTGGGGTCCTGGGGCGCCAGGGGCCGCCTGCCCGAAGGGGAAGCAGCTCTCCTCCACATGCAGCCAGGACACCAGCAGGGCCGCGGGCCCGATGACAGCAGCTACAGGGCCACACACGGGTGATCAGAAGAGGCAGGTTATCCCGGGTTCCCCCCATTATCCTGCTTCCACCCCGTCCCCACTGCCCTCTGGGCTCCGGGCCCTGTGCGGAGGGTCCTGTCCATCACCAGCACCCGGGGGGTCCCTGTCACGGGAAGGCTCCTGAGCGTCACCTACTTACAGAGGAGGAGGCTGGGTCCCGGAGGGGGAGGGGAAACACCCTTCAGTCTGACAGGCCTGGTCGGCCGTGGAGCTGGGACCCCAGCCCCACCTGTCTTTAGGACGCCCCCACACCCCACATGGCCTGAAGCTTCCCTGAGGCTGAGGAGCAGCCCACCACCCCCTGCCGATCGCCCCAGCCCAGAAACTCACCTGGCCCTGGCCGGCTGGTAAATTTACATCTTGTGGGGCCTGAAGAATAGTCACTTTCTGCCGGCCCCCTGGCCTGGGGGCTCCAGCTGGCAGGACAGGCTGTAGCTGCAGGACAGAGGGACACCTGTGAACCCCTGGAGCCACATGTCAGGGGGCCCTTCTCCCAGAGCCTCCCGGCAGCTGCAGCCCACACCTGACTCTGGCCGGCCTCACCTCTCCTCCTCATCCAGGGGCTCCACGGCCTGGGCAAAGCACCGGAAGCGCTCATCAGGCTCCAGGTCATACACCTTGGCCAGCTTCCTCTGCATGGTGATCTCACTTTGGATGACAGGGAACTGGGGCAAAGAAAGAACAGGGTACAGAGAAGGAGGTGTGTGAGGAGTGGGGCACTATGATGGTCCCGGATCTTTGCTCATGGGAACCCGCCTTCCCTCCAATGCCATCCAGCCCTGCCTGTTCTGACAGTTGGGTCTCCAGCTCCTCCTCCAGGAAGTTGGCCTTGATGCCACACCCCATCCCCCACCTGACAAAGCCTTGAGTGTCATGAGATCTGGGTGTCTTAACTTTCTCAAGACACATTAGGCCCAGAGGATGGGCTGGACAGGGTCCTGCCCAGGGGGTCTTGATGGCAGGAAGGAAACCAAAGTGCATCAGAAACAGCCCCCTGAGCCCAGAACAAGGCCGGAACATCCTCACCCTTTCTCAAGTTGGAGGCCCACCAGGGCCTCCAAGGCTGTCCTGCCCAGAAACAGCACCCAGACCTGGCCCAGGCTCGGGGCTACCGAGAAGCAGGGACTGCACTGGGGAGCTGAGGCCTCCGGTGGGAAGACACTGCCAGCCCCCTGATGTGCTTCCTGCCCTGAAGGAGCAGCATCCCTCCCCCTGGGCAGGGCCTGAGGAGGAGGCCAGTCCTGCCCAGATGCTGCCCCCTGGAGCCCTCAGCCCCACCTGCCCTGGGGCCAGGACCGGGGCTTAAGCCGGTCCTTCTGGCAGTCCTCTCCAAGAAGCCCTGCTCTTGGGGTGGAGGGGGGACTCAGGAGTGTGGGAGGCCCGGTGCTGAGAGGTCTGGGCTCACTTGGGGCTCTCTCCTCTCTAAAGCTCACCATCCTACCCCCCTGTGCCCCTCTGGGCTCACTCACATCCTCATATTCCAGGTGTTTGTCTATGGAATCGTCCAGGATCAGTCCAAGGTAGGGGACCACGTCCTGTGCACCGGGTTGGGGAGGTGATGAGTCCCTGCCTGCCTCAGGGGCGCCCACAGAGCCTCCCCTGAACCCCACATCCGCAGCCCCCAGCTACCTTGGACCACCCTGTGCTGCCTCCCCACCTCCCTTCGCCCAGCTCTCCCCTCCTGGGCCCTCCCAGGGCTGGCTTTTGGCCAATCCCAGGCCCTGTGGTCCCTGCTCCTGTCCTCCAACTTCCCCCTGTACCCAGCTGCTCTCGCCCTCCTCCTGGTCACCCCAGTGCTGGCAGCTCAGGGCTGGTGGCACCAGGAGCAGGTGCAGGGTTGCCCCCACAGCCCCGAACCTGGCCACGCCTCTCTCACCTTTGTCCTCCTCTCCTCGGGTCCCATGCGGCCCCGCTGCCTTGCCCTCAATATGGACTCCAGCTCCTGCAAGGTCCAGGACACTCAGGTGCTCATGCTCCCCTCCCACGTGGCCTCCCACAACCAGTCCATGGTTGATGGATGCCAGGCCCCCAGTAAAGTGGAGCCAGGGAGGGAGACAGATGAGGCCCTTGGGGGCCTGGGGAACCCTACCTCCATCAGCTCCCCCCTCTCACCCCGCACACCTGGAGTCCTTCCCAAAGCTGTGCCACAGCACGGAAGGGGACTTGCCCCGAGGACCCCTCCCTTCCAGACCTCCATTTACCTTGAACAGCCGCTTCCTGTGAACCCAGTTGTCCTGTGTTTTCAGGTCTTCATATACCATCAGGCAGACACTAAGGGGAGAGGAGAGGAGGAGGTAGATACATGGCCAGCAGGTGGAGAGCCTCGGGACCGACCCCATTTCCTGGAGATCCTAGAAGGTCCACTAGCCTGCAGGAGGCTTTCCACCACGGCCCTGAGCCCTGGGGAATCCATGGCCTGTGGAGGGGGCTTCATGTTTCCACCCAGGGCCTCCATTCCCAGTTCTCCCCAGGGGCGAATCTGCTTTGGGCGAGGTCGCTGTCCTTGGGGCAGAGACCTCCTGCTGCAGAGCACAAGCTCAAGATCTCCAGTGGGCTTCAACCCACACTTGACATTGCAGGAAACTGATTACTGCAGGGGTACCCGTGGCCTAACCCACAGGGGGTCCCAAGAGCCTGCCATCCCTGTCCTTAAGCTCCGCCACCTCCCAGGAAGTCCCAGCCAACTGAGGGAACACTGCCAGATGTCGGTGTGTCCCTGTCCACTCAGGTGCCCTGGTTCCAGGGACAGGAGTACCCACCAGGAAACATGTCCCCAGGTGCTTTCCAGACGATGAATAGCAGGGCTCTGCAGGGCCAAGACAATGGCATGGAGGGCAGTGTAGTTCCTGAGGTTCAGACTCCCCTGGGACGGAAGACAGAGCTGAGAGCGTGGCCTGCTTCTCTACTCTGTCCCCCCATGAACTCCTGTCCTTAAGGAGACAGACATCCAGGGAGCCCAGCACACCTACTACCTGCTGAGCAGCCCTCCTGGGTGGAGGACTGTAGCTCAACCCAAGGAAGGGGCCAGGGATGGCTGTCCCCCCCTTGGGACCTGTGAGTGCAGGTCTGCACACCCCTGGCAGGAGGGGCCCAGGGACTGTGCAGGGCAGACCACAGGCACCCATTCTGAGAGCTGGCCAAGGAGGGGACCCCGGGGGCATCCCATGACATACCATGGCCACCCAGATCCAGAACCTAACCACTTCGGCCCTGTCCGAGGCCATCATGCTCGGGGTCCCGAGGCAGGTGGTGGTGACCAACTTAACCAAGGCATCAAATTCCCTGAGGACCCTATACGTCCTATACGTGGTGAGAGCCAGGCGCTCAATGTCTCCCATCTGTGGCTGGTTCCGTAAGTAACTGTTAAATTCCGCAAAGTCCATCCTGTCGTACAGCCCCTGGGGATCACAAGGGAGGGTCATCCAGCTGTGCCCCTGGTGCCCCTGTTCCCAGGCAGGGTCACCGGTCAGAGCTGGAGCCCAGGCAGCTGAGGACGTGCTGTGAGCCTCGTGGCCATCCGGACTTCAGACCCTGTCCACTGAGGCACCCAGTGGTGGGGAACAGAGGGGCTTTGCTCACAGGCACCCTCACTCACCTCCTCCCTGCAACAAAAGGCAGCTCACGCCTGCCCAAACTGGGGCATCTGCCACCCCGTGGACCCCACTACCCACTCAGGTGCAGTTTCCCCCAAAACAACTCCACCCAGAGCCTTTGTTGGTGTCAGTGTCTCCCACAGTCAGTCCATGGCAGGGGCCTCTGAAGTGTGGAGGCTGTGGAAGCCTGCCAGGCCAATGGCCCGAGGACCTAAGGCCCTGGCAGCACCTCCCTGAGCACCCCTCCCCTGCCCTGCCCCTCCCAGCCCGGCCAGGCCCTGCCCACCTTCCCTCCGCTCCAAATCATTGGTCTGCAAGGATCCCTAAGGGCCGGCCCTATTGTCCCCGTGTGGTCAGTGAGGGCTTGGGGGCGAGGAGAGTCTTTCAGGGCACATGGTGAGTCTGGGGGGAAGCTGGGACATGGGCCCAGATCACAGGAGTCCACGTCAGGGACGGCAGGTCTGGGGCAGCCCGTGACACAGGGAAGGCCCACCCCCGACCCTGAGAGCCCGCTCAGCTCACCGCACAGATCAGGGTCAGCTGCTCGGCCACCAGGCCATGGGGAAATGCCAGAATGGTCCACTCCTCCTTCCTCCACACGTGCCGGGTGATGGCGACACAGGCGCGGGTGGGCTCCGGGTCCGCCTCTGGCTCTGCCAGTCCCGGTGCCATTCCTGCAGGTGCCACGGGACCCGGGACCAAGGGCTCATGGGGCTCCAGCTCGGGGCCTGGCACCGGGGCTGAAACCACTCCTGGGATGTCCCAGGGGCTCATGGGGTCTGGACATGGCTCTGGCTCTGTAAGGCCTGGTACCATCACGGCAGTTGCTCTGCGCACCAGGCCTGAGGGCTCCTGGGGCTCCAGCTTGGGTCCTTGCCTCAGAGCTGAGGCCTCTGCTGGGATGTCCTCCGGCTCTGCAGGGGCTGAGGCAGATGACAATGGCCGTAGCTCCCGCACAGGGGTCTGAAAGAGCGCCTGGACTCGCTGTAGCCACGAAGCCAGCCTTCCCTTTGTCTCTGGAGCCAGCTGCGTCTGCCGTGGGTCTGGAGCGCAGGACACAGAGAAAGGGTCACCCCGGGGCTGATTTCGCATGACTTACAATGACAGAAGAGCCCTCAGTGCCTTGAAGGGAACCCCAGTCTGGGAAGCCCACCCTAGACAGTCCCCTGGCCGCAGCCCCTCACCTTCCAGCTCTGAAAGCGTGGGCCCCAGTTGCTCGTCCTGCCAGGTAACGTGCCTAGCCCGTCCCATCCTGCGGCTGGGGTAAGGCCTGGGGGTGGCAGAGTGAGAAGCCTGGTCTTTCCAGCCGCACTGCCCTCCGGGTCCACCCTTGTGTGGGCCTGGCCGCTGTGCACTCCCCTGCCTGTCCCGGCACCTGCCCCTCCCCCTTCCTGACCCTGCGTGTCTGTCCTGGGACCCCATCCTCTCCCATCCTCCCGAATAGGAAGTCCCCAGTCGTCAGCCCCCCCATGGGAATCCAAAGCTGAGTGACCTGTTGGGCTCTGCTGTGGGCTCATGGGGCTCCCGCTCGGGGCCTGGCTCTGAGGCTGAGGCCACTGCTGGGACATCCTCCAGCTCTGCAGGAGCTGAAGCAGGTGACACCAGCCGTCTTGCCAGCACAGGGGTCTCAGGGAGCTCCTGGATGGGCTCTAGCCGTGAAGCCGGCCCTCCCCGTGTCTCTGGAGCCAGCTGCCTCTGCCGTGGGTCTGGAGCGGGACACAGAGAAAGGGTCACCGTGGGCCTGATTCCCCGCGCCTTACAATGACAGAAGAGCCCTCAGTGCCTTGAAGGGAACCCCAGTCCGGGAAGCCCACCCTAGACGGTCCCCTGGCTGCAGCCCCTCACCTTCCAGCACCGCCACCGTGGGCCCCAGGTGCTCCTCCTGGACCAAGTGGTGGAGGACTTGGCCCACCAGGGTGGATGAAGGCTGGCTGCCGTGGAGGTCGCTGGGCACGCTCTCAGGCTCCCAGGCAAGGCGCCTAGCCCGTCCCATCCTGCGGCTGGGGTAAGGCCTGGGGGTGGCAGAGTGAGAAGCCTGGTCTTTCCAGCCACACTGCCCTCCGGGTCCACCCTTGTGTGGGCCTGGCCGCTGTGCACTCCCCTGCCTGTCCAGGCACCTGCCCCTCCCCCTTCCTGACCCTGCGTGTCTGTCCTGGGACCCCATCCTCTCCCATCCTCCCGAATAGGAAGTCCCCAGTCGTCAGCCCACCCATGGGAACCCAAAGATGAGTGACCTGCTGGGCTCTGCTGTGCTCCCCCAACCCCAAGCCCCAAACTCCTCCTCCCCCCATTCTGTGAGATGGGCAGCACCTCCTCTGGACCCAGTGAACGCTCACATTTTCAATTCCCCCTCTGGCCCCTCGTCATGCCCCCTGTTGCTTGAGGAGGCCGTGACGGCATCAGTCGTGACACTCCCTGGCCGTGACCTGCGGATGATGCCTGAAGTGACTGCCCGAGTCCACCCGGGATGGGGTCCCAGTATTGTGTCTGCTTCCTTCACTCAGTTGTGCTAAGTGTCCCCAAAGGGTCTGCACAAAGTGGGCACTGCGTACCTATTGTTGCTTAAGGAAGTCCTACCAGAACTTCTCCAGGTACCCCTCTCCTGCCCCCAGAGGTCCCTCATGTGGCCACAGTGAGGACAAGGACCCGGCCCAAACACAGGGAATCGCGAGCCTCCGTTCCAAAGGCTGCTTCCCATGTGCTTTTCCAAATGAGCCAGGCTCCAGGCCACTGACGGGTGAGGCCAAAGGCTTTCATCGGGTACAGAGAAGTAAGCCCCGAAGTGGCCCAGCTTGGCCGGCAGTCCTTTACCATGCCGGGCACCAGGGGAACCCCTCTAAGGCTCCTCCCATGTTCCCCATGGGCACCCTAACAGGCTGATCGCCAGCCTCCCTGCCTGTCAGAGGAGCACGCTGAGGCTCAGACACGTGGGGACATGCAAGACACACCGCGGGCTGTGGGCAGAGGCCCGACTGGCCAAGGAGGGGTTGGGTGCTCACCGGGGGAGCCGCTGGCCCGTGGTCAGCTGGTCAGCATCATCGGGTGGGAGTGTGGCCTCGGGAGCGCTCCGGCTGGTGTTTGGAGCTGGTTCCACTCGTGCCTTTCGCTTTCTCCACTTCCTCCTCACACCTATCCAGGGATCCCTGCACTTGCGGACCTCAGTCCCATGGACAGATGGCTCAGGTTCAGGCTAAGGGGGGAAACAGGGATATAGTCAGTGGGAAACTCAGGAATCACCAGGACGAGGCAGGTTTGCAGCTCACCCGAGAGCCCCCAGCCCCCTGGGGTGCGAGCAAGGAGAGGCACGGGGTGCCCCCGGGAACAAGGTTCCAGGCCCTCTGGAGTGGTCCTGTCAGCCACTCTCGTGGGGAAGCCCTGGGAGGGAAGGGATCCTGGGTGTAGACAGCCTGCCCCAGGTCCAGGGAGATGGAGTAGGTGAATCCATCCACCAGCTCCTCCACGCTCCCCAGGGTGGAGCTCTGCAAAGCCGGCACCTGGTAGCTGGGGAGGAGGCACCCATGGTTGCGTGGACCTCCCCACAGGGGGCAATGTGGGCCCCCAACTCTGCCCCCGAGATCAGGCCCACAGGGCCATCTGCATAGACATCCAGTCCCTCAGGGAAGAGGAGGACACCCCTGGGCTCAGGATTAACATGTGGGTGGAAGTACCTGGTCCCAACACTCACCTCCATGTCCTGAATCATGAGACCAGAGCTGTGACACTGACTGCCCCCTGCTCCCCAGCCTTCAGTCCCACCCATGCCCCATGCCCACCGCACACACACAAGGGGCCTGGGGAAACGTCAGCCAGGATGGGTCACACTCGTGGCCTGGCCCTGGAATGGCCCGCTCTGGGCTGCCCTGTGTTACCTCGGGGCTCCTCGGGATACACGGATAGAGGCGTTGGAGGAGGTCACTGAGCCAACGCCCACAGCGAGCAGGAAGACTCTCCCTCTCGGCTTCCCTGACTCCCTCGCTTTCAGAAGGCTCCGCACAACAAGACCGCATGTTGCTCTGTCGAGCGCCTCCGGTCAAGTGAGCTGGACTGGGTTCTGCGACCAGGAGCTGGGTTCCATCCGTCCGGGTCACAATTGAGGTTCTACTTGGCATGTCATCAGTGACATCACTTCTTCAAGGGCCCCTCCCTGCATTCAGACACGCCCACGTGCCCCTCTGGGCTGCTGACTGCCCACCCTCCTGGCCCTTGCCATGCATGAGTACACACATCTCCACCAGAGCCCTCCCCACGCTCTCTGGCAATGTCACCGGGGTCCCAGCTCTGAGGAGACAAGAGCTGAGCTCAGTCCGCTTTTTCTCACTAGTTCCCTGTCCTGCTGAGGCCACAGCACCTCCCAGGACCTGCCCAACATCCCAACCTGCACAGGGAGGGTCACGCCAGACATTTCTCCCTAAGGACATCCCCAGGGATACATGGATGACACCTCCAGCTCCTGGGGACTGGCGTCACATGTGTCTGACACACAGACTCAGAGATGGAAGAATGCCAACCAGGCTTGGCATGGAGCGTGGAACACCACGCAGGTCAGGCCGGGGTCCAGGCCGTGTGATCTTGGGCAAGTCAGTCCCCTTCTAGGCCGTTTTCAGGTGTGCACCTTGAAGGGGCAGCAATGAGAGGAGATCCAGGTGTTGCCATCTACTGCCTTCCACCTTCCACAGGTCCAGGCTGCTCTCAAATCTGAAATCCGCACCAGGCGTGTGTGTGTGTTTGGGGTGGTGGTGCAGATACAGCATCTTATTCTTCACCTTAGAAGGGATAGCTTGGCATGCCCACAAGATAGATTTCTAGTAACTTCTCTAAGATGAAAGGTCCCTCAATTTTTGTTGGATTTAGTCCACCTTCTGACATGTGACTGCGCTGTCAATATGCCTAGATGAGCTGTACTTCCTGATCACTGGGTCCAGTCAGCCTAGTACCATCAATGGGATGGGCCAGTGTGACGGCTTCTGGAAGAAAAAGGAGATGAAGCTTCCTTCTGTCTAAATGACAACCCAAGTCTGGAGGTCTGATATGCCTCTGAGATAGTTTTCTCTCCTTGCCGGCTGAAAGCTAACTGCCCTGCTGGTCTTTACTCACAGGAAGAGAACAAAGAGCATTTTCCTGACCAATACTTACACACTGGGTGCTTGGGGACCAAGTGATGAAGCCCCATGTGCAGCAGGAACTGCAGTTTGAGACACTCTGATTACACTGACAATCATTCACTGTCATCTCCAAGATTCGTCTGTTTTCTAAGTAGGCTAAATGAGTGACTTCAATAAGGGTATGTGGAAATCACCACCCGTTCTTCTTTCAAATCCTTGGTGTCACCAGGCATTACTGCTTTCAATGTATACAGGGAGTTCTAGAGGCTTGTACTTGCCCTGCCACACAGCATGAACTCCTGGCCGGCACAGTCCCCCGTGTCTAGCAAGGAGGAAGCCGGGAGCTCTGCGTCCCTGACAGCTCGGCCCTGTGGCCTCTGACACTGAAGGAGCGGCACTGCGGGCACTTGGTCGGGGTGGGGGGTGCTGCTCCTGATACCAAGACCCGGTCCTCGTCCCTGAGGTCAAACCACAAAACACAATGACAAGGGTTTGAAGAAAGGAAAGAATAGTTTATTGACTTGCTAGCAAATGAGGGAGTGGCCAGCTCCTGCCTTGAAGAACCACCGTCCTCCTGACACAAGCGGTCAGGGCTTTTCAAGGGGAAATGGTAGGAGAGGGGCTGGGGTGCCGACACATGAAGTAGCAGCCTGCAAAGGTCCAAGCAGACATTCCTCCTCCGATTCACTAGCTTTGTGTTTTTCTTTTCTGATGCTCCTCAGTTCCCGGGGACTGGATGCTTGGGGTTGAACAAAATCAGCTTTCAGCTTTAACTCTGACCCTCAGACTAGGAAAATCTGAAGAACAAGAAGAAACTGCCACCCCATCCACCTCTGCCCATTAGTGGACAAAGTTTCTGGGGCTGTTTGAGTTCACTTTCTAGTAAATGTTAGTGTTCAGTTTTGAACAAAGATTTGATTCCCCTTTTCTTCTATTACAAATTCATTTCTTACTGTTACATTCCTTAACAGCAGCCCAAAAACTGATCATGAAATGCCTTGAGGGAGAGTTTCTGACTATTACCTGAAGATAGGCACAAGTTGAAAAACACAGCTCTAAGCGTTTCTTGGAATATCAGTGCTGGCTGATAAGACAGGAACTGCCATCTGCGGTTCAGATTTCCAGTGGACTTGGCTTATGTGTTCAAATTCTGCAAATGTTGCTGTTAGAATCAGCAAGGGGCTGTCTCCTTGCAAGTGCTTGGAGCTGACAGCCTTGCATTTAATACTCGCATGCAGAATTTTCTCAAGAGCCCCTCCCGCACTTCTAGCACATGAAGAAGTTGGGGAAATGAGAAGAGGGGGCCCACAGATGCCTTTATGTCCAGACCCACTGCCCCACTCCCTCCACAGAGGCCTCAGGAGCCAAGGGGGCAGTGCTTGCAAGCCTAGGGCCTCCACTTTGCCTTCCAGGCTGCTCCCCCTGCTGCTGCTGCTGCTGCTGTTGCTAAGCTTGTTAGCACTTTCAGAAACTTAGGAGAGAAACACAAGCGCAACTTGGGCCTCACTGAGGTTTCGGTTCAGTGAACAGGTGAGCCTAGAGCTCCCAGGAGTCAGCCTGACCTGGCCCTGCCCCTGCCAGTCCTTCAGTTCTATCTGTGCTGTGAGTACCAGCGCTGGCCCTTCCTGCTGGGAACCTGTTAGCCGATGCCGTTGCTGAGTGCCTCCTGCCTTGTGCAGCCGGCCGGGTATGCAGCTGCCCCCATGCTGCCCCCTCTCCACACAATACCCTGGGACTCTGATACTACGTTCATGTCTTCTCTCATTCAAGTTTTTAATTTTAGCCATTCTCATGTGCATTGTCTATGTTTTCCACCTACATTTCACTTCCATGTCCCTCATGAGTCATTAAGAAAAAAAAAAGTCGAGCCACACATGGACTTGGAGCAAATTCTTGCAAGTCATACCTCAACAAAGGACTTGTATTTACAGTATATAAAGACCTGCTACAGCCCAATGGCAAGAAGACAAGTAACCGTTCCTTGTTCCCCTGGAAACAGGAGGAAAGGCAAGTGAGGTGTCCCAGGAGTCCCGCCAGTTAGGTGAGGGAGATGGCCCCCATCACCAGCCATTGTCAAACTTGACCTCCATTGCTGCCCAGCCCTGGCCATCCTTCCCTGGACTCCCAAAGTGTCCCCAGCCCTGACCCCACATCCTGTCCCCAGCCTGCAGCACAAAAGGGTGGCGTCCTACTCTGATGTAAACCTTTGTGTGGCCTTACCACTCTCAGACTAAGGGCCAAAGCTGCCTCCCCCTGGAAAACCGTGTGGTTTAACCCAGCCACTCTCCTCTTGGCCACAACAGAGGAGACTCCAGGAGCTCAGCCCTCTTAGGTTCTGGGTGGGCCTTCTTCACCGGTGTCCCAGTGCCCAGGACAGTGTCTACAATGTGGTGGGTTTTGATAAACTTGATATGTCAAAACCATTAGCTCTCCTGCCTAAACCAGGATGGGGCACTGGGGGAAGTTCAAGAGACTCTGTCAAGTTCCACATAATGGACGGCTACCCCTCAGCTTGGCAACCTGCTATATAGCCCTATACCGTCCCTTAGCTGGAAGGGCCTGGGTCTCTGACACCAGTTCCCCGAAGGGATTACTTACGAAAGTGACTCCAGGGGGCTGTTGCCTGGGGAAGATGCTCAAGGTGGCGCTGTGATGTGGTGAGGACCAGGGCGGGTGAGCCCACTGCCTCCATGTGCTGACCGACAGCCTGAGCCCAAAGGCCCCATCCTTCCCGGGCCTCTGCATGGGAAGATTCCTGGGGAACAGCCACACACAACTTCCTAGAGCTGAACCTGGCCAGCTGAGCCTAGAGGGCAGTCACTTTTCACCAGTGCTGAGCACACACGGACAGGTGGAGGCAGAGCGTCTGGCCATCCACGTCCCTGTACACTCTGGATTCTCTTCCCAGGCCCAGCACCCTCCTGGCGACCCAGGTGTGCCTGCTTCCGGGAGCGCCTTCCTTATACACTGGAGGGCGGGACCAGGCCAGGTGGGGTGGGGCTCCATTCCCCAGAGTTTCTGTGTTGGGAAGGGGACAGAGGTCGGGCCAGGGCCTCCCGTCCTCCTGTGGCCAGTGGGTGGGAACCCGCTTTCCGATGAACAGCTGTTCCGATCCGTGTATGGCTTGTTAGAGGTAAAACTTATTTTTTCTAGGTATTGGAAGAGCCTTTTGCCATATATATTATATACATACATCCTCCGTCGGACCTGGAGATGGGGCTGAGGGAAGCGGGCAGTGAATGGGATTTTTTTTTTTCCTGTCAGAAAACGTGACAGGACATGCTTAAATATAGCATTACCTGGCAAAAAAATATCATCCTTCCGTCCGGATTCTACCTTTTTCAGTGAATGGATGTCAGCCAGAGGGGAGGAAGGGTCTCCGGTTTCGGGTTCCCGCCCAGCGCCTGCAGGCATCCTCCCCTCCGCGCACAGCCTCAAGGGCCCCCCTGGGCTTCCCGACACTAAAGCGGCCTCGTCCCGTGGGGGCATCAGGCTTAGACCCTCTGTGCCTGCTGCTTTCAAGTCAAGGCGGAAGACTTGGGTGTGGAGTTCACGTGGCCACTAGGAGTTCGTGGCTACTCGGAAAGCGCGTGTCTCCGCAGCCCAGGATCACCCCCGACAAAAGCCGATTGTGCCAAGGCATTCCTCAAATGAAAAGGGAAATTAATGATTCCTTCTGTTAGAATCCCTTTCCATCCTAAAAACGGCATTTTTGCATACTTATTCGTACATTTCCTTAATAGCCCTCGCATAGAGATGTGTACAGGTGCGAGGAGAGCAGTGATTGTCCAAACCCTTAAAGAGCCCAACAGTGGCTCCTGCACTCAGACTCTTAGTAATCACTCCTGGCTGGTGCTGGGGTGACTGTGACAGTGGTGACAGCGTTCACACGAATAGCATGTTCAACAGCATGGGTCCTCTGAGACCTCTGGCAATTTTATGTATCACCTCACTTTGCCACTCGCCACATTTTGCCTTGTGTTGTAGTTATTTCTAAACAAATGCTTGAGTAGGAGGATTGTGTTTACTTATTTCCATTTACTCCATGAGGGAGAGCACTAGGTTCATGTATATTAATTAGTAAGTGCTTTAGGGTATGTATGTAATTGAAAATCTGTACACCTGAAACTCATGTATCAACTATATCTCGATTTTAAAACAAGAAAGAAATTGGTGGTAATGGTTGTTCAGTAACTGCTTTTCTTAGAACCATATAGAAGTGCTTGGCCGTGGCCAAGAATGTTTGACCACCTTGGTGCAAACTGCCTAGCTTATTGCAGTAATTTCCTAACTGGTTCCACCAAGTCTTTTCTTGCCACTCTTGAACAGAATTTCTTTTTTTTTTTTTTTTTTAGATAATTATTTTTTTATGGAAGGGTAGTTGACACGCAGTATTACATTACATTAGTTTCAGGTGTACAACATAGTGATTCAACATTTATATACATAATTCTAGGTTCCAGCTATCACCCTACCAAGCTGTTACAATATCTTGACTATATTCCTTATGCTATACATTACATCCTGGTTACTTATTTATTTTAGCATTGGAAGTCTGTCCTTTTTTTTTTTTTTTTTTTGTGAGGGCATCACTCATATTTCTTGATCAAATGGTTGTTAACGACAATAAAATTCTATATAGGGGAGTCAATGCTCAATGTACAATCATTAATCCACCCCGAGCCTAATTTTCGTCAGTCTCCAATCTTCTGAGGCATAACAAACAAGTTCTTACTTGTAGAACAAATTCTTACATAATGAATAAGTTACATAGTGAACAGTACAAGGGCAGTCATCACAGAAACTTTCGGTTTTGCTCATGCATTATGAACTATAAACAGTCAGTTCAAATATGAATACTCATTTGGTTTTTATACTTGATTTATATGTGGATACCACATTTCTCTCTTTATTATTATTATTTTTAATAAAATGCTGAAGTGGTAGGTAGATACAAGGTATAGGTAGAAAACATAGTTTAGTGTTGTAAGAGAGCAAATGTAGATGATCAGGTGTGTGCCTGTAGACTATGTGTTAATCCAAGCTAGACAAGGGCAATAAAACACCCACGTATGCAGAAGATTTCTCTCAGAACAGGGGGGGTGAGGTTCTAAGCCTCACCTCTGTTGATCCCCAATTTCTCACCTGATGGCCCCCCTGCGACTGTGCCTGTCTTAGGTTGTTCCTCCCTTGAGGAATCTTACCCGTCTCTGGCTAACCAGTCATCTTCCGGGGCCATACAGGGAAATGTGAAGTTGATAAGTGAGAGGGAAGCCTTATTGTTTGAAAAGGTTAGCTTTTTACTTCTTTGCATATTTATGCCCTGTGGCTTCTATGCCCAGCATTTGTCTTGAGGTGTCTTTACCACTTGGAGGAATTATGATACTCGGTAAATTCGATATGAGGCACGAATTCTATTTAAGGGTTGTAATTAGGAAAGGAGAAGAAAAGCTATAGAAGTAGCAGGCAGCAAAAAACCTGGGAAGATTGATTATTTCTTTGACATATCTTCTCGTAGAGTACTTCAGCATGTATAGGTTTTAAGCTACTACTTAAATTGCGCACACACATTAACATAATAGGAGTATAGTTACATAACCAAAGCATATCTGTAATTACCAGCCATCTCCAGTGAAACCAAGAAAACCAGTTAGGCACCTTAGGCATTTGTGAAAACTTATCTATGATATGGTGGATATTGTCCAACTGAACTTGAACAGTCTGAGAGAAATCACACAAATTAAAACAACCCATTCCTGGGGAATGTTCACATCCCTTATGTTCTTTTAACAGTAAATAGTCTGTAGTTGTAAGATTTTGGAGCGCTACAATTTGCACTTCTCCTAGTTCTTGGTTGAGTTCCAACAGTATAGATCCAGTCAAATTTGTTGTTTTACTGTATGCACAGGCCAGCTTAGATATCTCCTTCATTCCCATGGCAAGTCCAGGAGCTGGTGGGATGAGTGCATCTACAGCTGTAGCAGTGCGTGGATCTTTGGTGGGGTTTTTTCATGATCATCTTCTGGCATGCGTCTTCCAGAGAGTGCTGATGTTGGAAGTTCTCTTTCATATCGTATCTTAGTTCATTTTCGGGGTAGCCCAATTAGGCTTTGATCTTCTGTATAGACGCAAACAGACCCTTTGCCTACACTCATATATGCCCTTTATACCCTTGTGTAGAACTTATTGGAGGTTACCACACAGGAACTGCCCTTTTTTTTTTTTTTGCTTTGTTTTTGGAATCGCTAATCTACACTTACATGACGAATATTATGTTTACTAGGCTCTCCCCTATACCAGGTCTCCCCTATAAACCCCTTTACAGTCACTGTCCATCAGCTTAGCAAAATGTTGTAGAATCCCTACTTGCCTTCTCTGTGTTGTACAGCCCTCCCTTTTCTCCTACCCCCCCATGCATGTTAATCTTAAAACCCCCCTACTTCTCCCCCCCTTATCCCTCCCTACCCACCCATCCTCCCCAGTCCCTTTCCCTTTGGTACCTGTTAGTCCATTCTTGAGTTCTGTGATTCTGCTGCTGTTTTGTTCCTTCAGTTTTTCCTTTGTTCTTATATTCCACAGATAAGTGAAATCATTTGGTATTTCTCTTTCTCCGCTTGGCTTGTTTCACTGAGCATAATACCCTCCAGCTCCATCCATGTTGCTGCAAATGATTGGATTTGCCCTTTTCTTATGGCTGAGTAGTATTCCATTGTGTATATGTACCACATCTTCTTTATGCATTCATCTATCGATGGACATTTAGGTTGCGTCCAATTCTTGGCTATTGTAAATAGTGCTGCGATAAACATAGGGGTGCATCTGTCTTTCTCAAACTTGATTGCTGCGTTCTTAGGGTAAATTCCTAGGAGTGGGATTCCTGGGTCAAATGGTAATTCTGTTTTGAGCATTTTGATGTACCTCCATACTGCTTTCCACAATGGTTGAACTAACTTACATTCCCACCAGCAGTGTAGGAGGGTTCCCCTTTCTCCACAGCCTCGCCAACATTTGTTGTTCTCTGTCTTTTGGATGGCAGCCATCCTTACTGGTGTGAGGTGATACCTCATTGTAGTTTTAATTTGCATTTCTCTGATAATTTGCGATGTGGAGCATCTTTTCATGTGTCTGTTGGCCATCTGTATTTCTTTTTTGGAGAACTGTCTGTTCACTTCCTCTGCCCATTTTTTAATTGGGTTATTTGTTTTTTGTTTGTTGAGGCGTGTAAGCTCTTTATATATTCTGGATGTCAAGCCTTTATCGGATGTGTCATTTTCAAATATATTCTCCCATACTGTAGGGATCCTTTTTGTTCTATCGATGGTGTCTTTTGCTGTACAGAAGCTTTTCAGCTTAATATAGTCCCACTTACTCATTTTTGCTGTTGTTTTCCTTGCCCGGGGAGATATGTTCAAGAAGAGGTCACTCATGTTTATGTCTAAGAGGTTTTCGCCTATGTTTTCTTCCAAGAGTTTAATGGTTTCATGGCTTACATTCAGGTCTTTGATCCATTTTGAGTTTACTTTTGTATATGGGGTTAGACAATGGTCCAGTTTCATTCTCCTACACGTAGCTGTCCAGTTTTGCCAGCACCACCTGTTGAAGAGACTGTCATTTTGCCATTGTATGTCCATGGCTCCTTTATCAAATATTAATTGACCATATATGTCTGGGTTAATGTCTGGATTGTCTAGTCTGTTCCATTGGTCTGTGGCTCTGCTCTTGTGCCAGTACCAAATTGTCTTGATTACTATGGCTTTATAGTAGAGCTTGAAGTTGGGGAGTGAGATCCCCCCTACTTTATTCTTCTTTCTCAGGATTGCTTTGGCTATTCGAGGTCTCTGGTGTTTCCATATGAATTTTTGAATTATTTGTTCCAGTTCATTGAAGAATGTTGCTGGTAGTTTCATAGGGATTGCATCAAATCTGTATATTGCTTTGGGCAGGATGGCCATTTTGACGATATTAATTCTTCCTAGCCACGAGCATGGGATGAGTTTCCATCTGTTAGTGTCCCCTTTAATTTCTCTTAAGAGTGACCTGTAGTTTTCAGAATATAAGTCTTTCACTTCCTTGGTTAGGTTTATTCCTAGGTATTTTATTTTTTTTGATGCAATTGTGAATGAAGTTGTTTTCCTGATTTCTCTTTCTGTTGGTTCATTGTTAGTATATAGGAAAGCCACGGATTTCTGTGTGTTGATTTTGTATCCTGCAACTTTGCTGTATTCCGATATCAGTTCTAGTAGTTTTGGGTGGAGTGTTTAGGGTTTTTTATGTACAGTATCATGTCATCTGCAAATAGTGACAGTTTAACTTCTTCTTTACCAATCTGGATTCCTTGTATTTCTTTATTTTGTCTGATTGCCGTGGCTAGGACCTCCAGTACTATGTTAAATAACAGTGGAGAGAGTGGGCATCCCTGTCTAGTTCCCGATCTCAGAGGAAATGCTTTCAGTTTCTCGCTGTTCAATATAATGTTGGCTGTGGGTTTATCATAGATGGCCTTTATTATGTTGAGGTACTTGCCCTCTGTTCCCATTTTGCTGAGAGTTTTAATCATGAATGGATGTTGAACTTTGTCAAATGCTTTTTCGGCATCTATGGATATGATCATGTCGTTTTTGTCTTTCTTTTTGTTGATGTGGTGGATGATATTGATGGACTTTCGAATGTTGTACCATCCTTGCATCCCTGGGATGAATCCCACTTGGTCATGGTGTATGATCCTTTTGATGTATTTTTGAATTCGGTTTGCTAATATTTTGTTGAGTATTTTTGCATCTACGTTCATCAGGGATATTGATCTGTAGTTTTCTTTTTTGGTGGGGTCTTTGCCTGGTTTTGGTATTAGGGTGATGTTAGCTTCATAGAATGAGTTTGGGAGTATCGCCTCCTCCTCTATTTTTTGGAAAACTTTAAGGAGAATGGGTATTATGTCTTCCCTGTATGTCTGATAAAATTCCGAGGTAAATCCATCTGGCCCGGGGGTTTTGTTCTTTGGTAGTTTTTGGATTACCGCTTCAATTTCGTTGCTGGTAATTGGTCTGTTTAGATTTTCTGTTTCTTCCTGGGTCAATCTTGGAAGGTTGTATTTTTCTAGGAAGTTGTCCATTTCTCCTAGGTTTCCCAGCTTGTTAGCATATAGGTTTTCATAGTATTCTCCAATAATTCTTTGTATTTCTGTGGGGTCCGTCGTGATTTTTCCTTTCTCGTTTCTGATACTGTTGATTTGTGTTGACTCTCTTTTCTTCTTAATAAGTCTGGCTAGAGGCTTATCTATTTTGTTTATTTTCTCGAAGAACCAGCTCTTGGTTTCATTGATTTTTGCAATTGTTTTATTCTTCTCAATTTTATTTATTTCTTCTCTGATCTTTATTATGTCCCTCCTTCTGCTGACCTTAGGCCTCATTTGTGCTTCTTCTTCCAATTTCGATAATTGTGTCCAATTTCGATAATTGTGACATTAGACCATTCATTTGGGATTGTTCTTCCTTTTTTAAATATGCTTGGATTGCTATATACTTTCCTCTTAAGACTGCTTTTGCTGCGTCCCACAGAAGTTGGGTCTTAGTGTTGTTGTTGTCATTTGTTTCCATATATTGCTGGATCTCCATTTTGATTTGGTCATTGATCCATTGATTATTTAGGAGCGTGTTGTTAAGCCTCCATGTGTTTGTGAGCCTCTTTGCTTTCTTTGTACAGTTTATTTCTAGTTTAATGCCTTTGTGGTCTGAAAAGTTGGTTGGTAGGATTTCAATCTTTTGGAATTTTCTGAGGCTCTTTTTGTGGCCTAGTATATGGTCTATTCTGGAGAATGTTCCATGTGCACTTGAGAAGAATGTATATCCCGCTGCTTTTGGATGTAGAGTTCTATAGATGTCTATTAGGTCCATCTGTTCTAGTGTGTTGTTCAGTGCTTCCGTGTCCTTACTTATTTTCTGCCCAGTGGATCTATCCTTTGGGGTGAGTGGTGTGTTGAAGTCTCCTAGAATGAATGCATTGCAGTCTATATCCCCCTTTAGTTCTGTTAGTATTTGTTTCACATATGCTGGTGCTCCTGTGTTGGGTGCATATATATTTAGAATGGTTATATCCTCTTGTTTGACTGAGCCCTTTATCATTATGTAGTGTCTTTCTTTATCTCTTGTTACTTTCTTTGTTTTGAAGTCTATTTTGTCTGATATTAGTACTGCAACCCCTACTTTCTTCTCGCTGTTGTTTGCCTGAAATGTGTTTTTCCATCCCTTGAATTTTAGTCTGTACATGTCTTTGGGTTTGAGGTGAGTTTCTTGTAAGCAGCATATAGATGGGTCTTGCTTTTTTATCCATTCTGTTACTCTGTGTCTTTTGATTGGTGCATGCAGTCCATTTACATTTAGGGTGACTATTGAAAGATATGTACTTATTGCCATTGCAGGCCTTAAATTCGTGGTTACCAAAGGTTCAAGGTTAGCCTCTTTAGTATCTTACTGCCTAACTTAGCTCGCTTATTGAGCTGTTATATACACTGTCTGGAGATTCTTTTCTTCTCTCCCTTCTTGTTCCTCCTCCTCGATTCTTCATATGTTGGGTGTTTTGTGCTGTGCTCTTTCTAGGAGTGCTCCCATCTAGAGCGGTCCCTGTAAGATGTCCTGTAGAGGTGGTTTGTGGGAAGCAAATCCCCTCACCTTTTTTCTTGTCTGGGAATTGTTTAATCCCACCGTCATATTTGAATGATAGTCGTGCTGGATACAGTATCCTTGGTTCAAGGCCCTTCTGTTTCATTGTATTAAATATATCATGCCATTCTCTTCTGGCCTGTAGGGTTTCTGTCGAGAAGTCTGATGTTAGCCTGATGGGTTTTCCTTTATAGGTCACCTTTTTCTCTCTAGCTGCCTTTAAAACTCTTTCTTTGTCCTTGATCTTTGCCATTTTAATTATTATGTGTCTTGGTGTTGTCCTCCTTGGATCCTTTCTGTTGGGGGTTCTGTGTATTTCCGTGGTCTGTTCGATTATTTCCTCCCCCAGTTTGGGGAAGTTTTCAGCAATTATTTCTTCTAAGATACTTTCCATCTCTTTTCCTCTCTCTTCTTCTTCTGTAACCCCTATAATATGGATATTGTTCCTTTTGGATTGGTCACACAGTTCTCTTAACATTGTTTCATTCCTGGAGATCCTTTTATCTCTCTCTCTGTCAGCTTCTATGTGTTCCTGTTCTCTGGTTTCAATTCCATCAATGGCCTCTTGCATCCTATCCATTCTGCTTGTAAACCCTTCCAGAGTTTGTTTCATTTCTGCGATCTCCTTTCTGGCATCTGTGATCTCCGTCCGGACTTCATCCCATTTCTCTTGCGTATTTCTCTGCATCTCTGTCAGCATGTTTATGATTCTTATTTTGAATTCTTTGTCAGGAAGACTGGTTAGGTCTGTCTCCTTCTCTGGTGTTGTCTCTGTGATCTTTGTCAGCCTGTAGCTTTGCCTTTTCATGGTGATAGGAATAGTCTGCAGAACTGGGACGAGTGACGGCTGGATGGACTTCCTTTCTTGTTGGTTTGTGGCCCTCCTCTCCTGGGAGAACAGCGACCTCTAGTGGCTTGTGCTGCGCAGCTGCACGCAGACAGGGTTTCTGCTTCCTGCCCGGCTGCTATGGAGTTAATCTCCGCTGTTGCTGTGGGCGTGGCCTGGCTCGGGCAGCTGCTCCAAAATGGTGGAGTCGCGTTGGAGCAGGAGCTGCTGGGAGGCTATTTATCTCCGTAAGGGGCCTCCCTGCTCCCTGCAGCCCAGGGGTTAGGGTGCCCAGGGATCCCCGGATTCCCTACCTCTGGATTAAGTGTCCCGCCCTGCCCCTTTAAGACTTCCAAAAAGCACCTGGCAAAACAAAACAACAACCACAAAGAAAAAAAAAAATTTAAATTTAATTAAAAAAAAAAAAAAAGGTGGCCGCTCGTTTTTCTTTATTCTCTGGCGCCTGCCTCAGGCATCTGCTCACCAGTCTTGCTGCCCTGTTTCCCTAGTATTGGGGTCCCTATTCCTTTAAGACTTCCAAAAAGCACTAGCCAAAACAAAACAGCAAAAAAAAGAAAAAATGGTCACTCGCTTTTCTGGTGTCCTCTGGCGCCAGGCCACCGGTGCCCGCTCACTGTTCTTGCTGCCCTGTTTCCCTAGTATTGGGGGCCCTATCCCTTTAAGACTTCCAAAAACCACTCGCCAAAACAAAACAGCAAAAAAAAAAAAAAAAAAATTGGTCGCTCGCTTTTCTTATGTCCTCTGGCGCCCGGCCTCCGGTGCCTGCTCACTGTTCTTGCTGCTCTGTTTTCCTAGTATCCAGGGCCCTGCACTCTGGCCCGGATGGCGGGGGCTGGGTGTTCGGCAGTCCTGTGCTCCGTCTCCCTCCCGCTCTGCCTATTCTTCTCCCGCCGGGATTTGGGGCGATGGACGCTCGGCTCCTTCCGGGCCAGGGCTTGTATCTTACCCCGTTCGCGAGGCGCTGGGTTCTCTCAGGTGCGGATGTGGTCTGGATATTGTCCTGTGTCCTCTGGTCTTTATTCTAGGAAGGGTTGTCTTTGTTATATTTTCATAGATATATGTTGTTTTGGGAGGAGATTTCTGCTGCTCTACTCACGCCGCCATCTTCCGCCCCTCCTCTCCACACCATTTATTGAGGAGATTTTTTTCCCATTATATATTCTTACCTCCTTTGTCGTGAACTACCTGACCATGTAAGTGTGGATTTAATTATGGGCTCTTTACTTTGTTCCACTGATATAAGG
Source organism: Manis pentadactyla (assembly GCF_030020395.1). Taxonomy (NCBI): domain Eukaryota; kingdom Metazoa; phylum Chordata; class Mammalia; order Pholidota; family Manidae; genus Manis; species Manis pentadactyla. The sequence continues at coordinate 13,746,097 of NC_080030.1, forward strand.
ATCTGTTTTTTTGTGCCAATACCATAATGTTTTGATTACTACAGCTTTGTAGTATAGTTAGAAACTGGGGAGCATAATACTTCCAGCTTCGTTGTTTCTCAGTATTGCTTTGGCTGTTTGGGGTCTTTTGTGGTTCCACAGACATTTTGGGATTATTCTAGTTCTGTGAAGAATATGATAGGTATTTTTTTTCAGGATTCTAACCTTCTTTATACTCTCTTTTTATTGGTGAAGGGGATAACTTGGTACATTCTTCAAATTATAAAATAATTTAGTCACAGGGATGGAAATATAGCATAGGTAATGTAGCTCCTAGCATTGTAATATCTTCTTGTGCTATGAGTACTTTGACAGAGATTGCATTGAATCTGTAGTTTGCTTTCCATGGTGTGGACATTATCACAATACTAATTCTTCCAATCCATGAGCGGGGTTTATCTTTCCACTTATTTGCGTAGTTCAGCTTATTTCATCAGTATTTTGTGGTTTTGAGCATATGGTTATTTTACTTCTGTGGTTAAATTGATTCCTAGGTATTTTATTCTTTCTGCGGCATTTGTAAGTAGGAATGATGTTATAATTTCTTGCATTTTGCAATCATTCTTAGTGTATAGAAACACAACAGACTTTTGAATATTGATTTTGTATCCTGCACCTTTTTTGAATTCATTTACTACTTCTAATACATTTTTGGTGAATGCTTTTGAGTTTTCTACATATAGCATGAAGCCATCTGCAGATAGTGACAGTTTTAATACTTCCTTTCCAATTTGAACATCTTTTATTTTTCTTGGCTAATTGCTATGGCTAGGACTTTGAGTATAATGTTGAACAAAAATGGCAAGAGAGGGTATCCTTAACTTGTTCCTGTTCTCAGAAAAAAGCTTTCAACTTTGCACTGTCGAGTATGATAGCTGTGGGTTTGTCATATATGTCTGTTTTTATGTTCATACCCACTTTGTTTCAAATTTTTATCATAAATGTATATTGAATTTTGTCAAAAGTTTTTCTGCATGTGTTGAGATGATCATATTTTTATCCTTCATTTTGTTGCTGTAATGTGTCAAATTGATTAATTGTGGATATTAAACTATCCTTGCATCCCCAGAGTAAATCCCACTTGATCATGATGCATGACCGTTTTATTGTATTGTTGAAATTCCCCTTTCCGTTCTCAGCCTATATGTGACCTCCTAGAAATGACTTCCTTTAGCCTGGTCCTCCTTCCCGTCATGAACTGCTATCTCAGTGCCCTGTTTAGTGACTTAATGTAACTGGTTACAACTGGATTTTGTCTTATTTATCTTTTTCCTCATTTTGTTTACTTTGGTCTTCCTTCCATGCAGAAGACTGGTCTTGCATGATTGTACTCCCCTGGCCTGGCACAGCAGTGAGCGTAACACAAGTTATGAACATTATTTTGAATATTGTCATATAATGATTATACAACTTGCATACTTGGTCATTCAGTAACCCAAATATATAATTGCCATGTATATTTCTTCCTCTTCCACACTTCCTGAAAACACTGCAGAGCCTTAAAGGTGAAGTCTGTGTCTTGTCATGTTAATGAGAGACTTTTAGACCCCACCTGATGGTGAGGGCTGGAGGTTGAATCAGCCAATGGTAGAGTCAGTCATGACTATGCAGTGAAGCCCTCAGCAACATCAATGAGATGGGTATCTCTCTCGGGATCCTGCTTCTCTGTCGGAGAGAGCTTCCTCGCTTGGGGAACCAAAAGGATTCCGTGTGTAACAGAACTAGTCCCCAGGCCCCAAACTCCGCAAGGATAGAACCTCCTTTATTTGGGAGCTTGCCCTACGTGTGTCTTCATTTGGCTGTTAAATTGCATTCTTTAGGGCACCCGTTTTTTTTTTTTTGTTTTTTTTTTTGAATAATTATTTTTTATTGAAGGGTAGTTGACGCACAGTATTACATTACATTAGTTTCAAGTGTACAACACAGTGGTAGAACATTTATATACATAATTCTAGGTTCCAGCTATCACCCTACCAAGCTGTTACAATATCTTGACTATATTCCTTATGCTATACATTACATCCCGGTTACTTATTTATTTTAGCATTGGAAGTCTGTCCTTTTTTTTTTTTTTTTTTTTTTTTTTTGTGAGGGCATCTCTCATATTTATTGATCAAATGGTTGTTAACGACAATAAAATTCTGTATAGGGGAGTCAATGCTCAATGCACAATCATTAATCCACCCCAAGCCTAATTTTCGTCAGTCTCCAGTCTTCTGAGGCATAACAAACAAGTTCTTACATGGAGAACAAATTCTTACATAATGAATAAGTTACATGGTGAACAGTACAAGGGCAGTCATCACAGAAACTTTCGGTTTTGCTCATGCATTATGAACTATAAACAGTCAGTTCAAATATGAATACTCATTTGGTTTTTATACTTGATTTATATGTGGATACCACATTTCTCTCTTTATTATTATTATTTTTAATAAAATGCTGAAGTGGTAGGTAGATACAAGATAAAGGTAGAAAACATAGTTTAGTGTTGTAAGAGAGCAAATGCAGATGATCAGGTGTGTGCCTGTAGACTGTGTGTTAATCCAAGCTAGACCAGGGCAATAAAACATCCACGTATGCAGAAGATTTCTCTCAGAACAGGGGGGGTGAGGTTCTAAGCCTCACCTCTGTTGATCCCCAATTTCTCACCTGATGACCCCCTGCGACCGTGCCTGTCTTAGGTTGTTCCTCCCTTGAGGAATCTTACCCGTCTCTGGCTAACCAGTCATCTTCCGGGGCCATACAGGGAAATGTGAAGTTGGTAAGTGAGAGGGAAGCCTTATTGTTTGAAAAGGTTAGCTTTTTACTTCTTTGCATATTTATGCCCTGTGGCTTCTATGCCCAGCATTTGTCTTGAGGTATCTTTACCACTTGGAAGAATTATGATACTCGGTAAATTTGATATGAGGCACGAATTCTATTTAAGGGTTGTAATTAGGAAGGAAGAAGAAAAGCTATAGAAGTAGCAGGCGGAAGAAAACATGGGAAGATTGATTATTTCTTTGACTAGGGCACCCGTTTTTAAACTGCTAAATGTGTTTTTCTGAGTTCTGTGACCACTCTAGCAAATTAATCAAATCTAAGTGGGAGGACATCGGAACCTGCAATCTGTAGCCAGTTCTGTAGAAGCACAAGTCACTGACTGGGGCCTGCGACAGGCATCTGGAGGGGCAGGTGGGGAGTCTTGTAGGATGGAGCCCTTCACCTGGGAAATCTGGTGCCGTCTCCAGGCAGATGCCATTAGAACTGAGTTGAGTTCGTAGACACGTTACCAGTGTTTAAGAATTGCCTGGTGTCTGTGAGATTACACACACATGCACACACACACGCCCAATCTTGGAATCGTGTCCACAAACTCAAAAGGAGTTGTACTACGATTTGTATGAGAAAACACATTTGGTGTCACGGTGCTGGGATTTGCTAGAATTGCCCACGTGCTCTGAAATATGTGGTTTTTGAAGTGAAAGAATGGAAGGGCAGGGGATGAGGAACCTTTGATGCCTGGACGGCTGCCCACTCACCCTTGGTATGAAGGAGTAGCTGCCCTAAAATTGGTTACTAAAGGTAAAAGTTAGCAGTGGAATTTAGAAATAGCAGTGGACCCACCTCCTAAGGAGTTGGCTTGGTGGCTATGTAAGGAAATGCAGATGAGTAAGAAGCAGGCTAAATAATCCTTTCCCTGGTTGTTGTTATCTGTAATAGTCAAAATGAAAATGAAAGAAAGTGCTGGGTCAGGGCTTGATGCAGAACCAAGCTGGGATTTGGGTCAACCTGAGCCTCGGCCATGAGCCTCAAAGCCGCCTAGAAAGGGAAAATGATGTCAAGCAACACAGAGTACCTCTAAGACCTCAAGTCGCCAAGAAAATAATGTAGGAGGAGGCAAAAGTCAGGAAATGTGTGAAAGCAGGGAACATAGTGTAAGGGAACTGGCTCCCTGTGTGGACCAGTGTCCCCAGCTTCCTGAAGAATTTTTAGTAAAGGGCATCGTGAGGGCCCCAGCCTGGGGGCCGTGTCTGGTTTTGAATGCCTCCGAGTGGCAGGGCGTGTTTGGGCTGATGCGGGACCCTCTCTCCCTCTTGGGCAATCACAGGGGGCTGGGAGTGATCCAGACACACGGGAGGTTATTCCCGAGGGAACAGCCTGCCTGGCGGACTGTGTAAAAGCCACTGTGAGGTCTGTATGTCCTGAGAAGGGGAACTGCCCAGCCGCCCCTCTAAATGCAGATGGAGCACCCCAGATGGAAGAGCTGCTAATGCTTCCTATGTGGGACTGGCTTTGCAGTGACCGAGGTAGGCGCCCACTGAATGGTCCTGGTACACAGGTCACGGTGAGCGCTGAGGCTAAGGGCCCCAGTACATGGCAGCCCGTGTAACCTGACGGCTACAAAATCGAGCAGTTTGAGGAGGCTGCTCAGATTTCTTACCTCAGCTTCCCCTCGTGGGTCTTACGATACCAGGAACAAGAGCATAACTAGGAAGATGGGGAGAGACAAAGGGGAGAGTGAAGGGACTTGGGCCAAGTGAGTGGGAGTTTTCAGATGGTTATTGAAAAATTGTGTGAATCAAGCAGACACTGCTGGGGTTGAAAAAAGGTATTAATGTAGCAGTACCAGAAAGTGGGTGAGCCGGTGGGAACCCCTGTTGTTGCTGCAACATTACAGCAGCCCAAAAACTCCACTCTGTGTACCCCAGTTCGGAGGAATTTAAAAAGCCTGAAGGCCATGATTACAATAAGGAAACTGACCGGGAATCCCCGGGAGTGGTGGTCAGGCAGGTTAATCAATCTAAAGATAGACAAAAGTGCCAGGGTCTTCTGGCCGCACCCCAGCCTGGGACCTGAGACCGTTCGCATGTATGTGGGAAAAATGGCCAGGGGGAGGAGGAAAATGGCCCTGGGGCTCCTTGGTACAGGAGCCCAATGCACTATGATACCAAAACCTGTTGGTGAAGTCTTAGCAGGGGCTAAGGTTAGAGTGGGAGGATATGGAGATGCAGTGGCTGATGGTATTGAGGTGGAAGTTTGGATGAAAATTGAGTGTTTGAGCACGTTTTGCTTGAGGTGGTTGCGTCCCCTTTACCTGAAAGGATTATTGGGATGGATACTGTGTCTGACTGGGGTTGGCTTCCCCTGCCTAATACAGTAACACAGAAGGCATGTAAGCCCACCCTCAGGCCTGTTTAGTCGGACATGCTAAATTGGGAATGGCTGGAACTTGACAAACATATCACCATTCTTAGGAGTGCCATGCTGGAAGCTGGAGCGCTGCTGTCCGCAGATCTGCTGTGCAGTAGTCCTGTGTGGCCTGTGCAGAGGTGGACGGCACATAGAGACTATTCAAGCTTAGATGAAGTGCGTGCCGCCCAAGGTCCCAGCAGTTCCAGGCATGGTCTCAGCCGTAGAGAAAGTACAGCAGGTTGGAGGAGGCTGGTACCCCTGGATGGACCTTACAGATGCTCTCTTCTCCGAGCCCGGTTTGCCTTCAGGTGGGAAGGATCCCAGTTTGCCTCTGCTGTGCTAGGCGGGGATCTGAGCTCCACGGCTGATTGTCACCACGTGGTCAGGAGGGATATGGACTTGGCGCAACGCTTGAGTGTAATAATACACGATGTTGGTGACATTATGGTAATACCAGAAACGGAGGAGCTGGCTAGGACTCATTTGAATGCAACAAGGACATACGTGCCCAACCAGGGCTGGTTAATAAATCCAGCGAAGGTCCAAGGTCCTGCTCAGTGAAATTCGTAGGAAGAACATGGGCAGGAGCCACCCAGGATATTCCAGAAGTGTGACTATCAATAAACTGCTGTCACTCCCCCACCAGGTCCAAACAAGAAGCCCAGCACTTGCTTGATTTATTTGGGTTTTGGAGGACTCGCATTCCACACCGGGAACTATTTCTAGCTCCTGTGTGTAAGACTCCATTAAAGAAAGCTGCATCTGAGTGGGGTCCTGAACAGAAGCAGGCCACGTCAGAACTATACATGGCAGCTGTGTGCTTGACACCATCGGGCCCTTGTGACCCCCACTGAGACAGGATTTTGGAAGTGTCTGCCCCCCACACCCATGCAGACTGCAGCTTGTGGGAATAAAAAGAAAACGAGCACCTCCCAGCTGTGACCCTTGGGATTCTGGACCAGAAAATTCCCACATGGTGCTGCCTGGTACACACCACTTGGGAGACAATTATGAACATGCTGTTGGGAATTAATCAAGACTGCTTAAGTGACCGAAGTAAGTAAAACAATTTTGAAACCTGAGATACCCATACGTGTTGGGTGATGTCAGAGAAACACCCTAATGGGGAAAACAGAGCCGAGAAGAGTCCCATAATCAAACTGATATCGTTCCTGCAGGGGCAGGCTGCCAGGAGGATGCAAGGAGGCGCCCATGGATCCACGAGCAGGCAGCCTCATCTCCTCTGGGACCGACACTGGAGCCCCCGGGGAACTGCATGGACGGTGCCCTAGGAGCAGCTCTCAGCTGAACGACAGAGCTGCTTGGTTTACAGAGGGCAGTTCCAGGAGGCATGGACAGTATCCTGGTTGGAGGGCTGCTGCAGTAAGACCAGGGGATGGCAAGACTGGCTGGGAGGAAGGAGATAAACGTGATCTCAGTGGGCTGAATTCCATGCCCTTTTCTGGGCAGTGACGGGAGAATGGAGCAGTGAGGAAAGCCCCTCGTGCTGGGGTTCCTATGACTTGGGGCTGTGGATACTGGCCTGACTGTGTGGCCACGTAGACAGGAAATGGGAAACTGGACTATGAAAGCAATGCCCACGTGGACAACGGCCATATGGATATTGCCCTGGGAATTTGAGGGGCACGTTAAAGCAGGCCATGTTGGTTTGTATCAGAAGAAGCCTTTCTAGGAGTGGGAGGTGACTGTAGCCACCAGGTGGGCCTGCTGGTGCGGCCCTTGGAGGCAGCCGCCGGGGTCCATACAAAGAGTGGCTGTGGGGAGCTGCAGCAGCGCGCGCACAGGCTGAGTCTACGCGTATTCCTCTTGCACCCTGTGAGGCACGGAATGCCAGCAAGACCTGTTCCGACTGTCAGCTAAAGAGACAGACACTGCATTTGGCTATGGGGAAAGTTCCCCAGTGGGCACGCCCTGCACATAGCTGGCCAGTGGGTGAGATTGGATCAACGCTGCTACCGCTCGGAGGCTGTAAGTGGGTCGTTAGCAGAGTAGACACTTATTCGGGACTATGCTTTGCATACCCAGTGGTAGGTGAAATGCTGAAGACACCGTTTAAGGTTTGGAACTGAAGATTCTATACCAGTTTGGACAGCCAGGTTACATCTCCGACCAGGGGACACGCTTTACCGACCATGCTGTTCCACGGTGGGCCGAGAAACATCCCATCAGACGGATGTACAGTGTTGCATGTCACTCTCAGAGCAATGGTTTAATAGAAAATTGGAACGGGCTGTGGGAACATTGGCTGTGTAAAATGGGAGATAAAGGCACGAGGGGCTGGCTTACATGCCTTCAAGAGCGGGTGCTCACACTCAACGTGAGGCGGCTAAGGGAGGGTAGGTTCCTCTGCTTCTCCAGGGGTCTGGGGAAGGGGGTCTGGGAGCGGTTGCTAGTGCACTGTTCTGTTCTTACTCACACCACCACAACTTTGTTTTTTCCTAACCCATTCAATGGTTCCAGGAACACAGCTGCTTCTGAGGGTGCCAGCGCAGTGAACTTTACTAATTAAGCAAGAAGATGTAACCACACCCTTAAATCTTTATGCCATAATTCCTAAGCGCCTGCTGAGGTGAATGGTGCCTTGACCCCAGGTAGCCAGGTCAGAACTGATAGCAGAGCTGTGGCCGGGAAAGCCCCCAGGCTCTGCTCCTTGGTAACCCTACCTTCCTCGGGTGGGAGGGGGCTGAGGGGAGGCACTTGTGAGACTGGTATTGCTGCCAGCCATCTGGACCAGCACTGTAGCCAGACCTGATGTCCACTCCACAGGCAGAAAAATCTGGGTAAAGATAAATGGCAAATGAAGAGAGGAGGAAATTACAGCTTAGGGTACAGGGATGGATAAGTGGGTTATGCCTGGAGAGAGATCCAGCATTTTATTAATACCTCAATAGATAGAGCCTCAGACCAAGAAAATAGTACCTGTCGGCCAAAGCACACCACATGCCCCAAAGGGTGAAGCTCTGTGTTTGCCAAGACCACCACTGCGTTTGCAGCCTGGCAAGGTTGAATGGCAGCCTGCAAAACGGAGTTACATCACTCTGGGAGAAACTCTGGTCATAAGATAACGTTGACAAACTGAACCAATATAAAATGCTTGTAATGAGTTTATAGGTCAAGTGAGTTATCAGTGTAAATCTGTCCCCACCCCACACTGGCGTCTCCAAATGTCAGGCCTGTTTGCACTGGTACTATTGTTCTATCTGTTGTATGAATGCTATGCCACATATAAGGGCTGCGACAGGCATGATCGCTTTTCTGTGAGGAATCCGTGTTTGAGACCAAGGAGTGTGCTGCACAAAAATGCACTCCGGTTGCTCTGCTCTCTTCCTCACGTGCTGCCGTCTGCCCTGAATTCTTGCTCCCTGGTATCCTCCTCACCACTGCAACAGCAGCGCAGACGGTGTTTAGCTCCATCCTTCACCTGAGCTGAAAGGCAGGCAAGGAGCTGGCACTGCTGTGGGGCTGGGTAGCTGAGGACAGGACTGGTCCAGGGAGGGGCTGGCTCGTCCTCTGGGGCCTGAAGGTGGGTCGGATTGAAAAGGAACGGCAGGGGCAGGGCCAGAGCCTGGAGGAGTCCCGTGTGACGGCTGCGGAGGGGGCTCGGGCAGTGAGCAGCTTCCCCTGCACCTGGGGCTGCCAGCACACCTCCGGGTCCCGTCATGTGGCCTCTCTGACAAGATGTTTTCAGAGGTTTTTAAAGAAAGAAAGAAAATGCTATTGTAAGTCTCTTCCTGTTTTACTAAATAACCTGCATGTGAACCATAGAGTATAACAATGCAATCCCACTTCTACCTTTCCCTGAATTGGTTGGGGACTTGGCCCACCCCCACTGCTGTGTAGTCACTGCTTGCCTTACAGCTCCCCCCATGCTCGGTGGGAGAGCTGGATTTCAGTCTAGGTTGTTCCCTCTCTCCTGCCTGGCTTCTGGGGGGCCTGTGTGGCTGCCCTCCTGATCACAGCTGGGTTGGGCTGGGGCTTCTGGATACAGGGATGTCTGTCCCCAGCCCTGGCCAGGACCCAGGCACAGCTCTCTTAACCTCACCTACCAGGACTGCACAGCCCTGAGGTGACCCAGCTTCTAGTCCCACTGACCAGCTTGAGGTTTCCCTATCCCATCTTCTTTGGCCCTCTACTTTCCTGCTGGAAACACTCCACTTAAAACTTCAGGGTATCTGCAGATACAGGATTTAATACATCCAGGTTATGGCAAAGGATCACTGGTATTTAATGTGTGTGTGTGTGTGTGTGTGTGGTGTGTGTGTGTGTGTGTGTGTGTGTGTGTGTGTGTGTGAGAGAGAGAGAGAGAGAGAGAGAGAGAGAGAGAGAGAGAGAGAGAGAGAGAGGCAGAGGGTGTGAAGGGGAGAGGGCATAAGCTATCAGGAGAGCTCTTTACCGGATTTATCCAGTTTTCCCAGCATTATTTGTCAAAGATTCTATCCTTTCCCCATTCCTATTTACACTTGGTTCCTTACTGGTTGATTGTATATATTTATTTCTGGGCTCTCTCTCTTCTGTTCTGTTGAGTTACATGTGCATCATTCATTATGCCAGAACCATACTGATTTAGTTACTATAACTTGTAATATAGTTTGCAGTCAGGAAATGTGGTTCCTCCCATTGTCTTCTTTCTCAAGATTGTTTATCTCTTCTGGGTGTTTTGTGGTTCCATCTGAATCTTAGGTTTTTTAAAAATATTTTTGTAAAATAATCATTGTGATATTTGTGGGGACAATATTGAATCTGCTGATCACTTTAGGTCAGATGCTCCAAAGCACAGGTAACAAACAAAAACAAATGAGGGGCTGCATAAAACTAAAGAGCTCTGTACTGCAAAAGAAATAATCAAATGGAAAAGCAACCTACAGATTGGGGAAAATACTTGAAAATGGTGTATCTGATAAGGGGTAATATCCAAAATATGTAAGTAATTTGTACAACTCAGGAGGGAAAAGAATTGGAACATGAGCTAAGAACTTGGATACTTCTTTAAAGACAGAGAAATGGGAAAGATTCACATGAAGAGATGTTCAACATTACTAATAATCAGAGAACTGTAAATCAAAACCAATATATAATCACTCCTCATGTAGAATGGCTATTATAAAAAGAAGTGTTGGCAGGGATATAGAAAAATCGGAATCCTTGTACATCCATGGGCTGTGTCTGCATCTGTCTGTGTCTCAACAATTGATGTGGGAGATTCTTCCTCTGTCAGTAATTATTTGTAAATTCTGATTGCTGTGTGGGGTCCCAGGGGCTGCAGAGAGCACTGTGTATATCCATTCCCTATTCATGAGCATTTGGTTAGTTTCTAGAACAGTGATTTTGACTCTGGTTGTTGGGACCAAACAGGTGCACAATATTGGGGATGTTTGTGTGCAGGGACCACTGTAGGTGTGTACACAGCCTTAGTAGATGCCGGCTGTTTTCCAAAGAGGTTCTACCAATTTAACTTCTCACTAGCCCTACATGAATGATCTGATTGTTCCAGAACCTGAGGAGCATGTGGTATTCCTGGTATTTTTTCATTCATCTAACCTGATTTCTGTCTTAAAACAGCTCATCGCAACTTTTATTAGCATTTCCCTGAAATTAAACAGGGTAGAAAGCTTTTTAAAAACACTTCAGTTATTTGCTTATCCTCTTTTATCTAATGTCTGTTCTAGCTTTGGCCATATTTTTCTAGTGGGCTTTCAGTACTTTGTTTTATTGGATGAAATTATTTACCTAATTTGGCTTGATGTCCTTTAGCAGATGCAGGTAATTTGAGTCTCTCCCACTCAGGCTTTCCACTGCTCTATCTCACTGGTGAACTTTGATAAAAACCAGCTCATAATATATCTTAGTGTGATCCAGGTTGTCATTTTCTCCTCTCTGTGTTTCTCTGTATGAGGAAGGAAATGTTTTTCTCCTCATTGTGAAAGAGCTCTGCTGTGTTCCAAATTAAGGCTAAGTTTTGTGTTTATGTTAGAACTTAAATTAAGAAGTTTATTTAAGAAGTGATTGATCCCAGCAAAGGCTGGGTTCCTGAATGGCAAGACATTTGAAGAACCAATATCTCAACCAAAACGCTGTGTGAACAATACTGGAGATGTCAGGACAGAGTGGAAGGAGAAGTGGGATGTGACTGAAAGAGGAGCAGAGGGAATGTGGGGTAAGGAATTGATACCACAGGTGAAAATACACAGCATGCTCCCCGCTGTTGAAGGACAGCAATCCACACATGCAGTTAAGATTCCCTAAGCACAATATCTACACTGTATAAACCATAAGGGGTTACAGTATGATAGAAAAACCAGAATTAACGTAACAGACTTCAGGGAAATCAGAGGCCAAATAAGCAAGAAAAAGGCTGACAGGTGATGTCTAAACATATATGCATAAGGTAGATACATCAACAGAGCACCATTTTTAAAATGCCCCAAGAAATTTTCATGTCAAACCACAATTCTATACCCATCAGCAGTATTAACCACAAAGATGTTTTAAGAAAAAGTTAAAGTGAGACACTTCAAAGTTGGCAGCCTTGAATTAGAAGAACTACTAGAATGAGTTCTTAAGTCCAAAGGAAAGTAACCCCAAGTTGAAAACCGGCAATGTAGGGAGAAACGAAGAGGAAAGGACAAGGCAATTTATGAAGAGAGGTGAATGTTAGTCTGTGAGTTCTAGAGTGAGCTCTCATGGAGATCAGACCATGTAGAATTAAAGTGCATGATAACAGTAATAAAAGTCAGGAAGGGTAGGAGAATTGAAAGTGTTCTAAGGTATTAATCAGCATTTGGGAAAGTGGTAAGAGTAATTATTTTATTAGACTGTCTTTATTTTTTTTAAGTTTATTTATTTTTTCTATTTTGGTATCATTAATGTACAATTACTTGAACAATATTATGGTTACTAGACTCCCCCTTTTATTAAGTCCCCCCACATACCCCATTACAGTCACTGTCCATCAGTGTATAAGATGCCATAGAATCATTACTTGTCTTCTCTGTGTTTACTGCCTTTCCCTTGTTCCCCCCACCCCCCACTACATTGTGTGTGCTAATCATAATGCCCCTTTCTCCCCCTTATCCCTCCCTTTCCCCCAACCCTCCCCAGTCCCTTTCCCTTTGTTAACTGTTAGTTCATTCTCTTTTTTTTTTTTGAGAGGGCATCTCTCATATTTATTGATCAAATGGTTGTTAACAGTTAACAACAATAAAATTCTGTACAGGGGACTCAATGCCCAATCATTAATCCACCCCAAGCCTAATTCTCATCAGTCTCCGATCTTCTGAAGCACAACGAACAAGTTCTTACATGGTGAACAGTACAAGGGCAGTCATCACAGAAACTTTCAGTTTTGATCACGCATTATGAACTACAAACAATCAGGTCAGATATGAATATTCGTTTGATTTTTAATTTTTTTTTAATTTTTTTCATTTTTTTTATTGAAGGGTAGTTGACACACAGTATTACATTAGTTTCAGGTGTACAACACAGTGATTCAACATTTATATACATGATAATTCTAGGTACCAGCTATCACCATACCAAGTTGTTACAATATTTTGACTATATTCCTTATGCTATACATTACATCCCGGTTACTTATTTATTTTACAATTGGAAGTGCGTGTATATATATATATATATATATATATATATATATATATATATATGTTTTTTTTGTGTGTGAGGGCATCTCTCATATTTATTGATCAGATGGTTGTTGACAACAATAAAATTCTGTATAGGGGGGTCAATGCTCAATGCACAATCATTAATCCACCCCAAGCCTAATTTTCGTCAGTCTCCAATCTTTTGAAGCTTAACGAACAAGTTCTTACATGGAGAACAAATTCTTACATAGTGAATAAGTTACATGGTGAACATTACAGGGGCAGTCATCACAGAAGCTTTCGGTTTTGCTCATGCGTTATGAACTATAAACAGTCAGTTCAAGTATGAATATTCATTTGATTTATATGTGGATATCACATTTCTCTCTTTATTATTATTATTTTTAATAAAATGCTGAAGTGGTAGGTAGATACGAGATAAAGGTAGAAAACATAGTTTAGTGTTGTAAGAGAGCAAATGTAGATGATCAGGTGTGTGCCTGTAGCCTATGTGTTAATCCACGCTAGACAAGGGCAATAAAACATCCACGTATGCGGAAGATTTCTCTCAGAACAAGGGGGGCGAGGTTCTAAGCCTCACCTCTGTTGATCCGCAATTTCTCACCTGATGGCCCCCCTGCGACTGTGCCTGTCTTAGGTTGTTCCTCCCTTGAGGAATCTTACCCGTCTCTGGCTAACCAGTCATCTTCCGGGGCCATACAGGGAAATGTTAAGTTGGTAAGTGAGAGAGAGGCCATATTGTTTGAAAAGGTTAGCTTTTTACTTCTTTGCAGATTTATGCCCTGTGGGTTTTATGCCCAGCATTTGTCTTGAGGTATCTTTACCACTTGGAAGAATTATGATACTCGGTAAATTCGATATGAGGCACGAATTCTATTTAAGGGTTGTAATTAGGAAGGAAGAAGAAAAGCTATAGAAGTAGCAGACGGAAGAAAACATGGGAAGATTGGTTATTTCTTTGACATATCTTCTTGTAGAGTAACTTCAGCATGGATAGGTTTTAAACTACTAATTAAATTGCGCACACACATTTACATAATAGGAATACAGTTACATAACCAAAGCAGACCTACAATTACCAGCCATCTCCAGTGAAACCAAGAAAACCAGTTAGCCACCCTAAGCGTTTGTGAAAACTTATCTATGATATGATGGATATTGTCTAAGTGAATTTGAATAATTTGAGAAAAATCAGACAATTTAAAGCAACACATTCCTGGGAACTGTTCACATCCCATATGTTCTTTTAACAGTAGATAGTCTGTAGTCTCAAGATTTTGGAGCGCTGCAACTTGCACTTCTCCTAATTCTTGGCTGAGTTCCAACAGTATAGATCCAGTCAAGTTTGTTATTTTACTGTATGCACAGGCCAGCTTAGATATCTCCCCCTTCATTCCAATGGCAAGTCCAGGAACCGGTGGGATGAGTGCAGCTACAACTGCAACAGCGCCAGGATCTTTGTTGACATTTTTTTATGATCATCTTCTGGAATGACTCTTCCAGAGTATGTTGATGTTGGAACTTCTTCTTATCGTATCCTGTTTCGTTTTCTGGGTGGCCAAATTGGGCTTTGATCCTCTGTATAAACACAAACAGACCCTTTGCCCACACTTTGATATGCCCTTTATACCATTGTGAAGAACTTATTGGAGGTCACCACACAGGAACTGCTTTTTTTTTTTTTTTTAACAGAAAGGAATATTATCATAAAAATGTACTTCCATAGCTGATCATCTGACACCCTTTAAATGATCAAAATTAAGGATATTTAAAGCATGCATTAATCGTTGATTTACAGTTAGTTTTATCCTATCAGGGAGTAATCCCTCTTTTCTTACTTTTTCTTTTTTGTTATCCTTAATCTACAATTACATGAAGAATATTATGTTTACTAGGCTCTCCCCTATACCAGGTCCCCCTCACGAACCCCTTTACAGTCACTGTCATCAGCAACGCAAAATGTAGAATCACTACTTGTCTTCTCTGTGTTGCACAGCCCTCCCCTTTCCCCCCCATTATGCATGCTAATCATAATACCCCCTTTCTTCTCCCCCCTCCCTTATCCCTCCCTACCCACCCATCCTCCCCAGTCCCTTTCCCTTTGGTACCTGTTAGTCCATTCTTGGGTTCTGTGAGTCTGCTGCTGTTTTGTTCCTTCAGTTTTTCCTTTGTTCTTATATTCCACAGATGAGTGAAATCATTTGGTATTTCTCTTTCTCCGCTTGGCTTATTTCACTGAGCATAATACCCTCTAGCTCCATCCATGTTGTTGCAAATGGTAGGATTTGTTTTCTTCTTATGGCTGAAAAATATTCCATTGTGTATATGTACCACCTCTTCTTTATCCATTCATCTACTGATGGATACTTGGGTTGCTTCCATTTCTTGGCTATTGTAAATAATGCTACGACAAACATAGGGGTGCATATGTCTTTGTCAAACTGGGCTGCTGCATTCTTATGGTAAATTCCTAGGAGTGCAATTCCTGGGTCAAATGGTATTTCTATTTTTAGTTTTTTGAGGAAACTCCATATTGCTTTCCACAGTGGTTGAACTAATTTACATTCCCACCAACAGTGTAGGAGGGTTCCCCTTTCTCCACATCGTCACCAATATTTGTTGTTGTTTATCTTTTGGGTGTTGGCCATCCTAACTGGTGTGAAGTGATATCTCACTGTGGTTTTAATTGACAAAATTACACTTCTAATTTCTCAGGAAAAAGAGACCTACGTGAATCTTAATAAACCTCGCAGGCTTTCCTTACGTAACCGCAGTAGAGGACTGTTTCCTCAGTTAAGTACCTGAGGAAGCAGCTGGTTTGCTCATCTTTAAACACCAAAATCACCCTCAGCTGGAGCTGCACAAAGCACGAAGAAATGAGACTAGTGACATAACCGCAGAATCACATTTCCCATCTCATAGATGCTCACTGCAGAACGTATACTTGTCAGGAAACAATGCTTCATGAATATTGTTACATTTCTGTATGGTCAGGACTTTCTTAGGAAACAGCTTTGGTATCTGGGTTAAATATGACTGCATAAGGATCCAAAAGACAGAGCCCACGAGACAGATAGAAAGTTTCCTCTCTCCCCAGAGCCTAATGTTTACACTCCAGGTTATTTAAGCGATAGAGGAGACCTTTCCTTCTCTTCCGGAGTGAGGATCTGTTTACATTCCAGAGCAAACATGTCTATTTCCATCTCCAGAAATGCAAATGGACCAAAGTGCCAGCTATCAATGTAAGCTCCAAGTTTCATGATTTCAGAATTCCTTCCTTGTGGTGCAAACCCCAGTGTGTACATAGGGTGTTTTTGCCTCTCACGGCATTACCCTGTGGAGAACTGAGACATAGGGAACCAACACCACTCACTCTCTGAGTAAATAAAAGGTATGATTTCAGATCCAAAACAAAAAAAATGAAAGAAAGGGAAGCTAGGACAGCCGCTGTGGCCATTCAGGGAGGTGTCGCCCTTACCCCGATATACTTTCTGGGAATGAAATGTGCTTGTCCTAGAGATAGACCACCAGGGGTTCAAATCCAAGCTCCTTCCCCAGTTGCTGGTGCCCACACAGCACACCTGCTGTGCCTCACCTCTCCTCCTCATCCAGGGGCTCCATTGCTTGGAAAAACGACATGAAGTGCTCCTTGGGCTCCAGGTCACACAGCGCAGCCAAGTGCTTTTGCATCTGGATCTAGTGTAGGATGGAAGCCACAATCATGCACTGTCATCTCCAAGATTCATCTGTTTTCTCAGTGGGCCAAATGAGGACTTGAATAAGGGTATGTGGAAATCACAACCCCTACATCTTTCAAATCCTTGGTGGTGACATCAGTGTGTAATCTCTCCTGGAATATATACTTTAGGGGGAGTTCTAGAGGCTTGTACTTGACCTGCCACACAGCATGAATTCCTTGCTTCCCTATTCTCGGTCTGAGGCTTCACCTGCAGCATAAGACCTGGAGACTTGTCTCCAGCCTGGAGCCCCCCCAAGGGGATGTTTGTGCTGATCGTGGAACTCCCCTCCAGGCCAGGCCTCCTCTCCTGGGTGG
Organism: Manis pentadactyla; assembly: GCF_030020395.1. Lineage (NCBI taxonomy): Eukaryota > Metazoa > Chordata > Mammalia > Pholidota > Manidae > Manis > Manis pentadactyla. Next base: position 13,763,014 of record NC_080030.1, read on the forward strand.
GTGAACACATCCTGAGAGCCCTTGGGGAGTGTTATGGGGAGACCAGAGCCAAGTGCCTCTGCTCAGCCTCCCGAGCCTTTTGTCACAGACGTCAGGCCGCTCAGCAGCCTGGCCTGGGGATGGATGACTGAGGGGCACCATGGGGGAGGACTGGGGACCTGGGAGCTTTGGGGGGTGCTCTGAGGTGTGAAGTGTGGAGAAATTGGGCTCACAGAAAGCCCCCCAATGGAAGGAGTGTACCTCTTGGAGGTGCTTTGAGAGACCAACTTCAGCGTTTTTTGAAAAGGAATTTTCTGGAATGTGTGGAGCAGCTGTGTCTCATTAAATGGGACAGTGCTTGACTGGTGCCCTGCAGCCGTGAAATCTACTTGGGTACATCTGCAGTGGTGTTCAAGATGTGGAGAGACACCCTGGGGCTTCTAAGCAACAAGTTTCTGTGTGATCATAATCTATAGGCAACAGGAAATTAGGTTCAGTTTCTGTTTGAACAGCCCTCCCCAGTGTTGCCAAAGTGTGCCAGCCTGGGTCTTAGAGCACCCGCTCTCCCTGAGCACCTTACAGGGGAAGGACAGAGGATGGAGGAGAACCTGGCATAGGTCAGGGCCCCCCTTCGTCATAGAGTTTGAGGGCTGGGGTGGGGTGGGCTGGGGCACACGATATCTGCAGGAGGGGCAGAGCTTTGAGAAGAAAGAGCAGTGTGGTGGCAATCCGTTCATCATTTATTACATTCTGCACAGGGATGACCCCAACCCCCAGGAACCATAAACCTCAGACACAACACCCAGACCACACTGCGCCTGGGGAGGCTTTTTCTCAGGGATGAGGGGAGCGAGTTGCACAGGGCTCCGCTGGGAGCATGTCCCGGGACCCTGCATCTGCCGGCCAGCCCTGCAGCCTCGGATGCCTCCGCTGGGCACCCAGGGGGCGGTGGTCCCATGCAGCACTGTGCCGTCTCTGTGTCCATCCTGGGAAAGGCTGGCCATGGTGAGGATGGGCCCCAGCTCTTCCTGGAACCCTGTGGCTACGACTCGGTGGCTGTCGGCACCCAGGCAGGAGTTGGTGTCATGGCGGGAGGCCACCAACATGAAGGGGAGCAACCTCCACATGGTGGGGCGGCTCGCCTCTGTCCAACGGGCCACAAGCAAAGGGGACGACACAGCACGAAGGTGGCCAGGTTGGCCGCGGCTACGTACGGTTCCGTGAGGATACAGTGGGAGCCTGGGGAGCTTCCCGAGGTGGCCGACGGAGGAGGTGCCAGAGCAGCTGCCCCAGCAGGGGCTCAGGATGAGCAGCGGGAGGAAGAGGAGCAGCAAGCAGACTGGGGTCCTGGGGCGCCAAGCGCCGCCTGCCCAAAGGGGAAGCAGCTCTCCTCCACATGCAGCCAGGACACCAGCAGGGCCGCGGGCCCGATGACAGCAGCTACAGGGCCACGCGGGTGAGCAGAAGAGGCAGGTTATCCGGGGTTCCCCCCATTATCCTGCTTCCACCCCGTCCCCACTGCCCTCTGGGCTCCGTACCCTGTGTGGAGGGTCCTGTCAATCACCAGCACCCGGGGGGTCCCTGTCACAGGAAGGCTCCTGAGCGTCACCTACTCACAGAGGAGGACGCTGGGTCCCAGAGGGGGCGGTGAACCACCCTTCAGTCTGACAGGAATGGTCGGCCGTGGAGCTGCGACCCCAGCCGCACCGGTCTTTAGGACGCCCCCACACCCAGCATGGCCCGAAGCTTCCCTGAGGCTGAGGAGCAGCCCACCCCCTGCCGATGGCCCCAGCCCAGAAACTCACCTGGCCCTGGCCGGCCCGTAAGTTTACATCTTGTGGGGCCTGAAGAACTGCAACAGTCCCTTTATGCCGGCCCTCTGGGCTGGGGGCTCCAGCTGGCAGGACAGCGTGTAGCTGCAGGACACAGGGACACCTGTGAGCCCCTGGAGCCACACGTCAGGGGGCCCTTCCCCCAGAGCCCGCCGGCAGCTGCAGCCCACGCCTGACTCCGGCCGGCCTCACCTCTGCTCCTCATCCAGGAACTCCAGGGCCTGGACAGAGGACATGAAGTGCTCGTCCCTCTCCAGGTCATACACCCCGGCCATGTGCTTGTGCACCATGATCTCGTCCTGGAGGATAGCGACCTGGGGCAGAGGAAGGACAGGATGCAGACAAGGGGGGGTGAGGAGTGGGGCACTGGATGGTGCTGGATCTTTGCTCACACAGGAACCCACTCTCAGGAAAGGTGGGGGACGGAGGGGTGGCCTGGTGCTGAGAGGTCCAGGCTCACTGGGGGCTCTCTCCTCTCTAAAGCTCACCATCCTGCACCCCCGTGCCCCTCTGGGCTCACTCACGTCCTCATTATGCTCCAGGAGTTTCTCTTTAGGCAGGTCAGCAAGAAACAATCCGAGGTAGGGGACCATGCCCTGTGCCACCGGGGTGAGGAGGTAATGAGTCCCCGCCTGCCCCAGGGGAGCCCACAGAGCCTCCCCTGAACCCCACACCCGCAGCCTCCAGCTCCCTTGGACCACCCTGTGCTGCCTCCCCACCTCCCTTCGCCCAGCTGTCCCCTCTAGGGCCCTCCCAGGGCTGGCTTTTGGCCAATCCCAGGCCCTGTGGGGCCCTGCACCTGTCCTCCAACTTCCCCCTGTACCCAGCTGCTCTTGCCCTCCTTCTGGTCACACCAATGCTGGCAGCTCAGGACTGGTGGCACCAGGAGCAGGTGCAGGGTCGCCCCCACCGCCCGTGACCCGCGGCACGCCTCTCTCACCTTCCTCTTCCTCTCCTCGGGTCCCATGCGGTCCTGCTGCCTTTCCCTCAATACGCTCTCCAGCTCCTGCAAGGTCCAGGACACTCGGGTGCTCATGCTCCCCTCCCACGCGGCCTCCCGCAACCAGACCGTGGTGGATGGATGGCTCGCCCGAGCCCCCTGGCACCTACGCTGTCCCCACCTCCAGCAGGCTCTCAGCCTAGAGCGACCCCAGCTCCAACACACACTCATACTTGTGGGGGTCCTTGGGCCACGGCTGCCGCCCTGAGAGGGTCAGGGGAGGTCCCTCTGCTTCCCAGGGTGCCCTGAGCACTCACTGTCACCCGGCTATCAGCACGGCTCCCCTCACATGACCAGGTGGGCTGGGCACAAAGCTGAAGCGCGTCTTGGGCTCCCTGGACCCTGCTCACCAGGGAGGCCCACACCCCAGGGTGACGGCAACCCTCCATGTCCGCATGAGGAGCCTGAGGCCACAGAGGGGCAGTGACAGGCTGAGAGGACCCAGGGGAGAAGCCAACCTTGCTCATCCACAGGCCCCACCCCTGCTGCTGACCCCAGGCCAGCTCCAGCCCTGACGGGGGCCTGTCCTCTGGGCCCTCACTGGATGCCAGGCCCACAGTCAAGTGGAGCCAGGGAGGGAGACAGACGAGACCCTCGGGGGCCTGGGAGATCCTACTTTCCCCGTCAGCTTCCCCCTCTCACCCCCAACACCTGGAGTCCTCCCCAAAGTTGTGCCACAGCGCGGCAGAGGACTTGCCCCGAGGACCCCTCCCTTCCAGACCTCCAGCCCCCATTTACCTTGAGGAGACGCTTCCTGGTAATCCACTTGACCTTCCTTCTCAGGTTTTTATACATCCTGGTGCTCTTCCTAAGGGGAGGGGAGAGGAGTAGGGAGATACATGGCCAGCAGGTGGAGCGTCTTGGGGCCGACCCCTTTTCCTGGAGATCCTAGAAGGTCCACTAGCCTGCAGGAGGCTTTCCACCACGGCCCTGAGCCCTGGGGAATCTGTGGCCTGGGGAGAGGGCTCCAGGTTTCCACCCAGGGCCTCCATTCCCAGTTCTCCCAGGGGCGAATCTGCTTTGGGCCAGGTCGCTGTCCTTGGGGCAGAGACCTCCTGCTGCAGAGCACAAGCTCAAGATCTCCAATGGGCTTCAACCCACACCTGACATTGGAGGAAACTGATTCCTGCAGGGGTACTCCTGTCCTAACTCACAGGGGGCCCCAAGAGCCTGCCATCCCTGTCCTTAGGCTCCGCCGCCTCCCAGGAAGTCCCAGACATACGGGTGTCCCTGTCCACTCAGGTACCCCAGTCCCAGAGACAGGACTACCCACCAGGAAACATGTCCCCAGGTCCTTTCCAGGCGACCTAAGGCACGACTCTGCAGGGCCAAGAGAATGGCACGAAGGGCCGTGAAATTCCTGAGGACCTGACACTCCTGGGAGGGAAGACAGAGCTGAGAGCGTGGCCTGCTTCTCTGCTTCTATCCCCCCATGAACTCCTGTCCTTAAGGAGACGGACACCCAGGGAGCCCAGCACGCCTGGTACCTGCTGAGCAGCCCTCCTGGGTGGAGGACTGTAGCTCAACCCAAGGAAGGGGCCAGGGATGGCTGTCCCACCCCTGAGGCCTGCGAGTCCAGGTCCACACATCCCTGGCAGGAGGGGCCCAGGGACGGTGCAGGGCAGACCGTAGGAACCCATCCTGAGAGCTGGCCAAGGAGGGGAGCAGGTACCAGGATGCCAAGATGGACCCGGGGGGCTGTCCCATGACTCACCTTGGCAACCCGGATCCAGAACTCCACCACTCGGGCCCTATCCTGGGCTGTCATGCTTGGGGTCCTGAGGCAGGTAGTGGTGACCAACTCTACCAAGGTGTTAAATTCCGTCAGGACCCTATGCATGGTGGGGGCCAGGTGCTCAATGTCTCCCGTCCGTGACTGCTTCTGTAGGTAGGCCTTGCATTCAGAATAGTTTATCCTGCTGTACAGCGTCTGTGGATCAGAAGGGAGGGAGGGTCATCCAGCTGTGTCCCTGGTGCCCCTGTTCCCAGGCAGGGTCACCGGTCAGACCTGGAGCCCAGGCAGCTGGGGACGTGCTGTGAGCCTCGTGGCCATCCAGGCCTCGGACACCGTCCAAGGAGGCGCCGAGGACTGGATGCACAGTAGCCCACAGTGGTGGGGAGCAGAGGGGCTCTGCTCGTAGGCACCCTCACTCACCTCCTCCCTGACGCACAAGGCAGCTCACGCTTGCCCATCCTGGGGCATCTGCCTCCCATTCTGCCACCCCGTGGGTCCCGCTGCCCACTCAGGTGCAGTTTCACCCTAAACAACTCCACCCAGGACCTTTGTTGGTGTCTGTGTCTCCCACGCAGTCAGATCCATGGCAGGGGCCTCTGAAATGCAGAGGCCATGGAAGCCTGCCAGGCCAATGGCCTGAGGACCTAAGGCCCTGGCAGCACCTCCCTGAGCACCCCTCCCCTGCCTTGCCCCTCCCAGCCCACCAGGCCTTGCCCCCTTTCCCTCCACTCCAAATCATTGGTCTGCAAGGACCCCAAAGTACCAGCCCTACTGTCCCCCTGTAGTCAGTGAGGGCTTGGGGGTGAGGAGAGTCTCTCGCGGCACTTGGTGAGACCAGGGGGAAGTTGGAACGTGGGCCCAGATCACAGGAGTCCACGTCAGGGGCGGCAGGTCAGGGGCAGCCCGTGACACAGGGCAGTCCCACCCCCGACGCCGAGACCCCGCTCCGCTCACCGCAAAGGCCAGGGTCAGCTGCTCGGCCACCAGGCAGAAGGGAAACCCCAGGATGGTCCGCTCCTCCTTTCTCGTCACATCCCGGGTGCTCGCAGCACAGGGGTGGGCAGGCTCCGGGCCCGGGTCTGGCTCTACTAGGCCCGGTGCCATTGCTGCAGGTGCCATGGGCCCCAGGCCCGACGGCTCATGGGGCTCCAGCTCTGGGACAAGCTCCATGGCTGAGGCCACTGCTGGGACATCCTCCAGCTCTGCAGGGGCTGAGGCAGGTGACACCGGCCGTCGCTCCAGCACAGGGGTCTCAGGGAGCTCCTGGACTCGCTGTTGCCACGAAGCTGGCCCTCCCTGTGTCTCTGGGGCCAGCTGCCTCTGCCGTGGGTCTGGAGCAGGACACAGAGAAAGGGTCACCCAGGGGCTGATTCCCCGCGCCTTACAATGACAGAAGAGCCCTCACTGCCTTGAAGGGAACCCCAGTCCGGAAAGCCCACCCTACATGGTCCCCTGGCCACAGCCCCTCACCTTCCAGCTCTGTCACCGTGGGCCCCAGGTGCTCCTCCTGGACCAAGTGGTGGAGGACTTGACCCTCCAGGGTGGATGAAGGCTGGCTGCCATGGAGGTCACTGGGCACATGCTCGGGCTCCCAGGCAAGGCGCCTAGCCCGTCCCATCCTGCGGCTGGGGTAAGGCCTGGGGGTGGCAGAGTGAGAAGCCTGGTCTTTCCAGCCGCACTGCCCTCCGGGTCCACCCTTGTGTGGGCCTGGCCGCTGTGCACTCCCCTGCCTGTCCAGGCACCTGCCCCTCCCCCTTCCTGACCCTGCGTGTCTGTCCTGGGATCCCATCCTTTCCCATCCTCCCGAATAGGAAGTCCCCAGTCGTCAGCCCACCCATGGGAATCCAAGGATGAGTGACCTGCTGGGCTCTGCTGTGCTCCCCTGCCCAAAGCTCCAAAGCCCCAAACTCCACCTCCCCCCATTCTGTGAGATGCGCAGCGCCCCCTCTGGACCCGGTGAACGCTCACATTTTCAGTTCCTCCTCTGGCCCCTCGTCATGCCCCCTGTTGCTTGAGGAGGCCGTGACGGCATCACTTGTGACACTCCCTGGCCGTGACCTGCGGATGACGTCTGAAGTGACTGCCCGAGTCCACCCGGGATGGGGTCCCAGTATTGTGTCTGCTTCCTTCACTCAGTTATGCTAAGTGTCCCCAAAGGGTCTGCACAAAGTGGGCCCTGCATAGCTATTGTTGCTTAAGGAAGTCCTACCAGAACCTGTCCAGGTACCCCTCTCCTGCCCCCAGAGGTCCCTCATGTGGCCACAGTGAGGACAAGGACCCGGCCCAAACACAGGGAATCGCGAGCCTCCGTTCCAAAGGCTGCTTCCCATGTGCTTTTCCAAATGAGCCAGGCTCCAGGCCACTGACGGGTGAGGCCAAAGGCTTTCATCGGGTACAGAGAAGTAAGCCCCAAAGTGGCCCAGGTTGGCCGGCAGCCCTCTCTGCACTGCTGGGTGCCATGGGAGCCCCTCTAAGGCTCCTCCTGAGTTCCCCATGGGCACCCTAACAGGCTGATCGCCAGCCACCCTGCCCGTCAGAGGAGCACGCTGTGGCTCAGACACGTGGGGACACTCAGGACACACAGCGGGCTGTGGGCAGTGGCCCGACTGTGCCGAGGAGGGGTTGGGTGCTCACCGGGGGAGCCGCTGGCCCGTGGTGGGCTGGTCAGCGTCCTCGGGAGGGAGGGTGGCCTCAGAAGTGCTCCGGCTGGTGTTTGGAGTTGGTTCCACTCGTACCGAGCGCTTTCTCCCCTTCCTCCTCACTCCTGTCCGGGGAGCCCTGCACATGGGGACCTCAGTCCCATGGACAGTTGGCTCAGATTCACGCTGAGAGGGGGAGCAGGGATATAGTCAGTGGGAAACCCAGGACCCACCAGGACGAGGGAGGCTTGCAGCTCACCCGAGAGCCCCCAGCCCCCTGGGATGCGAACAAGGAGAGGCACGGGGTGCTCCTGGGAATGAGGTTCCAGGCCCCCCTGGAGTGGGACTGTCGGCCATTCGTCGGAGGGCCCTGACAGGTTGCCAGGTGTGGAACGGGGTCCTGGGGTGTAGACAGCCTGCTCCAGGTCGAGGGAGATGGAGTAGCTGGGGAGGAGGCACCCATGGTTGCGTGGACCTCCCCGCAGGGGGCATTGTGGGCCCCCAACCCTGCCCCAAAGATCAGGCACACAGGGTGACCTTCTGCGTAGACATCCAGTCGCTCAGGGAAGAAAAGGTCACCCCCGGGCCCAGGATTGACATGTGGGTGAAGTACCTGGTCCCAACACTCACCTCCACATCTGAATGATGAGACCAGAGCTGTGACACTGACTGCCCCCTGCTCCCCAGCCTTCAGTCCCACCCATGCCCCATGCCCACCGCGCGCACACACAGGGGCCGGGGGAAACGTCAGCCCAGGATGGGTCACACTCGTGGCCTGGCCCTGGAGTGGCCCGCTCTGGGCTGCCCTGTGTTACCTCGGGGCTCCTCGGGAGACACGGACAGAGGCGTTGGAGGTGGTCTCTGAGCCAACGCCCACAGCGAGCAGGAAGACTCTCCCTCTCGGCTTCCCTGACTCCCACGCCTTCAGAAGGCTCCGCACAACAAGACCGCATGTTGCTCTGTCGAGCGCCTCCGGTCAAGTGAGCTGGACTGGGGTCTGCGACCAGGATCTGGGTTCTGTTCGGGTCACAATTCAGGTTCTACTGGGCGTGTCATCAGTGACATCACTTCTTCAAGGGTCCATTTCCTGGGACCCTCCCTGCATTCAGACACGCCCACATGCCCCTCTGGGCTGCCGACTGCCCACCCTCCTGGCCCTTGCCATGCATGACTACACAGATCTCCACCAGAGCCGTCCCCTCGCTCTTTGGCAATGTCACTGGGGTCCCAGCTCTGATGAGACAAGAGCTGAGCTCAGGCCGCTTTTTCTCACCAGTTCCCTGTCCTGCTGAGGCCACAGCACCTCCCAGGAACTGCCCAATGTCCCAACCTGCACAGGGAGGGTCATGCCAGACATTCTTCCCTAGGGACATGCCTACCAGCAGTGTAGGGGGGTTCCCCTTGCTCCCCAGTCTCGCCAGCATTTGTTGCTCCTAGTCTTTTGGATGGTGGCCATCCTAACTGGTGTGAGGTGATACCTCACTGTGGTTTTAATTTGCATTTCCCTGATGATTAGGGATGTGGAGCATCTTCTCACGTGGCTATTGGCTGTCTATGTTTCTTTGGAGAAGTGTCTTCATATCCTCAGCCCATTTGTTAATTGTGTTATTTGCTTTTTGGGTTTTGAGGAGTGTGAGTTCTTTATATATTTTGGATGTTAACCCCTTGTTGGGTATGTCATTTACAAATATATTCTCCCATACTGTAGCATGTCTTTTTGTTCTACTGATGGTGTCCTTTGCTGTACAGAAGCTTTTTAGTTCAGTGTAGTCCCATGAGTTCATTTTTGCTTTTGTTTTCCTTGCCTGAGGAGATGCATTCAGGAAAACGTTGCTTGTTGCTCATGTTTATATTCAAGAGATTTTTTCCTGTGTTTTCTTCTAATAGTTTTATGGTTTCATGACACACATTCAGTTCTTTGATCCATTTCAAGTTTACTTTTATGTATGGGAATAGAGAATAATACAGTTTCAGTCTTTTGCATGTAGTTGTCCAGTTTTGCCAACACCAGTTGTTGCAAGGAGCTGTCATTTCCCCATTGCATATTCATGGCTCCTTTATCGTATATTAATTGACCATATATGCTTGGGTTTATATCGGGACTCTCTAGTCTGTTCCACTGGCCTGTGGGTCTGTTCTTGTGCCTGTACCAAATTGTCTTGATTATTGTGGCTTTGTAGTAGAACTTGAAGTCTGGGAGCATAATCCCCACAACTTTATTCTTCCGTCTCAGGATTGCTTTGTCTATTTGGGTCTTTTGTGATTCCATGTGAATTTTAGAGCTATTTGCCCAGTTCATTGAAGAATGCCATTGGTATTTTGATAGCGATTGCATTGAGTCTATAGATTACTTTAGGCAGAGTGGCCATTTTGACAACATTAATTCTTCCTATTCATGAGCACAGAATGTGTTTCCATTTATCGGTGTCTTCTTTAATTTCTCTCATGAGTGTCTTGTAGTTTTCAGAGTATAGGTCTTTCACTGCCTCGGTTAGGTTTATTCCTAGGTATTTTACTCTTTGATGCAATTGTGAATGGAATTGCTTTCTTGATTTCTCTTTCTGCTAGTTCAGTGCATATAGGAGTGCAACAGAGTTCTGTGTATTAATTTTGTATCCTGCAACTTTGTTGAATTCAGCTATTAGTTCTAGTAGTTTTGGAGCGAATTCTTTAGGGTTTGTTATGTACAGTGTCATGTCTTCTGCAAACAGTGACAGTTTAACTTCTTTGTTACCAATCTGGATGCCTTTTATTTCTTTGTGTTGTCTGATTGCCGTGGCTAGGACCTCCAGAACTATGTTGAATTAAAGCGGGGAAAGTGGGCATCCTTGTCTTGTTGCCGATCTTAGAGGAAATGCTTTCAGCTTCTCGCTGTTAAGTATGATGTTGGCTGTGGGTTTGTCATAAATAGCCTTTATTATGTTGAGGTACTTGCCATCTATACCCATTTTGTTGAGAGTTTTTATCATGAATGGATGTTGAATTTTGTCGAGTGTTTTTTCAGCATCTATGGAGATGATCATGTGGTTTTTGTACTCCTCTTTCTTGACGTGATGGATGATGTTAATGGATTTTCTAATATTGTACCATCCTTGCATCCCTGGAATAAATCCTACTTGATCATGATGGATGATCTCTTTGATGTATTTTTGAATTTGGTGTGCTAATATTTTGTTGAGTATTTTTGCATCTGTGTTTGTCAGCGATATCGGTGTGTAACTTTTTGTGTGTGTGGTGGTTTCTTTGCTTGTTTTTGGTATTAGGGTGATGCTGGCCTCATAGAATGAGTTTGGAAATATTCCTTCCTCTTGTAGTTTTTGGAAAACTTTAAGGAGGACGGGTATTAGATCTTCACTGAATGTTTCATAAAATTCAGTGGTGAAGCCATCTGGCTTAGGAGTTTTGTTCTTAGGTAGTTTTTCGATTACCAGTTGAATTTTGTTGCTAGTAATTGGTCTGTTCAGATTTTCTGTTCTTTCTGGGTTAGCCTTGGAAGGTTGTATTTTTCTAGAAAGTTGTCCATTTCTTCTAGGTTATCCAGTTTGTTAGCACATAATTTTTCATCGTATTCTCTAATCATTCTTTGTATTTCTGTGGTGTCTGTAGTGATTTTTCTTTTCTCATTTCTGATTCTGTTCACGTGTGTAGACTCTTTTTCCTTGATAAGTCTGCCTAGGGGTTTATCTCTTTTGTTAATTTTCTCAAAGAACCAGCTCCTGCTTTCATCTATTCTCTATTGTTTTATTCTTCTCTATTTTGTTTATTTATTTTCTGAACTTTATTATGTCACTCCTACTGACTTTGGGGCTCAGTAGTTCTTTTTTTTCTAGTTTCATTAATTGTGAGTTCATATGGGATTGTTCTTTTTACCTTTGGTAGGTCTGTATTGCAGTGTACATCCCTACTAGCACAGCCTTCGCTGCGTCCCACAGATTTTTGCGGTGTTGAGTTACTGTTGTCATTTGTCTCCACATATTGCTTGATGTATGTTTTTATTTGGTCATTAATCCATTGATTATTTAGGAGCATGTTGTTAAGCCTCCGTGTGTTTGTGGGCTTTTTTGTTTTCTTTACATAATTTATTTCCAGTTTCATACTTTTGTGGTCTTAGAAGCTGGTTGGTACAATTTCAACCCTTGTGAATTAACTGAGGCTCTTTTTGTGGCTTCGTAAATGATCTATTCATGAAAATGTTCCATATGCACTTGAGAAGAATGGGTATCCTGCTGCTTTTGGGTGGAGAGTTCTGTAGATGTCCGTTAGGTCCATCTGTTCTAATGTGTTGTTCAGTGCCTCTGCGTCCTTCCTTATTTTCTGTCTGATTGATCTGTCCTTTGGAGTGAGTGGTGAATGTATTGCATTCTATTTCCCCCTTTAATTCTGTTAGTATTTGTTTCACATATGTTGGTGCTCTTACATTGGGTGCATATATATTTATAATGGTTATCTGCTCTTGTTGGGCTGACCCCTTTATCATTATGTAATGCTCTTCTTTGTCTCTTGTTACTTTCTTTGTTTTGAAGTCTGTTTGTCTGATACAAGCATTGTAACTCCTGCTTTTTTCTTCCTATTGTTTGCATGAAATATCTTTTTCCATCCCTTCAATTTTAGTCTGTGTATGTCTTAGGGTTTGAAGTGAGTTCCTTACAGGCAGCATATAGTCAGGTCTTGTGTGTTTATTCACTCAGTGACTGTGAAAAAATCTTCATAAAAATGACAAAACACCAAAAAACAAAAAAAGGAAGAATGGGCAGCTCACAAATTGTGAGGACACCCTCCCAAGCCTAAGAATAAAACCCATAGGTCCCTAGGCTATGACCTATAACCCCCACCCCAGGCAGATGGGACTTATTCTGACCTGTGAGAGAAAGGGGTTCGTATACAACAGGTGCTGAGCACTGACTTCCTACATCAGTGAATGAATGGAGCTCTGAATGAGGTCTCCCACAGTCCTGACTCCTGGAGCTGCTGGGAGGAGCTGCTGGACAGACACTTGTGAGTCCAAAGTATTGTGTATACAGCAGGTACTCAGTTAACCCTGGGCCAGGGCTCTGCCTGGCAGGGTTGCCCAAACCTAGAGATAGGGCCCAAAACCAGTGCTCTGAACTCCTTTCTACTTTACAAAGGCCCAGAGAGGAATCTCCTGTAGGCCATTTTCTAGATGGAAAGACAGAATCTGAGGTGGCTTCAGTAAAAAGAGACTGTGATGAAAAAAAATCCCAGAGTGGTGGGCGTCAGGCATGGCTAGATCTGAGGACTGGGGTCTGTCTGTCTGGGCCGCTGTCCTCCCTGCAGGCTTCTCTTCCAGGCAGTCTCAGCCTGCTCCCGGTAGGAACAGGGTGTCCATTTCCCCGTTCCTTTCAGCAAGAGCTTCAGGTGATGCTCAGTGAGAATCTAATGCCCAGGGCTTGGACCCAGGGGCTGTGTGTGGGGCTGAATTTGTCATCAGTACCAGAGGGCACCAAGCTGGGTGCTCTGCTACTACTGGGCACAAGACTGGATGACCACCATCGGGACATACAGCTTCCTAGAGTTTCCCTGGAGGCTGTTCATGGGGGGCTTAGGTGCCATTCTGGACTTGCGGGTAGCTCTGAGCCCCTGTGAAGTCAGGTCTCTAGGGTCTTTCTCATGTGGTTCCTGACCCGGCATCCCGTCCGGTCTGTCCGCTTGGCCGTGCCACTAGGCTGGAGTCCAGCCCTAAGGAATGAGAATTGGTCTTCAAGGGAGGGCATGCCTGGTGCCCCAAACTCACCCCTGGAGCACGGCTTGAGCAAAAGCTAGGAGGTGGCCAATCCAGGGAAGGGGCACTCGTGGAGCAGTGAGCAGTCACTGTAGCTGGGGCCCTGGGGCCTCCGTCTCCCCTTCTAAAGGCACAGATAGGGAAACTGAGCACCCCGAAAAAGGGCAGGACCTGGCCTTCTGCCTTGGGCCTCCCTAGCCCAGAGGCCTTGTCTCCTTTGCCACAAAATTCAGAGATTCTGGGTTTTACTCTCCACTTCCAACACCATCTTGCCTCGTCCCCCATTAAAACCAAAAACTTGATCTCGTTGAGCATCTCATAAATATATAATTATGGGGTCATCATGTTGTACATCTGAAACCAATATTGTATGTCAAGTATATTTGAATTTTTAAAGGGGAAAAAAAGAAAAAAACGGAGAAGTCTGTTTTGCAAACTCCATGAGAGGTGGCTGGGAGCAGGGCGGGGTGGGCCTGGGGGACATGTGCCACTGCTGCCGCCTGGTGGCCATGGGGGGGGGCGGGGAATCTGCGACAAACTCCTTGAAGGATGGCGCTGTCGGGGTGTGTACGGGGGAGGTGGGCACAGGTCCTCCTGCGTGGCTTTGGGTGTGAGGAGCAAGGAACCCCAGGTCTCGGGTCTGGGCTGATGGACGGACCAAGGCTTCTGTTATAGGGGTATCCCGCCCCATTCCCCCTCCGGCCGTCCCTCCCTTTGCTCAGGCGTGATTTTGCAGAGTTCCGAGTGACCATCCAGCTGTCTCCCCCAGAGTGGGTGCTCCTGGGGCGCCAGGGGGAAAGATTAATAAGTGCACCTGGAAAGAATGAATGAATTTTCCAGCTAGGGGGTTTTGAGCAGCACAGCCAGGCTTTGGCTGGGGGAGCGGATACCTAATAGGAGGTTCATTTATTAAGCCTTAGATGCACCTGCCCCACCCCAGAACAGCTCTTTAAGGTCAACATTACCACCACCCCCATTGTACAGGGGAGACTGAAGCCAGGGAGGGCCCACCACCTCCCTCAGAATGCTTGGGATCCCCCTTCCTTTTCCCACACCGGGATCCTCCCACGTCTTGCAGTGTGGCTGAGCTCTGCACCCAACCTCCCCATCCAGTGCTTCTGGGACAGGACACCCAGCCCAGGGTCCTAGGATCAGCAGCAGCCCCCTTTGGGCCCTCTCCTGCCTATTCCACCCCTGAATAGACCAGTGACAGTGCCTGTCCATGCCCCCTGGATGTCAGGCCAGGGCCCAGTGTAGCCACTCGTTTATGGTGCTTTCTAGGGCTCCCACCACAGGTGCCAGACAGAGTAGGTGGGGGAACGAAGGAGAGTGAGGCCTGAGCTGGGGGCAGGAATGGGGTCTGGGCCCCTTGGCCCCAGTTTGAGTCCTGCCCATGCTGGAATCGGGTTAGCCACCACCCTCTCTGAGCCTTCGTGGTCACATCCGTAAAATACAACAGCCATGCACCTCTCCAGGGGGTTATGGGGGTTCAGGGCATCATGTGAGTGGATGGAACAGGCTGGGTGTACAATAAGCACATAATAACCAGCTTTCATCAGTCTTCCCATCCAAAAGACCAGACAGACGTTCCTGTTTCTCCCTCAGGCCTCCAGGTGCTGGGAGCCACTAAACCTGGGGCTCTGCATTAGATCTCCGAGCAGCAGTGGGAGTCCAGCCAGCTGCGCAGGGCTGCCCTCCAGACCATCCTGCCCACGAGGCTCCAGAGCCCTGGCCGTGGGGTGTCCATGCATCTGTGTCACATCCTCCAAGGGCAGCTCCGTGTCCAGGGCTGGCTGAGGGGTGCCCTGAGGCAGCTGTGTCTTCTCTGTGAAAGGCCCGGGGGTGTCCAGGTCAGCCCTCTCACTTTTGTCCCAGGACATGTTCACCACCAGGATATCTTCTGGTGTTGCCTCCTCCAGGAAGTCCACTGGGCTGGTCCACTGCCATGCCTGGAAAGGGAGAGTAGGGCCAAGGCTGTGGACGGATCCCTACTTCCCATCCACACAATCCCACCCTCCACCTGGGGTGGTCCATGTCCCTGCTGGCTAAATTCTCTTAAAATCCTGAGATCAATTAAAAGATCAAGTCTGCCTCAGTGACCCCCTTCAGACCCTCTTAGGAAGGGACCCCATTTCTTTTTGGGAAATTGCTGCTCCTCTTCGCACTTGATGCGGTAGGGCAGGGCAATTGTGCCCAGCCAGTCAGAGCACTCCAGCCCCCTGATTCCAGTGATAAGTTCAGGGATGGGCATGTTACCCATGCTGGTTCAATCAGTGATGGCGCTGCGTCTTTTGCTGCAGCGAATGGGGGAAAAGGACAGCCAGCTCCCACAGGGGGAAGACCGAGCTTGCCTGAGAGAGAAGACCCTGCGGGCAGAACAGCAGCCCAGACAGATGGATCCAGCCATACCTGAAGCCTACCACTCTGGATTTTTTTTCCCCCATCGGGGTCCCCTCTGTCAAAATCACTTTGAGCTGTTTCTGTTACTAGGAAATGACCCACGGGAGGTTCCTCTGTGAGCCACTGCTCACCCATCTGTAAAACGGGACAGGCGTTTGGAGTCCATGCCTCAGTGGGTTGGGGAGAAAAAAATGAGCTAATGTATGGCCATTACCCTGCAGAGCCCTGGCCCACAGTATGGACCCAATAAGCAGGACCTGGAGTTCTGAAAGGAGCCCTTACCTGCTTCCCCTGGCTGCCAGGGAGGTCGACCGCGCTGCTGGCACAGGGTGTGGGCAGGGGCGGCCACAGGTGCCGTGCGGCCCTGGGAAAGAAGGGAAGCCGGTCAGAGGAACAGTGCTTCCAATGTTACTTTTTAACTTTTCTGATTTATTTTTTTAAATCTCTTATTAGGTTCTAAAGGGAGTGAAGGTGTGGATTGAGGGAGGGGCTACAGGAGTCTAACAGACCCAGGTCCAAACCCCCCACTGCCAGATGCCCTGAACGTGACCACCTGGGCCTCAGTTTCCTTATCTGTAAAGTGGGCACAAATACCTAGCTGGTGTGAACAGTTATTACTGTTATGATTATTGCTATTATGGATCGTCTTGGAGGAGAGGGTGCAAGTTACCTGTTCAGGCTGAAGTACCCACAGATGCCCAGGAGAAGGATGCTCACAAAGCTCCCCAGACACACTAGGAATATGGACAAATCCGACAACTCAGAGACCTGGACTTCTGCGGAGGGGAGAGCTTGGGTTGGGGGAGGGACACCTCCCGCCTCTCCTTGGGGAGGGCGGGGAGGGCAGGCCTCCCATCAACCTGCTGCTGACCCTGGCACATCACGGCCCCTCCATGCCTCGATTTCCTCACCTTTGAAGTGGGAGACAAAGAAACCCCCTTGTGCCGTGTCTGTGGGGTAAAGGCCTTGACACGCCGCCAGTGTTCAGGACACCAGCGCCGAGGGCCCGCGGGTGCGGCCTGTATATTGCTGCCCTGGTCCCAGAACTGCCCTCCCCACACCAAGCCTGACTGACTGGCCCTCTTGAGGCCAGATTTCACTGCAAGGACAACAGGCAGGGACCCTAGCAGGAACAGGGGTCATTTGGTCTCCAATCCCTAAGGGTCATGATCCCCAAGACAACAGAGCCCACCTCCTTATCTTTGTGATGACAGAGACACACATTCATTGGTGGTCATTCATTCACTCAATAAATAGCACCCCCTGCTCCCTGCCACTCCCCAGGAGACCCTAGGCTGGGGGAGGCAGAGCCAAGACACACACACTCCTACCTACTCCCAAGGTGCCAGTCAGTCTCTGCTGAGGGAAAGCCTGGAAGGCTTGCTGGAGGAGGAGGCTTTTGAGCTGAGCTTTGAAAGGTGAAAAGGAGTTTGACGATAGAGAGAAGATGCATTCCAGGCAGAGGGGCTTCATGGGCAAGGCTACAGGGGTGTGAGAGAAGGTTCATGAGGGAAAGCGGCAGGTGACAAGCTGGTGAAGGAGGTGGGAGCAGGCCAGGCTGGGACTTTCTCCTGAGAGCAATGCATGGGGGGCCACGGAGCAGGGCCAGGTGGGACTGCTTGCAGAGACGTGGGAAGGGGCAGTACATACTAGGTGACTACCTAGCCCCGCCTCCCCTGCCCTCCACTCACCGATGCTAAAGTGCTGGGGCTGACTCCAGGCGCCCCACTGCGTCACCGCGTGTGCACGCACCTGCACAGTATAGGATGCACCAGCCTGCAGGCTGCCGAGGGTGACCCGGGTCTCTGTGGGCTTCACAGACAGCTCTGCAGGACAGAGGCACACATGCATCCCTGGTGCAGCTTTACTCCCCAGAGGCTGAGCTTGCATGATGGGATGGCCATGTTGCTGAAAATTCTCCCCTTAATACACCCATTCACCCCCAATTTATTTAGAGAACTGTTCTTCATCAAAATATTCAGGGCATGATGCTATTTTTCTCCAGTTTTCACCTCCACTGGCTCTTTGCTCACTCCCCTCCTGCCCCATCTGCTTTTTCCTCCCAGATGCCTAAAAGATCAGATTCAGTCCTACCTCAGGGCCTTTGCACTGGAGGCTCCCCACACCTGGTTCACCTTTCCCCAGATACCTGCATGGCTTCCTCCCTCACCACTTTAAGGTCAAGGCCAAGGCCAAGGTCAACTTTAACTTTGTTTAACTTGCTCCCCCAGTGTCCCCAGCACTTAAGTACACTGTAGGACCTCAGTGTTTGTGAACTGAACAGCTTTAACGAATACAGCATTCCATAAACATCCTTAAAAAGAGAAGTACAAATTCCTAGAACCCTAAAGCCCTAACTTTTTCCTCTATTCAAGAGGAATATTCTTCAGTGGAAATTTTGGGGCATCTGGTCAGTTTGGCTAAACGGGCATTTGGTACGTTGATCTTCAGCAATTTGGCTTTCTGGCAAATTGATTTTCAGCAAATAGGCTGAGTCCAGCTGTGCCACCCTGAATAAGCCCCCAGCCCCCACTTGGCCCCATTTCTGCCCTCTAAACAACGGAGGGATGGCGAGGCTGATGGCAGGATGTGTGTCTTTGATGCCAGAGCATCTCTCCTCCTCCCTCCCAAAGTCCTGCCTTGCCTCCTGCTGGACGCTGGCTGGGAAGGCAAGACACGAACTCATGGCCTCAGTGGCCTGGCCTGTGGCTGTGGGTGCTGGGTGGGCGAGGCTGTATTTGCAAGGCTGTGTCACCCAGGAAGAGAGGACGGGGTAAGTCCTGGTGATAGACCCTCCCCCTACATTCTCACCTCTTGCCTTCCTGAGACTGTCTGCCTCTGCTCTGTGGGAGTTGAGTTGCTGATGCACGTGAGGGCTTGCTACCCATTTGCCCGGCAATCATGAGCACTAAGCCGCTGCCCACTGGGACCTCTCTGGGGGTCTGGAAAGGGTAGCCAAGACCCTTGAGTCCAACCACCTTATTTTATGGGTGTGAAAAGGCCCCGAGTGGGTACAGTGAGGTCCCCTGGTCACACAGCAAGACAGAGCTCAAGCCCAGACCCCCTCCTTCCCCAGCCAGGCCCGTGCTGCCGCACTTACCTGACACTGGTTGCTGTCCTCATTCTGGCAGCGCAGGACGTACTCCTTCAGGGCGCCAGGGCAGAGGCTCAGTGGGGACGGCGTCCAGGCCACGGACACTGAGTCCCGGCTGAGTTTCCTCACCGACACGTGCTGTGGGCTCCCGGCTCCTGAGGCTGCAACCAGCGCCATTGCCGGGGTCAGCTCCCAGAGTGCTGGCTGAGCGCCGCCTGTACGCCCAGCCAGCCCCGCCAGAGGCCCAGGAGAACATGGCCACAGAGTCAGGTGGGACCGGGTTTGAATCCGCCATCACCTGTTCTCCTCTCTGGCCTCAGTTTGCTTATCTATGAAATGGTGCAATGCTGCTTGGGGTGTCTTAGCAATCAACTGAGGTGACTTCTATGTGTCCATCTTCTGGCCAGGGCCTGACACATGGTGCCTCTAAATGCTCGTCCCTCTTCCTGATACCCAAGACCACTGCCACGTCCTCCACAGAGACCACCCTGCAGGTTTGCGCCACTTACCATTGCCCCGAAAGTGGTAGGAATACAAGACTGTGGACCACGAGGTGGGCTTCTCCGGATGTGCAGAGGCAAAGATCATGACGTGATAACACGTCTTCTGCCCCATCGCCCCAGCTGCTTGGCTCCAGGTATGGGATGCTGGAAGGATTAGCAAGGGCCAGGCTAGTAAATAGGCTGTATTTCCACCTCTGCACCTTTGAACTGTCTGTGCCATCTGTCGGGAACTCCTAGAGCACTGCTATTCATGGTTCAAAGCCCTTGCACCAATGTCCCCTCCTCCAGAATCCCTTCCCTTGCCCCCCACAACCTTTTCCCACCCCCTCCGTCCAGCCCAGCCCTTTCTCCTTGGGGCTGTGGATGTTTGTATTTCTGGCTCCCCAGGATGGGAGCTCCTCGAGGGCCAAAACTGAGGTTGAAGTTTCTGGGGGCCCAGCCAGACCCAGGATAGTAAATGGGAGAGTGAGAGGCTGCCATGTGCCCCCAGCCCCCACATTTCCCTATAGAGGCCTCATTAATTTGCCACCAGCAGCTTGTTAGCTGCCACCTTCTCTGCCATGGGGGAATGTTTTACACACACCCTAGGATGTGAGACTCATTACCTGCTGCAGTGCAATCTGCCCGCGGCTGTACCCTGACACCCCAGGATCCCAGCAGGAGGCTCCAGACCCACATGGGTAGGAGAGGATGAGTCATAGGTGGTCCCTACCTCTATGTGACTTGGGGCAAGTGGCAAGACCTCTCTGGGCTTCAGACACTCCACATGGACAGCCCTGCAGGTCTGAGCTGACCAGGAGCTCTAACGGAGGGCACAGAAGCAGAGGCAGGAACCCCGACTTTACAGTACCCATGCCAGCAGGGTTCCGGTCCCGGGGTGCGATCAGGGTGTAGGCAGCGAGGCTTCCGTCCCAGCCCCGAGGTTGCCACTCAATGTAGTATGTCAGGCCCTGGGCCCGGGCTGGCCACTGCATAGTGGTCCCAGCCACTCTAGTCCTGACGCTCAGAGCTCCTGGTTCTGGAAGGAGACAGGCAAGCGCATCAGGATATTGGGTCACTCTCTCCCACCCAAAGGCCCCAGCAGCCCCATCCCACCCTCTGGCCAAGCTCTAAGCCCACGGGGGCAGAAGTGTCTGTGTATGGCTGTCTCCCCAAGCTGGGGGCTGCCAGGTTGGAGGCCGGGCACAGAGGGGGTGACAGCAGCTGTCTGACTGAGCTGAGTCCTCTTCCAGCCTGACCATGGGTTCCCCACCAGGACACCCACCACCAGTGCTCCCTGTGCTGCTGGGCTGCCCTGCCCCCCACCATGCTAGGTGGGCATGGGGCAGGACGGGCCGCCTGGGCTGGCCAAGGCTCGAGGCCCAAGGATACTCCCAGTCAATCCCCTGGGCTCATGTTTCCCACTCCCTACAGCAAGGGCATTAGCCACAAACTCAGAGATGGAGGTGCTGCTTCTGATTCTGAAGACAACTACCGTTTACTGAGCACCACCTTTATGCACCAAACCACTGCTGAGTGCGTACTTTGCTACAAAGTGGGATGTGATCACCCCAACAATACAGAAACTGAGGCTCAGAGAGGGGGAGCCACCAGCCCGTCACACAGCAAAGCCATGGGCCAAACCGGGCCAGGAGCTAAAAGGTGAAGTACCTTACCTTTCTGAGCCTCAGGTATCTCATCTCTGAAAATCGTGTCCTTGTAGCAGACCTGCCCTCCCAGGGCTGCTGGGTGCGCAGCAGGGCTACCGTCAGGGTAAGGCCAGTGAGGCACCGAGTAACTCAAGTCGGATAAAAACCATTTTAATGCAATATTTGTTTAAAAGCCAAAGGAATGCAAGAATATGTGATGGGCAGCAGCCCAAATGTCTGAGGGTGGATTAATAGATAAACAAAACATGGCCCATCCATACAGTGGGATATTACTCGGCCCTAAAAGGAATGAAGCCGTGATCCATGCTACAGTGTGGATGAACCTCAAAAGCATCATGTTGAATGAAAGAAGCCAGACATGAGGCCACACAGTGTGTGATTCCATTTGTATGAAATGTCTAGGATGGGTCAATCTACAGAGCAGAAAGATCGATCAGTGGGTGCCAGGGGCTGCATGAGGGGGGTGGGGGGTGGCTGATCACGGGTTGGGGTCTCATGGGGTGATGGGCATGCTCTCAAACCAGAGGTGGGGTTATACAATTTTGCGAGTGCACTCAATGCCACTGAATCATACATGTTAAAATGGTTAATTTGGTATGTAAATTTCACCTCAATAAGATGTATATGTCAATTACCTACATAGACACATAAATATAAATCTTTATTTTCATTATATAAATATATGTATAAACATATGTACATATGTGTATAATATAAACATATGTGTTCCTATATATAACGTGTGTGTGTGTATATATATATAATAAACAAAATATAAAGATTTTAAAATTAAGATAGGACCAGTCCTGTACTTGCCTGACTCTGCCTCACACGCCAGACCCTGACCCTGTCCCTGGTCCCAATAAAACTTTATTTATAAAAACAGGCAGTTAGCCTGGCAACTGTAGTTTCCCAGTTCGCCTTTGAAAATACGTTGTGTTATAACATTCTGTGTCTCGATTAAGATTTTTGACATCCTCTGAAACTGGACACCCCTCAGGTATTTGTGCCCCACCGAGCTCACTCTAGTCGCGCTGAGTCGCTCAGCTCCGAGGTGCCCCCCGCAGCCCTTCCTACCCGGAGGAGGCACCTGTGCTGGTGTGGGCAGGAATGTGCCACGTCTGGTTTGAGCCGGGGCCGAAGCGATTCCAGGAGACCACAGTCAGGTTGTAGGCGGCGCCCGAGAGCATAAGCACTTTCCTCAGATGCCGCATCCCCGTGGCCTTGCCCTTGCACGGCCAGGACAGCATGTGCAGGTGGATGTAGTAGGTCACCTCCATGCCAGAGCTGGGCCTGAGGCAGCCTTCCGGAGCCTCCAACTGGGGCAGCTGTCGTGAGTGCCAGAGATGGTTCATGGAGACCTGAACGTGCTCACTGTCCCTGTGATATACCAGGGAGCGGCCCACGGACACAGACCGACCCACAGGCCACAGCTTATGATCTGTGCCAAAATTTTGAAAAATAATAAACCTTGATGCTGGCAAGGCTGCTGGGAAACCGGTATTCTTGTCCAGTGCACATTAGTTTTGGGAGAAAATAATTTGGCAAAACCCACTGAGGGCCAGGGGTAAAAAAATGTTTCCATCTTTGGGCCCAGTTAACTCAAGCCTAGAAATGTTTCCTAATAAGGAATTTAAATTAGAGAAAACCCAGGAAGCAAAGGAACTTCCCAGCGACCTTACTGACAGCCCTTAGGTCCCTGGCTGAATCTATTATGGCAAAGCCAGGGGTGGAATATTTGGTGGTTTTTCCCCGGACTCTGGCAAGAGATTTTCCCTCTGAGCCTCAGTTTCCTTTTTCTGTAAAATGAGGCTAGTCAGACTGTACTTAATGGACTGTTTGGGGAACTTCAGAGAAATCATCTCCCATTCAGACCAACACAGTCGACTCCTTCCTGGCCCTTGACTTCCTCCTGAGCTCCCCACAATCTGTTCTGGCATCCAGACAGATCCTGTGAACACCTGAGTTCAGGCATCTCCTTCCCCTGCTCATACACGCTCCGTGGCTCCCCACTACCTTCAGAGTTACCTGCAGGCCTCCCAGTTCTGCCACCTCCATGTCTCAACCCTCTCTGTCTCCTGCCTGTGCACCTCCACTGCAGCCTCTCGGCTCCTTCCCCACTGCCCCAGATCACCCCATGGCCCTGTAGTGGCCCTGTTACCTGCCAGTGCAGGGCCACCTGCCTTCTCCCATCCAGGCCAAGGGGCTCCACCGAGAAATTCACCTCAGGCTGTGGGGTAGTTTCTGCAATGAGACACTAAGACAGAGATAATGGGGCCGGTGCCCTTCCTCACAGCCTCCTGCAGACCTAGGTTGGGGGACCTTTACCTTCCTTCCCAAGAAACACGAGATTCCCATGAATTGTTAAATAGCATTCCAGATCTGAAAACCTGGAGATCCATTCCACAACAATGTGAAACTATTTTAAACTGTTGAACTGAACACTTAAAAATGGTTTAAATGGTACATTTTATGTTATGCTTTTTTTTACCACAGTGTTTTTAAAAATCTGAAAACAACCCTTGGAGTTGTTTCCCAGCAGAGAATGTACTTGGGCAGGAGGAGGCCCCAGATTACAGGGCAGAGGGGGCAAATGACAGTCACTCCATCCATCCCTCCCTCCCGGGCCACCTCTCCATTCCCGTCTCGAGCTTCCTGTGCCATTTGGGAAAGAATGTTTTCATGACACAGCCAGTGTCACCTGTCAACACCTCTGTGGCTTTAAAAGAGCAAAACCAACCAAACAAAATGGAAAGAGAGAAAGACAGAGAGATGTCTTCTTTTTAGATATGGACTGGCCACATTTTACAAAGTGAATCTTACTCACTGCCCTGCCACCTTTTGTGAATTTCACTAACTTCTCCTGCTGCCTTATTTCTAACACTCACCGCCTGATTTCAAATACCCCCCACTGGTTTCTAATGCCCGCCCCAGTTCCTGCATCTCCGGGTGCTCTCACCAGGGGGGATGCACACAGAGCTGCTCCAGCCACTCCAGGGACCTCCCGGAGCTGCGGCTGAGAGCTGCCGCCTCCGTGGCTGAAATTCCTGGGCTGCATCCATCTCCAGGGGACAGAGGCATGACTCTGGCAAGAAACAGGCCGAACATCAGGCCGAGGGGCTGTCCCCCATGTGACCAGGGCTTGGCACTGGTCACTGAGCCATCATGTACTTACCGAGTATCAACTATGTACATGCACTTAGTGACTGCCAACTGTGCTGGGTCCTGGAGTCACAGCAAGAATAGGTTGGCCCTGTCCTTTTGGGGCCTCAAGGATCCCACACTTCTGTCCCTGCCCCAGGTTCAAGCCCCAGGAAGGCCACCCACTGGGATGTGACCTTGTCCAAGAGCTTCTCACCCTTAAGAATTTGTTTCCTCACCTGTGAAATGGGAATAATCCAATACTGAGCTACAGGGTGGGCCAACAGGCACGCAAAGAATTTAGCACTGGGCCTGGCACACAGTTGGTGCTCAATGAATGCTAACTTGCTGCAGCTGTTGTTACTATTATTCTCACCGAAGCCAGCATCAGCCTGATGTCCGCAGCCACCCTAGGATGAGACAGTATTCCTATATTGTTTTACATGTTGGTGTTGACAGGTATTAGCTCTGTTGAAATTTTAAACAATTAACTCTGTGAAATGCAATGTGGAAGCACGGATTGGATCCAGGAGCAAGAAAGGACATTCTTGGAAAACCAGATGACATCCAAATAACCTCTGGAGTTTAGTTGATAGCAACGTAGCAGCGTTCATCTCAGCAATGACAAACGCACTCAGGAATGTAAGACGTGAATACGCAGGGAAGCTGGGAGATGTTTCTACAGGAATTCTCTGTACTTCCTTGTAACTTTTCTGATCATCTAAGATTATTCCAGAATTAGAAAGTTTATTTAAAAGGATTATTTTAGGAGCAAAATTATTATTTTGCATTTCCCTGAAAAAAGAAATTATTTCAGGAGGCAAAATCTGTCTGTCTGTGGTATTGGGGGCGGGCAGAGCCAAGTTAAGCGTCACTACTGCAGAGTGTGCTCAAGGGGCTGGAAATAAAACATAGGGAGATAGATGTCTCTCCCCATCAGGGGTCCCATGTCGCCTGCGTCTGGCTGATCTCTACCCACTGTCCTAGTGGAGAAACCGAGGTTCAGAAAGACACACCACACTTAGGGGGATGAAAGGCCTGAAGCTGACTTCCTGGCCTCCAGGTGCTCCCAGTCTGAGGGAGGAGGTGATGCCACAACTCAGAGGGTAGGGCTCTCTGTTCCTCCCAAACCACGGGCTCCTTGGGGACTAGGTCAGGGCTGAGGTTTCTTGTGGACCCAGGCTTGCCCTGCCCTTGGGGAGCAGAGGAGGCAATCAAGAGCAGCTGAAGAGTAATGAAGATCCTAAGAAGACATCTGTGTGGCCAACAGACGTGTGAAAAGATGCTCGACATCACTAATCAGGGAAATGCAAGTCAAAACCACAGTGAGATGCCACCTCACACCTGTAGGAATGGCTATTACCAGAAAGACAAGAAATAACAAGTGTTGGCGAGGATGTGGAGAAAAGGGGACCCTGTGCACTGGTGGTGGGAATGCAAAGTGGCATGGCCACTATGGAAAACGGCACGGAGGTTCCTCAAAAAATTAAATACAGAGCTACCTACCATACAGCAATCCCACTTCTGGGTATTTATCTGAAGGAAACAAAAGCTCACTCAAAAAAGTATCTTGGACCTCTCTGTTCATTGCAACATTATGTACAATAGTCAAGACATGGAAGCAACCTAGGTGTCCATTAACGGATGAATGGATAAAGAAGAAGTGGTATATATCTATGCAATGGAATATTATCCAGCCATAAAAAAGGACATCTTGCCATTTGCAATCACATGAATGGGCCTTCATGGTATTTTGCTAAGTGAAATAAGTCAGACAGAGAAAGACAAATACTGTATGATTTCACTTACATGTGGAATCTAAAACACAAAAAAGCAAAACAAAACCGACTTCAGAAACAGATAACAAATTGATGATTGCCAGCAGTGGGGAGTAGGGGTGGGCAAAATGGGCGAACGGAGGCAAAAGGGGTACAAACTTCCAGTTATAAAATAAGTCACGGGGATGTCATGTACAGCACCGTGACTATAGTTAACAGTACTGTGTTGTGTATTTGAAAGTCTCTAGGAGAGTAGATCCTAAAAGTTCTCATCGTAAGAAAATAAAATGTGTAATTACATGTGGTGATGGATGTTAACTAAGGCTTATTGCAGTGATCATTTCACAACATATACAAATATCGAATCTGTTTTATACCTGAGACTAATGTAATGTTGTATGTCAGTTACATCTCAAAAAAAGAAAAAAGGAAGGGAGGAATGGATGGAAGGTAGCTTCTTGGAAGAGGTAGCCCTTAAGCTGGACCCTGAAGGTGGGCTGGATTCTCATGTGCTCAGATGGAAAGGAGGGCATGCAGGTGAAGGAAACTGTGTGTGCAAAGATAATGTCTCTGGAAATCCAGGGCATGGGCAGAGAATGACAGCCATTCAGGAGGGGCGCAGAGGAAGCAAGAGACAGGTGAGAGCACATGGGGTCAGCCAAGGATGAGAATGCCCTTCTGAAGGTACTAGGGAGCCATGGAGGGTGTGTGAGTCAGAGAGGTCACAATCAGATCTGAGTATCAGAGACACCCCAGTGGCTAGACATGGGGCAAGAGTTGGATTGGGTTCGACGGGTGAGGTTGTAAATATGGTGAAATTAATTTGAGGGGTGAAGGTGTCCTGGGAGAGGGCTCTGCACACCCCCTGACCTGGAGAGTCAACTTACCAACTTCCAACGGCTGCCAGGTGTCTGGTGCCGGAACTTCACTTCAGCCCCATCCTGGCGGGCTGGGGTCTCCCACTCCATGCGCAGCTGCCCTGCTGTCGTGGACACCTTGATGTCTTCCGGCAGAGGGTCATATTTAACTGGAAGCATAAGAGGGGTTGGGGAGGGGAACCAGCATATGTATGAACTGGTTCTGCAAATTCCAGAAAAACTGTCCATGCCCCACCCAGCCCCAGGTAACCAACTGAGTCCCCCAAATGTGAATCAGGAACACCTTGACAGTTTCTATCCAAGCCTTGGATTCAATGGGCCAAAGAGTCAAGATTTATACACAGCATTTTGATAGTGAAAATCTGCATCCTAATGGTACTCCTCGCTGGTACCACTGTGGTGAGATAGGCACTTTTGAAAATTATTGATGAGAGGCTTAGTGACTTGATTTCTCTGTAGGTTTTGCCCTCTGACTAGAAGCTGCCCATTGCCGCACCTTTATTCTTTCTGGGTCCTTTTTATTCAGGGTTCGGCATGACCTGGAGGCCCCCTTGACCCCCTACCGGTATCCATCATGTGGCATGATCAGGCCTTGCCCATCATTCCCACCTTACTCTGGGCTCCGTGAAGGCAGAGACTGAGCTGGGATCGGGAAGACAAGAGAGGCAAGGCTGTACACATACAGGGGAAGATCCTATCTTTATTTAAAATTTTGATATTTTGTTCTTCATGGACTTTTTTGCATTAATTTTGATCTTATTCAAATGTTGCATTACAGTATTGTTTATATTGACAGAACTGAGTTTTTTTTGACACACCCTTAAAATTGTGTGGCCAAGGTGGGTGTCTCACTTGCCTTATCCTAGCCCCACCTGGGCTACAACCTCCATTGACCTTGGCCATGCCTGCTGTGATTCAGCATGGCACCCAGTAGAACTCAATAACTATATGCTAAACGCATGTGGTTGAGTCATGGAAACAGATATTAAAGGCGTAACGGGGTCCTGGTGGCAGCATTTCAGTATCAGGGAGAAAACAAGTAATCCAAATGTCCAGCAGCTGGGGATTGGGGGACTGTGCAAGACTCTGCCATGCCACGCAACAGTGTGTGATGTGAAAATGGTTGGCATTATCAAGCTCCTTGCCAGAATCCCCCAAGGTCTAGGCTTGGAAACCAGAGGCCTCTCTGGGTGAGGAAGTGGGGGCCGAAAAGAGGAGAACAGGGAGCTGACCCAAGCTATAAAGCTTCAGGGTGACCTCAGGCGACTTCTCTGTCCGGTTCGCGGCCCGGGATTCCACGCAGAGCGTGACAGCATAGAGCACGGATACCACATCCTGGTCGGAGAACTGCAGCTTGGTGGCTGATCCTGCGGCGAAGTAGCAGCAGCGCCCAGGCCTGAGGCTGTGGGAAGGAGGATGTTGGTGCTGAGCCTGGGGGTCCTAGTGGACCCCAGAGTGTCTCAGCAGCCACAGCAGTGTGCATCACATCCCAGCATCCTTTCTTGCCCCTTCTACTCCCCCTTCCCAGCCTGGGGGTTCCCCGGGGAATCATCCTGGGACTGAGGGGCTTGAGGACCCCCAGAATCTCCCAGCATGGGCTGCCACAGAGGGAAGGAAGAAATGAATGGATGGATGAATGGGTGGACAAATGGATGAATAAATGAGAGGGTGATGAAGGAAGGGCTAGAGGGACCCTAACTGCCACCCAACACGGATGCCCACTCACACTGAATACAGGGCCCCCAAAATACAGGGCCATAAGATACTGAGCCCCAGGAAGGGGCCAGGACCCTGCCAAAGTCACACGTCAGAGAGCAGGGTCACGGAGCCAGGAGCAAGGATGAGATGGGGGTGAGTG
The DNA here is from genome assembly GCF_030020395.1 of Manis pentadactyla. NCBI lineage: Eukaryota > Metazoa > Chordata > Mammalia > Pholidota > Manidae > Manis > Manis pentadactyla. Next base: position 13,791,240 of record NC_080030.1, read on the forward strand.
TGGGGAATGGGATGGGGTCCTCACCAGCACCTCCGGAAGTGACTGACCCCGGCCGCAGGACCCTCATACTGCCAGGAGCATTCGTAACCAGCGCTGAACACCCGGTAGCAGGTCAGGTCCCTGGGGCCTGAAGCGGAGCCTAGAAGACATGCCAGAGGTTTGAGAATGGGCCATAGGGTGCGGCAGTCTCTGTACTGATGCACCCCCAGGATGGATCTTTGTGACAGTCGTGTAATCTGGTGTCACTGCAGCCTAAACCCACTCCCAGTGCCCTCCCTCTGCCCTTCCCACCCGGCTCCTGCCATGTCCACCTGCTCACCTTACTGCAGCCACATCAGCTTCCTCATGGGTCCTCAGGCACATCAGGCTCACTCCCACCTCAGAGCCTTTGCACATGCTTGTCTTGATTACTGTGGCTTTGTAGTAGAGCTTGAAGTTGGGAAGCAAGATCCCCCTTGCTGTATTCTTCCTTCTCAGGATTGCTTTGGCTAGTCTGGGTCTTTCGTGGCTCCATATGAATTTTTGAACTATTTGTTCCAGTTTGTTGAAGAATGCTGTTGGCATTTTGAAAGCAATTGCATTGAATCTATAGATTGCTTTAGGCAGGATGGCCATTTTGACAATATTAATTCTTCCTACACAAGAGCATGGGATAACTTTCCATTTGTTAGTGTCCTCTCTAATTTCTGTTTAGAGTGTCTTGTAGATTTCAGGGTATAGTAGGTCTTTCACTTCCTTGGTTAGGTTTATTCCTAGGTATTTTATTCTTGTTGATGCAATTGTGAATGGAATTGTTTTCCTGATTTCTCTTTCTGCTCGTTCATCATTAGTGTATAGGAAAGCCACAGATTTCTGTGTATTAATTTTGTATCCTGCAGCTCTGCTGAATTCAGATGTTAGTTCTAGTAGTATTGGAGTGGAGCCTTTAGGGTTTTTTATGTACAGTGTCATGTCATCTGCAAATAGTGAGAGTTTGACTTCTTCTTTACCAGTCTGGGTGCCTTGTATTTCTTTGTTTTGTCTGATTGCCGTGGCTAGGACCTCCAGTACTATGTTAAATAACAGTGGGGAGAGTGGGCATCCCTTTCTTGTTTCCGATCTCAGAGGAAAAACTTTCAGCTTCTCACTGTTAAGTATGATGTTAGCTGTGGGCTTGTCATATATGGCCTTCATTATGTTGAGGTACTTGCCTTCTACACCCATTTTTTTGAGAGTTTTTATCATGAATGGATGTTGAGTTTTGTCGAATGCTTTTTCAGCGTGTGTGGAGATGATCCTATGGTTTTTGTCCTCCTTTTTGTTGATGTGGTGGATGATATTGATGGATTTTCAAATGTTGTACCTTCCTTGCATCCCTGAGATGAATCCCACTTGATCATGGTGTGTGATCCTCTTGATGTATTTTTGAATTTGGTGTGCTAATATTTTGTTGAGTATTTTTGCATCTATGTTCATCAGGGATATTGGTCTGTAATTTTCTTCTCTGGGGTCTTTGCCTGGTTTTGGTATTAGAGTGATGCTGGCTTCATAGAATGAGTTTGGAAGTATTGCGTCGTCTTCTATTTTTTGGAAAACTTTAAGGAGAATGGGTACTATGTCTTCTCTATATGTCTGATAGAATTCAGCGGTCAATCCATCTGGCCCGGGGGTTTTGTTCTTGGGCAGGTTTTTGATTACCGATTCAGTTTCGTTTGCTGGTAATTGGTCTGCTTAGGTTTTCTATTTCTTCCTGGGTCAGTCTTGGAGATTGTATTTTTTTAGGAAGTTCTCCAGTTTTTCTTGGTTATCCAGTTTGTTAGCATATAGATTTTCATAGTATTCTCTAATAATTCTTTGTATTTCTGTGGGGTCTGTCGTGATTTTTCTTTTCTCATTTCTGATTCTGTTTATGTGTGTAGACTCTCATTTTCTCTTAATAAGTCTGGCTAGGGGTTTATCTATTTTGTTTATTTTCTCAAAGAACCAGCTCTTGGTTTCATTGATTTTTTTCTATTGCTTTATTCTTCTCTGATCTTTATTATGTCCCTCCTTTTGCTGACTTTGGGCCTCATTTGTTGTTCTTTCTCCAGTTTCAATAATTGTGACTTTAGACTATTCATTTGGGATTGTTCTTCCTTCCTTAAACAGGCCTGGATTGCTATATACTTTCGTCTTAGAACTGCTTTCGCTACGTCCCACAGAAGTCGGGGATTTGTGCTGTTGTTGTCATTTGTTGGTCTCCATATATTGCTTAATCTCTGTTTTAATTTGGTCATTGATCCATTGATTATTTAGCAGCATGTCGTTAAGCCTCCATGTGTTTGTGAGCCTTTTTGTTTTCTTTGTATAACTTATTTCCAGTTTTATAGCTTTTTGATCTGAGAAGTTGCTTGGTAGAATTTCAATCTTTTTGAATTTACTGAGGCTACTTTTGTGGCCTACTAATGTGGTCTATTCTGGAAAATGTTCTGTGTGCACTTGAGAAGAATGTGTATCCTGCTGCTTTTTGGGTGTAGAGTTCTGTAGATGTCTGTCAGGTCCATCTGTTCCTGGTGTCTTGTTCAGTGCCTCTGTGTCCTTACTTATTGTCTGTCTGGTGGATCTGACCTTTCAGATAGTGGTGTGTTGAAGTCTTCTAGAATGAATGCATTGCATTCTATTTCCCCCTTTAATTCGGTTAGTATTTGTTTCACATGTATCGATGCTCCCTGTGTTGGGTGCACATATATTTATAATGGTTATCTCGTCTTGTTGGACTGCTGCCGTTACCATTCCGTAATGTCCTTCTTTATCTCTTGTTACTTTCTTTGTTTTGATGTCAATTTTGTCTGATACAAGTAGTGCAACACCTGCTTTTTTTTTGTTGTGTGTTTTTTGTTTTTGGGGGGGTTTTTTTTGGTATCATTAATCTACAATCTGCAATTACATGAGGAACGTTATGTTTACTAGACATCCCCCATCACCAAGTCCCCTGCACAAACCCCATTAAAGTCACCGTCCATCAGCATAGTAAGATGCTGTAAAATCACTACTTGTCTTCCCTGTGTTGCACAGCCCTCCCCGTGCCCCCTCCCCCCGACATTATACATGCCAATCATAAGGCCCCCTTTCTTCTTACCCCCCTTCTCCCTCCCTTCAAACCCATCCTCCCCATTCCCTTTCCCTTTGGTAACTGTTAGTCCATTCTTGGGTTCTGTGATTCTACTTCTGTTTTGTTCCTTCAGTTTTTCCTTTGTTCTTATATTCCACATATGAGTAAAATCATTTGGTACTTGTCTTTCTCCGCCCAGCTTATTTCACTGAGCATAATACCCTCTAGCGCCATCCATGTTGTTGCAAATGGTAGGATTTGTTTATGGCTGAATAATATTCCATTGTGTGTATGTACCACTTCTTTATCCATTCATCTACTGATGGACACTTAGGTTGCTTCCAATTCCTGGCTCTTGTAGATAGTGCTGCGATAAACATAGGGGTGCATCTGTCTTTTTCAAACTGGGCTGCTGCATTCTTAGGGTAAATTCCTAGGAGTGGGATTCCTGGGTCAAATGGTATTTCTATTTTGAGCTTTATGAGGAACCTCCATACTGCTTTCCACAATGGTTTAACTAATTTACATTCCTACCAGCAGTGTAGGAGGGTTCCCCTTTCTCCACAACCTCACCAACATTTGTTGTTGTTTGTGTTTTGGATGGTGGCGATCCTTACCGGTGTGAGGTGATATCTCATTCTGGTTTTAATTTGCATTTCTCTGATGACAAGCGATGTGGAGCATCTTTTCATGTGTCTGTTGGCCATCTGAATTTCTTCTTTAGAGAACTGTCTATTCAGCTCCTCCGCCCATTTTTTAATTGGATTATTTGATTTTTGTTTGTTGAGGTGTGTGAGCTCTTTATATATTTTGGATGTCAACCCTTTATCAGATCTGTCATTTACGAATATATTCTCCCATACTGTAGGATACTTTTTTGTTCTATTGATGGTGTCCTTTGCTGTCCAGAAGCTTTTCAGCTTGATATAGTCCCATTTGTTCATTTTTTCTTTTGTTTCCCTTGCCCGGGGAGATATGTTCAAGAAGAGGTCACTCATGTTTATGTCCAAGAGATTTTTGCCTATGTTTTTTCCTAAGAGTTTTATTTTTTCATGACTTACATTCAAGTCTTTGATCCATTTCGAATTTACTTTTGTGTATGGGGTAAGACAGTGATCCAGTTTCATTCTCCTACATGTAGCTGTCCAGTTTTGCCAACACCAGATATGGAAGAGGCTGTCATTTCCCCATTGCATATCCGTGGCTCCTTCATCGCATATTAATTAACCATATATGTTTGGGTTAATGTCTGGAGACTCTATGCTGTTCCACTGGTCTGTGGCTCTGTTCTTGCGCCAGGACCAGATTGTCTTGTTTATTACTGTGGCTTTGTAGTAGAGCTTGGTGTTGGGGAGCAAGATCTCCCCTCCCCGACTTTATTCTTACTTCTCAGGATTGCTTTGGCTATTCGGGGTCTTCTCTGGTTCCATATGAATTTTAGAACTATTTGCTCCAGTTCGTTGAAGAATGCTGTTGATGATTTGATAGGGATCGTATTGAATCTGTAGTTTGCTTCTGGCAGGATGGCCATTTTGACAATATTAATTCTTCCTAGCCCAGAGCATGGGATGAGTTTCTGTTTGTTAGTGTCCTCTTTAATTTCTCTGAAGAGTGTCTTGTAGTTTTCAGGGTATAGTAGGTCTTTCACTTCCTTGGTTAGGTTTATTCCTAGGTATTCTATTCTTGTTGATGCAGTTATGAATGGAATTGTTTTCCTGATTTCTCTTTCCATTAGTTCCTCATTAGTGTATAGGAAAGGGTCAGATTTCTGTGCATTAATTTTTGTATCCTGCAACTTTGCTGTATTCCGATATTAGTTCTAGTAGTTTTGGAGTGGAGACTTCAGGGTTTGTTATGAACAATATCATGTCATCTGCAAATAGTGACTGTTTGACTTCTTCTTTTCATATCTGGATTCCTTGTATTTCTGTGCTTTGTGTAAATGCCATGGCTAGGACCTCCAGTACTAGCAATACAGTGTCTAGTACTACATGGAGTGGGAGCTTCCCTGTCTTGTTTCCGATCTGGCAGAAAAGCTTTCAGCTTCTCGCTGTTCAATATCATGTTGACTGTGGGTTTTTCCTATATTGCTGTTATTCTGTTGAGGTACTTGCCCTCTGTACCCATGTTGTTGAGAGTTTTTATCATGAATGGATGTTGAATTGTGTCGAATGCTTTTTCCCCGTCTATGGAGATGATCAGGTGATTTTTGTCCTCCTTTTTGTTGGTGTGGTGGATGATGATGTTGATGAATTTTCGAATGTTGTACCATCCTTGCATCCCTGAGATGAATGCCACTTGATCACGGTGTATGATCCTCTTGATGTATTTTTGAAATCATTTTGCTAATATTTTATTGATTATTTTTGCATCTATGTTCATCAGGGATATTGGTCTGTGATTTTCTTTTTTGTTGGGATCTTTGCCTGGTTTTTGTATTAGCGTGATGCTGGCTTCATAGAATGAGTCTGGAAGTATTCCCTCCTCTTCTATTTTTTGGAAAACTTTAAGGAGAATGGGCATTATGTCTCCTCTGTATGTCTTATAAAACTCCACGGTCAATCCTTCTGGCCCGGGAGTTCTGCTCTTGGGTAGTTTTTTGATTACCACTTCAATTTCATTGCTGTTAATTGGTCTGCTCAGATTTTCTATTTCTTCCTTGGTCAGTCTTGGAAGGTTGTATTTTTCTAGGAAGTTGTCCATTTCTTGTAGGTTTACCAGCTTGTTATCTTATAGATTTTTATAGTATTCTCTAGTAATTCTTTATATTTCTGTGGGGTCCTTCATGAGTTTTCCTTTCTCATTTCTGATTATTTTGATGTGCGTAGATTCTCTTTTTCTCTTAATAAGTCTAGCTAGGGGTTTATCTATTTTGTTTGTTTTCTCAAAGAACCAGCTCTTGGTTTCATTGATTTTTTCTATTGTTTTATTCTTCTCAATTTTATTTCTTCTCTGATCTTTATTATGTCCCTCCTTCTGCTGACTTTAGGCGTCATTTGTTCTTCTTTTTCCAATTTCGATAATTGTGACTTTAGACTATTCATTTGGGATTGTTCTTCCTTCTTTAAATAGGCCTGGTTTGCTATATACTTTCCTTTTAAAACTGCTTTGGCTGCGTCCCTCAGAAGTTGGGCCTTTGTGTTGTTGTTGTCCTTTTTTCCATATATTGCTTGATCTCTATTTTGATTTGTTCGTTGATCCATTGATTATTTAGGAGCATATTGTTAAGCCTCCATGTGTTTGTGAGCCTTTTTGCTTCCTTTATACAATTTTTTTCTAGTTTTATCCCTTTGTTGTCTGAGAAGTTGCTTGGTAGAATTTCAATCTTTTGGAACTTACTGAGGCTCTTTTTGTGGCCTTGTATGTGGTCTCTTCTGGAAAATGTTCTATGTGCACTTGAGAAGAATGTGTATCCTGTTGCTTTTGGGTGTAGAGTTCTATAGATGTCTATTAGGTCCATCTGTTCTAGTGTGTTGTTCAGTGCCTCTGTGTCCTTACTTATTTTGTGTCTGGTGGATCTGTCCTTTGGAGTGAGTGGTGTGTTGAAGTCTCGTAGAATGAATGCATTGCATTCTATTTCCTCCTTTAATTCTGTTGGTATTAGTTTCACATATGTTGGTGCTCCTGTATTGGGTGCATATATATTTATAATGGTTATATCCTCTTGTAGGATTGAGCCCTTTGTCATTATGTAATGTCCTCCTTTATCTCTTGTGACTTTCTTTGTTTTGACGTCTATTTTGTCTGATACCAGTACTGCAACACCTGCTTTTTCTCCCTGTTGTTTGCATGAAATATCTTTTTTCATCCCTTCACTTTTAGTCTGTGTATGTATTTGGGTTTGAGGTGAGTCTCTTGTAAGCAGCATGTAGATGTGTCTTGCTTTTTTATCCATTCTGTTACTCTGTGTCTTCTGGTTGATACATTCAGTCCATTTACATTTAGGGTGATTATCAAAACATACGTGCTTATTGCCGTTGTAGGCTTTGAATTCGTGGTTACCAAAGGTTCATGGGTAGCTTCTTTACTATCTGACTGTCTAACTTAACTCTCTTATTAGGCTATTTATAAACACAGTCTGATGATTCTTTATTTCTCTCCCTTCTTATTCTTCCTCCTCCATTCTTTATATGTTAGGTGTTCTATTCTGTACTCCTTTGCGTTTCCTTTGACTGCTTTTATGGATAGTTGATTTTAATTTTTTGCCTTTAGTTAGTATTTGGTTGGTCTGCTTTCTTTGCTGTGATTTTGTTTTTTCTGGTGACATCTATTTGGCCTTAGGTGTGCTTCCATCTATAGCAGTCCCTTTAAAATATCCTGTAGAGGTGGTTTGTGGGAGGCAAATTTCCTCAACTTTTGCTTGTCTGGGAATTGTTCAATTCCTCCTTCAAATTTAAATGATAGTCGTGCTGGATACAGTATTCTTAGGTCAAGGCCCTTCTTTCTGTTACATTACATTAAATATATCATGCCATTCTCTTCTATCCTGTAAGGTTTCTTCTGATAAGTCTGATGATAGCCTGATGGGTTTTCCCTTGTGTTGGGAGATCTGTGCACCTCCATGGACTGAGAGACTCTCTCCTCCCATATTGGGTAAGTGTGCAGCAATTACTTCCTCAAAGACACTTTCTATCCCTTTCTCTCTCTCCTTCTTCTTCTGGCACCCCTGTAATACGAATATTGTTCCATTTGGATTGGTCACACATTTCTGTCAGTATTCTTTCATTCCTAGAGATACTTTTTTCTCTCTGTGCCTCAGCTTCTTTATGTTCCTCTTCCCTAGTTTGTATTTTCATTTATCGTCTCCTCCACCAAATCTAATCTGCTTTTAATACCCTCCATTGTGCTCTTCAACGATTGAATCTCCGTCCTAAATTCTTTCCTGAGTTCTTGAATATTTTTCTGTACCTCCATGAGCATGTTTATGATTTTTATTTTGAAATCTCTTTCAGAAAGATTTATTAATTCAGTCTCAGTCCTTTCTCTGGTGGTGAGATTTTGCTTTGAACCAGGGTCCTTTGACGATTTGTATGTGGCGCCCTCTAGTGAACAGAAGCTCTCCTCTCTGGAGCTGCTCAGCCCCTGGAGCCGTGTCGGGGGTGGCAGGGGAGTGGTGCTGGTGCCCTGTTTCAGGAGGTCCACTCTTTTCTCCAGGTGTATGCAGTCTGGTGCAGCCCTCTTTACTGGTGCTCTTTCAGGACTAGTTGTGTTAATTATATTTCATATTATATGTGGTTTTGGAGGGGGTCTCTGTCTCACCTCTCACGCCGCTGTCTTTAATCCAGTCTCAGTCGTTTTGATGCTCCACCCAGATTTGATGTTCTGACTTGTCAAATCTGTATGGCTCTGTTGGTTGCACTTATTTACTGTCAGGAGAGGAGCTACTGTGATATCTGGGATTTACCTTTCTGCTTCAGAGTGAAGAAGTAGTAAGATTCTTAACTTATGCTTTAGCAGACAGACAATAACTCAGCCCACCTTGTGGACTGGGCGGGCGGCCTTGTCTGATATGCTCCCCAACCAAGACGCCAATATCCCAGGGAGAAACCAGAGCAGTAAATTTCGTTTGTTACGTTAATTTTAAATATTCAGGGACCACTTAACAAGTCCACACCGTTAAGCCTTTATCCAGTTCCCAAAAATCCTCAACTGCTTATAAAACCCCTAGACAATGCACAACTATGGGCTCTCTTGTCCCCTCCTGGTGCAGGGAGCCAGGAGCTCTGTCCTCTCACTGTATATCTCACTAAAAACCTCTCCTACCTTGGCTTGGGTGTTCGCTAAGTTCATTCTTCACCTCCGCATACAAGAAGAACCCCAGCATTGTTTTGGGAGGCTCGTCCAGGATAACATCGCAGGTGAGTTATCAGCATCCAAGCCTGCCATTTCTTTCACTGTCCTTATAGACGGAAGCCGTCTATGGCACACAACATTGGGTGCTCATCAGCCACTTAAATGGGACTAGCCCGGCTGCTGACCTCAAAGTCTCGAGTGACAGGTTCCCCTGCATCTCCCTCAGTGGATACCCCGTCTTCCTTGGGAACCGGGAAAGTCACCTGAGTGGAGGCCAGGATTCCCCTTCAGAGGCATCTCCTTGGACGCCAGGGACTGAGGAAGGCCGTGGGCACCTGCGAGAGTCTAGGCTGAGGATGCGCTTCAGCGGCTTCTCAAAGGCCCGCGTGTCTGGAATCAGACCCCGACAGCCCGACTGGGTATCCATGAGGAGTGTCTCTCTTTCTGTCTGCCTGACTTCCAGCCTGCTTCTCCAGGCCGCCCTGGCCTCTGAGTGAGGCGGGGGTGCGTCCCTAACTCTCTTCTAACTTCATCAAAGTCATGGAACCCGCTGCTCACCACCGCAGGGTAGGAGATCTACGCTTCGCTCTTATTCCTGACGAAATGCTGTATGTTTTACCTCATAAAAATGTATCTGGTTCATTGAAGAATCCTGTTGGTACTTTGATGGGTATTGCATTGAATCTATAGATTGCTTTAGGCAGGATGGCCGTTTTGACAATATTAATTCTTCCTACACAAGAGCATGGGATGAATTTCCATTTATTAGTGTTCTTTTTAATTTCTCTTAAGATTGTCTTGTAGTTTTCAGGGTATCAGTGTTTCACTTCCTTGGTTAGATTTATTCCTAGGTATTTTATTCTTTTTGATGCAGTTGTGAATGTAAATGTTTTCCTAAGTACTCTTTCTGCTAGTTCATCACTAGTGTACAAGAATGCAACAGATTTCTGTGATTTCATTTTGTATGCTGCAACTTTGCTGAATTCAGATAGTAGTTCTAGTAGTTTTGGAGTGGATTCTTCAATGTTTTTTATATACGACATCATGTCATCTGCAAACAGTGACAGTTTGACTTCTTCCTTACCAATCTGGATGCCTTGTATTTCTTTGTGTTATCTGATTGCTGTGGCTAGGACGCTCAATACTATGTTGAATAAAAGCGGGGAGAGTGGGCATCCTTTGCTTGTTCCCAACCTTAGGGGAAAAGCTTTCAGATTCCTGCTGTTAAGTATAATGGTGGCTGTGAGTTTGTCATATATGGCCTTTATTATGTTGAGGTACTTGCCCACTATACCCATTTTGTTGAGAGTTTTTATCATGATGGCTGCTGAACTTTGTCAAATGCTTTTTCAGCATCTATGGAGATGATCAAATGGTATTTATCCTTCTTTTTGTTGATGTGGTGGGTGCTGATGATATATTTTAGAATATTGTACCATCCTTGCATCCCTGAGATGAATCCCACTTGGTCATGGTGTATGATCCTTTTGATGTATTTTTGAGTTCTATTTGCAGATATTTTGTTGAGTATTTTTGCATGTATGTTCATCAGGGATATTGGTCTGTAGTTTTCTCTTTTTGTAGCATCTTTGCTTGATTTTGGTACTTGAGTGATGCTGGCTTCATTGAATGAGTTTGGGAGTGTTCCCTCCTCTTCTGTTTTTTGGAGAACTTTAAGGAGAATGGGTAGTATGTCTTCTCTAAATGTCTCACAGAATTCAGCAGTCAATCTATCTGGTCCAGGTGGATTTTGTATTTGGATAGTTTTTTGATTACCAATTCTATTTTGTTGCTGTTGATTGGTCTGTTTCGATTTTATGTTTCTTCCTTGGTCAGTCTTGGAAGATTGTATTTTTCTCAAAGTTGTCCAAGTCTTCTAGTCTACCCAGTTTCTTACCATATTGATTTTCGTACAATTCTCTAATAAACCTTGTATTTCTGTTGTGTCCATAGTGATTTTTTTCCTTTCTCATTTCTGATACTGTTGATGTGTATAGATTCTCTTTTCCTCTTAATAAGTCTGGCTAGGGGTTTATCTATTTTGTCTGTTTTCTCAAAGAACCAGCTCTTGGTTTCATTAATTTTTTTTCTATTTTATTCTTCTCAATTTTATTTATTTATTCTCTTGTCTTTATTATTCCCTCTTTCTGCTGACTTTGGGCCTCATTTGTTCTTCTTTTTCCAGTGTCAGTGATTGTGAAATTAGACTGTTCATTTGGGATTTTTCTTCCTTCTTTAAATAGGCCTGGAGTGCTATGTACTTTCCTCTTAGAACTGCTTCGCTGTGTCCCACAGAAGTTGGGTCGTTGTGCTGTTTTCATTTGTCTCCATATATTGCTTGATCTCTGTTTCAATTTGGTCATTGATTCATTGATTATTTAGGAGCATGTTGTTAAGCCTCCATGTGTTTGTGTGCCTTTTTGTTTTCTTTGTACAATTTATTTCTAGTTTTATACCTTTGTGATCTGAGAAGTTGGTTGGTAGAATTTCAATCTTTTTGAATTTACTGAGTTTCTTTTTGTGGCCTAGGATATGATCTATTCTGGAAAATGTTCCATGTGCTCTTGAGAAAAATGTGTATCCTGCAGCTTTTGGGTGTAGATTTCTGTAGATGTCTGTTAGATCCATCTGTTCCTAGGATGTTGTTCAGTGCCTCTGTGTCCTTACTCATTTTCTGCCTGGTTGATCCGCCCTTTGGAGTGAGTGGTGTGTTGAAGTCTCCTAAAATGAATACATTGCATTCTATTTCCCCCTTGAATTCTGTTGGTATTTGTTTCACATATGTAGGTGCTCCTGTGTTGGGTGCATAGATATTTATAATGGTTATATCCTCTTATTCTACTGATCCCTTTATCATTATGGAATGTCGTTCTTTTCTCTCTTGTTATAACTTTCTTTGTTTTGAAGTCTATTTGGCTGGCTGATACAAATACTGCAACTCCTTTTTTTTCTCCCTATTGTTTGCATGAAATATCTTTATCCATCCCTTCACTTTTAGCCTTTGGGTTTGAAGTGAGTCTCTTGTAGGCAGCATATAGCTGGGTCTTGCTTTTTTATCCACTCTAACTCTGTGTCTTTTGGTTGCTGCATTCAGTTAATTTGCATTTAGAGTGATTATCGGTAGTTGTGTACTTAACTGCCTTTGCAGGCTTTGGATTCGTGGTTACCAAAGGGTCAAGGGCAGCAGTGCCTGCAGGGCCTGCCGCACGTCACTAGGGGGCGAAGCGGCGCAGGAAGCCGCCCCGGCCTCGCGGCTGTGCGCGAAATTCCAAGCGGGAGACCAGGCGAGTTAGAAAATAGGCGAGGGGGTGGGGGCTTGACGCGGGACCTCAAGCCTCCTCCCCTCGGCCATTCAGCGGCCTCGGCGGCCGCGGCGCGCGCCCTGTGCGGGGCACTTTCTCCTCTGCGCTGGGCGGGGAGGAAGGCAGAACCGGCGTCCCCTCTGCTCCAGTCGGACTCCTCGGGAGGCGCGGCGCGGCCCGGGCGCCCTGGCTGCGGGGCTGCTGAAGGCGGTCTGACGGAATTTCCCTGCTGACAACTTCGCCGCCGCCGCCGCCTTGTCCCGCGAGGCCTGCCGTCCGATATCGGGCCGCCCCGCGAGCGCGTGAGGACCCGGGGCCGGAGGCAGGTCGCGGCCGCCCCTCAGTATGGCCCGCGGTGGTCCTCGCCTGGCCCCGAGCGGCGGCGGCGCGGCGGTCGGCCGACTCCAAAGTTGAGCGCAGGCGGGCGGCGCGGGTGGTGGCCTCTCGTGACGCTCTAGCTGCACTTGCTCCAGGCGCTGGTTCAAGGTAGGACGGGCGCTGGCGCGGGGACCCCTTTGGAGCGGGGCGGTGGGGGCGGTGGGTTTTGTGGGATGCGGCCGCCAGGCAGGGCGTTCTGTGAGTGTGCTGGTGTTTTTTCCTTCAGTTTTTCTTAGTTGTTACTCTCCACAAAAGAGGGAAATCACTTGGTACTTGTCTTTCTCCGCCTGGCTTATTTCACTGAGCATAATACCCTCTTGCTCCATCCATGCTGTTGCCAGTGTTAGTATTTGTTTTCTTCTTATCACTGAATAATATTCCATTGTATATATGGAGCACATCTTCTTTATCCATTCACCTAGTGATGGACACTTAGGTTGCTTCCATGTCTAGGCTATTGTAAATAGTGCTGTGATAAACACAGGGGTGTATCTGTCTTTTTGAGTCTGGGAAACTGCATTCTTAAGTAAATTTCTGCAGTGGAATTCCCGGATGAAATGGTATTTCTATTTTGAGTTTTTTGGGGAACCTCCATACTGCTTTCCACAATGGTTGAACTAGTTTACATTCCCACCAGCAGTTTCTCCACAACCTCGCCAGCATTTGTTGTGTGTGATTTGGATGTTGGCCATCCTAACTGATGTGAGATGATATGTCTCTGTGGTTCTAATTTGCATTTCTCTGATGATTAGCGATGTGGAGCATGTTTTCATGTGTCTGTTGGCCATCTGAATTTCTTCTTTGGAGAATTGTCTGTTTAGGTCCTCTGCCCATTTTTTAATTGAATGATTTGCTTTTTGTTTGTTAAGGTGCATGAGCTCTTTATATATTTTGGATGTCAACCCCTTATCGGATATGTCATTTGTGAATATATTCTCCCATACTGTAGCATGTCTTTTTCTTCTACTGATGGTGTCCTTTGCTGTACAGAAGCTTCTTAGTTTGATATAGTGCCACTTGTTTATTTTTGCTTTTGTTTCCCTTGCCTGGGGAGATATGTTCCTGAAGAAATTCCTCATGTTTATGTCTAAGAGACTTTTGCCTGTGTTTTTTTTACCTAGCAGTGTTACGGTTTCATGACTTAGATTCAGGTCTTTCTTTAATACATTTTGAGTTTACTTTTGTATATGGGGTTAGACAATAATCCAGTTTCATTCTCTTACATGTAGCTGTCCAGTTTTGCCAACACCAGCTGTTGAAGAGGCTGTCATTTCCCCATTGCGTATCCATGGCTCCTTTATCGTATATTAATTGACCATATATGCTTGCGTTAATATCTGGACTCTCAATTCTGTTCCCCTGGTCTATGGGTCTGTTCTTGTGTCAGCACCAAATTATCTTCATTACTGTGGCTTTGTAGTAGAGCTTGAATTTGGGAAGTGAGATTTCCCCTGCTTTATTCTTCCTTCTGAGGATTGCTTTGGCTAGTCTGGGTCTTTTGTGGTTCCATATGAATTTTTGAACTATTTGTTCCAGTTCATTGAAGAATGCTGTTGGTATGTGGTAGGGATTGCTTTGAATCTGTAGATTGCTTTAGGCAGGATGGCCATTTTGACAATATTAATCCTTCCTAGCCAAGAGCATGGGATGAGTTTACATTTATTAGTGTCCTCTTTAATTTCTGTTTAGAGGGTCTTATAGTTTTCAGGGTACAGGCCTTTCACTTCATTTATTAGGTTGATTCCTAGGCATTTTATTCTTTTTGATGTAACTGTGAATGGAATTGTTTTCCTAATTACTCTTTTTGCTAGTTTATCATTAGTGTACAGGAATGCAACAGATTTCTGTGTATTCATTTTGTATCCTGCAACTTTGCTGAATTCAGAGATTAGTTCTAGTAGTTTTGGAGTGGATTCTTTATGGCTTTTTATGTACAATATCATGTCATCTGCAAATAGTGACAGTTTGACTTCTTCTTTACCAATCTGGATGCCTTGTATTTCTCTGTTTTGTCTGATTGCCATGGTGAGAACCTTCAGTAGTATGTTGAATAAAAGCGGTTAGAGTGGGCATCCTTGTCTTGTTCCCGATCTTAGAGGAAATGCTTTCAGCTTCTCTCTGTTAAGTATGACGTTTGCTGTGGGTTTGTCGTAAATGGCCCTTATTATGTTGAGGTACTTGCCCTCTATACCCATTTTGTTGAGAGTTTTTATCACGAATGGATGTTGAATTTTGTTGAATAAGTTTTCAGTGTCTGTGGAGATGATGATGTGGTTTTTGTCCTCCTTTTTGCTGATGCGGTGGATGATGTTGATGGATTTTCAAATGTTGTACCATCCTTGCATCCCTGGAATAAATCCTACTTGATGATGATGGATGATCTTTCTGATGTATTTTTGAAGTCAGTTTGTTAATATTTTGTTGAGTGTTTTTGCATCTATGTTCATCAGGGATATTGGTCTGTAATTTTCTTTTTTTATTGTGTCTTTGCCTGGTTTTTGGTATTAGGGTGATTCAGGTCTCATAGAATGAGTTTGGAAGTATTCCTTCCTCTTCTACTTTTTGGAAAAGTTTGAGGAGGATGGCTATTAGATCTTCACTAAATGTTTGATAAAATTCAGCGTTGAAGCCATCTGGTTCAGGTGTTTTGTTCTTAGGTAGTTTTTTGATTACCAGTTCAATTTCATTGCTAGTAATTGGTCTGTTTGGATTTTCTGTTCTGCCTGGGTTAGCCTTGGAAGATTGTATTTTTCAAGAAAGTTGTCCATTTCTTCTAGGTTATCCAGTTTGTTAGCAGGTAATTTTTCATAGTATTCTCTAATAATTCTTTGTATTTCTGTGGTGTCCACAGTGATTTTTCCTTTCTGACTTCGGATTCTGTTTATGTGTGGAGACTCTTTTTTTCTTGAATAGTCTGGTGAGGGGTTTATCTATTTTGTTTATTTTCTCAAAGAACCAGCTCCTGTTTTCACTGATTCTTTGTATTGTTTTATTCTTCTCGATTTTACTTATTTCTGCTCTAATCTTTATTATGTTCCTCCTCCTGCTGACTTTGGGCCTCATTTGTTCTTCTTTTTCTAGTTTCGTTAATTTTGAGTTTAGAGTGCATATATGGGATTGTCCTTGTTTCCTGAGGTAGGCCTGTATTGCAATATACTTCCCTCTCAGCACCGCCTTGTCTGAGTCCTACAGATTTTGCATCACTGAATAATTGTTGTCATTTGTCTCCATATATCGCTTGATCTCTGTTTTTATTTGGTCATTGATCCGTTCGTTATTTAAGAGCATGTTGTTAAGCCTCCATGTGATGGTGTACTTTTTCGTTTTACTTGCGTCATTTATTTCTAGTTTCATACCCTTGTGGTGTGAGAAGCTGCATCATTTTGGGGGCTCACCCGGGATAACTTCGGAGGTGAGTATCAGCATCCAAGCCTGCCTTTTCTTTCACTGTCCTTATAGAAGGAAGCCGTCTATGGCACACAACATCGGGCGCTCGTCAGCCACTTAAATGGGACTAGCCCGGCTGCCGATCTCAAAGTCTCGAGTGACAGGTTCCCCTGCATCTCCCTCAGTGGATCCCCCGTCTCCCTTGGGAGCCTGGAATGTCACCTGAGTGGAGGCCAGGATTCCCCTTCCGAGGCATCTCCTTGGACGCCAGGGACTGAGGAAGGCCGTGGGCACCTGCGAGAGTCTAGGCTGAGGATGCGCTTCAGCGGCTTCTCAAAGACCCACGTGTCTGGAATCAGACCCTGACAGCCCGACTGGGTATCCGTGAGGAGTGTCTCTCTTTCTGTCTGTCTGTCTTCCAGCCTGCTTCTCCGGGCCGCCCCAGCCTCTGGGTGAGGCAAGGGTGCTCTTTACTTCCTTTACTCGCTCGATGTGTGCCTCTAACTCCGTCAGTGCCACGGACCCCGATGCTCAGCAACGCAAGGTAGGAGATCCACGCTTCACTCTTATTCCTGACTGAATGCTGTACTTTTTAAATTTATATTTTGATATCGTTTATGTACAATTACTTTAACAACATTATAGTTACTATACTCCCCCTATTATCAAGTCCCCGCCACATATCCCATTACAGTCACTGTCCTTCAGCATAGTAAAATGGTATAGAATCTTTACTTGTCTTTTCTGTACATACTGCTTTTCCCATGTCCTCCCCTGCCCACTACATTATGTGTGGTAATCATAATGCTCCATTTTCCCCCTTATCCTCCCTCCCCACCCGTCCTCCACAGTCCCTTTCCCTTTGGTAACTGTTAGTCCATTCTTGGGTTTTGTGAGTCTGCTGCTGTTTTGTTCCTTCAGTTTTTGCTCTGTTCTTATACTCCACAGATGAATGAAATCATTTGATACTTGTCTTTCTCTTCCTGGCTTATTTCACTGAGCATAATACCCTCCAGCCCCATCCATGTTGTTGCAAATGGTAGGATTTGTTTTCTCCAAACTCTGCACCTGTGTTATGTTTCATTTCCAAAGCTATAATACAGAGTTTCCTCTACTTGAAATTTATTTTCCATCTTCGTTGTCCTGTTCCCTGTCTTCTTAGTAAAGCCTGCTCATCTTTTGCCCGTGGGCATCTCCTGGTCTGGAATGTCTTCTCCTCCTTCCAGATCTTAATAAGCTTCAATGTGCAGCCCCCCAGGTCACTCGGACCTGAAGTGGTGCCCCTCAATGTCCATAATGCCGGCCGGATCATTTTCTTCAAATTTCCTCGGAGGTTATATATTTTATTAGAGATTAATGTGTTTTCTTTAAAAATAGGTTATAAATTCCTCGAGACAGGAACTTTCTTTCTTATCCCCATAAAGGACAGCACAGGAGACACTTTGTACATAATTGTGCTTGTGTTGATTTTAGAGAAAAAGGAAAAAGAATAAAATGAAGTGACCAGTATGTGGCAGGGACTTCGTATAATTATCCCAAGTGCAGTAAAAAGTAAAATAGTTTTTTTTCTGTTGGTTATAATAGCTTTAGAGAAGAAATATATCTTCCTTAATCTCCATGTCCCAATTTGGAAAATGGAGCTTGGCCATATATTTTGTCCACTAGGTTTGACATAAAAAACCTGATGAATGGTTGTAAGCTGCTCGGAAACATTAAATGCAAGGGGAATACTAATTAAAAGGACTATCAATACCGAGTTCAGCTTTAAAATTCTTTCATCTACTAAAACTTTTTCTTGGCAGGGCCCACAAGATCTGGAATTTTTTTTTTTAAAGGAGCAATAGCTCTGTTTATTGATTATTCCATGCTAGATAATTCATACACAACATCTTAGACTCATAGCCACCTAGTCAACCCAGTATCCCCTTTCTCACAAGTAGAGAAATTGAGGTTTAGAGGGATTAAATAGTTCAAGGTCATTCAGTGTGTTGGGGCAGAGCTAGGATTCAAATCCAGGTCTGTCCCGCTCCCAAACCATGCTCTGTCCACTCTCCCATAAGGCAGCCTCAGCCTGGGTTAGGGTAGAAGGAGTGGGCATCGGGACGATGCGGAGGGTGGAGGAAACTTGGGGGAGGCCTGGGCAGGGGCACAGAGGCATCAGAGGCCAGGTGCCCTGTTTCTAGGACAGCGATCCGCTTCACTTGTGTAGGGACAGTCTGGACCCTCAGCCCTGGGATCCTGGGTCTCCCTGGTAATGGGCTCACCCAGATCTTTGGATGTGTTTCCCCTGGAAAAGGCACAGCGAGGGCAGTGCCCCTCCTTTCTCTCTGAGAGGTGGACCAGCTGCCTCCTAGGCTTCCTCTCCCCACTGACTGCTCACTCTCTCCACTCAAGCTGCAAGATCCGGAATGTTTAAAAAATAGTTCTTCTATATGTATTGATTGAACTTATTAAGATGCTTTATACCATAGCCATTGGCTTATGAGAAGACATCCAGCTACGTCAAAAGTAAATCTCAAAAGATAATCAGATAAATGAAAACAGGACAAAGCAGAGATTGCACAGCATTTGCAAACTGCATTTTTATTTGTTTTTATGCAGAGAAAAGAAAAAGAACAAAGGGTTGAAAGCCTTCCAGGGAAGTAAATGCCACAATTTAGTAGAGAAAACACATTTTAACTTGAGAACTTCCTGCACTGAGAGTGACAGAGGGAAAAGCAACTTGGCCTATTGACTCCTTAGCGTCTCAGTGCCTCTGAGGCTGTTAAGGGGACTAGACTGTCAGTTTCAGCCCATGGTCAAATGGAGGAGAAAAGTATGAAGACAGAAGTGTCCCATTCCCATACTGATTGTAAATCAGCCTCTCTTTTTTCTTCTTAAATATCCTATTGCCACTACGCGGATGGACAGTGACTATAATGGGGTATGTGGTGGGGACTTGATAATGGGGGGAGTCTAGTAACCATAATGTTGCTCATGTAATTGTACATTAATGATACCAAAAATATATATATGTGTGTGTGTGTGTGTATCCTATTGCCAATTAACCTGTCTCCTGTTGGTCAGAAGCCAGGTTATAAATTTGCATCTACAAATAAGATGGGATTGTTGTGTTCTTTGCAACTGTAAACTGGAATGGTGGCTGAAAAAAGAAAGGAAAAAGTAAATTGGAGGTTTCTTAGGAAGAGGTGCAGTAGCTAAGGAGTATCTATATGAAATGGGATACATGATACATTATAGACCATAGGCAAGACAGCTGGTAAGGAAAAAAATTATACCTAAAGTAGTTGCACAGGATCCAGGTACCAAGGAATAAATGCCGTCCTCGTAGCCCAGGGAGATGTCTAGGAAGGAGCGATAAGGGCATATTAGTTCTTGATATGCATGGAGGTTACCTGGGTGGAACTCCCAGAAAATGACTGAGAGAATGGCCAAGATAAAGCAAAAAAGCCTGAACAGAGAAGCTAAGAATCAGGCTTTCACTTGGACAAAAATAAAACTCAGAGACGGCAAGTAATGATTCTATAGCCTCTTACTATGCTGATGGACAGTGACTGTAATGGGGTATGTGGGGGGAGGGGTTTGATAATGGGGAGTCTAGTAACCATAATGTTCAAGTAATTGTACAGTAATGATATCAATATAAAATAAAACTCATAGAAATAAATGAAAGAACATGAAATAAATTCCCCAGTAGTAATTCTGCAAATAGAAGATCTGGATCAGGAAAGCAGATGTGGGGTTAAGGTAAGGTGGGGTCAGGTATGTCTCAGAGCTGTATTGATGGCAGGGTAGGGGAAGGCACCAGAATCCCCAGTAAGTTAGACCCTGGGAAGCCTGACTTCAAGGGAAAGCATGAGTGGTGGACAAGACAGCTCATGAGGACCAGAAACCTAAAGATGGGAAAGTGCTAATGCGGCAGGCAAGAAGCGAAAGGGGGAGAGCCCGATGGAGCAGCTGGGATCAGGGATGTGGGCCAAAGGACCTGTCAATGGCCAGCGTGAGCTGGAAGACCAGGGGCAGATTCGGAGCCAAGTTTTTCCTTTAGACCCCAACTTTAAAGTTCCACCTGGGAGGCCCAGTGCCTTTGGGTGATGTTCCTAAAATGTCAGTGTCAGAAAGGATTTCCGAGACCGTCAGCAAAGTCCCTCCAGATGCACCAGGCCCTCGGCAATATTTCCCATAAGGAAAATGGGAACATTTAACGGAGCAGGGAAGAGGGGAGAGAAGTGGAGATTTCTGACTGACTTTATAAATGCCTGACTAGTGAGCTAGGCTATAATATAGTGACATTACAAAATAAGACTCCAAGTCATCTGTAATTTATCTTTTTATTTTGTATCCAAAGAACTCCATAGCTATATTCAATAACTTTTTGCACTGTAACAATCTTCACTGTTCATGTAGTGTTCAGACATTCCATCCGGGGGGTGGGGAGTGGGGCGGGAATTGCTGTATAAGTAGAAAGGAAATACTGCTTGCTCAAAGTCATGGTCCTTATAGGGAGACAGCTCTTCCCTGTGGGTGCTGGTGATGGAGATTTACAAGCCCTTCTATTTGAAGAAATCCTGTTGATTTGTCACACATTCCAACTTTAACTTTTATTTTAAAAAATAAGTTAGTGGATGAAAGATAGATAATTGAAAAAAACCTCAAAACCCTAGTTTTTGACACATGCAAGTACTCTTTTAAGACCATCTAACTCACACTCATAACTCACATAATGTAGGGGATGATCAATGATCATGAGATAAATTCCCATAAGACTTCTTTAAACAGTAAATTCCTTTGCTGTGTGTGGTCCACACATCAATTTATACAGAACTATTTCAGGTAATACAGTCAGTCTCCAGTTTATGAGAAAATACTATGTTTCACAAGTTGATTTTACGTGAATGGAGTCCAAAAGCAAGTGTCCCAAAGAGTAAGTGCTGAATGGGTTAAAGCCTCGGATCAGCGCACAAAAAACTTATTGCAGTAATTAATCTATGAGGCAAGCTTGCTTTATCCCTTTTTAGAAAAAAAGTCAGTGTAAAGCTATGAACCTGCTGTCCTAGTAAATTCACTTGCTATGATACATATGCACACAAAACCTGGCTCACACTTTGAAGGGGGGTGGGAACCCACTCGAATGTACCCTAATTGAGGAACCCGAAAGTAGAGAATAAAATGGTAACCATATAAAACAAAATTCTTTAGGAGAAGACATACTGTATTTTGGTTTGATATGCTTAATAGGAGAGAGGACTCTCCATCCTTCATGTGGCTAAGAGTGAGCACCAGGGATTTCCCTTAATTCTAAAAATTAAGTAGCCTCTGAGGTGTGGCAGAACCTTTTTTTTCACCCCAAATGTTGGTTCCAAAAAGGTCCAGCCTGCTTTGTAACCGAATGCCTCAATTGATTGCTTTTAAATCAGGGTTTCCCTTCCGTGTCCCCTGGGGAAGAACTTTCTGCGCTTTTCAGAACACATGAATAAATCTGTCAGTGACAGTGAGAAACCAGTGAGATATGAAGAGTCAGAATCTCTTCTCTTAGGTTCTGTGAAAGGGGGAAAAATGCAGAGAAACGATGACACTGCGCACGCAAAGGTTTGAAGTTAAGACCCAAGTGAGGCTGGCATTTTGGAGATTTCTTCCAACTGGCTCAGAGGTCTAGGCAGAAGCGATGTGTGACACCTAGAAGGACAGGGACACGGGATGGGTGGGGGCAGGGGACTTCATGAGCTTGCCGGCTCCAGGAGTGCAGGAGGAGGCAGGAACCTCCGTGCGTACACGTCCTGTATGCTTGACCTCCTCCTTCGGGCACTGACAGCCTTCTCCATGATGTCCCCTTCAGGGACTCCTCTCTCACTGAGTACAGAAAGGATGGGAAGAAAGAAAAAGGGGGAAATACCAAGGTGTGCCACAGAGGGAGAATTTGAGGGAGGAGTGAGTTCCTGTCTCTGTGGTCTGCCAGCTGACGTCATAGTTCAAGGTAGGCAGAGAAAGTATGGGAAATACGGGCTAGGGATATGCCAGCCAGGAGCTCCCGGAAGTTGTCTCATCAGTAGCAAACTCTCGCATACCGTTTTTTTCTGAGTCAAGAATTCTGATGAAAAGCTGTAAACTCACCTCACTTGCACCTGTATTCCCAGGCATCTGTGACATCACAGAGAGCCTGACGGCGGGAAAACTTCAGAGTCTACGGATACGCTAGGGAAGAAGGTGATAGTCGTGTTTTGTGTTGGGTACCAGGAGAAATCTACGTAAGCCCGATGGCCTGTTGGTGGTCTGGGAAGTAGGGTGGGAGGACTTAACAGTTTAGTTCTAGGGATCGAATAACCTCCTCCTGGGCTACTGAGCTTCCTCCTAAAACAACGAGGTGGGAAAACAACAACAACTGCGTTTCAGTCCCGGTGTTGGGACCAAGGCCTACTAAACATATGCTTTTGGGCAAACAGCAAGCAAGTGCTTCAGTGAAGCTCTGTTTCTCTCAAAGTCCTCTCATTCTCTCTTGGCGGCTTCATCTTTCGGATGAGGAAGATGGAAGTCTGCATACTTTAGAAAAATCAGCGAACGGTGGAGGCGTCAAGACTTGGGGTCCGCTAGCCAGCTCTGAACCCAGGGCCCTATCCCTGGACTATGAGGAAAGCCAGTGCAATTTTGCAGTCTTTCTTTCTCTCCCTCCCTCCCTCTGTCCCTCCCTCCCTGTCTTCCTTCCTTCTCCCCTCTGCAGGGTCTTCTTACCAGTTTCCATCCATTTTCTTATATAAAGCACTTTTGAATTCTAGCCATCTGTTAATATAAGGCAGTGAAAAATGTTGAAGTCACATGAAATTCCACTTGTTCTGCCAGTTAAAAATACAGATGCTTCCTGTTTTATGCTTTCCTTTCACTTTCTCTGAAGTTTAAACATGAAAATATGTTCAATGATAAAACCCAGCACTTACCCCCTTTCCTCAGGAAACATATTCCAAACAATGAAAGGTAAGGGATACTTTCCCAAGTCCAGCAGGGATACATAGATATTGGGGGAATCATATATAGAACCATAATTTCGTAGAACAGGAACATAATTATTCACAGCTATCACATTTTATAGATGAAGAAATTGAGATCGCAGGGCATTATTTGTACTTGTTCTCATATGTGCTATTCACAGACTTGCCAAAGTTCTCGTCAGCTTACATTTTCACGCAACAGAGTTGGGCCTCAATTTTGCCTCAATGTTTTTCGCTTTCAGAAAGGGCTCTTTTGGCTCCTGGGAGAGGCCAAATCACTGAACAGTGGGGCATTAGCTTAAAACCCAGTGATAGTGCTGAAGTGAAAAAAAACACAGGGCTGACAGTCAAGACACTTGGGTTCTAGTTATAACTCTATTACTAACCACCTGACAGACCTTGACAAAAATTCTACTCTTGGTCCATGAAGGCACTAGGTCAAAGGATCTCTAAATTTCCTTCCAGTTCTTTGAATCTTGATTGTTTTTCCTTCTCTTTTCTGCTGACTTAGAGTATATAACCTTGGCCAAGTTATTAACTGCCACAAATCTCAATTTTTCCAAGTGCAAAGGGAGAACACATTCCCCTATTTTCCTAGCAAATAGGTACCGAAAGATCTTACATTAAGTGGATTATCTTTAGAAATCACATTAGGTTTTTTGTATCTGTAGACATTTAACTTGTCCTTAGAGCTAGAATAGGACTATGGTCATGCCACTGGACAATGTCCTGGCTCTGGTTACATTATAAAACATGATGCAGCATGATTCCTACTCCTCTGTGCTTCTATCATGTCTTGTTGATAAGTTATTATAACCCTTAGATTACATTGTATGTCACAGGGCTCTGCTGGTCCGTGTCTGGTTCTATTCTGGTGTTTCTAAATGATTGCAATGATGAGCTCCTCCCTCATTTTACTAATGCAGGAGAGAAACTTTCTTCCTGTTTTTGTATTTCTCACTTCCACATCCAATGGTTCACCAAGTTCTTAATGGATTTTATCTCCGCCATGTCACTCAAATTCATTCACTTCTCCCTCTCCCACTGTGTCCTAGCCCAAGCCACAATGACCCCTCACATCAACCTGCCTATTCGACAGAGAAGTCAAAAAGATGATTTTCAATTGCAAATCTGACCGTGTTAGCCGCGCTACCTAAACCCCCGATGGCTTTCCATTGCTCTTCACGTAAAGACCGAAAATCCTCGCCAATCCCTACCCTGCAGGTGGTTCCTGGCCTTTCCTCTGTCCCCAGGTTCGTCGTCCCCCCTAACCTGCTGCCTTCCTTGGCTCCTCCCTGTCACCACCCTATGTTTGGAGACACAGGTTTTGCTGTTCTCTGTGGTTAGAATGCTCCAACTAGCAGTCATGTAATTCACTCTTACACTTTTGGGTTCTCATTAATGATCATGTGCTTAGAGAAGCCTTCTCTGACCTCCTAAGTCAATTCCCTCTATTATTTGTCCTCATTGCGCTTTTTCTTTTAATTTTGGTATCATTAATCTACAGTTACATGAGGAACATTATGTTTACTAGACTCCCCGCTTCCCCAAGTCCCCCCGCACACACCCCATTAGTCACTGTCCATCAGCGTAGGAAGATGCTGTAGAATCACTACTTGTCTTCTCTGTGTTGTACAGCCCTCCCCGTGTCCCCCCGACATTATACATGCTAATCGTAAGGCTCCCTTTCTTCTTCCCCCCCTTCTCCCTCCCTTCCCACCCATCCTCCCCACTCATGGCACTTTTTATCCTTGTTTTTATTGACTTATCATAGTTGTGATTTTATATATGCTCATTGAATTCTTTTTGGATAGCTTCTCCCCTGTTAGATTGTACATTCTATGTAGTACCATGTCTGTTTTTCTATCACTGTTGTAATTCCAGTGCCAGAACGGTATTTGACATGTAGTGGATACACACTAAAATGCTGAATAAATGAATAAATTAATTAATGAAAACTAAGAATAGAAGCTCCTGAGTTTAGAAGTTATATCCTCATTGTCTCACATTACAGGTTTGGAACCATAGAACATAATTAATAAAATAGTGTCTGAATAAAACTGAAAAGCAGTGAAGTGCCCACAGGGCTAGGAAGGTCAGAGAATTTTTTTTAAGTACTGAGATATGTAATTAATGTTTTTAAAGATCAACACTATTAAATATGAAAGAACTATTCATTGATATAGCCTCCAACTAAATGCCAATATACTATAAAAAGAAATACTCCAAATTATTTTCCAATATTATAGCTCCCTTTCTTTGTATATATAAAGAGAAATATCAAGACAAAGTACAAGGGCTAGAAATCCAAATAAGAGAGAGACCAGTAAAAACTAGAGTCCCCGGGAAGCTCTCCCAAGAGGCCACACTTGAACTGTGCTTTGAAAAGTAATTACAGTTTGCACAGGAGATAGTGTGTGGCTTGTTTTTTAAGAGATTTGTTCATGTGATGATGATTCTCCATTTGAACTTCCCAACTGGCTCATTCAGGCTCTGTGGTCTGGGATGTCGGCATCTGTGGGCGGCATTAGCAGGACTCCCTTGCCCTCTGTCTTCAGGTTGCGTTTGTCCAGAGAGGCCCTGGTGAAGAGTTTGTAGGCTGGGGGGAGAGAGTCATAGGCATTCATTCCCGTGAGCTCTCTGCCTGACCACGGCTGGCCAGAGCTATTCCTCTTCTGACGGCCACGCTCCTGCCGGGTGCCTCGTCCTTCCAGCTTACAGTCCGCACTGGGCAACTACAGACCAGGGCTGGTAATGGGTTTTTTTATTCTCTGACCCCCAGAATACACTTCAACTCTCTTTATGTATCCATTATTGAGGTGTCATGTGTTTTCTGCCAAGAATGACAGAATCAGATACAAAAAGATAAAGAAACTTCTCTATCTTCAGAGAAAATAAGCCATGATTGATAATCCCCCACCTCTGCTCCCCTTCCTAGGGACACACATACAAACATTCCGTTTATTCCTGGCAAGACAGACTCAGGGAGGAAAGGAAACCGGAGGCGCTAGCCTGGCTGGAGGGCTTGGGAGCTCAGGGTGGGGGTGGAGAGCACAATTAGGGTGCAGGGGTAGGAACCCGGATGAGAGCTCTCTGTTGCATCCATCCTGATGGTCAGATCCACCCGAGCGCTAGAACGCTGGGCGCCTCCCCACTCCTGTGGCCCAGGAGCCTGCTGGGGGCCCTTGCTGCCTAGCCATGGTCCAGAGCGAGCCTCTGCTACTTCACCTGGCATCGGTTACACCTAGTGCGAGGAAAAGAATGCCAATGCACCCAGAAGCAAGCCTTCCTTGGGATGAACTTCCCAGTTGACTACGCAGTAGAATGCCAATGGATCACCACTTATTAGCATTGTCAGCAGCAGTAGCAAAAAACCAGTAGCTGAGTCAGAATAGTGTAGAACTATAAACTCTTAACTTCTAAAGTACACTAAGTAGTTAAAAAAAGAAATCAAGGTGTTCTGTGCAATTGGAAATAGGACTATTTCCTATAAAATTATTCCCAGTACTTTTTAAAATAGAGAAATGGTGGACAAAAATGGAGACTATGTAAGATAATTAGAATAATTGAATACATTACATAAATGCCTTTTGCCAAAAAGGTTTTATTATTACAATGGTTAGGAAGTCAGTTAATCTGAGTGAATTATTATAACAGTCCTAGTAATCATAATGGAATGAATCGCCCTATAATTATAATTCAAATATATGTATTTTAGAGGTCAACTCTTTCATGATATGTTGGGATGGAAGGTGGCCCTGGGAGAGCCAAGATTTTGGCTAACACATTAGATACTGAGTCAAGCTAGCATAATAGGAGAATTCATTTTCCCTACTGAGGTATTAAAAGTCCAAAGAAGTATTATGGGGCAGATAAAGAAACTGGCACAAGAAAAGAGCATGTTTCTTTCCCTGTGAGGCATTTTGTGGGAGCCAAGGTGGAAAAAGAGTAGAGTAATGAAGGGTGGTGTGGGAGAGAGAGTTCTGGAGGGAAAGCCTAGATCCCCACAGTAGCCGCTGTGCAGGCCGGGCCCCCTCTGTGGGAGGGCTCGGCCGATTTAAAGGGAATGAAGTGGACCGCCCAAGCATGCAGAGGAAGGATAATAAAAATAGCTCATATTTGGTGAGCCCTTGCTGTGTGCCTGCAACTGTGCAGAGTGTTTCCCAGAGATAATTCACATTCCTCCTCCTAACCACTCTTGAGACAAATCATTCTTCATTCTTCAGATGAGCATACTGAGGGTCCGGTGGTGTTAAGAAATATACTCAAGGTCACCCCGGTAGTCATTGTGTGGGGCTGGGATTTGAAGTCAACCTGACTCCAGAGCCATGTCCTTAACCAGGAAGTGAAATAAGATATATCTGCACATTCAGGACATCCGTATATGTATATACACAGTCAACTATTTGGAGGCAATGGGGCCCTAAGTCTAGGGTGGCGCTAATGCCAAAGTACTTATGGACATGTCCTTTATGAGCAAGAGATTTTAATCTTGCCACCTTTTGGTTGTGATTCAATTTCTTATGTACACATTCTTAAAAATGTATGAAAACTAGATTAAGACATGTAAGACATTTCATGGATTTTATAGACCATCTCTGTTTATGAACACTAGTACAGTTAGATG
Source organism: Manis pentadactyla (assembly GCF_030020395.1). Lineage (NCBI taxonomy): Eukaryota > Metazoa > Chordata > Mammalia > Pholidota > Manidae > Manis > Manis pentadactyla. The sequence continues at coordinate 13,818,777 of NC_080030.1, forward strand.
GATTCTTATCTTTCCTGTGAGTGGTGATTCCTAAAGCCTTTAAAAAAATGGTCAGTTCTACTATGGACTTGAAAACTTGTATCTTAGTATATTAATGCCTTTTGTCTTAAGGATGTTCACCTTGAAAATTGACATATTAGATAATGCCTACTCTGTAGATGGAGAAAGCGCGGCTGCAAGTGAAACAGCCTAAAATCCAGCCTAAGATAATTAAGCTCGCCCCTTGTTCCCCTGATCCAGATCACACTGCTGACGTCTTTAAGCATCCTCAGAAGGGAGTTGGTAGCATTCCAGGTCTTCAGTTTCTAACCATTAGCTAGACTTAGGAGAGTAAATGTAAATACTTTGCCTCATGAACCAGACTTTCTGGAGTTCTGGGTACTAATCTAGTTCCACTCCTGGTTTCCTCATCAAGCATTGCTTCCTTAGGAAGGGTTAAAACAATCACTACATTTCTAATCAAATAGTTGATATTGCCTTAAAAATGGTAAGCCATTAGATGAATTGTGATTACAAATTCTAAATGAGGAAACAATGAGAAATTGGAAAGTGTTTGGCAGAGGTTCCTGGAATCAATTAATTAAGGATGGAGAAAGGCCTGTAGAACAAGCTGGCAGTATTGCTGAAATGGGCCAAGAGCCTGTCCTCATATATATGTAGTAAAAGAGCCACTCATAAACCTAAAATTATAAAAATAAGTATAGGAGATATATAATGTTAGAGCATCCTCAGATGAAAAATGATCCTGTGTTTATATCAAAATAATGTGCAACCTAACTCATTTTATCTATGCATAGGCATTTCATTGGTATACTAACTGGTACGTGCAAACTTGAGAAAAAGAAGTTATTTTTATGATTTACTCAGGACATGCTGTTGTAAAAATAATAATAATAATAATGCCTGAATCTTAGTGTTTTAATATAACAAAAACTTGTATCTAGTTGGTTCAAGTTTTAGTAGTTTTTCTTGGTTGGGTTTCTCCTCCAAGAGGTGACTCAGGAATTTATTCTCCTCCTGTGCTGTAAAGGGAAGATGGTGCCTCCATCTTCAACACCTGGCTTCACGGTCATTCCTGCATTATGAAGCCAACATACTGTGGGCAGAATGAGGGTGTGAAAAAAGGCACATGTATGTATCCCCTCACACACACTCATTCTTAGTGCCTTGGTTTGTAAGTGGCACAGACCCGCTCACATTCCATTGGTCAAGATCAGCTACTTGGGCCCCCACCCACATCTAAGGAAGCTGGGAAATGTCGTTTGGTTTTTTGTCCAGGAAAAGGAAACAAATTTGGTACTCATTTAGTCAGTATCTATGATAGGATTGGTTCAAAAAGTGTACCAGTAAAGATAAAAATAATTCCATTTATTACATTCCACAAGATTAATTGATTAAAGTAAAATATATACACATACACTTCTCCCTTTGTATAGAGAAGCAAAGTGAAAAACCGTAATAAGCTAGTAATTTCAAAGCTTATAAGCATAAACTGCATGCACAGGTCTGTGATAAGAAAGAAATATTGGATTTCAGAAAATATTTTATCCATCATCATGGTATGCTGGCAACATAATCTATACCTGAAAATTGCCCAAATATCTGTACCGAAAGAGAGCATATCGGTCATCTCAGTTTTGTGAGAGTGTGTACAAATGTTTCACCATGGTTTCAGTTGTATTTCATGAGCATAGATATAAATTAAGCTAAAATACACAATGACAATACTGCAAAATTCACGGCAAAATCCTTGTTTTTTTCAGACTAAATATAAAGTGTGAAAAAATTCTAAGAACAAAATTATCCCAGGTAAATGAAATTTTTAAAAATTAATAAAACGGAAAACAAGAGTTGAACAGAGAGTATAATGAAAGGCCTCAGTTCCATGGGAAATATTTGCCAGTTGCTTCCATCTTCAGCAAAATTTGAGTTACCATGTGAACTCAAAACTCTTGTGTTATGACTAATCCTATAAGCTTTGTGAATTGGAGACTGGGTAGCAAATTCAGGGTGCAAAAAAATTGTAGGATTTACTCCTAAGTTCTTTTGAATTATAAATTTGAAAGAAAGCTGATGGCTGGACATTTGAGCTGTGTGTGATGACTGCCACCTGCTGGGGAAAATCTTTATTACATGGATATTAAACCTCACTCCCACCATGGGGTGAGGAGAAATGCAGTATAACCCAGCCACATCCCAGAGATAGTGAACATGATCTTTCCTTCAAAGTGGCTCTTGACCATCCCTCCCAACTTCCAAATGTGGCATGATTTAGGCTTGAAACTGCAAGGCAATGCTTATCCTATGAACAAAAGATTTATTTCTCCCCCAAAAGAAAAGCAAATGGGGAAAGACCTAGAGGGACAAATGGATCCACCATATTTATCCAATGGGTGGTTCAACTTGAAGGAAATAATGAGGCAGGAAGGGGACCCTTCTGGCAGGATGGTCCTCGGTCTTGGTTTTCCAGCCTGTGGACCCCAAAGGCGGGAACTTGTCCTTGTTCCTTGAGCGCCCTCCGCATGTACGCTCCCTCAGGCCTTCTTGGTAGATCTGAGAACACTGACTTCAGGAACAGAGAAGAGCTTCTAGCTCTCAAGAGCATTCTCTGCAGAAGAAAGTAGCAGAAATCCACAGGAATACAGTAGAATCCTTGAGCTGAGCATCAAATTATGGGCAGACTTGTTTCTAAGTGGTAGGGATGTTTTCTGTGGACATAGACCCAAAAAAAAAAACCCACATATAAGCATCTATGCTTAATAACTCCTTTCATCCTTGGCAAGAGAAGAAAGAAGTTGGAGGAAAGGCTTAGGAGCAAACATGGTTTGGGTTTTGTTTTCCTTTGCTTTGCTCACACCCCCTGCCCCAACCAGTAGTTTAGGGAGGAGAAGTCCAGAAATGTGATATTCTTTCGTCCCTAAGAATGGGGTCACAGTCCTTCATTGATGTCTGAGGTGTGTATCTACTCCATTTTAACTAATCTTCTCAGCCCTGGAAGAAAGCAGACATTACAAGCAAAGATGAGGACACTGGTGGGTCAGGAAAATAATTCATTTTAGGGTTCCTGACCCCTGAGTTCGGCTATTGCCTGATTGACGAAACTGAAGCAAAGAAAAATCAGGCAACACTGAGTTCCTGAGCTACTGGCTTCTGTATTTTCAGCGGCAATTGTGGTCTTCGTATGTGTGCCCTCGCACCTATACACACACCAATTCAATTTCTTATTTTTATTTTCTCCCTTTATCCACACCCCCCACCACAAACTAAACCTTTTATTCGTTCTTCATTCTATACGTTCTGTTGCCTTCATGTCTTCCTTCTCTTGATTCCCTATTCCCTATGCCCCTTTTTTTCTCTCCTCTCTTCAGCTGACCTATAATCATGTCCTCAGCTGTAAGCACCATGGAAAATGCTAATTTTATTTTCTCTGTTTAAAAAAAATATCGACCAAGGGAGAGGCCAACTATATCTGTCTTCAGTATCTATCTTTGAATTTGGTGGGCTTCCTGCCAAGGAAATTATCTTCTGAAATTCCCTGGATCTGGGCCGACTTTTTGCTGCTAACTGTTCCAGCCAGTGGGAGCAGATACCACAGGCCAGTGTTTCCCAGATAACTGGATTTTATGGAACAGTAAAACTCCAGAAGAAAAACACAGACTCATATAGATTGCCTTTCATTTAAACATTAACAGATAAAACGCTCTTTAAAAACTACTCCATTATCATCATTAGTACATTAAAAAGGAACACTTTAGGAAAGATAAGCTCAACATAAGTTGAATAAATTTAGCCTATGAAAAATCCACCGCTCTACCTTTATTTTCCCATTTTACCAAAAACTGGATATGGATATCAACCAGCGCTGATACAACTTCGGGTCCTTAGGTCCAATAAAATTGTCCCTCTTCCCATGCAAATGATTAATGCCTTTGGGCTGATTGTTTTGCTTCTAAGGGGTTCTTATATCCTGATGCCTTTATGTTAAGGATTTCCAATTCATCCTTAAGAGTCTAAATGCTCCACAGGGCTGGGATATATTCTTCCTACAGTATAAATTGAGGCACTAAGAAATGAAATGAGTTTGACATACAGAGAAAAGCTAGTAAATGGGTCAACTTGATATGTCAGTCATATGAAATATATATGTCATTGTGGTAGAAATGGCAGGCATGGGGTAGGTAAGAGGTGGAAGGGAGGGGGTGTGTGAAACTTATTCTTGAGCAGATCGTAGGCCAATAAGAGACATGGGCCTGATTTAATATTAACAAGGCAGGCAGTAGTAAGTGCTGAATGGAGAAACCAGAAAATTACTATAGGAGAACAGAAAAAGGAGCACTTCATTTTACTAGAGAATCAAGGAAGAGATGGGGAAGTATTATGTGCAATTATGCATTCGTGTGATCACTTTGTAACTGTTTCCCTTCACAGCTACAAGATAAGTTCTGTGAGGGCAGCGTCTGTCAGATGTGCGAACCTCTGTATTTCAGTTCTTAGCACGGTACCTGGCATCTAGTACGTGACCCAGAATCTTTCCTGGATGACTAAATGAGTGCCTACAATGATGGGTGCCGGGAAAGATCCCAAGAAATTGATGTTTCATACATTGCCTTTAAAGCATCCGCAAGCAGGTAGGTTTTCAAACATTGCAGATGTGTTCAGTCCACTCATGGCTTGTGTACGAGCTCGCAGATGGTCACACCGGTGTGAAATAGAATAATTTCTTCCTCACTCAGCTTTTTCTCAGGCATGGGTTTTGAGGCCACATTTATCAAGACATCTACTTGGAAGTGAATGTCATGCCGTGAAGAATCATTATAGATAAAAGTTATAGGCACTTGGCAAGTAATGACTTACATTGGGCAGTTGCTTGCAAGGCTGATTTCTTTTTTTTTTTCATTTTATTTGTTACACTCCTCATGTATGTACTGGTTAGGGAGGGTAAGAAGGTTTTGTTTGTTTGTTTGTTTAACCCAGTAATTATCTGCAGAGGTCCTTGGGCAAAGTGCTCAGCTCACACCTGCGAACAGAATCCCAGGTTAGACAGTGGCTGTGGCGGTGCTTGCACATCTCCAGATTGCAGTTTGCCAACTGAAATGTAGACATATGCAGAAATGGCCTCATTGCTCATTCCTTGTTTTTGTAATATTATCCTTAGCTCAACAAGTTCATATTTTTCCTTCTTTTCCTGGCAACACTGTTTCAGCAGTGAGTTATATTATCCGGTGCCATCAGAGGAAGCAAACTTATGTGTGTCCGCTTGGCAGGAATTGTCCACTTGCAGCAAATGTGTGACAAGCTGCATTTTTCTACCATTTTCACCATGAGTGATGAAGTCTCTGTAGTTTAAGGAGACAGCATGGGGTCCCCCTTGATGGCCACAATGCTGGGTCTAGTTGGGCCACCGTGGCTTCAGTACTGGTTGGGAATGAGCCTGTGAATAATCCTTGCCTATCAACAGTGGGAATGTAACCCCAGAGTTGATTGCCTCTATGTATATAGGTAATAGAGACTTAACTGGCATTCTGCAAACCGATGAAATAACCTGAAGAACAATTCATGAACTGCTTATAGAAGAATACCTTTACCATTCAAAATGGACATTAACCTATGAGTGCTTTCATTGCCAGGCACAAGTTTCCCTCTGTATTTTCCATTTAGATCTGTATGCAGCCCACGGGGAATGGCAAAGGCTGTATCTCAGAGGAAAGGGTGAAGCTTTTAACCTAAGGAGTTTAAACTTTTAAGTGTTTTCTGTTATTTTTTTAAAAATCAGGGGTGACACATAATGAGGAGCCAATAAATGAATTTAGATGGAAGTCAAATTGGTATAAATTCAAGTCCAAATCCAGCTAGGGAAAGCCAGATAGGCGCATGGACTTATGATAGCCTCTGCCCCCATCCCTTGACCCACTGAAAGAAGAAAATTTTTGTTAAGATGCCACACCATATGTCATAGCAATCAGGTTCTAGAAAAATGCCTTGCATGTAATAGGCACTCAGTGGTTGATGACTGTATAACCCATCTTTGGTGAAGCAGCTTTGTTTCATTTTTTTTGAGTGGGGGTGGGGAGTTCTTTCAGAAAAAAGGGAGGGGAGAAAAGATCTCTCTAAAAGTATTCAGTACCGGTTGATATTCTTCCCAGATCTACCTTTCTTCACAAAGATCTTTTCCCACAGGGATTTGTGGCAGTTGCCATCCATGATAGGTTTGGATATGATAAAATGTAGAAAATGGCCAAATAGGAGAATACATGCTTTAAGAAATAGAATTTAAAATAATCGCTGTCAGCAGCAGATCTTTGTAGGAAGCACATACTGGGAAAATATAAACCCAACCCTGGTAAATGGCATCCAGTACAAATCTGAGAAATGAACTGGAAGAGAAATCAGAATGTGTCTTCAGCAGCCCTTAAGATCAAACCACTAGCGATAAGCATGGATATTTGGAAAGATCTGTGCGGTTCTGTACCTTCTTTTTGAAACAGCTAAAATCAGTAGGGGACTGAAAAGGAAGTGGCTTTATTTTCTGTGAATAGCTGGTCCCTCCCTTTGGATATCCAACTCTCCAAACGTGCATTTTGATATATTTGGGGAGTTCTCTTTATCTAATAGTTCCATTTAGAGAAAAATACACCCCACCCTGCCTACATCTGGCATTGTTACATCGCTGATTTCTCATCATGCTGATGCATTCAGTAATTTCTCATGTGCCTCAACTGAGAGAACAATCGTGGCCAGTGATGAGCTGGAAACAAGGATGGCCAAGAAAAATGGAAACTTGTAATCGTGGACAAAGCAGATCTTAAGTGGAAAAATCAATCCCAGTGATCAATGAATGCTCCAGTTGAATGGCATAAGTTCAAGAAATCGAATGCAACAGAAATTTATTAAGCACCTACTATGTCGCAGGATACGTCACTGAGCAACATAGTGCTCTTTGTCCTCTGGGGGCTTTTGTTGAGAACATTGCATGTCTCATTGGACTGCAACCATCCCTGTAGAAACCTGGAGCTGGAATAATCATGAAGTGAGGGTCCTTTTGCTGGTTGAATTTAGCCTTCTGCTATGAATGCCAAGCGCCCAATTTTTATCTGCATTCTGACGGCTTCTTACAAAGGGAATGTATTTTGACCTTTAACCAGAACTTTAAATTCTTGGAAAGTGAAATGTTTTAAAACATGAAATCCATGAAAAGAATTATAAAATCAAATGGTCCTTTTTAGAGGAATAGGAAAACTGGCTTGCCACTTCCCTCATATTTCAGCTCAGATATTTTTTTCAGCAAGCTTTTTTTTTCTTTTTTCTTTTTTATTAAGGTATTATTGATATACACTCTTATGAAGGTTTCACATGAGAAAACAATGTGGTTACTACATTTACCCATATTATCAAGTCCCCACCCATACCCCAATGCGGTCACTTTCCATCACTGTAGTAAGACAGCAGGATTTTCTTGACCACCCAACCCCTCCCTCCTTCTGGCACTCCCCAGCCTCCCTTATCTCTCTGTCTGGCTTATACCATCTGACACATTATAAATGTCCTATTTCTTTGCTTATTGTCTATCTCTTCACTCTGGAATATACACCCCATCACCACAGGGACTTTTCCCAGTTGTCCCCAAGGTGGTGTGTTAGAGAGCTCCCATCTAAGGCTGAGAGGAATAGCCCTTACTGGATCTGGAATCGCTGGCACTTTCCTGCCATTATCCCTATCACTACCGAGTTTAAGATTCCCTGTGCTAGTGTCATTGTCACAGATGTCTTTAGGTTTCTAAGACAGTAAGCAAGATGTTACAGTTGATTAAAACATTGCATATTCCCCCGTAAGGGAGCATCTCAGATTGATATGGAAACTTGATAGACTCAGTCTCCAAGTCACAAAACCAACTGATGTGCAACTGTTACAAGATACTCTGCTTTCTCTGCTAAATGTGTGGTTGGGTGGTCTCTTCTCCAGGTACTAAGTCATGGTGCAATTGGTTTTCATAAAACTGATTCTTTAATTCTACTTCTGCAACCATTAGTGAAGGAATTTTGAAAGTTTGTGGTGAGGAAACATTTAGGCATTTGAGATTTGTAAGAGTGAACGTAACAATTTGAGAGCAGGGTCCGACTGGACAAAAGAAAAGATGTTCTCATGTTAATAACAATTTGTCAGGGATTCACTAGGGCCAAGACTTCTGGGACTGAGTTGCTGGGAAGATGATGATTTTGTGATGAGTCTCCTGGTGGTAATTAGTGGGAATTCACCTCCCTAGACTTAGGTGGGGAAGATAAGGGGGAACCCCTGGTCAAAAAGTGAAATAGAAGGCTATATATAGTCTTACCACTGGAGGTGAACTATGTACGCAGTTGGCAGAGCAGAGAGTTTGCATTTTCTGGAAGCTTGTCCGGTCCTCTGTCTAGTCTAGTAAGAGGAGAAATAGTCAGAGAGTCTCAGCAGGTGAAATATCAGCCGTCAAGCCCAGGTGTCCGTCCGTACTCCTGCTTCTGGCTGCCCAGGTGAAGACTGACTTTCTGATGCCAATTGGGATTAGTCCTGGCTCTACAAAAGCTGGCAAATCGGACCCCAAAATTAGTTTAAAATGCATTGATTAAAGGTAATCACTCTCTTATTTTTCAAGTATGACGCTGATGCCTAAAAATCAACCTAGTACATTTCATCAAGTTGCATCACCTGGTTTTATATTTGATGTCTATAGCCTGTGGTTAATTTAGGGCTATCATGGTGAACAAACAAGGCGGGTTTTATTGAAAACGGTAATGATTTGTATCCAGCCTCCAAAAACGATTGCCCTAGACAACTGATCCACCTGTGTTTCTAGGCAATTTTTGTTTTTACTTTCCCCGAAGATCTTTTTCTGCTTTCCTGTTCAGTGGTAAACAGACTAGGCTGGGAGTTGTTTAACTGTGTCTTTTGCTTTTGGCGGGAAGGGTGTTCCCTGGCCCAGGGCGAATTGCCTGTGAAACCAATGAAACCAAAATAAGTCAAAGGAAAGGATTAGGTTGGGAGAAACTGTTTTTTAATGTGCACGGGTTGCTCAAATTCGCTGGCCAGGCCCGGCCCCTTCAGTCTCCTCCCAACCCCACTCACATTCTGCAACTACAGTGTGCTCTCTACTTCCCGCCCACCTCTTCCAGGAGGAACTCCATTGGTGTGTCCTTTGTGACTGACAGATGCCAGACCAATTATGTACCGGGAACAGAGAGGAGGAAAGAATGACCGTTATCTCTTTACCTCTTGCCCCAGCCGCCCGGGGGGAAATCTGCAGCAGTAAATACCTATTGATATGTAAATAGACTAAGACCAGGCAGGAGATTCTGGAAATTCTGCGATTTACCCCAGTCTCTTAAATTCTACATTCTTCATATTACCCCTACATAGTTTCTTCCAATGATACAAGAGTATTATTTACTTCTGTCAATCAGTGGATTTTCTTTACTTCCTTTGTGTCTAGTTTGTTGGGGGGCGGAGAGTAGAAGAGAAAAGATGAGGTTTTATGCGTGTAATAGTTATGCAAAATCTACATCACTTGCTTTCTACACTTTATGAAGAAAAAATATGGACCAAAATACGCAAGAAAGCATATTTTTTAAAAAATTGTTTAGTAAATAATGATTTTTTTGCTTCAGGACTTAATAATAGAATATTCTATCTCTTACTCATTTAGTCAGGAGTCATCAATTCATATTTAGTGATGATGCAAATAGCAAAAATATGACATTTAATTTGACATTCTTAAACATAGATGTAGAAATATTGTCTGGAAAGATTATTACTCTATCAATATTTATTTTAAAGAGCAAATCTTATTACAAGCCTATCTTAGTCATCTATCCATTTAAAAATATTTACTGTCTACCAGATGCTGTGATAGAAGCTGGAAATGCAATGAGAACAAGAAGGTCACCATCCCTGGACTCCTGGGCCTTATCAACGGGGGTACAGACACACAAATAGGTGGGACAAGACTGTCTTCCTCAGAATATCTGCAAGAGGAGAGCTCTCTGGAATTGTGATCTGAAGAGTCAAGGGTATTTGTCAGAATAACAGGGCAGGGGAAAGGGAGGAGAAAGCTCTAAGAAAAGAAATAGTACCTTAAAAAGGCTGCCGTTCCAGGAGCCTGCAGGCCAACGGAGCCAAAAGTAATTTGGTTGAACAGTTTCTTAGTGTGAGAGGGAAGGAGTAGTGAGATGAAGGAAGATAGAATCAGAGGTCATGTTAAAGGACTTGTGCTTTAGTAAGGAATTCCCATTTCATTCTGAAGGCCATGGAGAGCTAAGAAGCAGGACAGTGATTAAGGAAACACACTCCGGCTTTCACGTGGAGAAGTGGCTGTCCTGGACAAAGTCAGCCGCGGCCAGGCCATGCCGGAAGCTGCTGCAGTACCAGAGGTGAGCCATAGGTGGCAGTAGCATTGGAAGTAGGAATGGAGGTAAATATATGAGGTAAAGACACGTTCAGAGGTAAGGTAGATAGGATTTGGTGATTTTATAAGTTTGGAAGTGGAGAAGAGGGAGGGTTTAGGTGCAGGGAAAGGACACAGATGGCGGCTGGAGGCATGAGCTGCTCTGGAAGGTGGTGTCACCCACAGCCTCACACTCAGGGTTCCCGAGGTTTCATGGAATTAAGGGAGGGAAGCACTCAGCTCCCACTGAGTTGGGGAACAGTACAGGGACAGCTGTTCCTGATACCCAACTGGAAAGAGAAAGTACCTTAGCACCCTGATAACTCACCCTCTGGGTTTATCAGCACACTTCAGCCTGAGAGGATTTACCCCTAGAACAACACTAGAAGGTAAACATCTGTTGGAAAATCACCATTTGTTCACACTGCTGAAAGGTTTTCTTATGTCTCTTTATTTGAGAGGAGTGAGGAACTTTCTCAGACAGTAAGTGCTACAGCTAATTATTTACCTAGCTAAGAAGCTTGGAAACTTTTGCCAGGATGCCCTTCTGGAAACTGACTACACCCCTGCAGAGCCCCCTCTTCCCGCGTCAGCGCCAGCAGTGCACCTGCCCTGTCCTCTTCCTCTCAGCTGTAAGATTGTGGGCAAATTACCTAACCTTATATTTAAAAGGATTAGAAGAGTTCTGGGAAATAAGAAGTGCTACAAATGCATTAAAATTTCATAATATTTATTTTATTGAGTAGCTTAGAAAATTATCTTGATGCTTTAAGCTCCTTGCTTCCATTTTCTGGACACTCCTACTGGCCCTTTACATCCTGGGTGAACCTTTCAACATTCGACTGTGTTACAACATGTAGTTACTCTGTTTCCAAAGCTCGGCTGAACAGACTGCTTTTCATATTCAGAATGTGTTCGGGGTCCATTAGCCCAGGCTGTCCAGTCTGACCAGTGACGCTGACAGTGGACCTTGATTCTCCTTCCCTTCAAGCACAAATGCCTTGTATCCCTTGGCTTTTCTCTATTAGTGATCCCTTGTGTTGATACATTATTTTAGGCCTTTTTTTGTTTGTTTTTTGTTTTGCATTTAACCCCAGCATCTTTGTAATTTATAATTCCTTTATTCTTTTTTTCAAAAAGGGTACATATAACAGTTTGAAGACCAGTGTGAGACTAGAAATGTATACAACCCCACACAAATTTGCCTCCATTCTAAGGCCGTTCACATTCTGAAGTTCTGTCTTTTTAAATCTGGGCACACATGTTCATTTTGAGCCTTTTTTACCCTTCTCTTTGTTAATACGGTCTAAAAGGGTCTTGTCAGGTAAATCTATGTTATACCTGGACAAAGCACTGCCTGATTTCCTTCTCAGTTCTTTTTGATACCCTGTTTCTGCATTTTTGGGTTTGGGGTCTGCAGTCCTTTCTAAAGGAATTCTCTTATACATCTCCTGTCACGGGCTTTTGCAGCCAATACATTCTGTTTGTGCGCATATTAACCGTCCTATTCTACTCCAGTCAGTCATATCCTCTCATCGTGATACTAAAAGTTTTGGTGCCCCGTAGACCCCTTGGAATTCTAGTAATGCTCGGGGACCCTTTCTCAGGAGACTGTCTTTAAGTGGATATGTAAAATACAGATGACAAAGACAGCCAATGAAACTGAAAGACAGGTAAATATTTTTTAAATTGTGATGTAGTAATAAATGAGCTTCTTTATTGGTACATTAGGTAATAAGATCTATCAGCAGGGCTAATAGCTGTTATTATTTCAGGAAATTTGATTTTTACTGGTGAGGAAAATCATAGGTGCCATTAATATTACTGTGATTTGTTGCCAACATTCCAAATTGATAGAAATAGTAATTTCCAGTTAGAGTTCAAGGAAAATAAGCATGTAAACATTTTTTTCACATCCCCAAGTGCATAGATCCCCTGTATTCTGTCCATAGCTGCCTAAGCAGGTTTCTATACACTCCGGGTTGATGACTCCCGCTAGTGGCCCTTCAGACTTTCAGACTCAGCTCAAATAACCATCTCCTCTGTAAAACTTTCTGTAAATTCACTGCGCTGTCTTGTACCATATAGGTACTTTGTTCATCCTCTAATACACAATATTCATTTATTATTACTACTACTACTATTATTACATAGTTTCCTGTATCTCTCCTCTTTGTAAATATCTCTGCAGTTTTTTTTTTTTCACTGTCATTTTTTGGTGTCCAGGACACTGTCTGGCATTTTGCAGGAGCTCAATACATATTTGTTTGATAAGTGAATTAAAACCTTACACAGCTCTGCTAAGTTTTCCCAAGTCTCCTTCTCAAGAGAAGTACCTGAATTTAAGTTATTCACTTCTACAAAGATGCAGTGTATAGCGCTGAACTTTATATTTTTACACAAGAGGTGTGCTTTTAGCAATGATTTCTTGACCTAGTCTTACCTTAACCTTTTACTGTGCATGACATATACCTGATCTCGCGTGAAGTCACAGCTACTGATTTATAACTGATTCTTCAAAATATTTTAACACCTTGTGAACATACAAATGGAAAATTAATTCCATTGTTAGATAAAACTGTGTTATAAGGATTACTAACAAACAAATACATATTCTTATTTCTAACTGAGAAAAAAAACCTGACAACAGAACATTAGTTGTTTACAAGCCTCTTATTCTGAATAACGAACGTACTGGGACATTATTAAATAACCTTAAGTGTCAGTAAAAAATGTGCTCACAGAAAAATTTGTTCTAATGAGTCTAAATGTACTAAACTTACCACTATGTAGCATGAAACAGCTACTATTTAAGTGTAGACTTGTTTCTGTATCACCCAGGTCTGTTCTGTATGAAGTCAAGCGTCAAAAGATCAGCATGATGTTTAGGCATTATTAGAAGGTGGAGGTGGACACAGTCTTTGTTAAATAATAATGACATGAGTTCTGATTCCAAGCATATTCCACCATCTGCATGATTACAGTAATGGTAAGGGACAATTCCATGCTATCTGAGCGATTAGATGATACTATCACTGAAATTGGAGGCATTAACAAGCAATCTAAAGAAATGCATGCAAAACTGAATGAGGCAAAGACTGCCTTGTGAGGAAGATGAGATGGAAGGAGCCTTAAGAATTCACAGATTAGCAACTGTCCAGTGTTCAGTTAGATTCTTAGAATCAACATGCAAGTCCAATTAAACAAAAGGCTTCTGATCAACAGCATGCCCGGGGAAAACAGGAAATGGTGTCTTCCATAACGTTTGGCAAATACTTAACAGAACTACTAATGAATCCTATTCTGTCTGCCAGGAAAAGAGTCAATTTGATTTAAAAAATTGTGAGTGTAGAACACCCCCCAAATATGAAAAAGGTAACATTCAAATGAACATTTAAATGAAATCTATGTTTATGTTTTTCTACTTATGTCTATGGTTTTAAAAAATGACTACACACCAATGATTACTGTTATTATTTATCATTATTAATGACTACTTTTATGATTGTAGGGATATATCATAGATTAAAAATGGATTATATAGCTGAATACTAGTGCCTAATTTCTTTTTATGGACTCTGATAAATAGGCTGGTGTCATAAATCTCTTGTAATCAGGAAGGAAGACTTCATAGTTTTCAAAACATTTTCATTTATTTTAAGAACACCATCTCATGCAACTTTCAATTTCTCTTCCTCACCTCCACGCTAATTATCTTTATCTTCCTCAATCCACTTACCATATATTTAATTCACATGTGTTATGCAAATAACTCAAATTTATATATACATATATATATGTACATACACATATACAAACATACATGTGTACATACACCTGTATTTCTGTGTGTGGATACATTCACGTGTGTGGGTGTGTAGTTGTTTCTCTTTTCTGTTTTGGCGATGAGAAGCATCATCTCTATTTGAATGTGAGTCCATTAAAGGCCAGAGATGATATATTTTCTGTCCACTTTTTTCATATTGCTATCCCTTAGAATCCTCAGAGCCACACTTTACATCCAGTAAGCACTGAATAGTTTTGCATGGAATGAATTTCAGATAGAACAGGATAGGTATAAAAAGCCTGGTTCTGATATTACCATTTTCCATTAATCAATGACTCCCCACTTCTGACAGTCATCTTTGGCACCTTTACTGCATCCAGCCCATGCCCAAGTTCTGTGATTTTGACATTAGTCTCCTTTTATCCCTCTTCACCTAATACCACCCAAATCCAAGCCTTCATCTTTGCTTTGCTTTGACCACAGCAAAGGTTTCTCCCTGGAATCTTGATCCCTCCAAATACTTTGCAGAATATAGCAGTCAGAGTACTCTTTTTGAAATGCAAATCTAACCCAGTCACCCTTTGCTTACCAGAATCAGATCTAATGGCCTTGAAGGGTTAGGCTGGGCCTAACTCCAGCCTTATCTCATTGCGCTTCATCCTTCACTCTGTAGTTCATTCAAGGAGGTCTCTTTGCAACAAGCCTCTAACATTTGCCATTCTTTTGGGCCTCCGGGCCTTTGCACTTGCTGTTTCTTCTGCTCAATTTTTCTACAGCTACTACACTTTGCCTAATGCCACTTGCCTTTCAAGCTCCATTTGAATTCCAGTTGCTTGGAAGACCTTTCCATTACCTTGGGAAACCGACTCAATCTCCTATCACACTTTGTATCTCCATAATATTTCTTCCAGTTTGTTATTGCTATATCATTGTTTCTGTATTTTTTTTAAACAACTATCTGTTCCCACTGGGCGTTAATCTCTTTGATGGCAAACACTGTGATGATTTCAAGTTCCATATTATTATCTCTAGCACTGTGCCTGTCTCATCATAGCCAATTGCATACATTTTGTTAGCAGATGAGTAAATGAGGATAAAGAGAATTACTTTCATATGCACGTAAGACTGTGCATACCTGTTGTATTTGCATACTAAAGTTCATTGACCAAATTTTAAAGTGATAATGATGATTATGATACCAGGCATGACACTTGGGTTAACTTCTGTTGAAATAAGCCTTTCCAAGAACAAACACATAACATAAAAATCTTGACTAATAAGTATAATCTCTCAATACTTTAAGAGGTGAGGTAATAACTTTTGTAAAATGGTAAAACCCCAGAAAGGATAATGACATTTTTCCCTAAATTGCCTCTGCAAGTTTCACCTAGATGACATTGATTGTCTCCATTTCCTCTCTTGGATTCTTGGGAGGTGTCAGAGAGACCCATAAAACAGTGCGGTTTTATTTTAGCAAGGATGTTCTAACAAAACGGTAATGGTTGAAAACCTGCAAACTCTGCAAGCATTATTAACAGAGAGTGAAAAACCCCTTTGCAGCCTGGGCATAATCTAAGGCTTCTCTCCCCATAAGATTACTGTTTACTTCACAGACCAGCAGTAAATCTGTATGTGGTCATTGCAGCAAATTGCTCCCTCCCGGTAACCACCCTAGAACTAGCTTTGAATTTAGCTTTAATTCCTCTAATCTTCTTCTACCTTCCCATTGTCCATATCCATACAGCAAACGCAAAGGGATCTCTCCATAGGTATCTGAGGTTCACATTCTGTGTACATGTAATCTACAGCCAAGAGAGTCAGAGCTCTGTCTTTTAAGAGCCATCCCACAAGATCCTCTCTAAAGTTAACATCTTTCAAGAGGCACTTTATTCATTATTGTGAAAAGATTTACCCCTGTGACATTCATAATGATGTTCAAATATAAATTTAATGTCACGAGTGATGATTTAGGACTTCGAATGTCTAAACAGAGTAATTTAACGAATTAACTCTTTTCTTTGGTATGTGCCATAAAAGGCATCTGGTAGAAAGCATTTCCAAAACAGAGTATATCGTACATAGCTAATTACTTCATAATGTCATCATGATAACTGGGCTTTATGGAATGAAACACGGACCCACAACATTCTGTATCTGGCCCAGGCATTTAATAACACCACAGTTATTCTTTTTTTTTTCCTTCTTTCCCACATAATTCCTTCTCAGTTGCTTACTAAATCTTTATGACTACTTCCCTAACCCCCCCTTTTCTTTTCAGTTCCTCCTCATGTTAGAGACCAATACTTCATGCATCTGACCTGACTTGGGATTTTTAGTTTTAAGTGAAGAGTCAAGCGTGGAGTTCTCAGTGGAATGTAATAGTCATCTCCACCCCTGGACCCAGGCCTAGAATTCAGTCTTTCTGCTATGGACCAACTTTCAACGCACTGTATATTTGGGGAATTTTGTGTATCTGTGTGTTATATCTTTCAATTCCCATTCATTTGGGAAAAGAACCTCACAAGTATGACCAACTAAAAAAGTCATGTCATCTTTTTAAAGATGACATTAGCTAACAATTAGCTAACTTGACAAAAACCAAATGACTGTCCAAAACATAACTGGTGGCCAGCCCTGCAGAAGATAACATTCTTATGGAAAATGTTGTCTTTTCTGCTTAATCATAAAGATTGGATTTGTTCCAACTCTTTCCCATAGGTTCAAGATGGAAACCACCTCATTCAAGGAGCTCTGGGTCTTGCCTAGGGTCTTACCCAGCATGTAGGATTCTTTGGGGCCCAGAGAAATTCTTCGGGTGATCCTGGACCCTAGGTATACAGCTGGATATCTAAGAATATGTATGGATTAGCATTTGTGAGTGATCTTTGGTTCCAGAGTGGACTGAAATCTCTGAGATCCCATAGGGGCTGATGGATTCAGGCACAAAAATTCTGTCAGTCCAGTTGAGACTCCTGCGTTTAAGACTGACCAAAGCCAGCCCTGGTTTTACAGCTAAGAGGGAAAGTCACTTTTACTTAGGTGTCACTTATCTTGCTTTGGAATTAAATGCTCTTTTGTTCTGTTATTATTTTTGTTGCTTTCAAAAGACAGTCTAACAGAATGAGGGGGAGATTCACTATCACTTAATTTTCATGATAATAAGTAGACCCACTAGTGCCGGCAATGTGCTAGGATTTCCATCAGTGTGTGTTTATTACTATGGGTACTAAAGCTGTATAGTTCTACTTCAGAATGTCAAGAACTTCATATGTATTTTCTAAACCTCATTTTTTTCTTCTAAAATGTACTTGTTTTCCTCTTACCTAAGAAACTTGCATTAAACGGTTACGGATTCTTTCTGTCTCTTGTCCTATTGCTGTGCTCGCCCTGCCAAATGCCAGGTCCCACAGGTCCCGTTTCCTCCATGAACAGCATCCTTCCCCATTCTAACAGAGTAGCCGTGACCAAGCCTTGCTTTTGACTTTTCCTTTCCTCTTACCACCAAACACTCAATTCTTTCTCAGTTATCAGCTCATGGAATCCACCTCCTTCCCACCTCACCACCAATCTTATGAAAGTGCCCCAGATACCCCAGTGCCTTCCTAAGTGTCATAGGAAGTGCCCTCTTTACAGTCCTCATGCCTAGGGAGCACGGATCCCCGCATTATCTTGAAACCCATTCCTGAGACTCAGGTAATAGCTCAGTGGCAGAACTTTCTCTGTCTCTTTTCCTAAAATTCTTTTTTTTCCCCACCTGCCTCTTAAATGCTGGCTCATGGCCCAATATTTTAAACTTGTTTCTTCTTAAATGTATGACAATCCTATAAAAATGACATTCTCTGCCACCATCAGTTATTTTTAGAGGTTAGGTGTCTGGGCCCCATTCCCCTCCACCCCCCAGCGAAAACAGAATAGTATTCTTTTTTTTTTTTTTGTAGATAATTATTTTTTTATTGAAGGGTAGTTGACACACGGTATTACATTACATTAGTTTCAGCTGTACAACATAGTGATTCAACATTTATATACATGACAATTCTAGGTACCAGCTATCACCATACCAAGCTGTTACAATATCTTGACTATATTCATTAAATCCCGGTTACTTATTATTTTACCATTAGAAGTGTATACTTTTTTTTTTTTTTTTTTTTTGTGAGGGCATCTCTCATATTTATTGATCAAATGGTTGTTCACAACAATAAAATTCTGTATAGTGGAGTCAATGCTCAATGCACAATCATTAATCCACCCCAAGCCTAATTTTCGTCAGTCTCCAATCTTCTGAGGCATAACAAACAAGTTCTTACATGGAGAACAAATTCTTACATAGTGAATAAGTTCTTACATGGTGAACAGTACAAGGGCAGCCATCACAGAAACCTTCGGTTTTGCTCATGCATTATGAACTATAAACAGTCAGTTCAAATATGAATACTCATTTGGTTTTTATACTTGATTTATATGTGGATACCACATTTCTCTCTTTACTATTATTATTTTTAATAAAATGCTGAAGTGGTAGGTAGATACGAGATAAAGGTAGAAAACATAGTTTAGTGTTGTAAGAGAGCACATGTAGATGATCAGGTGTGTGCCTGTAGACTATGTGTTAATCCAAGCTAGACCAGGGCAATAAAACATCCATGTATGCAGAAGATTTCTCTCAGGACAGGGGGGGTGAGGTTCTAAGCCTCACCTCTGTTGATCCCCAATTTCTCACCTGATGACCCCCCTGCGACTGTGCCTGTCTTAGGTTGTTCCTCCCTTGAGGAATCTTACCCGTCTCTGGCTAACCAGTCATCTTCCGGGGCCATACAGGGAAATGTAAAGTTGGTAAGTGAGAGAGAAGCCTTATTGTTTGAAATGGTTAGCTTTTTATTTCTTTGCATATTTATGCCCTGTAGCTTCTATATCCAGCATTTGTCTTGAGGTATCTTTACCACTTGGAAGAATTATGATACTCGGTAAATTTGATATGAGGCACGAATTCTATTTAAGGGTTGGAATTAGGAAGGAAGAAGAAAAGCTATAGAAGTAGCAGGCGGAAGAAAACATGGGAAGATTGATTATTTCTTTGGCATATCTTCTTGTAGAGTAACTTCAGCATGTATAGGTTTTAAGCTACTACTTAAATTGCACACACACATTAACATAATAGGAGTATAGTTGCATAACCAAAGCATATCTGTAATTACCAGCCATCTCCAGTGAAACCAAGAAAACGAGTTAGGCACCTTAGGCATTTGTGAAAACTTATCTATGATATGGTGGATATGGTCCAACTGAACCTGAACAGTCTGAGAGAAATCAGGCAAATTAAAACAACCCATTCCTGGGGAATGTTCACATCCCTTATGTTCTTTTAACAGTAAATAGTCTGTAGTTGTAAGATTTTGGAGCGCTACTATTTGCCCTTCTCCTAATTCTTGATTGAGTTCCAACAGTACAGATCCAGTCAAATTTGTTGTTTTACTGTATGCACAGGCCAGCTTAGATATCTCCTTCCTCATTCCCATGGCAAGTCCAGGGACTGGTGGGATGGGTGCATCTACAGCTGTAGCAGTGCGTGGATCTTTGTTGGTGTTTTTTGATGATCATCTTCTGGCATGAGTCTTCCAGAGAGTGCTGATGTTGGAAGTTCTTTTTCATATTGTATCTTAGTTCATTTTCGGGGTAGCCCAATTAGGCTTTGGTCCTCTGTATAAACACAAACAGACCCTTTGCCTACACTTTTATATGCCCTTTATACTCTTGTGTAGAACTCATTGGAGGTTACCACACAGGAACTGCCCTTTTTTTTTTTTTTTTGGTATCACTAATCTACACTTACATGACGAATATTATGTTTACTAGGCTCTCCCCTATACCAGGTCCCCCCTATAAACCCCTTTACACTCACTGTCCATCCGCATAGCAAAATGTTGTAGAATCCCTACTTGCCTTCTCTGTGTTGTACAGCCCTCCCCTTTCTCCCACCCCCCTATGGATGCTAATCTTTTTTTTATTTTTTATTTTTTTTATTTTTTTATTTTTTATTGAAGGGTAATTGACAATTGACAACAGTATTACATTACATTAGTTTCAGGTGTACAACACAGTGATTCAACATTTATATACATGTTAATTCTAGGTACCAGCTATCACCATACCAAGTTGTTACAATATTTTGACTATATTCCTCATGCGATACGTTACATCCCGGTTACTTATTTATTTTACAATTGGAAGTGTGTTTATATATACATATATATATATATATATTTTGTGAGGGCATCTCTCATATTTATTGATCAAATAGTTGTTAACCACAATAAATTTCTGTATAGGGGGGTCAATAGTCAATGCACAATCATTAATCCACCCAAAGCCTAATTTTCATCAGTCTCCAATCTTCTGATGCATAACGAACAAATTCTTACATGGAGTACAAATTCTTACATAGTGAATAAGTTACGTGGTGAACAGTGCAAGGGCAGTCATCACAGAAGCTTTCGGTTTTGTTCATGCATTATGAACTATACACAGTCAGTTCAAATATGAATATTCATTTGATTTTTAAACTTGATTTATATGTGGATACCACATTTCTCTATTACTATTATTTTTAATAAAATGCTGAAGTGGTAGGTAGATACGAGATAAAGGTAGAAAACAGAGTTTAGTGTTGTAAGAGAGCAAATGTAGATGATCAGGTGTGTGCCTGTAGACTATGTGTTAATCTGAGCTAGACGAGGGCAATAAACATCCATGTATGCAGAAGATTTCTCTCAGAATATGAGGGGGGAGGTTCTAAGCCTCCCTCTGCTGCTCCCCATTTTCTCACCAGATGGCCCCCTGCGACTGTGCCTGTCTTAGGTTGTTCCTCCCTTGAGGAATCTTACCTGTCTCTGGCTAACCAGTCATCTTCCGGGGCCATACAGGGAAATGTTAAGTTGGTAAGTGAGAGAGAAGCCTTATTGTTTGAAAAGGTTAGCTTTTTACTTCTTTGCATATTTATGCCCTGTGGCTTCTATGCCCAGCATTTGTCTTGAGGTGTCTTTACCACTTGGAAGAATTATGATACTCGAGAAATTCGACATGTGGCACAAGTTCTATTTAAAGGTTGTGATTAGGTAGGAAGAAGAAAAGCTATAGAAGTAGCAGGCATAGGAAAACCTGGGAAGATTGATTATTTCTTTGACATATCTTCTTGTAGAGTAACTTCAGCATGGATAGGTTTTAAACTACTAATTAAATTGTGCACACACATTAACATAATAGGAATATAGTTACCTAACCAAAGCATACCTGTAATTACCAGCCATCTCCAGTGAAACCAAGAAAACCAGTTAGGCACCTTAGGCATTTGTGAAAACTTACCTATGATATGGTGGATATTATCCGACTGAACTTAAACAGTCTGAGAGAATTCAGATAAACTAGAACAACCCATTCCTGGGGACTGTTCATATCCCATATGTTCTTTTAACGATAAATAGTCTGTGGTTGTAAGATTTTGGAGTGCTACAATTTGCACTTCTCCTAATTCTTGGTTGAGTTCCAACATTATAGATCCAGTCCAATTTTTTGTTTTACTGTATGCACAGGCCAGCTTAGATATCTCCTTCATCATTCCCATGGCAAGTCCAGGAACTGGTGGGATGAGTGCATCTACACCTGTGACAGTGCGTGGATCTTTGTTGGAGTTTTTTTTTTTGCTGATCATCTTCTGTCATGAGTCTTCCCGAGAGTGCTGATGTTGGAAGTTCTTTTTCATATCGTATCTTAGTTCATTTTCGGGGTAGCCCAATTAGGCTTTGATCCTCTGTATAAACACAAACAGACCCTTTGCCTACACTTTTATATGCCCTTTATATCATTGTGTAGAACTCATTAGAGGTCACCACATAGGAACTGCTTTTTTTTTTTTTCTTCATTAATCTACACTTACATGACGAATACTTTGTTTACTAGGCTCTCCCCTATACCAGGTCCCCCCTATATACTCCTTTACAGTCACTGTCCATGAGCGTAGCAAACTGTTGTAGAATCACTACTTGTCTTCTCTGTGTTGTACAGCCCTCCCCTTTCTCCCACCCCGCTATGGATGCTAATCTTAATACCCCTCTTTTTCTGCCCCCCCTTATCCCTCCCTACCCACCCATCCTCCCCAGTCCCTTTCCCTTTGGTACCTGTTAGTCCATTCTTGAGTTCTGTGATTCTGTTGCTGTTTTGTTCCTTCAGTTTTTCCTTTGTTCTTATATTCCACAGATGAGTGAAATCATTTGGTATTTCTCTTTCTCTGCTTGGCTTGTTTCACTGAGCATAATACCCTCCAGCTCCATCCATGTTGCTGCAAATGATTGGATTTGCCCTTTTCTTATGGCTGAGTAGTATTCCATTGTGTATATGTACCACATCTTCTTTATGCATTCATCTATCGATGGACATTTAGGTTGCTTCCAATTCTTGGCTATTGTAAATAGTGCTGCGATAAAATAGGGGTACATTGGTCTTTCTCATACTTGATTGCTGCATTCTTAGGGTAAATTCCTAGGAGTGCAATTCCTGGGTCAAATGGTATGTCTGTTTTGAGCATTTTGATGTACCTCCATACTGCTTTCCACAATGGTTGAACAAGTTTACATTCCCACCAGCAGTGTAGGAGGGTTCCCCTTTCTCCACAGCCTCGCCAACATTTGTTGTTGTTTGTCTTTTCGATGGCAGCCATCCTTACTGGTGTGAGGTGATACCTCATTGTAGTTTTAATTTGCATTTCTCTGATAATTAGCGATGTGGAGCATCTTTTCATGTGTCTGTTGGCCATCTGTATTTCTTTTTTGGAGAACCGTCTGTTCAGTTCCTCTGCCCATTTTTTAATTGGGTTATTTGTTTTTTGTTTGTTGAGGCGTGTGAGCTCTTTATATATTCTGGACGTCAAGCCTTTATCGGATGTGTCATTTTCAAATATATTCTCCCATACTGTAGGGATCCTTTTTGTTCTATTGATGGTGTCTTTTGCTGTACAGAAGCTTTTCAGCTTAATATAGTCCCACTTGTTCATTTTTGCTGTTGTTTTCCTTGCCCGGGGAGATATGTTCAAGAAGAGGTCACTCATGTTTATGTCTAAGAGGTTTGTGCCTATGTTTTCTTCCAAGAGTTTAATGGTTTCGTGACTTTCATTCAGGTCTTTGATCCATTTTGAGTTTACTTTTGTATATGGGGTTAGACAATGGTCCAGTTTCATTCTCCTACATGTAGCTGTCCAGTTTTGCCAGCACCATCTGTTGAAGAGAGTGTCATTTTGCCATTGTATGTCCATGGCTCCTTTATCAAATATTAATTGACCATATATGTCTGGGTTAATGTCTGGATTGTCTAGTCTGTTCCATTGGTCTGTGGCTCTGTTCTTGTGCCAGTACCAAATTGTCTTGATTACTATGGCTTTATAATAGAGCTTGAAGTTGGGGAGTGAGATCCCCCCTACTTTATTCTTCTTTCTCAGGATTGCTTTGGGTATTCGGGGTCTTTGGTGGTTCCATATGAATTTTTGAATTATTTGTTCCAGTTCATTGAAGAATGTTGCTGGTAGTTTCATAGGGATTGCATCAAATCTGTATATTGCTTTGGGCAGGATGGCCATTTTGACGATATTAATTCTTCCTAGCCATGAGCATGGGATGCGTTTCCATCTGTTAGTGTTCCCTTTAATTTCTTTTAAGAGTGACTTGTAGTTTTCAGAGTATAAGTCTTTCACTTCTTCGGTTAGGTTTATTCCTAGGTATTTTATTTTTTTTGATGCAATTGTGAATGGAGTTGTTTTCCTGATTTCTCTTTCTGTTGGTTCATTGTTGGTATATAGGAAAGCCACAGATTTCTGTGTGTTGATTTTGTATCCTGCAACTTTGCTGTATTCCGATATCAGTTCTAGTAGTTCTGGGGTGGAGTCTTTAGGGTTTTTTATGTACAGTATCATGTCATCTGCAAATAGTGACAGTTTGACTTCTTCTTTGCCAATCTGGATTCCTTGTATTTTTTTGTTTTGTCTGATTGCCGTGGCTAGGACCTCCAGTACTATGTTAAATAACAGTGGGGAGAGTGGGCATCCCTGTCTATTTCCCGATCTCAGCGGAAATGCTTTCAGCTTCTCGCTATTCAATATAATGTTGGCTGTGGGTTTTTCATAGATGTCCTTTATTATGTTGAGGTACTTTCCCTCTATTCCCATTTTGCTGAGAGTTTTTATCATGAATGGATGTTGAACTTTGTCAAATGCTTTTTCAGCATCTATGGAGATGATCATGTGGTTTTTGTCTTTCTTTTTGTTGATGTGGTGGATGATATTGATGGACTTTCGAACGTTGTGCCATCCTTGCATCCCTGGGATGAATCCCACTTGGTCATGGTGTACGATGGTTTTGATGTATTTTTGAATTCGGTTTGCTAAAATTTTGTTGAGTATTTTTGCATCTACGTTCATCAGGGATATTGGTCTGTAGTTTTCTTTTTTGGTGGTGTCTTTGCCTGGTTTTGGTATTAGGGTGATGTTAGCTTCATAGAATGAGTTTGGGAGTATCCCCTCCTCTTCTATTTCTTGGAAAACTTTAAGGAGAATGGGTATTATGTCTTCCCTGTATGTCTGATAAAATTCCGAGGTAAATCCATCTGGCCCGGGGGTTTTGTTCTTTGGTAGTTTTTTGATTACCGCTTCAATTTCGTTGCTGGTAATTGGTCTGTTTAGATTTTCTGTTTCTTTTTGGGTCAGTCTTGGAAGGTTGTATTTTTCTAGGAAGTTGTCCATTTCTCCTAGGTTTCCCAGCTTGTTAGCATATAGGTTTTCATAGTAGTCTCTAATAATTCTTTGTATTTCTGTGGGGTCCGTCGTGATTTTTCCTTTCTCGTTTCTGATACTGTTGATTTGTGTTGACTCTCTTTTCCTCTTAATCAGTCTGGCTAGAGGCTTATCTATTTTCTTTATTTTCTCGAAAAACCAGCTCTTGGTTTCATTGATTTTTGCTATTGGTTTATTCTTCTCAATTTTATTTATTTCTTCTCTGATCTTTATTATGTCCCTCCTTCTGCTGACCTTAGGCCTCATTTGTTCTTCTTTTTCCAATTTCGATAGTTGTGACATTAGACCGTTCATTTGGGATTGCTCTTCCTTTTTTAAATATGCTTGGATTGCTATATACTTTCCTCTTAAGACTGCTTTTGCTGTGTCCCACAGAAGTTGGGTCTTAGTGTTGTTGTTGTCATTTGTTTCCATATATTGCTGGATCTCCATTTTGATTTGGTCATTGATCCATTGATTATTTAGGAGCGTGTTGTTTAGCCTCCATGTGTTTGTGAGCCTTTTTGCTTTCTTTGAACAGTTTATTTCTAGTTTAATGCCTTTGTGGTCTGAAAAGTTGGTTGGTAGGGTTTCAATCTTTTGGAATTTACTGAGGCTCTTTTTGTGTCCTAGTATGTGGTCTATTCTGGAGAATGTTCCATGTGCACTTGAGAAGAATGTGTATCCTGTTGCTTTTGGATGTAGAGTTCTGTAGATGTCTATTAGGTCCATCTGTTCTAGTGTGTTGTTCAGTGCCTCTGTGTCCTTACTTATTTTCTGTCTGGTGGATCTGTCCTTCGGAGTGAGTGGTGTGTTGAAGTCTCCTAGAATGAATGCATTGCATTCTACTTCCTCCTTTAGTTCTATTAATATTTGTTTCAGGTATGTTGGTGCTCCTGTATTGGGTGCATATATATTTATAATGGTTATATCCTCTTGATGGACTGAGCCCTTTATCATTATGTAATGTCCTTCTTTGTCTTTTGTTACTTTCTTTATTTTGAAGTCTGTTTTGTCTGATACCAGAATTGCAACACCTGCTTTCTTCTCTCTGTTGTTTGCTTGAAATATCTTTTTCCATCCCTTGACTTTAAGTCTGTGCGCGTCTTTGGGTTTGAGGTGAGTCTCTTGTAAGCAGCATATAGATGGATCTTGCTTTTTTATCCATTCTATTACTCTGTGTCTTTTGATTGGTGCATTCAGCCCATTTACATTTAGGGTGACTATTGAAAGATATGTACTTATTGCCATTGCAGGCTTTAAATTTGTGGTTACCAAAGGTTCAAGGTTAGCCTCTTTAGTATCTTACTGCCTAACTTAGCTCGCTTATTGAGCTGTTATATACACTGTGTGGAGATTCTTTTCTTCTCTCCCTTCTTATTCCTCCTCCTCGATTCTTCATATGTTGGGTGTTTTGTTCTGTGCTCTTTCTAGGAGTGCTCCCATCTAGAGCAGTCCCTGTAAGATGTTCTGTAGAGCTGGTTTGTGGGAAGCAAATCCCCTCAGCTTTTGTTTGTCTGGGAATTGTTTAATCCCACCGTCATATTTGAATGATAGTCGTGCTGGATACAGTATCCTTGGTTCAAGGCCCTTCTGTTTCATTGTATTAAATATATCATGCCATTCTCTTCTGGCTTGTAGGGTTTCTGTCGAGAAGTCTGATGTTAGCCTGATGGGTTTTCCTTTATAGGTGACCTGTTTCTCTCTAGCTGCCTTTAAAACTCTTTCTTTGTCCTTGATCTTTGCCATTTTAAATATTATGTGTCTTGGTGTTGTCCTCCTTGGATCCTTTCTGTTGGGGGTTCTGTGTATTTCCGTGGTCTGTTCGATTATTTCCTCCCCCAGTTTGGGGAAGTTTTTTCAGCAATTATTTCTTCTAAGATACTTTCCATCTCTTTTCCTCTCTCTTCTTCTTCTGGAACCCCTATAATACGGATATTGTTCCTTTTGGATTGGTCACACAGTTCTCTTAACATTGTTTCATTCCTGGAGATCCTTTTGTCTCTCTCTCTGTCAGCTTCTATGCGTTCCTGTTCTGTGGTTTCAATTCCATCAATGGCCTCTTGCATCCTATCCGTTCTGCGTATAAACCCTTTCAGAGTTTGTTTCGTTTCTGCGATCTCCTTTCTGGCATCTGTGATCTCCCTCCGGACTTCATCCCATTTCTCTTGCATATTTCTCTGCATCTCTGTCAGCATGTTTATGATTCTTATTTTGAATTCTTTTTCAGGAAGACTGGTTAGGTCTGTCTCCTTCTCTGGTGTTGTCTCTGTGATCTTTGTCAGCCTGTAGCTTTGCCTTTTCATGGTGATAGGAATAGTTTGCAGAGCTGGGACGAGTGACGGCTGGAAGAACTTCCCTTCTTGTTGGTTTGTGGCCCTCCTTTCCTTGGAGAACAGTGACCTCTAGTGGCTTGTGCTGAGCAGCTGTGCGCAGACAGTGTTTCTGCTTCCTGCCCGGCTGCTATGGAGTTTATCTCCGCTGTTGCTGTGGGCGTGGCCTGGTTCGGGCCTCTGCTCCAAAGTGGTGGAGTCGCGTTGGAGGGGGAGCGGCCTGGAGGCTATTTATCTCCGTGAGGGGCATCCCTGCTCCCTGCAGCCCAGGGGTTAGGGTGCCCAGAGATCCCCGGATTCCCTACCTCTGGATTAAGTGTCCCGCCCTGCCCCTTTAAGACTTCCAAAAAGCACCCGCCAAAACAAAACAATAACCACCAAAAAAAAAAAAAAATTTAAATTAAAAAAAAAATTTTTTTTTTAATTAAAAAAGAAAAAAAGTGGCCGCTCGTTTTTCTTTATTCTCCAGCACCAGCCTCAGGCATCTGCTCACCGGTCTTGCTGCCCTGTTTCCCTAGTATTGGGGTCCCTATCCCTTTAAGACTTCCAAAAAGCGCTGGCCAAAACAAAACAGGAAAAAAAAAATGGTCGCGCGCTTTTCTTATGTCCTCCTGCCTCCGGTACGCGCTCACTGTTCTTGCTGCCCTGTTTCCCTCGCATCCAGGGCCCCCTGGGCACGTACTGTGTCTGCACTCTGGTCCGGATGGCTGGGGCTGGGTGTTCAGCAGTCCTGGGCTCCGTCTCCCTCCCGCTCTGCCTATTCTTCTCCCCCCGGGAGCTGGGGGGAGGGGCGCTCGGCTCCCGCCGGGCCGGGGCTTGTATCTTACCCCC
The DNA here is from genome assembly GCF_030020395.1 of Manis pentadactyla. NCBI lineage: Eukaryota > Metazoa > Chordata > Mammalia > Pholidota > Manidae > Manis > Manis pentadactyla. Next base: position 13,846,952 of record NC_080030.1, read on the forward strand.
TTCGCGAGGCGCTGGGTTCTCTCAGGTGCGGATGTGGTCTGGATATTGTCCTGTGTCCTCTGGTCTTTATTCTAGGAAGGGTTGTCTTTGTTATATTTTCATAGATATATATGGTTTGGGGAGGAGATTTCCGCTGCTCTGCTCACGCCGCCATCTTCCGCCCCTCAGAATAGTATTCTTATTAGAAGTTTCTAAGACGGGCTAATTCCAGCATGCAAAGTGTGACAGGTCATCGCCGGGAAGTTGAGAACCTGCAGCCATCATCTGGGATGATATATTCCTTCGTGGTCGCTCCTTGCAGCCTGCGGGTCCTCTGTGCCTCCCTCTCCATTAACTCCATTAACATGCAGGGTCCTCATTTGCCCTACAATGGTGCTTCTACCAGATTCTCCAGCACCGAGCAGTCGGCGGCGGCGGGGAGTGGGCTCGGCTCCGCGGGGAGGAGCGCGCGGACGGGCGCGGGGAGGGCGGTGCCGCCCGAACGAAGGGCAGCGCGCAGCTGCTCCCGCCCCTCGGAGCTGAGCCTGAGGAGGAGGAGCCGCCGCCGCTGCCGTCCCACCACCTTTACTGCCTCGGCCCGGGCCCCGCGGCTTCGCGGGGAGGGCGGGGGCGGACGGAGGGGGACCCTGATACTCTTTTATCTCAATGCTTTTCTACATAAAAAATGCTTTTGAAGCAGAGGAGAAGTACATTTTTGCACCAAAATAAAATTCATTGTGGAATACAATTAACACTGTCTTGTAAATATTTTACATTAATTAGATATATAATTATAAGAATTTTGTAGTCACCTAGAAAATGACCCGTCTCCTCCAAGACAACACAGGAGGGAAGAGAAGGGATTGTGGAAAGTATGTGTGGGTGTGTCTGTGTGTGAAAGACAGACACAGGGAAGAGGGCCAGCTTCTAGATCGATCATACCAGCATCCCTGAGAACTAGCAGACGGCCAAGTGCAAGAAATTCATGGATGGCTCTTCCTTGGCTCTAGCTCAGTAGAGGTGAATTTATTTACCAGGAAGCTCATGAAGCTTACTCTTCAGTGGCCTCTCTCACCCTACGACCCCTTGGACATTCTTGGATTTAAATTTGTATTTTTATTTTTGTGTTCTTTTCCTTTTAAAAGATGCCCCAAATGTTAAATGAGTTTTATTTGTAGTATAAGAATTTATTTGTATGCCTTTCTCACACTATTTTAGCTTTGTGAGATAAGGGCAATCTCTTCCTTTTTCTGTTTCTATGTTGTCTAGCATTTAGTTCAGTAAAGGATTGCTGAATGCAGGAATGAATACGTCCTGCACATTTAGGCATTGTTCTGGAGCTGGTTCTGATAAGTGAGATTTTCTTTTGCATTCATGCATCTTTGTTGCCTTCTTTGTCTTGAAGTCCATTTTGTGTGATACAGGTACTGCAACTGCTGCTCTTTTCTCCCTATTGTTTGCATGAAACATCTTTTTCCATCCCTTCACTTTTGGTCTTTGTATGTCTTTGGGTTTGAAGTTGTCTCTTGTAGGCAGCATATAGATGGGTATTGCTTTTTTACCCACTGTGTAACTCTGTGTCTTTTGGTTGCTGCATTCAGTCCATTTACATTTAGGGTGATTACTGATATGTACCTACTGCCCTTACAGGCTTTGGATTTGTGGTTACCAAAGGGTCAAGGGTAGCAGTACCTGCAGGGCCTGCTGCACGTCCCTAGGGGGCGAGGCGGTGCAGGAAGCCGTTCCTAGTGGGCGGGTCAGCGAGTTAGGAAACAGGCGAGGGGGTGGGGGCGGGGCGCGGGGCCGCGAGCCTCCTCCCCTCGGCCAATCAGCAGCTTCGGCAGCCCCTGGGAGGGCGCACTTTCTTCCCTGCACCCGGCGGGGAGGACGACGGCAGCGGCGTGTCCTCAACTGCAGGCGGACTCCTCAGGAGCCGCGGCGCGGCCCTGGCACTGGCTGCGGCGACGCCGAAGGCGTTCTGAGGAAATCTCCCTGCTTACAACGTCGCCGCCGCCGCGCTCCTGGAGGCCCGCCGCTGCCTGATAACGGGCCGCTCTGCTGCACCGTGGCGCCCAAGAGCCCGACAAAGTTGAGCGCAGGCCGGTGGCGCGGGTGGTGGCCGCTCCGGACGCTCCAGCTGCACTTGCTCCAGGCGCTGGTTCAAGGTAGGACGGGGCGCTGGCGCGGGGTCCCCTGAGGAGCGGGCCAGTGGTGCGCGTGGCCCCCTGAGGAGGGGGCTGGTGGGGTTGGTGGGTGTATTGGGATGTGGTCGCCAGGCATGGGTGCTCTGTGAGTCTGCTGCTGCTTTGTTCCTTCATTTTTTCTTTGTTGTTATACTTCACAAATGAGGGAAGTCATTTGGTACTTGTCTGTGTCCGCCTGGCTTATTTCACGGAGCATAATACCCTCTAGCTCCATCCATGTTGTTGCAAATGAGAGGATTTGTTTCTTTCTTATGGCTGAGTAGTATTCAATTCTGTATATTTACCACCTCTTCTTTTATCCATTCATCTACTGATGGGCACTTAGGTTGCTTACATATCTTGGCTCTTCTAAATAGTGCTGCGGTAAACATAAGGGTGGCACATGTCTTTTTGAATCTGAGAAGTTGTTTTCTTTGGGCAAATTCCTAGCAGTGGAATTCCTGGGTCAAATGGTATTTCTATTTCTAGTTTTTTGAGGAACCTCCGTATTGCTTTCCACAATGGTTGAACTAGGTCACATTCCCCCCAGCAGTGTAGGAGGGTTCCCTTTTCTCCACATCCTCGCCAGCATTTGTTGTTCCTAGTCTTTTGGATGCTGACCATCCTAACTGGTGTAAGGTGATACCTCATTGTGGCTTCAATTTGAATTTCCCTTATAATTAGCAAGGTGGAGCATCTTTTCATGTGCGTGTTGACCATCTGAATTTATTCTTTAAGAAGTGTCTGTTCAGATACTCTGCCCAATTTTTAATTGGATTATTTGCTTTTTGTTTGTTGAGGTGCGTGAGCTCTTTATATACTTTGGATGCCAACCCCTTATCGGATATGTCATTTATGAATATATTCTCCCATACTGTAGCATGTCTTTTTGTTCTACTGATGGTATCCTTTGCTGTACAGAAGCTTCTTAGTTTGATATAGTGCCACTTGTTTATTTTTGCTTTTGTTTCCCTTGCCTGGGGAGATATGTTCATGAAGAAATTCCTCATGTTTATGTCTAAGAGATTTTTGCCTGTGTTTTTTCCTGACGGTGCTCTGGTTTCATGACTTAGATTCAGGTCTTTCTTTAATACATTTTGAGTTTACTTTTGTATATGGGGTTAGACAATAATCCAGTTTCATTCTCCTACATGTAGCTGTCCAGTTTTGCCAACACCAGCTGTTGAAGAGGCTGTCATTTCCCCATTGCGTATCCATGGCTCCTTTATCGTATATTAATTGACCATATATGCTTGCGTTAATATCTGGACTCTCAATTCTGTTCCCCTGGTCTATGGGTCTGTTCTTGTGTCAGCACCAAATTGTCTTGATTACTGTGGGTTTGTAGTAGAGCTTGAAGTTGGGAAGCGAGATTCCCCCTGCTTTATTCTTCCTTCTGAGGATTGCTTTGGCTAGTCCGGGTGTTTTGTGGTTCCATATGAATTTTTGAACTATTTGTTCCAGTTCATTGAAGAATGCTGTTGGTATTTTCATAGGGAATGCATTGAATCTGTAGATTGCTTTAGGCAGGATGGCTATTTTGACAATATTAATTCTTCGTACCCAAGAGCATGGGATGAGTTTTTCCATTTATTAGTGTCCTCTTTAATTTCTGTTTAGAGTGTCTTATAGTTTTCAGGGTACAGGCCTTTCACTTAATTTGTTAGGTTTATTCCCAGGCATTTTATTCTTTTTGATGCAATTGTGAATAGAATTGTTTTCCTGATTACTCTTTCTGCTAGTTCATCGTTAGTGTACAGGAATGCAACAGATTTCTGTGTATCAACTTTGTATCCTGCAACTTTGCTGAATTCAGAGATTAGTTCTAGTAGTTTTGGAGTGGATTCTTTATGACTTTTTATGTACAATATCATGTGATCTGCAAACCGGGACAATTTGACTTCTTCTTTACCAATCTGGATGTCTTGTGTTTCTTTGTTTTGTCTGATTGCCACGGCGAGGACCTTCAGTAGTATGTTGAATAAAAGCGGGTAAAGTGGGCATCCTTGTCTTGTTCCCGATCCTGGAAATGCTTCCAGCTTCTCACTGTTAAGTATGATGTTGGCTGTGGGTTTGTCATAAATGGCCTTTATTATGTTGAGGTACTTGCCCTCTATACCCATTTTGTTGAGAGTTTTTTTATCACGAATGGATGTTGAATTTTGTTGAATATGTTTTCAGCGTCTGTGGAGATGATCATGTGGTTTTTGTCCTCCTTTTTGCTGATGCAGTGGATGATGTTGATGGATTTTCAAATGTTGAACCATCCTTGCATCCCTGGAATAAATCCTACTTGATCATGATGGATGACCTTTCTGGTGTATTTTTGAAGTCCGTTAGTTAATATTTTGTTGAGTATTTTTGCATCTATGTTCGTCAGGGATGTTGGTCTGTAATTTTCTTTTTTTATTGTGTCTTTACCTGGTTTTTGGTGTTAGGGTGATTCAGGTCTCATAGAATGAGTTTGGAAGTATTCCTTCCTCTTCTACTTTTTGGAGAAGTTTGAGGAGGATGGCTATTAGATCTTCACTAAATGTTTGATAAAATTCAGCGTTGAAGCCATCTGGCTCAGGTGTTTTGTTCTTAGGAAGTTGTTTGATTACCAGTTCAATTTCATTGCTAGTAATTGGTCTGTTTGGATTTTCTGTTCTGCCTGGGTTAGCCTTGGAAGATTGTATTTTTCAAGAAAGTTGTCCATTTCCTCTAGGTTATGCAGTTTGTTAGCAGATAATTTTTCATAGTATTCTCTAATAATTCTTTGTATTTCTGTGGTGTCCGTAGTGATTTTTCCTTTCTGACTTTGGATTCTGTTTATGTGTGGAGACTCTCTTTTTTCCTTGGTTAGTCTGGTGAGGGGTTTATGTATTTTGTTTATTTTCTCAAAGAACCAGCTCCTGTTTTCACTGATTCTTTGTATTGTTTTATTCTTCTCAATTTTACTTATTTCTGCTCTAATCTTTATTATGTTCCTCCTCCTGCTGACTTTGGGCCTCATTTGTTCTTCTTTTTCTAGTTTCGTTAATTTTGAGTTTAGAGTGCATATATGGGATTGTCCTTGTTTCCTGAGGTAGGCCTGTATTGCAATATATTTCCCTCTCAGCACCGCCTTGTCTGAGTCCCACAGATTTTGCATCACTGAATAATTGTTGTCATTTGTCTCCATCTATCGCTTGATCTCTGTTTGTATTTGGTCATTGATCCATTGTTTATTTAAGAGCATGTTGTTAAGCCTCCATGTGATGGTGCGCTTTTTCGTTTTACTTGCATCATTTATTTCTAGTTTCATACCCTTGTGGTGTGAGAAGCTGCACCATTTTTGGGGGCTCGTCCGGGATAACTTCGGAGGTGAGTATCAGCGTCCAAGCCTGCCTTTTCCTTCACTGTCCTTATAGACGGAAGCCGTCCCTGGCACACAACATCGGGCGCTCGTCAGCCACTTAAATGGGACTAGCCCGGCTGCCGATCTCAAAGTCTCGAGCGCCAGGTTCCCCTGCGTCTCCCTCAGTGGATCCCCCGTCTCCCTTGGGAGCCGGGAAAGTCACCTGAGTGGAGGCCAGGATTCCCCTTCAGAGGCATCTCCTTGGACGCCAGGGACTGAGGAAGGCCGTGGGCACCTGCGAGAGTCTAGGCTGAGGATGTGCTTCAGCGGCTTCTCAAAGGCCCGCGTGTCTGGAATCAGACCCCGACTGCCCGACTGGGTATCCATGAGGCGTGTCCCTCTTTCTGTCTCTCTGACTTCCAGCCTGCTTCTCCAGGCCACCCTGGCCTCTGAGTGAGGCAGGGGGCGTTCCTAACTCTCTTCTAACTTCATCGATTTCCCGGAAGCCGATGCCAACCACCACAAGGTAGGAGATCTACGCTTCACTTTTATTCCTGTCTACATGGTGTTCTTTTTATCTAATAAAAATGTGTCTGTGCATCCGTTACCCACGTAAAAGACAATTATCATCGGCTACCAGTCTTAAGTCTTGCTGAAAGTTTCCTGGTGTCTCCCGTCCATGATCCCCTCCTCTCGATAGATGGGAATGTCGGGCAGTGGCTGCGCAGAGCTCCTGCTTTCCTCTCGTAAGCTGCGGGCTGGGACGGCAGACCGGACTAGTAGTCAGTGGTCCTTGGATCTCGGCTCCGGCCAATGGATCCGATGGCGCGGAGTGAACCTCCGGCTAGGCTGCTGCCTATGGGAGAGTCACAGACGACCTCTGACCTCTTGTCTCACAGATCAGATTTCTTACCATAGGTGACCAGCACGGTGATTCCCAGGCAATGGCAGAAACAGGTGTTTAAGTGTATAGGACCCCCCCCTATAAATGTCCGTGGCAGCCTTTGAATTTTATCTCTCGCTTTGGAAATAGTTCGCTTGCTCCTCATTCAAAGCCATCTTGTTAGGGGTGGGCCACTTTCTCCTGTATAATGTAAATGAAGTCTGTGCAGTAGTCAGGCTGAAACCTGAGTCCAACATGTAAATGATTCTATGCTATTGACCTCCCTTCCTTAGAGGCAGCCATCCTGGGGCTATGTCATTTCCCTACCTGTAGCCCCAGGGAAGGGAAACAGGCTTGAGTCTGACCAAAGCTCTGACAGAGAGATATCAGACAGTCCCTGCACTTATCGGACAGGCAGGGGACTCTCAAGGAATGATCCTGAGTGCACTATGCTAAAGCTTGTGCAAAGAAAACTACGAGCTAGATTACAACTCCCAAAAGGCGTAAAGTAGGAGCACACTGGTAAGGTCGCAGTAAAAATCCAGAGCTCTGAGGCGACTCTTGCTTAGTGGGAAGGCAAGAGGGAAATCAAGTCAAGGTGCAGGCCATGGTGGTAAGCAGTGGTGAAACCCAGTAGGCCTGGCAGAGGAGGTGATTGACCACTGTCAGCCAGGCTCCAAGGCAAGGGGACGCCCTCATGGAGAGAGAGGCTGACCAGGTGCTGGATGTGAGGCCCCACACAGGGAGCACCCTGGCTGGCCTGCGGGGGCCGAGACAGGTGCAGGCCCCGTAGGTCTTTGTGCCTGTGCGCTGATGTCACCCCCGTGGTCCGGCCTGGTGGCCATTCTCCAGAGAGCATGTGTAGTCACAGGTAAAGGAGCCTCCTTTTGGGGACACCCAGGGCTGGTGTTGGTTGGTGGCCCTTTGGTTGCTGAGTTGGCAGGCCAGCTAGATTGCTGGGAAACTGCTCCCCTCTGTGCTGTCAAGGTGTGAACATGGCATTTCACTGCATTTAGGCACTTAGATGTGAGTGAGTTCTCTTTGAAATGGAATAGTAGCTTTTAGAGCTATGTTTCTTTCCGTTCCTATGAAAAAGGTGCTGAGCCTAAGGAGTTGGGTGAAAGTGGCAGGAATTCTAGGAATATTTACTTCCTTGCATTTCTGTTTAGGGATGTGATTCTGAAGTAATTTTTTACTCATATATGAAAGTGATGAGTAACGTCACATTAAATCATGTCGAGATTAAGTGATGTAGTAGAAATAAAGCCCCTACACCTTGGCGTGATACATAGGAGACACACCATTGGTGCTCTTTGCACTCCTGTCCTGATTTTTTACCTTAACTAACTTCATGGTTCAGAGTGGTCCCAACCACATTTCAAGGAAAATCTTTCTAAAACTGCATAGAAACACTTGGCAGGATATCCTCAGAAGCTAGTGGAAAAATTACTCTTTCTGATCACTGTTTGTTTGCCAGTTGTTTTCTCTATCCTACGTTCCTTTCCTATTTTTGCGTTTCCTGTGATTGTAGACCGAGAGGGGCAGTGGTGCGCGTCTCTGCTAGACGAACCTTTGGGGCTGTTCAGAGGCCGTGCTTCTGTGGTGTTGGCAGTGCTCTTACCTTAAACATAGCCTGTCCTGTGAATTATTCACGCGGGGTTACTTCTCTTATGCAATCAAAAGTGTAGGAAAACCGTTAACTTTTTCTGTTCTGAGTTGTATTTCAGATCTAACCCGATTTCTTAGGCACGGTGTATGTTCCTTTTGAATTGTAAGCATAAAGCAACAGATCACTTTTTATGTTCACCTACATTATTAGCTATAAAAAATTACATCAACAAGTAAGTTATATCAAATTGTGGAGCATACCAGTGTTCTAGCTTTGAATAATTCTGTGTGATCACTTAAGTATCACTGAGGTCTGGCACACAGTGTACCAACACGTACTATCATTTGCAGGAATGTCTGCCAGTTCTAATTAGATTTTTTTTCACTGTTTGCTCACTTTCACCTAGGAACTGATGTTTGAATATGTTTTAGACATTTTCTGTTTGGAAAATATCAAGATGAACCATAGAATCTCTTCATGGTCACACGTTCTGTTCTCATTATTGTAATCTGAGTATTTGAATTACACTTGATTTTGTTTCATTACTGCTGAAATATAGAAGTATTCTTGGAGTTTGTGAACTAGTCACACTGGACCATTTTATTTTATGTTCTTATAAGCAGTCTTTTGAATATGTTCAGCTTTGAAGTAAAATACACACCATAGTATCTGAATCTCTACATATATTTATGATGACATTTTTTCAGAGGGACCCCAGGACACAACCATACCAGTGAAACAATGACTTCAAAAAGACCCTGCAAATAAAATTATGTATAATAAGTAAATATGCACATGCATTCTCCATTGAACGTGAAAACTGTAACACAGTTTGGAAATTATGTATCTTCCTGGGTTAATTATTTCTCTGTGACATAGAGTACTTTTAAAAAACAGTAGAACTAGTTGAGAATCAAAATCAATAGTAATTTCTAGCATATAGTTTAAAGATAGTAAGTGTTGAACTATGAAAATGTTTTAGTACGTTTTTATTTTAAGATAGTTTCAGAATTACAAAAAATTTGCAAAGATAGGGCAGGGTTTCGCAATTTGCTCAGATCACTTCCCCTCTTACTACCATCATTACAGTTCGTTGTTACAGTTACAGACAGTGACGCTGCACTGTCACCATCCGCCATCGATTCTTTCCCTCAGATTTCCATAGTTGGACCCTTTCTCGCAGATCCAGTTCAGGACACCTCAGTACATCCAGTGACCTCGTCCCCTTCGGACACTCCTTGTTGTTGGCGTTTCTGAGACTTTCTTTGTTTTGGATGGTCTTTTCCATTTTCAAGATTCTTTGCCATTAATGTTGTAGAATTTTTCCCCGATCGCCCTTAAAGTGACGTTTCTCTTGTGATTACTTGGAGTTGTGTTTTATGGGGAAGAACGTCACAGAGGGCAAGTCCAGTTCACAGCACTTCATGTCAAGGTCAAGTGCTCTGAAGGAGACTTACATTGTTGATGTCCCAAATGGCAGGATTTTTTTTTCTTTTTGAAACCTGAGTAATATGCCACTGTGTGTGCGTGCGTGTGTGTGTGTGTGTGTGTGTGCGCGCGTGTGTGTTTCATATGTTTATCCATTCATGTATCTTTCAACATTTGGGCTGTTCCCATATGTTGTCTATTGTAAATAAAGCTGCATTGAACAGAGAGATGCATATGTCTTTGAAATTAGTATTTTCACTTTCTTGGGGTAAATACATAAAGCAAAATTGCTGGGTTATATGTGAGTTTTATTTTGAATTGTTTGAGGAGCCTCCATACTGTTCTTCACATTGGATACACCAATTCCTATTCCCAAACAATCAAGGGTTCCTTTTTCTCCACATCCTTGTATAGTTACTTTTTGTCTCCGATTCAAACTTCCATTCTAAAAGATTTGAATTGAGATCTCATTGTAGTTTTGATTTGTGTTTCCCTGACGATTAGTGATACTGAGACTCTTTCCATGTGTCGGTTGGCCATCTACATGTCTTCCTGGGAAAAATGCCTATCTAGGTCCTCTGCCCATTTTTTAAATTGGATTACATTTTCATTAGTAGTTGTAGGGAGTACTTTGTATGTTTTACATGTTAACCCCAAAATTGAATATGTCATGTGCAGACATCTTCTACCATTGAGTACATTATTCTTCTGTATGGTTGATGGTGTCCTTCACAGTACAGAGCGTTTTAGTTGGATGGAGTCCCATTTGTTTATTTTAGCTTTTATTGTCATCGACTCGGGAGAGAGGTAGAAAAAAACTGTTGCTAAGAGCAGAGTCAAAGAGCTTGCTGCCCATATTTTCTTCCAAGAATTTTGTGGTATCAGGTCTTACATTTAAGTCTTTAATTCATTTTGAGTTTCCTTTTGGATATGTTTTAGGAAAGTGGTCCTCCTTTTATGTAGCTGTCCAGTATAACCCACACCATTTATTGAAGAGATTTTTTCCCATTATATATTCTTACCTCCTTTGTCATAAACTAACTGACCATGTAAGTGTGGATTTAATTCTGGGCTCTTTAGTTTGTTCCATTGATATAAGGATCTGTTTTTGTGCCAATACCATAATGTTTTGATTACTACAGCTTTGTAGTATAGTTAGAAATTGGGGAGCATCATACTTCCAGCTTTGTTGTTTCTCAGTATTGGTTTGGCTGTTTGGGGTCTTTTGTGGTTCCACAGACATTTTGGGATTATTCTGGCTCTGTGAAGAGTATGATAGGTATTTTTTTTTCAGGACTCTAACCTTCTTTATATTCTCTTTTTATTGGTGAAGGGGATACCTTGGTACATTCTTCAAATTATAAAATAATTTAGTCACAGGGATGGAAATATAGCATAGGTAATGTAGCTCCTAGCATTGTAATATCTTATTGTGCTATGAGTACTTTGACAGAGATTGCATTGAATCTGTAGTCTGCTTTCCATAGTATGGACATTATCACAATGCTAATTCTTCCAATCCATGAGCGGGGTTTATCTTTCCGCTTATTTGCGTAAGTTCAAATGAATAATTTCAGCTTATTTCATCAGTATTTTGTGGTTTTGAGCATATGGTTATTTTACTTCTGTGGTTAAATTGATTCCTAGGTATTTTATTCTTTCTGCTGCATTTGTAAGTAGGAATGATTTTATAATTTCTTCTATTTTGCAATCATTCTTAGTGTATAGAAACACAACAGACTTTTGAATATTGATTTTGTATCCTGCACCTTTATTGAATTCATTTACTACTTCTAATACATTTTTGGTGGATGCTTTTGAGTTTTCTACATATAGCATGAAACCATCTGCAGATAGTGACAGTTTTACTACTTCCTTTCCAATATGAACATGTTTTATTTTTCTTGGCTAATTGCTATGGCTAGGACTTTGAGTATAATGTTGAACAAAAATGGCAAGAGAGGGTATCCTTGATTTGTTCCTGTTCTCAGAGAAAAGCTTTCAACTTTGCACTGTCGAGTATGATAGCTGTGGGTTTGTCATATATGTCTGTTTTTATGTTTAGGTGTGTTCTCTTCATACCCACTTTGTTTCAAATTTTTATCATAAATGTATATTGAATTTTGTCAAAAGTTTTTCTGCATGTGTTGAGATGACCATCTTTTTATCCTTCATTTTGTTGCTGTGATGTGTCAAATTGATTAATTGTGGATATTAAACTATCCTTGCATCCCCAGAGTAAATCCCACTTGATCATGATGCATGACCGTTTTATTGTATTGTTGAAATTCCCCTTTCTGGTCTCAGCCTATATGTGACCTCCTGGAAATGACTTCCTTTGGCCTGGTCCTCCTTCCCGTCATGAACTGCTATCTCAGTGCCCTGTTTAGTGACTTAATGTAACTGGTTACAACTGGATCTTGTCTTGTTTATCTTTTTTCTCACTTTGTTGACTTTGGTCTTCCTTCCATGCAGAAGACTGGTCTTGCATGATTGTACTCCCCTGGCCTGGCACAGCAGTGAGCATAACACAAGTAATGAACATTGTTTTGAATATTGTGATATAATCAATTATACAACATACATACTTGGTCATTCAGTAACCCAAATATATAATTGCCAGGTATATTTCTTCTTCTTCCACACTTCCTGAAAACACTGCAGAGCCTTAAAGGTGAAGTCAGTGTCTTGTCATGTTAATGAGAGACTTTTAGACCCCACCTGATGGTGAGGGCTGGAGGTTGAATCAGCCAATGGTAGAGTCAGTCATGACTATACAGTGAAGCCCTCAGCAACATCAGTGAGATGGGTATCTCTCTCTCGGGATCCTGCTTCTCTGTCGGAGAGAGCTTCCTCGCTTGGGGAACCAAAAGGATTCCGTGTGTAACAGAGCTAGTCCCCAGGCCCCAAACTCCGCAAGGATAGAACCTCCTTTATTTGGGAGCTTGCCCTACGTGTGTCTTCATTTGGCTGTTAAATTGCATTCTTTAGGGCACCCGTTTTTAAACTGCTAAATGTGTTTTTCTGAGTTCTGTGACCCCTCTAGCAAATTAATCAAATCTAAGTGGGAGGACATCGGAACCTGCAATCTGTAGCCAGTTCTGTAGAAGCACAGGTCACTGACTGGGGCCTGTGACAGGCATCTGGAGGGGCAGGTGGGGAGTCTTGTAGGATGGAGCCCTTCACCTGGGGAATCTGGTGCCGTCTCCAGGCAGATGCCATTAGAACTGAGTTGAGTTCTCAGACACCCTGCCAGTGTTTAAGAATTGCCTGGTGTCTGTGAGATCTCACATTCACATACACACATGCACGCACATGCGCGTGCAGTGCTGGAATCATGTCCGCAAACTCAAAAGGAGTTGTATTATGATGTGAGAAAACACATTTGATGTCACGGTGCTGGGATTTGCTAGAATTGCCCACGTGCTCTGAAATACGTGGTTTTTGAAGAGGAAGAATGGAAGGGCAGAGAATGAGGAACCTTTGATGCCTGGACGGCTGCCCACTCACCCTTGGTATGAAGGAGCAGCTGCCCTAAAATTGGCTACTAAAGGGTAAAAGTTAGCAGTGGAATTTAGAAATAGCAGTGGACCCACCTCCTAAGGAGTTGGCTTGGTGCCTATGTAAGGAAGAGCAGATGAGTAAGAAGCAGGCTAAATAATCCTTTCCCTGGTTGTTGTTATCTGTAATAGTCAAAATGAAAATGAAAGAAAGTGCTGGGTCAGGGCTTGATGCGGAACCAAGCTGGGATTTGGGTCAACCTGAGCCTCGGCCATGAGCCTCAAAGCCGCCTAGAAAGGGAAAATGGTGTCAAGCAACACAAAGTACCTCTAAGACCTCTAGTCGCCAAGAAAATAATGTAGGAGGAGGCAAAAGCCAGGAAATGTGTGAAAGCAGGGAACATAGTGTAAGGGAACTGGCTCCCTGTGCGGACCGGTGTCCCCAGCTTCCTGAAGAACCTTTAGTAAAGGGCATCGTGAGGGCCCCAGCCTGGGGGCTGTGTCTGGTTTTGAATGCCTCCGAGTGTCAGGGCGTGTTTGGGCTGATGCGGGACCCTCTCTCCCTCTTGGGCAATCACAGGGGGCTGGGAGTGATCCAGACACACGGGAGGTTATTCCCGAGGGAACAGCCTGCCTGGCGGACTGTGTAAAAGCCACTGTGAGGTCTGTATGTCCTGAGAAGGGGGACTGCCCAGCCGCCCCTCTAAGTGCAGATGGAGCACCCCAGATGGAAGAGCTGCTAATGCTTCCTATGTGGGACTGGCTTTGCAGTGACCGAGGTAGGCGCCCACTGAATGGTCCTGGTACACAGGTCACGGTGAGCGCTGAGGCTAAGGGCCCCAGTACATGGCAGCCCGTGTAACCTGACGGCTACAAAATCGAGCAGTTTGAGGAGGCTTCTCAGATTTCTTACCTCAGCTTCCCCTCGTGGGTCTTACGATACCAAGAACATGAGCATAACTAGGAAGATGGGGAGAGACAAAGGGGAGAGTGAAGGGACTCGGGCCAAGTGAGTGGGAGTTTTCAGATGGTCTTTGAAAAATTGTGTGAATCAAGCAGACACTGCTGGGGTTGAAAAAAGGTATTCATGCAGCACTACCAGAAATTGGGTGACCCGGTGGGAACCCCTGTTGTTGCTGCAACATTACAGCCCCCCAAAAACTCCACTCTGTGTACCCCAGTTCGGAGGAATTTAAAAAGCCTGAAGGCCATGATTACAATAAGAAAACTGACCAGGAATCCCTGGGAGTGGTGGTCAGGCAGGTTAATCAATCTAAAGATAGACAAAAGTGCCAGGGTCTTCTGGCCGCACCCCAGCCTGGGACCTGAGACCGTTCGCATGTATGTGGGAAAAATGGCCAGGGGGAGGAGGAAAATGGCCCTGGGGCTCCTTGGTACAGGAGCCCAATGCACTATGATACCAAAACCTGTTGGTGAAGTCTTAGCAGGGGCTAAGGTTAGAGTGGGAGGATATGGAGATGCAGTGGCTGATGGTATTGAGGTGGAAGTTTGGATGAAAATTGAGTGTTTGAGCACGTTTTGCTTGAGGTGGTTGCGTCCCCTTTACCTGAAAGGATTATTGGGGTGGATACTGTGTCTGACTGGGGTTGGCTTCCCCTGCCTAATACAGTAACACAGAAGGCATGTAAGCCCACCCTCAGGCCTGTTTAGTCGGACATGCTAAATTGGGAATGGCTGGAACTTGACAAACATATCACCATTCTTAGGAGTGCCATGCTGGAAGCTGGAGCGCTGCTGTCCGCAGATCTGCTGTGCAGTAGTCCTGTGTGGCCTGTGCAGAGGTGGACGGCACATAGAGACTATTCAAGCTTAGATGAAGTGCGTGCCGCCCATAGTCCCAGCAGTTCCAGGCATGGTCTCAGCCGTACAGAAAGTACAGCAGGTTGGAGGAGGCTGGTACCCCTGGATGGACCTTGCAAATGCTTTCTTCTCCATCTCAGTTCCTGAAAAGAGCCAAGCCCGGTTTGCCTTCAGGTGGGAAGGATCCCAGTTTGCCTCTGCTGTGGTAGGCGGGGATCTGAACTCCCCGGCTGATTGTCACTACGCAGTCAGGAGGGATTTGGACTTGGCGCAACGCTCGAGTGTAATAATACACGATGTTGGTGACATTATGGTAATACCAGAAATGGAGGAGCTGGCTAGGACTCATTTGAATGCAACAAGGACATACGTGCCCAACCAGGGCTGGTTAATAAATCCAGCGAAGGTCCAAGGTCCTGCTCAGTGAAATTCGTAGGAAGAACATGGGCAGGAGCCACCCAGGATATTCCAGAAGTGTGACTATCAATAAACTGCTGTCACTCCCCCACCAGGTCCAAACAAGAAGCACAGCACTTTCTTGGTTTATTTGGATTTTGGAGGACTCATATTCCACAGTGGGGACTATTTCTAGCTCCTGTGTGTAAGACTCCATGAAAGAAAGCTGCATCTGAGTGGGGTCCTGAACAGAAGCGGGCCACGTCAGAACTATACATGGCAGCTGTGTGCTTGACACCATCGGGCCCTTGTGACCCCCACTGAGACAGGATTTTGGTAGTGTCTGCCCCCCACACCCATGCAGACTGCAGCTTGTGGCAGTAAAAAGAAAACGAGCACCTCCCAGCTGTGACCCTTGGGATTCTGGACCAGAAAATTCCCACATGGTGCTGCCTGGTACACACCACTTGGGAGACAATTATGAACATGCTGTTGGGAATTAATCAAGACTGCTTAAGTGACCGAAGTAAATAAAACAATTTTGAAACCTGAGATACCCATACGTGTTGGGTGATGTCAGAGAAACACCCTAATAGGGAAGGCAGAGCCCAGAGGAGTCCCATAATCAAACGGATATGGTTCCTGCAGGGGCAGGCTGCCGGGGGGATGCAAGGAGGCCCCCACGGATCCATGAGCAGGCAGCCTCATCTCCTCTGGGACCGACGCTGGAGCCCCCGGGGAACTGCATGGACGGTGCCCTAGGAGCAGCTCTCAGCTGAACGACAGAGCTGCTTGGTTACAGATGGCAGTTCCAGGAGGCATGGACAGTATCCTGGTTGGAGAGCTGCTTCCGTAAGACCAGGGGATGGCAAGACTGGCTGGGAGGAAAGAGAAAAAAGTGATCTCAGTGGGCTGAATTCCAATCCCTTTTCTGGGCAGTGACGGGAGAATGGAGCAGTGAGGAAAGCCCCTCGTGCTGGGGTTCCTATGACCCGGGGCTGTGGCCACTGGCCTGGCTGTGTGGCCAGGTAGACGGGAAATAGAAACTGGACTATGAAAGGAATGCCTGTGTTGGCGACGGCCATATGAATATTGCCCTGGGAATTTGAGGGGCACATTAAAGCAGGCCATGTTGGTTTGCATCAGAAGAAGCCTTTCTAGGAGTGGGAGGTGACTGTAGCCACCAGGTGGGCCTGCTGGTGCGGCCCTTGGAGGCAGCCGCCGGGGTCCATACAAAGAGTGGCTGTGGGGAGCTGCAGCAGCGCGCGCACAGGCTGAGTCTACGCGTATTCCTCTTGCACCCTGTGAGGCACGGAATGCCAGCAAGACCTGTTCCGACTGTCAGCTAAAGAGACAGACACTGCATTTGGCTATGGGGAAAGTTCCCCAGTGGGCACGCCCTGCACATAGCTGGCCAGTGGGTGAGATTGGATCAACGCTGCTACCGCTCGGAGGCTGTAAGTGGGTCGTTAGCAGAGTAGACACTTATTCGGGACTATGCTTTGCATACCCAGTGGTAGGTGAAATGCTGAAGACACCGTTTAAGGTTTGGAACTGAAGATTCTATACCAGTTTGGACAGCCAGGTTACATCTCCGACCAGGGGACACGCTTTACCGACCATGCTGTTCCACGGTGGGCCGAGAAACATCCCATCAGACGGATGTACAGTGTTGCATGTCACTCTCAGAGCAATGGTTTAATAGAAAATTGGAACGGGCTGTGGGAACATTGGCTGTGTAAAATGGGAGATAAAGGCACGAGGGGCTGGCTTACATGCCTTCAAGAGCGGGTGCTCACACTCAACGTGAGGCGGCTAAGGGAGGGTAGGTTCCTCTGCTTCTCCAGGGGTCTGGGGAAGGGGGTCTGGGAGCGGTTGCTAGTGCACTGTTCTGTTCTTACTCACACCACCACAACTTTGTTTTTTCCTAACCCATTCAATGGTTCCAGGAACACAGCTGCTTCTGAGGGTGCCAGAGCAGTGAACTTTACTAATTAAGCAAGAAGATGTAACCACACCCTTAAATCTTTATGTCATAATTCCTAAGCGCCTGCTGAGGTGAATGGTGCCTTGACCCCAGGTAGCCAGGTCAGAACTGATAGCAGAGCTGTGGCCGGGAAAGCCCCCAGGCTCTGCTCCTTGGTAACCCTACCTTCCTTGGGTGGGAGGGGGCTGAGGGGAGGCACTTGTGAGACTGGTATTGCTGCCAGCCATCTGGACCAGCACTGTAGCCAGACCTGATGTCCACTCCACAGGCAGAAAAATCTGGGTAAAGATAAATGGCAAATGAAGAGAGGAGGAAATTACAGCTTAGGGTACAGGGATGGATAAGTGGGTTATGCCTGGAGAGAAATCCAGCATTTTATTAATACCTCAGTAGATAGAGCCTCAGACCAAGAAAATAGTACCTGTCGGCCAAAGCACACCACATGCCCCAAAGGGTGAAGCTCTGTGTTTGCCAAGACCACACTGCGTTTGCAGCCTGGCAAGGTTGAATGGCAGCCTGCAAAACGGAGTTACATCACTCTGGGAGAAACTCTGGTCATAAGATAACGTTGACAAACTGAACCAATATAAAATGCTTGTAATGAGTTTATAGGTCAAGTGAGTTATCAGTGTAAATCTGCCCCCACCCCACACTGGCGTCTCGAAATGTCAGGCCTGTTTGCACTGGTACTATCGTTCTATCTGTTGTATGAATGCTATGCCACATGTAAGGTCTGCGACAGGCATGATCGCTTTGCTGTGAGGAATCCGTGTTTGAGACCAAGGAGCGCGCTGCACGAAAATGCACTCCGGTTGCTCTGCTCTCTTCCTCACGTGCTGCCGTCTGCCCTGAATTCTTGCTCCCTGGGATCCTCCTCACCACTGCAACACCAGCGCAGACGGTGTTTAGCTCCGTCCTTCACCTGAGCTGAAAGGCAGGCGAGGAGCTGGCACTGCTGTGGGGCTGGGTAGCTGAGGACAGGACTGGTCCAGGGAGGGGCTGGCTCGTCCTCTGAGGCCTGAAGGTGGGTCGGATTGAAAAGGAACGGCAGGGGCAGGGCCAGAGCCTGGAGGAGTCCCGTGTGACGGCTGCGGACGGGGCTCGGGCAGTGAGCAGCTTCCCCTGCACCTGGGGCTGCCAGCACACCTCCGGGTCCCATCATGTGGCCTCTCTGACAAGATGTTTTCAGGGGCTTTAAAAGAAAGAAAGAAAATGCTATTGTAATTCTCTTCCTGGTTTACTAAATAACGTGCATGTAAACCATAGAGCGTGACAAAGCAAACCCACTTCTCCCTCTCCCTGAATTGGTTGGGGACTTGGCCCACCCCCACTGCTGTGTAGTCACTGCTTGCCTTACGGCTCCCCCCATGCTCGGTGGGATAGGTGGACTTCAGTCTAGGCTGTTCCCTCTCTCCTGCCTGGCTTCTGGGGGGCCTGTGTGGCTGCCCTTCTGATCACAGCTGGGTTGGGCTGTGGCTCTTGGATACAGGGACCGGGATGTCTGTCCCCAGCCCTGGCCAGGACCCAGGCACGGCTCTCTTAACCTCACCTACCAGGACTGCACAGCCCTGAGGTGACCCAGCTTCCAGTTTCACTGACCAGCTTGAGGTTTCCATATCCCATCTTCTTTGGCCCTCTACTTGCCTTGCTGGAAATACTCCACTTAAAACTTCAGGGTATCTGCAAATACAAGATTTAATACATCCAGGTTATGGCAAAGGATCACTGGTATTTAATGATTGTGTGTGTGTGTGTGAGAGAGAGAGTGGGTGGGGGGTGGAGGGGAGAGGGCGAGGAGAGAGCATAAGCTAGCAGGAGAGCTCTTTAACGGCTTTATCCAGTTTTACCAGCATAATTTGTCAAAGATTCTGTCCTTTCCCCATTCCTGTTTACACTTGGTTCCTTAATAGTTGATTGTACGTGTTTATTTCTGGTCTCTCTCGTCTATTCTGTTGAGTTACATGTGCATCATTATGCCAGGACCTTACTGTTTTAATTACTGTAACTTGTAATATAGTTTGCAGTCCTGAAGTGTGGTTCCTTCCATTTTCTTCTTTCTCTAGATTGTTTAGCTCTTCTGGGTCTTTTGTGGTTCCAACTGAATCTTAGTTTTTGAAAAAGTATTTTTGAAAAGTAATCATTGTGGTATTTGTGGGGACAGTATTGAATCTGCTCATCACTTTAGGTCAGATGCTCCAAAGCACAGGTAACAAACAAAAACAAACGAGGGGCTGCATAAAACTAAAAAGCTCTGTACTGCAAAAGAAATAATCAAATGGAAAAGCAACCTACAGATTGGGGAAAATACTTGAAAATCGTGTATCTGGTAAGGGTTTAATATCCAAAAATATGTAAGTAATTTGTACAACTCAGGCAGGAAAAGAATTGGAACATGAGCCAAGAACTTGAATAGATACTTCTTTAAAAACAGAGAAATGGGATTCACATGAAGAGACGTTCAACATTACTAATAATCAGAGAACTAAATCAAAACCAAAATATAATCACTCCTCATGTAGAATGGCTATTATAAAAAGAAGTGTTGGCAGGGATATAGAAAAATCGGAATCCTTGTACATCCTTGGGCTGTGTCTGCATCTGTCTGTGTCTCAACAATTGATGTGGGAGATTCTTCCTCTGTCAGTAATTATTTGTAAATTCTGATTGCTGTGTGGGGTCCCAGGGGCTGCAGAGAGCACTGTGTATATCCATTCCGTATTCATGAGCATTTGGTTAGTTTCTAGAACAGTGATTTTGACTCTCGTTGTTGGGACCAAACAGGTGCGCAATATTGGGGATGTTTGTGTGCAGGGACCACTGTAGGCGTGTACACAGCCTTAGTAGATGCCGGCTGTTTTCCAAAGAGGTTCTACCAATTTAACTTCTCACTAGGCCTACACGAATGATCTGATTGTTCCAGAACCTGAGGAGCATGTGGTATTCCTGGTATTTTTTCATTCATCTAACCTGGTTTCTGTCTTAAAACAGCTCATCGCAACTTTTATTAGCATTTCCCTGAAATTAAACAGGGTAGAAAGCTTTTTAAAAACACTTCAGTTATTTGCTTATCCTCTTTTATCTAATGTCTGTTCTAGCTTTGGCCATATTTTTCTAGTGGGCTTTCAGTACTTTGTTTTATTGGATGAAATTATTTACCTAATTTGGCTTGATGTCCTTTAGCAGATGCAGGTAATTTGAGTCTCTCCCACTCAGGCTTTCCACTGCTCTATCTCACTGGTGAACTTTGATAAAAACCAGCTCATAATATATCTTAGTGTGATCCAGGTTGTCATTTTCTCCTCTCTGTGTTTCTCTGTATGAGGAAGGAAATGTTTTTCTCCTCATTGTGAAAGAGCTCTGCTGTGTTCCAAATTAAGGCTATGTTTTGTGTTTATGTTAGAACTTAAATTAAGAAGTTTATTTAAGAAGTGATTGATCCCAGCAAAGGCTGGGTTCCTGAATGGCAAGACATTTGAAGAACCAATATCTCAACCAAAACGCTGTGTGAACAATACTGGAGATGTCAGGACAGAGTGGAAGGAGAAGTGGGATGTGACTGAAAGAGGAGCAGAGGGAATGTGGGGTAAGGAATTGATACCACAGGTGAAAATACACAGCATGCTCCCCGCTGTTGAAGGACAGCAATCCACACATGCAGTTAAGATTCCCTAAGCACAATATCTACACTGTATAAACCATAAGGGGTTACAGTATGATAGAAAAACCAGAATTAACGTAACAGACTTCAGGGAAATCAGAGGCCAAATAAGCAAGAAAAAGGCTGACAGGTGATGTCTAAACATATATGCATAAGGTAGATACATCAACAGAGCACCATTTTTAAAATGCCCCAAGAAATTTTCATGTCAAACCACAATTCTATACCCATCAGCAGTATTAACCACAAAGATGTTTTAAGAAAAAGTTAAAGTGAGACACTTCAAAGTTGGCAGCCTTGAATTAGAAGAACTACTAGAATGAGTTCTTAAGTCCAAAGGAAAGTAACCCCAAGTTGAAAACCGGCAATGTAGGGAGAAACGAAGAGGAAAGGACAAGGCAATTTATGAAGAGAGGTGAATGTTAGTCTGTGAGTTCTAGAGTGAGCTCTCATGGAGATCAGACCATGTAGAATTAAAGTGCATGATAACAGTAATAAAAGTCAGGAAGGGTAGGAGAATTGAAAGTGTTCTAAGGTATTAATCAGCATTTGGGAAAGTGGTAAGAGTAATTATTTTATTAGACTGTCTTTATTTTTTTTAAGTTTATTTATTTTTTCTATTTTGGTATCATTAATGTACAATTACTTGAACAATATTATGGTTACTAGACTCCCCCTTTTATTAAGTCCCCCCACATACCCCATTACAGTCACTGTCCATCAGTGTATAAGATGCCATAGAATCATTACTTGTCTTCTCTGTGTTTACTGCCTTTCCCTTGTTCCCCCCACCCCCCACTACATTGTGTGTGCTAATCATAATGCCCCTTTCTCCCCCTTATCCCTCCCTTTCCCCCAACCCTCCCCAGTCCCTTTCCCTTTGTTAACTGTTAGTTCATTCTCTTTTTTTTTTTTGAGAGGGCATCTCTCATATTTATTGATCAAATGGTTGTTAACAGTTAACAACAATAAAATTCTGTACAGGGGACTCAATGCCCAATCATTAATCCACCCCAAGCCTAATTCTCATCAGTCTCCGATCTTCTGAAGCACAACGAACAAGTTCTTACATGGTGAACAGTACAAGGGCAGTCATCACAGAAACTTTCAGTTTTGATCACGCATTATGAACTACAAACAATCAGGTCAGATATGAATATTCGTTTGATTTTTTATTTTTTTTTTATTTTTTTCATTTTTTTTATTGAAGGGTAGTTGACACACAGTATTACATTAGTTTCAGGTGTACAACACAGTGATTCAACATTTATATACATGATAATTCTAGGTACCAGCTATCACCATACCAAGTTGTTACAATATTTTGACTATATTCCTTATGCTATACATTACATCCCGGTTACTTATTTATTTTACAATTGGAA
The DNA here is from genome assembly GCF_030020395.1 of Manis pentadactyla. Lineage (NCBI taxonomy): Eukaryota > Metazoa > Chordata > Mammalia > Pholidota > Manidae > Manis > Manis pentadactyla. Next base: position 13,869,100 of record NC_080030.1, read on the forward strand.
GTGCGTGTATATATATATATATGTTTTTTTTGTGTGTGAGGGCATCTCTCATATTTATTGATCAGATGGTTGTTGACAACAATAAAATTCTGTATAGGGGGGTCAATGCTCAATGCACAATCATTAATCCACCCCAAGCCTAATTTTCGTCAGTCTCCAATCTTTTGAAGCTTAACGAACAAGTTCTTACATGGAGAACAAATTCTTACATAGTGAATAAGTTACATGGTGAACATTACAGGGGCAGTCATCACAGAAGCTTTCGGTTTTGCTCATGCATTATGAACTATAAACAGTCAGTTCAAGTATGAATATTCATTTGATTTATATGTGGATATCACATTTCTCTCTTTATTATTATTATTTTTAATAAAATGCTGAAGTGGTAGGTAGATACGAGATAAAGGTAGAAAACATAGTTTAGTGTTGTAAGAGAGCAAATGTAGATGATCAGGTGTGTGCCTGTAGCCTATGTGTTAATCCACGCTAGACAAGGGCAATAAAACATCCACGTATGCGGAAGATTTCTCTCAGAACAAGGGGGGCGAGGTTCTAAGCCTCACCTCTGTTGATCCGCAATTTCTCACCTGATGGCCCCCCTGCAACTGTGCCTGTCTTAGGTTGTTCCTCCCTTGAGGAATCTTACCTGTCTCTGGCTAACCAGTCATCTTCCGGGGCCATACAGGGAAATGTTAAGTTGGTAAGTGAGAGAGAGGCCATATTGTTTGAAAAGGTTAGCTTTTTACTTCTTTGCAGATTTATGCCCTGTGGGTTTTATGCCCAGCATTTGTCTTGAGGTATCTTTACCACTTGGAGGAGTTATGATACTCGGTAAATTCGATATGAGGCACGAATTCTATTTAAGGGTTGTAATTAGGAAGGAAGAAGAAAAGCTATAGAAGTAGCAGGCGGCAGAAAACATGGGAAGATTGGTTATTTCTTTGACATATCTTCTTGTAGAGTAACTTAAGCATGCATAGGTTTTAAACTACTAATTAAATTGCGCTCACACATTTACATAATAGGAATACAGTTACATAACCAAAGCAGACCTACAATTACCAGCCATCTCCAGTGAAACCAAGTAAACCAGTTAGGCACCCTAAGCGTTTGTGAAAACTTATCTATGATATGATGGATATTGTCTAACTGAATTTGAATAGTTTGAGAAAAATCAGACAATTTAAAACAACACATTCCTGGGAACTGTTCACATCCCATATGTTCTTTTAACAGTAGATAGTCTGTAGTCTCAAGATTTTGGAGCGCTGCAACTTGCACTTCTCCTAATTCTTGGCTGAGTTCCAACAGTATAGATCCAGTCAAGTTTGTTATTTTACTGTATGCACAGGCCAGCTTAGATATCTCCCCCTTCATTCCAATGGCAAGTCCAGGAACCGGTGGGATGAATGCAGCTACAACTGCAACAGCGCCAGGATCTTTGTTGACATTTTTTTATGATCATCTTCTGGAATGACTCTTCCAGAGTATGTTGATGTTGAAACTTCTTCTTCATATCGTATCTTATTTCGTTTTCTGGGTGACCAAATTGGGCTTTGATCCTCTGTATAAACACAAACAGACCCTTTGCCCACACTTTGATATGCCCTTTATACCATTGTGAAGAACTTATTGGAGGTCACCACACAGGAACTGCTTTTTTTTTTTTTAAGAGAAAGAAATATTATCAGAAAAATGTACTTCCATAGCTGATCATCTGACACCCTTTAAATGATCAAAATTAAGGATATTTAAAGCATGCATTAATCGTTGATTTACAGTTAGTTTTATCCTATCAGGGAGTAATCCCCCTTTTCTTACTTTTTCTTTTTTGTTATCCTTAATCTACAATTACATGAAGAATATTATGTTTACTAGGCTCTCCCCTATACCAGGTCCCCCTCACAAACCCCTTTACAGTCACTGTCATCAGCATCGCAAAATGTTGTAGAATCACTACTTGTCTTCTCTGTGTTGCACAGCCCTCCCCTTTCCCCCCCCCATTATGCATGCTAATCATAATACCCCCTTTCTTCTCCCCCCTCCCTTATCCCTCCCTACCAACCCATCCTCCCCAGTCCCTTTCCCTTTGGTACCTGTTAGTCCATTCTTGGGTTCTGTGAGTCTGCTGCTGTTTTGTTCCTTCAGTTTTTCCTTTGTTCTTATATTCCACAGATGAGTGAAATCATTTGGTATTTCTCTTTCTCCGCTTGGCTTATTTCACTGAGCATAATACCCTCTAGCTCCATCCATGTTGTTGCAAATGGTAGGATTTGTTTTCTTCTTACGGCTGAAAAATATTCCATTGTGTATATGTACCACATCTTCTTTATCCATTCATCTACTGATGGATACTTGGGTTGCTTCCATTTCCTGGCTATTGTAAATAATGCTACGACAAACATAGGGGTGCATATGTCTTTGTCAAACTGGGCTGCTGCATTCTTATGGTAAATTCCTAGGAGTGCAATTCCTGGGTCAAATGGTAAGTCTATTTTTAGTTTTTTGAGTAACCTCCATATTGCTTTCCACAGTGGTTGAACTAATTTACATTCCCACCAACAGTGTAGGAGGGTTCCCCTTTCTCCACATCGTCACCAATATTTGTTGTTGTTTATCTTTTGGGTGTTGGCCATCCTAACTGGTGTGAAGTGATATCTCACTGTGGTTTTAATTGACAAAATTACACTTCTAATTTCTCAGGAAAAAGAGACCTACGTGAATCTTAATAAACCTCGCAGGCTTTCCTTACGTAACCGCAGTAGAGCACTGTTTCCTCAGTTAAGTACCTGAGGAAGCAGCTGGTTTGCTCATCTTTAAACACCAAAATCACCCTCAGCTGGAGCCGCACAAAGCACGAAGAAATGAGACTAGTGACATAACCGCAGAATCACATTTCCCATTTCATAGATGCTCACTGCAGAACGTATACTTGTCAGGAAACAATGCTTCATGAATATTGTTACATTTCTGTATGGTCAGGACTTTCTTAGCAAACAGCTTTGGTATCTGGGTTAAATATGACTGCATAAGGATCCAAAAGACAGAGCCCACGAGACAGATAGAAAGTTTCCTCTCTCCCTAGAGCCTTACGTTTACACTCCAGGTTATTTAAGCGATAGAGGAGACCTTTCCTTCTCTTCCGGAGTGAGGATCTGTTTACATTCCAGAGCAAACATCTCTATTTCCATCTCCAGAAATGCAAATGGACCAAAGTGCCAGCTATCAATGTAAGCTCCAAGTTTCATGATTTCAGAATTCCTTCCTTGTGGTGCAAACCCCAGTGTGTTCATAGGGTGTTTTTGCCTCTCACGGCATTACCCTGTGGAGAACTGAGACATAGGGAACCAACACCACTCACTCTCTGAGTAAATAAAAGGTATGATTTCAGATCCAAAACAAAAAAAATGAAAGAAAGGGAAGGTAGGACAGCTGCTGTGGCCATTCAGGGAGGTCTCGCCCTTACCCCGATATACTTTCTGGGAATGAAATGTGCTTGTCCTAGAGACAGACCACCAGGGGTTCAAATCCAAGCTCCTTCCCCAGTTGCTGGAGCCCACACAGCACACCTGCTGTGCCTCACCTCTCGTCCTCATCCAGGGGCTCCATTGCTTGGAAAAACGACATGAATTGCTCGTCGTGCTCCAGGTCACACAGCGCAGCCAAGTGCTTTTGCATCTGGATCTAGTGTAGGATGGAAGCCACAATCATGCACTGTCATCTCCAAGATTCATCTGTTTTCTCAGTGGGCCAAATGAGGACTTGAATAAGGGTATGTGGAAATCACAACCCCTACATCTTTCAAATCCTTGGTGGTGACATCAGTGTGTAATCTCTCCTGGAATATATACTTTAGGGGGAGTTCTAGAGGCTTGTACTTGACCTGCCACACAGCATGAATTCCTTGCTTCCCTATTCTCGGTCTGAGGCTTCACCTGCAGCATAAGACCTGGAGACTTGTCTCCAGCCTGGAGCACCCCCAAGGGGATGTTTGTGCTGATCGTGGAACTCCCCTCCAGGCCAGGCCTCCTCTCCTGGGTGGGTGAACACATCCCGAGAGCCCTTGGGGAGTGTTATGGGGAGACCAGAGCCAAGTGCCTCTGCTCAGCCTCCCGAGCCTTTTGTCACAGACGTCAGGCCGCTCAGCAGCCTGGCCTGGGGATGGATGGCTGAGGGGCACCATGGGGGAGGACTGGGGACCTGGGAGCTTTGGGGGGTGCTCTGAGGTGTGAAGTGTGGAGAAATTGGGCTCACAGAAAGCCCCCCAATGTAAGGAGTGCACCTCTTGGAGGTGCTTTGAGAGACCAAGTTCAGCGTTTTTTGAAAAGGAATTTTCTGGAATGTGTGGAGCAGCGGTGTCTCATTAAATGGGACAGTGCTAGACTGGTGCCCTGCAGCCGTGGGATCTACTTGGGTACGTCTGCAGTGGTGTTCAAGACCTGAAGAGACACCCTGGGGCTTCTAATCAGCAAGTTTCTGTGTCTGATCATAATCTATAGGTGACAGGAAATAAGGTTCACTTTCTGTTTGAACAGCCCTCCCCAGTGCTGTCAAGGTGTGCCAGCCTGGGGCTTAGTGCGCCCCGTTCTTCCTGAGCACCTTATGGGGGGAGAACAGAGGATAGAGGGAAACCTGGTGGAGGTCAGGGCCCCCCTGCGTCATAGAGTTTGAGGGCTGGGGGTGCGGTGGGCTGGGGCACACGATGTCTGCAGGAGGGGCAGAGCTTTGAGAAGAAAGAGCAGTGTGGTGGCGATCCGTTCATCATTTATTACATTCTGCACAGGGATGACCCCAACCCCCAGGAACCATTAACCTCAGACACAACACCCAGACCACACTGTGCCTGGGGAGGCTATTTCTCAGGGATTAGGGGAGGGAGTTGCACAAGGGCTCCGCTGGGAGCATGTCCTGGGACCCTGCGTCAGCCGGCCACCCTTGCAGCCTCGGATGCCTCCGCTGGGCACCCAGGGGGCGGTGGTCCCATGCAGCACTGCGCCGTCTCTGTGTCCATCCTGGGAAAGGCTGGCCATGGTGAGGACGGGCCCCAGCTCTTTCTGGACCATTGTGGCTACGACTCGGTGGCTGATGGCACCCAGGCAGCTGTTTGGCGTCACGGCGGGAGACCACCTACTCTAAGGGGAAAACCCTCCACACGGTGGGGTGGCTCGCCTTTGTCCAGCGGGCCACGAGCAGAGGGTAGGACACAGCACGAAGGCGGCCAGGTTGGCAGGGGCTACGTACAGGCCCTTGAGGAGGCAGCGGCAGCCCGGGGAGATGCCGAAGTCGGCCGACGGAGGAGGTGCCAGAGCAGCTGCCCCAGCAGAGGCTCAGGATGAGCAGCGGGAGGAGGAGGAGCAGCAAGCAGACTGGGGTCCTGGGGCGCCAGGGGCCGCCTGCCCGAAGGGGAAGCAGCTCTCCTCCACATGCAGCCAGGACACCAGCAGGGCCGCGGGCCCGATGACAGCAGCTACAGGGCCACACACGGGTGATCAGAAGAGGCAGGTTATCCCGGGTTCCCCCCATTATCCTGCTTCCACCCCGTCCCCACTGCCCTCTGGGCTCCGGGCCCTGTGCGGAGGGTCCTGTCCATCACCAGCACCCGGGGGGTCCCTGTCACGGGAAGGCTCCTGAGCGTCACCTACTTACAGAGGAGGAGGCTGGGTCCCGGAGGGGGAGGGGAAACACCCTTCAGTCTGACAGGCCTGGTCGGCCGTGGAGCTGGGACCCCAGCCCCACCTGTCTTTAGGACGCCCCCACACCCCACATGGCCTGAAGCTTCCCTGAGGCTGAGGAGCAGCCCACCACCCCCTGCCGATCGCCCCAGCCCAGAAACTCACCTGGCCCTGGCCGGCTGGTAAATTTACATCTTGTGGGGCCTGAAGAATAGTCACTTTCTGCCGGCCCCCTGGCCTGGGGGCTCCAGCTGGCAGGACAGGCTGTAGCTGCAGGACAGAGGGACACCTGTGAACCCCTGGAGCCACACGTCAGGGGGCCCTTCTCCCAGAGCCTCCCGGCAGCTGCAGCCCACACCTGACTCTGGCCGGCCTCACCTCTCCTCCTCATCCAGGGGCTCCACGGCCTGGGCAAAGCACCGGAAGCGCTCATCAGGCTCCAGGTCATACACCTTGGCCAGCTTCCTCTGCATGGTGATCTCACTTTGGATGACAGGGAACTGGGGCAGAGAAAGAACAGGGTACAGAGAAGGAGGTGTGTGAGGAGTGGGGCACTATGATGGTCCCGGATCTTTGCTCATGGGAACCCGCCTTCCCTCCAATGCCATCCAGCCCTGCCTGTTCTGACAGTTGGGTCTCCAGCTCCTCCTCCAGGAAGTTGGCCTTGATGCCACACCCCATCCCCCACCTGACAAAGCCTTGAGTGTCATGAGATCTGGGTGTCTTAACTTTCTCAAGACACATTAGGCCCAGAGGATGGGCTGGACAGGGTCCTGCCCAGGGGGTCTTGATGGCAGGAAGGAAACCAAAGTGCATCAGAAACAGCCCCCTGAGCCCAGAACAAGGCCGGAACATCCTCACCCTTTCTCAAGTTGGAGGCCCACCAGGGCCTCCAAGGCTGTCCTGCCCAGAAACAGCACCCAGACCTGGCCCAGGCTCGGGGCTACCGAGAAGCAGGGACTGCACTGGGGAGCTGAGGCCTCCGGTGGGAAGGCACTGCCAGCCCCCTGATGTGCTTCCTGCCCTGAAGGAGCAGCATCCCTCCCCCTGGGCAGGGCCTGAGGAGGAGGCCAGTCCTGCCCAGATGCTGCCCCCTGGAGCCCTCAGCCCCACCTGCCCTGGGGCCAGGACCGGGGCTTAAGCCGGTCCTTCTGGCAGTCCTCTCCAAGAAGCCCTGCTCTTGGGGTGGAGGGGGGACTCAGGAGTGTGGGAGGCCCGGTGCTGAGAGGTTTGGGCTCACTGGGGGCTCTCTCCTCTCTAAAGCTCACCATCCTACCCCCCTGTGCCCCTCTGGGCTCACTCACATCCTCATATTCCAGGTGTTTGTCTATGGAATCGTCCAGGATCAGTCCAAGGTAGGGGACCACGTCCTGTGCACCGGGTTGGGGAGGTGATGAGTCCCTGCCTGCCTCAGGGGCGCCCACAGAGCCTCCCCTGAACCCCACATCCGCAGCCCCCAGCTACCTTGGACCACCCTGTGCTGCCTCCCCACCTCCCTTCGCCCAGCTCTCCCCTCCTGGGCCCTCCCAGGGCTGGCTTTTGGCCAATCCCAGGCCCTGTGGTCCCTGCTCCTGTCCTCCAACTTCCCCCTGTACCCAGCTGCTCTCGCCCTCCTCCTGGTCACCCCAGTGCTGGCAGCTCAGGGCTGGTGGCACCAGGAGCAGGTGCAGGGTTGCCCCCACAGCCCCGAACCTGGCCACGCCTCTCTCACCTTTGTCCTCCTCTCCTCGGGTCCCATGCGGCCCCGCTGCCTTGCCCTCAATATGGACTCCAGCTCCTGCAAGGTCCAGGACACTCAGGTGCTCATGCTCCCCTCCCACGTGGCCTCCCACAACCAGTCCATGGTTGATGGATGCCAGGCCCCCAGTAAAGTGGAGCCAGGGAGGGAGACAGATGAGGCCCTTGGGGGCCTGGGGAACCCTACCTCCATCAGCTCCCCCCTCTCACCCCGCACACCTGGAGTCCTTCCCAAAGCTGTGCCACAGCACGGAAGGGGACTTGCCCCGAGGACCCCTCCCTTCCAGACCTCCATTTACCTTGAACAGCCGCTTCCTGTGAACCCAGTTGTCCTGTGTTTTCAGGTCTTCATATACCATCAGGCAGACACTAAGGGGAGAGGAGAGGAGGAGGTAGATACATGGCCAGCAGGTGGAGAGCCTCGGGACCGACCCCATTTCCTGGAGATCCTAGAAGGTCCACTAGCCTGCAGGAGGCTTTCCACCACGGCCCTGAGCCCTGGGGAATCCATGGCCTGTGGAGGGGGCTTCATGTTTCCACCCAGGGCCTCCATTCCCAGTTCTCCCCAGGGGCGAATCTGCTTTGGGCGAGGTCGCTGTCCTTGGGGCAGAGACCTCCTGCTGCAGAGCACAAGCTCAAGATCTCCAGTGGGCTTCAACCCACACTTGACATTGCAGGAAACTGATTACTGCAGGGGTACCCGTGGCCTAACCCACAGGGGGCCCCAAGAGCCTGCCATCCCTGTCCTTAAGCTCCGCCACCTCCCAGGAAGTCCCAGCCAACTGAGGGAACACTGCCAGATGTCGGTGTGTCCCTGTCCACTCAGGTGCCCTGGTTCCAGGGACAGGAGTACCCACCAGGAAACATGTCCCCAGGTGCTTTCCAGACGATGAATAGCAGGGCTCTGCAGGGCCAAGACAATGGCATGGAGGGCAGTGTAGTTCCTGAGGTTCAGACTCCCCTGGGACGGAAGACAGAGCTGAGAGCGTGGCCTGCTTCTCTACTCTGTCCCCCCATGAACTCCTGTCCTTAAGGAGACAGACATCCAGGGAGCCCAGCACACCTACTACCTGCTGAGCAGCCCTCCTGGGTGGAGGACTGTAGCTCAACCCAAGGAAGGGGCCAGGGATGGCTGTCCCCCCCTTGGGACCTGTGAGTGCAGGTCTGCACACCCCTGGCAGGAGGGGCCCAGGGACTGTGCAGGGCAGACCACAGGCACCCATTCTGAGAGCTGGCCAAGGAGGGGACCCCGGGGGCGTCCCATGACATACCATGGCCACCCAGATCCAGAACCTAACCACTTCGGCCCTGTCCGAGGCCATCATGCTCGGGGTCCCGAGGCAGGTGGTGGTGACCAACTTAACCAAGGCATCAAATTCCCTGAGGACCCTATACGTCCTATACGTGGTGAGAGCCAGGCGCTCAATGTCTCCCATCTGTGGCTGGTTCCGTAAGTAACTGTTAAATTCCGCAAAGTCCATCCTGTCGTACAGCCCCTGGGGATCACAAGGGAGGGTCATCCAGCTGTGCCCCTGGTGCCCCTGTTCCCAGGCAGGGTCACCGGTCAGAGCTGGAGCCCAGGCAGCTGAGGACGTGCTGTGAGCCTCGTGGCCATCCGGACTTCAGACCCTGTCCACTGAGGCACCCAGTGGTGGGGAACAGAGGGGCTTTGCTCACAGGCACCCTCACTCACCTCCTCCCTGCAACAAAAGGCAGCTCACGCCTGCCCAAACTGGGGCATCTGCCACCCCGTGGACCCCACTACCCACTCAGGTGCAGTTTCCCCCAAAACAACTCCACCCAGAGCCTTTGTTGGTGTCAGTGTCTCCCACAGTCAGTCCATGGCAGGGGCCTCTGAAGTGTGGAGGCTGTGGAAGCCTGCCAGGCCAATGGCCCGAGGACCTAAGGCCCTGGCAGCACCTCCCTGAGCACCCCTCCCCTGCCCTGCCCCTCCCAGCCCGGCCAGGCCCTGCCCACCTTCCCTCCGCTCCAAATCATTGGTCTGCAAGGATCCCTAAGGGCCGGCCCTATTGTCCCCGTGTGGTCAGTGAGGGCTTGGGGGCGAGGAGAGTCTTTCAGGGCACATGGTGAGTCTGGGGGGAAGCTGGGACATGGGCCCAGATCACAGGAGTCCACGTCAGGGACGGCAGGTCTGGGGCAGCCCGTGACACAGGGAAGGCCCACCCCCGACCCTGAGAGCCCGCTCAGCTCACCGCACAGATCAGGGTCAGCTGCTCGGCCACCAGGCCATGGGGAAATGCCAGAATGGTCCACTCCTCCTTCCTCCACACGTGCCGGGTGATGGCGACACAGGCGCGGGTGGGCTCCGGGTCCGCCTCTGGCTCTGCCAGTCCCGGTGCCATTCCTGCAGGTGCCACGGGACCCGGGACCAAGGGCTCATGGGGCTCCAGCTCGGGGCCTGGCACCGGGGCTGAAACCACTCCTGGGATGTCCCAGGGGCTCATGGGGTCTGGACATGGCTCTGGCTCTGTAAGGCCTGGTACCATCACGGCAGTTGCTCTGCGCACCAGGCCTGAGGGCTCCTGGGGCTCCAGCTTGGGTCCTTGCCTCAGAGCTGAGGCCTCTGCTGGGATGTCCTCCAGCTCTGCAGGGGCTGAGGCGGATGACAATGGCCGTAGCTCCCGCACAGGGGTCTGAAAGAGCGCCTGGACTCGCTGTAGCCACGAAGCCAGCCTTCCCTTTGTCTCTGGAGCCAGCTGCGTCTGCCGTGGGTCTGGAGCGCAGGACACAGAGAAAGGGTCACCCCGGGGCTGATTTCGCATGACTTACAATGACATCTTGAAGAGCCCTCAGTGCCTTGAAGGGAACCCCAGTCTGGGAAGCCCACCCTAGACGGTCCCCTGGCCGCAGCCCCTCACCTTCCAGCTCTGAAAGCGTGGGCCCCAGTTGCTCGTCCTGCCAGGTAACGTGCCTAGCCCGTCCCATCCTGCGGCTGCGGGAAGGCCTGGGGGTGGCAGAGTGAGAAGCCTGGTCTTTCCAGCCGCACTGCCCTCCGGGTCCACCCTTGTGTGGGCCTGGCCGCTGTGCGCTCCCCTGCCTGTCCCGGCACCTGCCCCTCCCCCTTCCTGACCCTGCGTGTCTGTCCTGGGACCCCATCCTCTCCCATCCTCCCGAATAGGAAGTCCCCAGTCGTCAGCCCCCCCGTGGGAATCCAAAGCTGAGTGACCTGTTGGGCTCTGCTGTGGGCTCATGGGGCTCCCGCTCGGGGCCTGGCTCTGAGGCTGAGGCCACTGCTGGGACATCCTCCAGCTCTGCAGGAGCTGAAGCAGGTGACACCAGCCGTCTTGCCAGCACAGGGGTCTCAGGGAGCTCCTGGATGGGCTCTAGCCGTGAAGCCGGCCCTCCCCGTGTCTCTGGAGCCAGCTGCCTCTGCCGTGGGTCTGGAGCGGGACACAGAGAAAGGGTCACCGTGGGCCTGATTCCCCGCGCCTTACAATGACAGAAGAGCCCTCAGTGCCTTGAAGGGAACCCCAGTCCGGGAAGCCCACCCTAGACGGTCCCCTGGCTGCAGCCCCTCACCTTCCAGCACCGCCACCGTGGGCCCCAGGTGCTCCTCCTGGACCAAGTGGTGGAGGACTTGGCCCACCAGGGTGGATGAAGGCTGGCTGCCGTGGAGGTCGCTGGGCACGCTCTCAGGCTCCCAGGCAAGGCGCCTAGCCCGTCCCATCCTGCGGCTGGGGTAAGGCCTGGGGGTGGCAGAGTGAGAAGCCTGGTCTTTCCAGCCACACTGCCCTCCGGGTCCACCCTTGTGTGGGCCTGGCCGCTGTGCGCTCCCCTGCCTGTCCAGGCACCTGCCCCTCCCCCTTCCTGACCCTGCGTGTCTGTCCTGGGACCCCATCCTCTCCCATCCTCCCGAATAGGAAGTCCCCAGTCGTCAGCCCACCCATGGGAACCCAAAGATGAGTGACCTGCTGGGCTCTGCTGTGCTCCCCCAACCCCAAGCCCCAAACTCCTCCTCCCCCCATTCTGTGAGATGGGCAGCACCTCCTCTGGACCCAGTGAACGCTCACATTTTCAATTCCCCCTCTGGCCCCTCGTCATGCCCCCTGTTGCTTGAGGAGGCCGTGACGGCATCAGTCGTGACACTCCCTGGCCGTGACCTGCGGATGATGCCTGAAGTGACTGCCCGAGTCCACCCGGGATGGGGTCCCAGTATTGTGTCTGCTTCCTTCACTCAGTTGTGCTAAGTGTCCCCAAAGGGTCTGCACAAAGTGGGCACTGCGTACCTATTGTTGCTTAAGGAAGTCCTACCAGAACTTCTCCAGGTACCCCTCTCCTGCCCCCAGAGGTCCCTCATGTGGCGACAGTGAGGACAAGGACCCGGCCCAAACACAGGGAATCGCGAGCCTCCGTTCCAAAGGCTGCTTCCCATGTGCTTTTCCAAATGAGCCAGGCTCCAGGCCACTGACGGGTGAGGCCAAAGGCTTTCATCGGGTACAGAGAAGTAAGCCCCGAAGTGGCCCAGCTTGGCCGGCAGTCCTTTACCATGCCGGGCACCAGGGGAACCCCTCTAAGGCTCCTCCCATGTTCCCCATGGGCACCCTAACAGGCTGATCGCCAGCCTCCCTGCCTGTCAGAGGAGCACGCTGAGGCTCAGACACGTGGGGACATGCAAGACACACCGCGGGCTGTGGGCAGAGGCCCGACTGGCCAAGGAGGGGTTGGGTGCTCACCGGGGGAGCCGCTGGCCCGTGGTCAGCTGGTCAGCATCATCGGGTGGGAGTGTGGCCTCGGGAGCGCTCCGGCTGGTGTTTGGAGCTGGTTCCACTCGTGCCTTTCGCTTTCTCCACTTCCTCCTCACACCTATCCAGGGATCCCTGCACTTGCGGACCTCAGTCCCATGGACAGATGGCTCAGGTTCAGGCTAAGGGGGGAAACAGGGATATAGTCAGTGGGAAACCCAGGAATCACCAGGACGAGGCAGGTTTGCAGCTCACCCGAGAGCCCCCAGCCCCCTGGGGTGCGAGCAAGGAGAGGCACGGGGTGCCCCCGGGAACAAGGTTCCAGGCCCTCTGGAGTGGTCCTGTCAGCCACTCTCGTGGGGAAGCCCTGGGAGGGAAGGGATCCTGGGTGTAGACAGCCTGCCCCAGGTCCAGGGAGATGGAGTAGGTGAATCCATCCACCAGCTCCTCCACGCTCCCCAGGGTGGGGCTCTGCAAAGCCGGCACCTGGTAGCTGGGGAGGAGGCACCCATGGTTGCGTGGACCTCCCCACAGGGGGCAATGTGGGCCCCCAACTCTGCCCCCGAGATCAGGCCCACAGGGCCATCTGCATAGACATCCAGTCCCTCAGGGAAGAGGAGGACACCCCTGGGCTCAGGATTAACATGTGGGTGGAAGTACCTGGTCCCAACACTCACCTCCATGTCCTGAATCATGAGACCAGAGCTGTGACACTGACTGCCCCCTGCTCCCCAGCCTTCAGTCCCACCCATGCCCCATGCCCACCGCACACACACAAGGGGCCTGGGGAAACGTCAGCCAGGATGGGTCACACTCGTGGCCTGGCCCTGGAATGGCCCGCTCTGGGCTGCCCTGTGTTACCTCGGGGCTCCTCGGGATACACGGATAGAGGCGTTGGAGGAGGTCACTGAGCCAACGCCCACAGCGAGCAGGAAGACTCTCCCTCTCGGCTTCCCTGACTCCCTCGCTTTCAGAAGGCTCCGCACAACAAGACCGCATGTTGCTCTGTCGAGCGCCTCCGGTCAAGTGAGCTGGACTGGGTTCTGCGACCAGGAGCTGGGTTCCATCCGTCCGGGTCACAATTGAGGTTCTACTTGGCATGTCATCAGTGACATCACTTCTTCAAGGGCCCCTCCCTGCATTCAGACACGCCCACGTGCCCCTCTGGGCTGCTGACTGCCCCCCCTCCTGGCCCTTGCCATGCATGAGTACACACATCTCCACCAGAGCCCTCCCCACGCTCTCTGGCAATGTCACCGGGGTCCCAGCTCTGAGGAGACAAGAGCTGAGCTCAGTCCGCTTTTTCTCACTAGTTCCCTGTCCTGCTGAGGCCACAGCACCTCCCAGGACCTGCCCAACATCCCAACCTGCACAGGGAGGGTCACGCCAGACATTTCTCCCTAAGGACATCCCCAGGGATACATGGATGACACCTCCAGCTCCTGGGGACTGGCGTCACATGTGTCTGACACACAGACTCAGAGATGGAAGAATGCCAACCAGGCTTGGCATGGAGCATGGAACACCACGCAGGTCAGGCCGGGGTCCAGGCCGTGTGATCTTGGGCAAGTCAGTCCCCTTCTAGGCCGTTTTCAGGTGTGCACCTTGAAGGGGCAGCAATGAGAGGAGATCCAGGTGTTGCCATCTACTGCCTTCCACCTTCCACAGGTCCAGGCTGCTCTCAAATCTGAAATCCGCACCAGGCGTGTGTGTGTGTTTGGGGTGGTGGTGCAGATACAGCATCTTATTCTTCACCTTAGAAGGGATAGCTTGGCATGCCCACAAGATAGATTTCTAGTAACTTCTCTAAGATGAAAGGTCCCTCAATTTTTGTTGGATTTAGTCCACCTTCTGACATGTGACTGCGCTGTCAATATGCCTAGATGAGCTGTACTTCCTGATCACTGGGTCCAGTCAGCCTAGTACCATCAATGGGATGGGCCAGTGTGACGGCTTCTGGAAGAAAAAGGAGATGAAGCTTCCTTCTGTCTAAATGACAACCCAAGTCTGGAGGTCTGATATGCCTCTGAGATAGTTTTCTCTCCTTGCCGGCTGAAAGCTAACTGCCCTGCTGGTCTTTACTCACAGGAAGAGAACAAAGAGCATTTTCCTGACCAATACTTACACACTGGGTGCTTGGGGACCAAGTGATGAAGCCCCATGTGCAGCAGGAACTGCAGTTTGAGACACTCTGATTACACTGACAATCATTCACTGTCATCTCCAAGATTCGTCTGTTTTCTAAGTAGGCTAAATGAGTGACTTCAATAAGGGTATGTGGAAATCACCACCCGTTCTTCTTTCAAATCCTTGGTGTCACCAGGCATTACTGCTTTCAATGTATACAGGGAGTTCTAGAGGCTTGTACTTGCCCTGCCACACAGCATGAACTCCTGGCCGGCACAGTCCCCCGTGTCTAGCAAGGAGGAAGCCGGGAGCTCTGCGTCCCTGACAGCTCGGCCCTGTGGCCTCTGACACTGAAGGAGCGGCACTGCGGGCACTTGGTCGGGGTGGGGGGTGCTGCTCCTGATACCAAGACCCGGTCCTCGTCCCTGAGGTCAAACCACAAAACACAATGACAAGGGTTTGAAGAAAGGAAAGAATAGTTTATTGACTTGCTAGCAAATGAGGGAGTGGCCAGCTCCTGCCTTGAAGAACCACCGTCCTCCTGACACAAGCGGTCAGGGCTTTTCAAGGGGAAATGGTAGGAGAGGGGCTGGGGTGCCGACACATGAAGTAGCAGCCTGCAAAGGTCCAAGCAGACATTCCTCCTCCGATTCACTAGCTTTGTGTTTTTCTTTTCTGATGCTCCTCAGTTCCCGGGGACTGGATGCTTGGGGTTGAACAAAATCAGCTTTCAGCTTTAACTCTGACCCTCAGACTAGGAAAATCTGAAGAACAAGAAGAAACTGCCACCCCATCCACCTCTGCCCATTAGTGGACAAAGTTTCTGGGGCTGTTTGAGTTCACTTTCTAGTAAATGTTAGTGTTCAGTTTTGAACAAAGATTTGATTCCCCTTTTCTTCTATTACAAATTCATTTCTTACTGTTACATTCCTTAACAGCAGCCCAAAAACTGATCATGAAATGCCTTGAGGGAGAGTTTCTGACTATTACCTGAAGATAGGCACAAGTTGAAAAACACAGCTCTAAGCGTTTCTTGGAATATCAGTGCTGGCTGATAAGACAGGAACTGCCATCTGCGGTTCAGATTTCCAGTGGACTTGGCTTATGTGTTCAAATTCTGCAAATGTTGCTGTTAGAATCAGCAAGGGGCTGTCTCCTTGCAAGTGCTTGGAGCTGACAGCCTTGCATTTAATACTCGCATGCAGAATTTTCTCAAGAGCCCCTCCCCCACTTCTAGCACATGAAGAAGTTGGGGAAATGAGAAGAGGGGGCCCACAGATGCCTTTATGTCCAGACCCACTGCCCCACTCCCTCCACAGAGGCCTCAGGAGCCAAGGGGGCAGTGCTTGCAAGCCTAGGGCCTCCACTTTGCCTTCCAGGCTGCTCCCCCTGCTGCTGCTGCTGCTGCTGTTGCTAAGCTTGTTAGCACTTTCAGAAACTTAGGAGAGAAACACAAGCGCAACTTGGGCCTCACTGAGGTTTCGGTTCAGTGAACAGGTGAGCCTAGAGCTCCCAGGAGTCAGCCTGACCTGGCCCTGCCCCTGCCAGTCCTTCAGTTCTATCTGTGCTGTGAGTACCAGCGCTGGCCCTTCCTGCTGGGAACCTGTTAGCCGATGCCGTTGCTGAGTGCCTCCTGCCTTGTGCAGCCGGCCGGGTATGCAGCTGCCCCCATGCTGCCCCCTCTCCACACAATACCCTGGGACTCTGATACTACGTTCATGTCTTCTCTCATTCAAGTTTTTAATTTTAGCCATTCTCATGTGCATTGTCTATGTTTTCCACCTACATTTCACTTCCATGTCCCTCATGAGTCATTAAGAAAAAAAAAAGTCGAGCCACACATGGACTTGGAGCAAATTCTTGCAAGTCATACCTCAACAAAGGACTTGTATTTACAGTATATAAAGACCTGCTACAGCCCAATGGCAAGAAGACAAGTAACCGTTCCTTGTTCCCCTGGAAACAGGAGGAAAGGCAAGTGAGGTGTCCCAGGAGTCCCGCCAGTTAGGTGAGGGAGATGGCCCCCATCACCAGCCATTGTCAAACTTGACCTCCATTGCTGCCCAGCCCTGGCCATCCTTCCCTGGACTCCCAAAGTGTCCCCAGCCCTGACCCCACATCCTGTCCCCAGCCTGCAGCACAAAAGGGTGGCGTCCTACTCTGATGTAAACCTTTGTGTGGCCTTACCACTCTCAGACTAAGGGCCAAAGCTGCCTCCCCCTGGAAAACCGTGTGGTTTAACCCAGCCACTCTCCTCTTGGCCACAACAGAGGAGACTCCAGGAGCTCAGCCCTCTTAGGTTCTGGGTGGGCCGCCTTCACCGGTGTCCCAGTGCCCAGGACAGTGTCTACAATGTGGTGGGTTTTGATAAACTTGATATGTCAAAACCATTAGCTCTCCTGCCTAAACCAGGATGGGGCACTGGGGGAAGTTCAAGAGACTCTGTCAAGTTCCACATAATGGACGGCTACCCCTCAGCTTGGCAACCTGCTATATAGCCCTATACCGTCCCTTAGCTGGAAGGGCCTGGGTCTCTGACACCAGTTCCCCGAAGGGATTACTTACGAAAGTGACTCCAGGGGGCTGTTGCCTGGGGAAGATGCTCAAGGTGGCGCTGTGATGTGGTGAGGACCAGGGCGGGTGAGCCCACTGCCTCCATGTGCTGACCGACAGCCTGAGCCCAAAGGCCCCATCCTTCCCGGGCCTCTGCATGGGAAGATTCCTGGGGAACAGCCACACACAACTTCCTAGAGCTGAACCTGGCCAGCTGAGCCTAGAGGGCAGTCACTTTTCACCAGTGCTGAGCACACACGGACAGGTGGAGGCAGAGCGTCTGGCCATCCACGTCCCTGTACACTCTGGATTCTCTTCCCAGGCCCAGCACCCTCCTGGCGACCCAGGTGTGCCTGCTTCCGGGAGCGCCTTCCTTATACACTGGAGGGCGGGACCAGGCCAGGTGGGGTGGGGCTCCATTCCCCAGAGTTTCTGTGTTGGGAAGGGGACAGAGGTCGGGCCAGGGCCTCCCGTCCTCCTGTGGCCAGTGGGTGGGAACCCGCTTTCCGACGAACAGCTGTTCCGATCCGTGTATGGCTTGTTAGAGGTAAAACTTATTTTTTCTAGGTATTGGAAGAGCCTTTTGCCATATATATTATATACATACATCCTCCGTCGGACCTGGAGATGGGGCTGAGGGAAGCGGGCAGTGAATGGGATTTTTTTTTTTCCTGTCAGAAAACGTGACAGGACATGCTTAAATATAGCATTACCTGGCAAAAAAATATCATCCTTCCGTCCGGATTCTACCTTTTTCGGTGAATGGATGTCAGCCAGAGGGGAGGAAGGGTCTCCGGTTTCGGGTTCCCACCCAGCGCCTGCAGGCATCCTCCCCTCCGCGCACAGCCTCAAGGGCCCCCCTGGGCTTCCCGACACTAAAGCGGCCTCGTCCCGTGGGGGCATCAGGCTTAGACCCTCTGTGCCTGCTGCTTTCAAGTCAAGGCGGAAGACTTGGGTGTGGAGTTCACGTGGCCACTAGGAGTTCGTGGCTACTCGGAAAGCGCGTGTCTCCGCAGCCCAGGATCACCCCCGACAAAAGCCGATTGTGCCAAGGCATTCCTCAAATGAAAAGGGAAATTAATGATTCCTTCTGTTAGAATCCCTTTCCATCCTAAAAACGGCATTTTTGCATACTTATTCGTACATTTCCTTAATAGCCCTCGCATAGAGATGTGTACAGGTGCGAGGAGAGCAGTGATTGTCCAAACCCTTAAAGAGCCCAACAGTGGCTCCTGCACTCAGACTCTTAGTAATCACTCCTGGCTGGTGCTGGGGTGACTGTGACAGTGGTGACAGCGTTCACACGAATAGCATGTTCAACAGCATGGGTCCTCTGAGACCTCTGGCAATTTTATGTATCACCTCACTTTGCCACTCGCCACATTTTGCCTTGTGTTGTAGTTATTTCTAAACAAATGCTTGAGTAGGAGGATTGTGTTTACTTATTTCCATTTACTCCATGAGGGAGAGCACTAGGTTCATGTATATTAATTAGTAAGTGCTTTAGGGTATGTATGTAATTGAAAATCTGTACACCTGAAACTCATGTATCAACTATATCTCGATTTTAAAACAAGAAAGAAATTGGTGGTAATGGTTGTTCAGTAACTGCTTTTCTTAGAACCATATAGAAGTGCTTGGCCGTGGCCAAGAATGTTTGACCACCTTGGTGCAAACTGCCTAGCTTATTGCAGTAATTTCCTAACTGGTTCCACCAAGTCTTTTCTTGCCACTCTTGAACAGAATTTCTTTTTTTTTTTTTTTTTTAGATAATTATTTTTTTATGGAAGGGTAGTTGACACGCAGTATTACATTACATTAGTTTCAGGTGTACAACATAGTGATTCAACATTTATATACATGACAATTCTAGGTACCAGCTATCACCATACCAAAGCAAGCTGTTACAATATCTTGACTATATTCATTACATCCCGGTTACTTATTATTTTACCATTGGAAGTGTATACTTTTTTTTTTTTTTTGTGAGGGCATCTCTCATATTTATTGATCAAATGGTTGTTCACAACAATAAAATTCTGTATAGGGGAGTCAATGCTCAATGCACAATCATTAATCCACCCCAAGCCTAATTTTCATCAGTCTCCAATCTTCTGAGGCATAACAAACAAGTTCTTACATGGAGAACAAATTCTTACATAGTGAATAAGTTCTTACATGGTGAACATTACAAGGGCAGCCATCACAGAAACCTTCGGTTTTGCTCATGCATTATGAACTATAAACAGTCAGTTCAAATATGAATACTCATTTGACTTATATACTTGATTTATATGTGGATAACACATTTCTCTCTTTATTATTACTATTTTTAATAAAATGCTGAAGTGGTAGGTAGGTACAAGATAAAGGTAGAAAACATAGTTTAGTGTTGTAAGAGAGCAAATGTAGATGATCAGGTGTGTGCCTGTAGACTATGTGTTGATCCAAGCTAGACAAGGGCAATAAAACATCCACGTATGCAGAAGATTTCTCTCAGAGCGGGGGGGTGAGGTTCTAAGCCTCACCTCTGTTGATCCCCAATTTCTCACCTGATGACCCCCCTGCGACTGTGCCTGTCTTAGGTTGTTCCTCCCTTGAGGAATCTTACCCGTCTCTGGCTAACCAGTCATCTTCCGGGGCCATACAGGGAAACGTAAAGTTGGTAAGTGAAAGAGAAGCCTTATTGTTTGAAGTGGTTAGCTTTTTATTTCTTTGCATATTTATGCCCTGTAGCTTCTATGCCCAGCATTTGTCTTGAGGTATCTTTACCACTTGGAAGAATTATGATACTCGGTAAATTTGATATGAGGCACGAATTCTATTTAAGGGTTGTAATTAGGAAGGAAGAAGAAAAGCTATAGAAGTAGCAGGCGGCAAAAAACCTGGGAAGATTGGTTATTTCTTTCACATATCTTCTTGTAGAGTAACTTCAGCATGTATAGGTTTTAAGCTACTACTTAAATTGTGCACACACATTAACATAATAGGAGTATAGTTACATAACCAAAGCATACCTGTAATTACCAGCCATCTCCAGTGAAACCAAGAAAACCAGTTAGGCACCTTAGGCATTTGTGAAAACTTATCTATGATATGGTGGATATGGTCCAACTGAACCTGAACAGTCTGAGAGAAATCAGGCAAATTAAAACAACCCATTCCTGGGGAATGTTCACATCCCTTATGTTCTTTTAACAGTAAATAGTCTGTAGTTGTAAGATTTTGGAGCGCTACTATTTGCCCTTCTCCTAATTCTTGATTGAGTTCCAACAGTACAGATCCAGTCAAATTTGTTGTTTTACTGTATGCACAGGCCAGCTTAGATATCTCCTTCCTCATTCCCATGGCAAGTCCAGGGACTGGTGGGATGGGTGCATCTACAGCTGTAGCAGTGCGTGGATCTTTGTTGGTGTTTTTTGATGATCATCTTCTGGCATGAGTCTTCCAGAGAGTGCTGATGTTGGAAGTTCTTTTTCATATTGTATCTTAGTTCATTTTCGGGGTAGCCCAATTAGGCTTTGGTCCTCTGTATAAACACAAACAGACCCTTTGCCTACACTTTTATATGCCCTTTATACTCTTGTGTAGAACTCATTGGAGGTTACCACACAGGAACTGCCCCTTTTTTTTTTTTTTCGTATCACTAATCTACACTTACATGACGAATATTATGTTTACTAGGCTCTCTCCTATACCAGGTCCCCCCCATATAAACCCCTTTACAGTCACTGTCCATCAGCTTAGCAAAATGTTGTAGAATCCCTACTTGCCTTCTCTGTGTTGTACAGCCCTCCCTTTTCTCCTACCCCCCCATGCATGCTAATCTTAATACCCCCCTACTTCTCCCCCCCCTATCCCTCCCTACCCACCCATCCTCCCCAGTCCCTTTCCCTTTGGTACCTGTTAGTCCATTCTTGAGTTCTGTGATTCTGCTGCTGTTTTGTTCCTTCAGTTTTTCCTTTGTTCTTATATTCCACAGATAAGTGAAATCATTTGGTATTTCTCTTTCTCCGCTTGGCTTGTTTCACTGAGCATAATACCCTCCAGCTCCATCCATGTTGCTGCAAATGATTGGATTTGCCCTTTTCTTATGGCTGAGTAGTATTCCATTGTGTATATGTACCACATCTTCTTTATACATTCATCTATCGATGGACATTTAGGTTGCTTCCAATTCTTGGCTATTGTAAATAGTGCTGCGATAAACATAGGGGTGCATCTGTCTTTCTCAAACTTGATTGCTGCGTTCTTAGGGTAAATTCCTAGGAGTGGGATTCCTGGGTCAAATGGTAATTCTGTTTTGAGCATTTTGATGTACCTCCATACTGCTTTCCACAATGGTTGAACTAACTTACATTCCCACCAGCAGTGTAGGAGGGTTCCCCTTTCTCCACAGCCTCGCCAACATTTGTTGTTGTTTGTCTTTTGGATGGCAGCCATCCTTACTGGTGTGAGGTGATACCTCATTGTAGTTTTAATTTGCATTTCTCTGATAATTCGCGATGTGGAGCATCTTTTCATGTGTCTGTTGGCCATCTGTATTTCTTTTTTGGAGAACTGTCTGTTCAGTTCCTCTGCCCATTTTTTAATTGGGTTATTTGTTTTTTGTTTGTTGAGGCGTGTGAGCTCTTTATATATTCTGGACGTCAAGCCTTTATCGGATGTGTCATTTTCAAATATATTCTCCCATACTGTAGGGTTCCTTTTTGTTCTATCGATGGTGTCTTTTGCTGTACAGAAGCTTTTCAGCTTAATATAGTCCCACTTATTCATTTTTGCTGTTGTTTTCCTTGCCCGGGGAGATATGTTCAAGAAGAGGTCACTCATGTTTATGCAGAATTTCTTAAAGAACCAATACATTTTATTTGCCACCGTTTTTTTCATCACTTTATTGAAAAATAATCCAAATGTCACATAATTCACCCATTTAAACTGTACAATTCAATGATTTGTAGTATATTCACAGAATTGTACAATCATCACCATATTCAATTTTGGAACATTTTCATCACCAAAAGAAGAAAACTCATATCCTGTACTTATCATACCCCTGAGTTATCATACCCCAGGCTCCCCCAATTCTATCCCTCCACAGCATTAGGCAACCACTAATCTACTTTCTGTCTCTACAGATTTGCCTGTTCTGGACATGTAATGTAAATGGATTCATGCGATATGTGCTCTTTTATGACTGCCTTCTTTCACTCAGCATAAATTTTCCCAGTAAAGAGTTGTGACAATATGTGTGAAATGTCGTTTGTGAGGGAATCTCATTGGAGCCTCAAGGCCCAGGGTTTTTATCGGGGGCTGGTCATGCAGACACCCTCTTCCTTGCACATACCAAAACCCAAACTCCCAGTAGAAAAGCTGATTACCACAAATCATATTGTTTGCACAATGAAGGCACAGTGAGCTACTCTTATCAGTTAGGGTGGTGGGAGCCCTCCCCCAGTTCCCAGATCCTAGTCAAGGCCCCAACTTGCCAGCAGGATTCTCAAAGAATAGCGCTCTCAGGCCTGTTATGTTAACTCATTTCTACACATATTTTGATAGGGATTGCATTGATTCCGTAGATCCATTTGTGGAGGATTGCCATCAACCATATTAAGTATTATATTCAGTGAACACGGGGATGTCTTTATAGTTATTTAGGTGTTTAATCTCTCTTGATGTCTTGTGGTTTTCAGCATAGAAGTCTTATACTTCTGTTAAATTTATTTCTAAGTATTTTACTTTGATGCCTTTGTAAGTGGAATTTTCTTAATTATTTTTCAGATTGTTCTTTGCACATGTATAGAAATACAGTTGAGTTTTGTATGTTGATCTTGTATCCTACAACCTTGAACTCATTTACTAGTTCTAATAGTGTTCTTATTTTTGTGGATTCTGTAGCCTGTTAATATGGTGAATTACGTGGATTGGTTTTTTTCAACCAGTCTTGCATCCCCAGAATAAACTCCATTTGGTCATGGTGTATAATACTTTTTATATATTGCTGCATTTTGTTTGCTAATATCTTGCTAAAGATTTTGCAGCTATTTTTATGAGAACTGTAGTGTTCTTTTTTTCATACTGTCTTTGTATGGTTTTGGTATCTTCTTGAAAGCTTTCTCATATAACTTGGGAAGTTTTCCCTCCTCTTCTGTTTTCTGGGAGAGATGGTCTAGAATTGGTGTTAATCATTTTTTAAACACTTGATTTAATTATCCAGTGAAGTTATCTGAGCCTGGAGACTTTTTTTTAATTGCAAATTGAATTTCCTTTTAGTTTGGAGCTATGCAAATGATTTAGTTCAAACTGGATGTATTATGGTTGTTCATGATTTCCAAGGAATTTGTCCATTTCAATTAAGTTGTCAAATTTATGTGTGTATAGTTCCTAGTATTCCTTTATTACCCTTTTGATGTCAGTAGGGTCTGCAATGATATCCTTTGTTTCATTCTGATATTGCTAATTTGTCTTTTTTCTTTGTCGATCTTGTTAGAGGTTTGTCAGTTTTATTGATCTTATCAAAGAACCAGCTTTTTGTTTTATTGATTTTCACTATTGGTTTTTCTGTTTCTTTTTTTCTAAATCATAGGAGCTATTTCACTTGCATCATAGGATCAGTTTTTATTAAAGTATAGTTGACACAATATTATATTAGTTTTAGGTGTACAACAGTGATTCAACAGTAATATACATTAAAAATGCTCACCACAATAAATGTAGTTACCATCTGTCACCACACAAAGTTATTACAGTATTATTTATTTATAACAATATATCAATAATATAATATGATTATTGACTATGTGCCCTATACTGTACTTTTCATCCCTGTGGCTTACTTGTTTTGTAATGGGAAGTTTGTACCTCTTTATCCCCTTCACCTGTTCTGTCCATCCCTCCATTCTTCCCTCCCTATGGCAACCACCAGCCTGTTCTCTGTGTCTATGAGTCTATTTCTGTTTCATTTGTTTTTAGTTTTCATATATCATATTCCACAAATTTCAATACATTGTAGTTTCATTTTCATTCAGTTCAGTGTATTTTTTGATTTGCCCTAAGACTTGCTCTTTGATGGATGAGGTATGTTGTTTAGTTTCCAAGTGTTTGGGGATTTTCCTGTTATTTTTGTTATTGATTCCATTGTGGTCGGAGAACACACTCGGTTCTGATTTCAATTATCTGGCATTTGCTGAGGTTTGTTTTATGATTGAGGGTATGGTCTATTTGGTAAGTGTTCCACGGGAGCTTGGAAAGAATGGGTATTCCCCGGTTATTGTATGGGGTGCTCTATAAACGTCAATTAGATTCTGTTGATCGTGGTCTTGAGTTCTTCTATATCCTTGCTGATCTCTCCTTTCAGTTCTGTCAGATTTTGCTTCATATATTTTGCAGGCCTGTTGGTTGATGCAGACACATTCAGGAATGCTGTGTCTTCTTGGTGGATTGGCCCTTTTATCATTATACAGTATTAGCCTCTGTCCCTGGTAATTTACTCTGCTCTGAAGTTTACATCTGGTATTAATATTGCTGCTACTGCTTTTTTTTCTTTTTTTAAAATTAATGTATGTATGGGATATCTTTTTCCACTTTTCCATTTTCAACCTACTCATATCATTATATTTGAAGGGGGTTTCTTGCTGACAACATACTGCTGGGTCATGATTTTTGAAAATTGACTTTGCCAGTCTCTCTTTTCATTCCTTAAAATGATTTACATTTAATGTGATTATTGATCTCGTAGGGCTAGATTTCACCATTTTATTTTTTGTTTTCTGACTATTCCTTCTGTTTCTCATTTGTGTATTTTCTTTGTTCCAACTTCCAGTCCATTACCAAGACGTTTAAGCTTTATTTTATTATTTTTTGTACATAACTCCTTCACGCACATGGCTTCGAGTGCTGTGTGTGATGCGACCTAAGGATCCAATTTAATTGTTTTCAACATGGACTCTCACTTCCCAGGTCCTTTTGTGGAATAGCTTCCCCTTCCCCGCTGCTGGGACACAGACCCTCTCCATCTTGGAACCAATTCCTGACCTGCATCGGGTGTCTGTGGGCAGTTAATTCCCATCAGTTGGTCAACATGCTTCTCCCTGTGCCAATATTTCTGACTTAATTACAGGCTTTGTAATGGGCCCCAGTGTCTGGTAGGACAGGTAACACCGCCCTGTTCTACTGTAGAAGTGTCCTGGCTATTTCCAATCTTCTGACCTTCCAGATAAATTTTAGAGCTGTCATTTATTCCTCTTCCCGCTATGAGGCTTTTTTTGGATGAACCCACTTTCACACGGCCGGCGTCTTCCCCTTCCTGTTTGGGGATGAACGTCAAGTTCATTTTAAGCTCCTGGCTGTCTGTGTGCCCTTCTGTTCCCACTCTGGGTAGAGGCCATGGTTCAGAGATTTTTTTTCCTGGTTAAATGCTGGGTCTCTCCAGAGCTGCTCATTTGGGTGGTAGCCCCGTTGCTCAGGGATATCAGTGATAAGGCCAGCCCCAGTGCTCGGGTCTTGGGGAATGGGGTGACACCCCAAGTCTCCTCAAAACCCCCTCACTTCCTGTGTCTGGGCTTCCCTCAGCATCACCGGGAAGTCAGCCCTGGGGAGGCAGATTGCTCTGTGCACTGCACGGGCCCACCCAGGAGTGAGGAGGGGGGCCACCAGTGGGGTACTCCAGCTTCGGGGGGCAGGTGCGGCGCGCACCCATGGTTCTGCTCTGGCAGGAGGATGCTCAGAGCAGAATCTCCAGCTTCCGCCTTGAGGCAGCCTGCTGCCTCTGTCTCAGGCCTCGGGTATCCTTGGGTTTCCTCCAGCACCTCTGGCCTGGTCTCCAAGAGCTGCTGAGGTGTCCCTGGATCCTGGACATCAGTCCTGAGATCAGCCCTCAGGAGCCCAGAGGTCATTTTTAAAACACTTTATGTCAGGGAAAATCTCAAGAATGTGGTGACCCACGGGCTGTCCCCAGATTCACAGTAACCCAGGCGGTGCTGACCCCATTTCCACCCCCGCCTTCCCCCTCTATCTTACTAGGTCCCTGTGAATCCCAGGGTCACATTCCCCATCCAAGATGTGGGATTCTTCCTACAGAACAAGCCTGGCTCCAAAACCCACGGGGCAGCACAGGCCCTTCTGTTCCTCCTCCGCAGCCTTTGGGGCCCTCCCTATACTCCATCCTCAGGGCCCACATGCAGGTTGGCAGCTCGGGGCCTCAGTTTCCCTATATGTATGTAGGACGGGCATCCACCGGGTTGGGGCCTGGGGAGGGGTCCAGGCCGGACCTGGGAGATGGGATTAAAGGCCCAGGAGCTCTCCCTGTTTTTCTGTCTCCCTGGTCTCTCTCTCCCCATCTCTCCACTATCTCTCTTTTTCCTTGTCTCTGTGTCTTTGTCCCTCCCTGTCTCTCTCTTCTCTCCCTGGCTTTCTCTACCTGTACCTTGATCCAGGGCTTCCCAGCCTCCGGACCTGTGAGAAATAAAATGTTTGTTGTTTAGGCCACGCATGCCGTGGGATTTTTGTCTTAACTGCCCAACTAAGACCCCTTAGTCCTGGAGTCAACCTCGAGCCCTCAGCTAGCAGCTTCACCTCGGGACTCTGTTTCCCTGTCTGTAAAGTAGGGATGCTATGGGACCATCCTGGGGGCTATTAAATGATGCCTCTCCTGGCACTTGTAGCCCCTAGGCTATTATTATTACTGCGCTTGCTATTGTTGCCATCCCAGCCTTGGTTCTGTCCTGAGAGTTCCCGGCTGGCTGTCCCAAAGCTCTTCTGTCTGTCCTGACTCCACCCCACCCAGCATCCTGGGGCCCTGTCCCATTCCTCCTGTCCCACAGCCCATGACGCAGTTACAACAGTGAGGGAGAGAAGGGTCCACCCACTAGGCAGGTGGCTTAGGAAATTCCAGGGCAGAGCAGTACTGGGCACTGTTCATCTGGCACCCACCTGCACCCAGGAAGTGCTGGGTGGGCTTTTGTCTTTGCCCTTGTGAGCGGTTGAAGGAGCACATCCTGCACTTGCCAGGCAGCCCTGGCCATCCTAAGCTCAGCTGTGTCAACTGTCTGCTGGAACCTGCAGATTGTCAAGGCGGTTGGAGGCAACACAAAGACAGCTCCTCATATGGTGCTCACTCCCACTCCAGGCCCTTTGCACATGCTGTGCCCTCTGCCTAGGACCCTCTAACCCATTTGTACCTACAAATCTCTTCTTCCAGGTCTCTGTCAGGTGTGACCTCCTCCAGGAAACCTTCCGAGACCCCATGCAGGAGGTCCTAGCCCTGGTGTCTCCCTTTGGCAGATCTTGTCCAGGTTGTAATTTTGCATTCATGGTGATATTTGGATTAGTATTCATCTCCCTTGTTGATGAGGAGCCCTGGGCAGGCAGGGAGTGGGGTATCTGGCACACAGTAAGTATTTAATAAAGAAAGGTGGACTCAGTCTTTGAGTTTAGTAACTATTTATTAAGTCCCATCTTTCGTTCATGCAACAACTTTTACTGATCCCTGCAGGGCATCAGGCCGGGCTCTGGGTGCTGGGGACATGCTGTGAATGAAGAACCCTGGCACTCTTCCTGCAGGACCCCTGCAGTCTGAAGCTTCTTGCTGACATTCTGGTGCAACTCATTCTTGTCACCCAGGGCCTGTTTCCTAGAGACAGACAATGCACTTACGAGCCAGCTGTCAGACCTTACTTGGACCCATCCCCATGAGCTCCTGGCAGAGGCAAGGATAGTGTCACAACACAGTGGTCATGCTATGTTCCAATAAAACTTTACTTATGGACACTGACATTTGAATTTCATATAGTTCATATAGTTTCACCGGTCATGGAAGTTTCATCATTGGTGAACCAGATTTAGCAAATAAACATCTAGGCACCCAATTAATTATGAGTTTCAGGTAACAGCCAATACATTTTTTAGTATTATTATATCCCAAGTATTGCTTGCAATATACTTACACTAAAAAAAGAAAAACCAAACACCGTTCATTGTTTATCTGATAGCCAAGGCTAACTAGGTATCCCATATTTTGTCTGGCACCCGTGATCCATCTCATGCCCATTTTGCAGATAAGGAAGTAGAGGCCCAGAGAGGGTAAGTGATGTGCTCAAGGTGGTACAGCCAGGGATGAGCAGAGGCTGAATACAAGCCAGACTACGGGACCCAATGCCTTCAGCGCTCATTTCCTGCCTCCCCGGAGCCCAGCCTGAGTATGGGGGCCCTGAATGAGCAAAATCCCCCTTTGCCTGGGTTAGGAGCACTTTTCTCATTTTGAGGAGGGTGTCCCCAGGCCCAGGGCCCTCTGCTGGCATCCGTAGAGAAGCCTGTCCCACCGGCCGTCTGGACTCCAGCATCTGGAAATAGGGCAGCTGGTCCCCTGTAAACAGCCGGTGTCTAGAGGTGTTGTCAGAGGGCCCAAATCTTGGTGTGATGGTGCTGTGACTTGATACCCTGCCACTGGTCCCTGTCACTGGATACTTGGTAAACAGTTTTCTGAGCAAGAGCAGCAGCGCCCCACCTGGTCAGTGCGGTGCGGGAAGTGGGGGGCTGGGTCCAACCGAAACCCAGCTCCTGACACCCCGTTAGCCATCATGCCTGCTCTGCCCTGATCCTTTGTCAACATCAAGCCCTGATACCTGTTACTTGTCAAGGATCAGACACTGTTAATCATCAACCCACCCTAGTATTTCTTAGCTGGAGACCTGGAAGCACTATAAACAGAGCTCGGATACTTTGTAAACAATGAATCCTGACATTTTGTTTCCCATCAGGAGCTTCATCCGGGGGCTGGCAAACCCCAGCCCTAGGGCCACCACCTAGAAATGACTTTTACACTATTCAATGTTTGGAAACATACCAAAGGAAGATTTGTGACACATGAACACCAGATGAAATTCAAATTTCCGTGTCCACAAATAAGGTTTCCTTGGGACACAGCCATGCCCCCTCACTTGTGTATTGTTTATGGCTGAGTTGAGCAGTTGGGACAGAGATTGTATGGCCTCTAGAGCCTCAACTATTTATTATCTGACTTTTTCTGGGAAAAGTTTGTCAATTCCTGATCTAAGCTCTTAGGAGGTCCCTGTTCCCGGTACTGCACTTAGTATTCTGTCAGTAGTCAGTGGTTCCTGGTGTTCACCTGCTCCGCAGAGAATGAGCACAGTGATCCATGATGTTCCCATACGAGGCATATGAGTCCCCTCACTCTGTAAGAGTCACGTGCAGCCTCATGTGCTAACCTGCTCCGTGTGGCAAACATTTGGTCTCTGACAGCAGTTAATGTGTCCTGGGACTGTATCAACAGTCAATACCGGGAAATGCAACCAAGACAAGACCCAAGAGTGACTGAGAATCAGGCGAAGATTGAAAAGAAAGGATCTTGCCACACACGGGCAGGGCCTTGAATGCTGAGCCAGAGCTGGGCTTTCTCCTGTGGAGCGGTGGCTGGTGTGTGAGCAGAGGAGGGACATGCTGAGCCTGGCCGCATGAACAGGACCTCTCCTGGCCTTGGATTCCCCATCTGTGCTGTGAGCTGGGGTGGCCAGAATGAGGAGCTTCCTAAGCTTCGAGTCTGGAAGGAGAGGGTGCTCAGGATCATGAGGGGAGAGTTTCCTGGGAGAGGCCAGTGCACAAAAAAACTGAGCAGGGCCTTCTGCCCCCTGAGACACCATGCAGGGTCTGTGGGAGGAAGTCAGCAAGAAGCTGGAGGCCAGAGGCAAGGATAGGAGACTTTCCTTTACGGGGGCGCACTCTGGGTTCCTGCACTTGCAGGCTGCAGCCCTACCTTCACGGAGCTCCCATTACAGAAAGGAGGCGGAGGACGGCTGTGGACTCACCGGTGTGTCATGATTCCGAATTATCAGAAGCACAAGGGAGGGGCTGAGAGCGAGAACTAGGCAGCTTCGGTTGGGGCAGGCCAAGGGGCATCTGTGGAGGGGACATTTGAACTTAGACCTGAAAGAGGAGCTTGTGAAGAGTGAGGGAAGGGCTATATGAGCAGAAGGAACAGCAAGAGCAAAGGCCCTGAGGTGGGATTGAGCCTCATGATAGGGGCTATGGGGGCCAGGCCACAGGGGGCTCTGTAGGTTTCAGGAGTGTGTGAGGGGCTGCGGCATTGAGACATGGGCAGGAAGCCCCCAGCACAGTACCTGGGCCTCGGAATGTCTCTGGTCCATTTCACAGGTGAACCAGCCCGACATGAGCCAAGGCCACAGGGGCCACGGACCTGGGCAGGGCAGTTACCAGAACACATGGGCCTCAGGGGCAAGTGGGAGTATCTTGCCTGCCCTTTGAAATCGCAGAGCTCGGCAGGTCCTGAGGGTGAATGGCAGCAAGAGGCACCTCCTGGGGATCAGGCACGGCAAGGGCAGAGGGCCAGCTCCAGAAACTCAGCATGTGGGCGCCATGGCCCCGTGCTCCTGGCTGGCTGATGCTAGGCTCCTGAAAGGCCTCAGCTCTGGCCTGACGGGAGCGTACAGACACGGCCAGGCACAAATGCTCTCAGCCCATGGGGTCAGGACTGAGTTGGAAAAAGCGGGTATTAGGGATTGGAGAAGTTTGCCAGCAAGAGGCAGGCGTCCCAGGAATGTGACATAGCGGAGGCCCCAGTTTGGCCCCACCCGGCTCCTGTGACTGAGTGACCCCAGACTGTCCCTGACCCTTGGTGTTTCCCCCACTTGATATGAGCAAGGACAAAGCTTGAGATCAGGCCGGCCCAGGTTTGAATCGAGGCTTTTCTGCTCCCTGGGTGACTGGGCAAATGAGGCCACACCACGAGTGGCCCCAGTTTACAGAAGAATAACCTGAGGCTTATAGAGGGAGCCACTCACCCTAGCATGCAGAGGAAAGTAGTAAAAGCTGGGGGACTGGGATCAGGACTGGGAGGAGGGCAAGAAGCAGGAAGGAGGAGGTGATTGCCCAAAGGGTTCCTGCACTTGCAGGCTGCAGCCCTACCTTCACAGAGCTCTCATTACAGAAAGGAGGCAAACGTGTAGGAGGTGCATGTAGACAAGCCTGAGAGACGGAGAGAAGGGGAGGGAAGAGCAGCCTGGCCAGTGGGCATAACAGGTGCAAAGGCACTGAGGTAGGAATATATTTGGCAGCCTCCCAGAATAGCAGGGAGGCAGGTGGAAGGAAAGGTGGGCATGGTAGTCACAGGGTCCATGCAGGGCCTTGGGGACCAGGAAGAGCCATGGTGGGTTTGGAGCAGCAAAGAGAAAGAATCTGAGTGACCACTCGCAGCTGAATCGGGGCCAGCCTGGGGATTCAGAGGCCTTGGAGCTGTCACACGGGTTCCTATTAGCCAGCACACCTCAGCACGCACCAGTCCTTAATCAGCACTAGCCTGCACAGACTGGTATGCTCCTACACAAGCCAGCTCTTGGCAGCATACAGCAGTGCTCACTGCCGACACACTCCCATGCCCAACATTGAGACCCAGACTTGCAAATGCTCCAACCAGCCCACATCTGCTCCCATGTTGCCTGAGATGTGGAAACCCTCAGTCAAGTACATGCAGCACACGTGCACGTGCCTCTGGGCACCTCCACAGACAAGGCTGACATGCAAACACAAGCATACACTGCGGCTCCACCTATTTCCATACATACACACACACCAGCATGCGTCAAGAGGAGGCTCAGGAAGCACTGCTGGGAGCTCCCGTGAGAACTGGTTTCCTGTTTTCAGAGAGATCAGGAACTGTTGATGGAGTATTCTGGATGGGCCGGCCCCTCTCCCACTGCCTCAGCACCCTGCCATCTAGTTCCATAGACCTTGCCCTCCTTCTGTACCCAGGACTGACCCTGTCCTCAGCAAGGTCAAGTTCCAGCCAAGGAAACTGAAGCTCAGAGAGGTGTTGCAACTAGCCCAGGGTCACACAGGAAGGAAGATATGGTGTTGGGTGTCTAGATCCTGAGATCTAACTTGCGTCCCTCTGGAGTGCCAGGCGCAGGGCAGTGGTTCACCCACGCAAAGACACCAGGAGCAAATGAACAGACACATCTGCACCTGCTGCTGCTAGGCTCCAGCCCACAGAGCCGCTGGGATGGCTGAGGATATGTGTGGCTCTCTCTTGCCAGCTGAGGCTGCATAGGATGTTTCCTTTGCCTGGAATGCCCTTCTCTAGCTCCCTGGTGAACTCCTCTTCATCCTTCAAAGCTCCAACTCTGTTGTCCTCTCCTCCCAGAAGCCCTCTCAGAATCCTCCAGCCCCCAATGTTCCCTCTAGCTCCACAGACGGCCCCTATCATCACCTCCACTATCATCCCTTCTGGAAAGACCCCAAGCTCCCAGGGTGATTGGCCCAGTCAGAGTCACCTGCCTATCCCTGAACTGTACTGTAGTTGGTGGACACAAGGGGCTCTAACTGGCCAGAACTGGTCATATGTCCACTTCTGGAGCCATGAGGTGGACCCGGCTTCTTTTGCCCACCAAA
This sequence comes from Manis pentadactyla, assembly GCF_030020395.1. Lineage (NCBI taxonomy): Eukaryota > Metazoa > Chordata > Mammalia > Pholidota > Manidae > Manis > Manis pentadactyla. The sequence goes on from NC_080030.1 coordinate 13,901,309, forward strand.
AGGCAGGCAGGGACTGTCGATGTGCCCAAGACCCTTTTATGAAGGGCTTAGGACTTAGAGGTCCTCTGTCTGTACCATCCTGGCTGGGAGGCCCTGGGGAAGTCACCTGTTCTCAGTGCCTCAGTTTCCCCACCTGTGAATAAGGCTCCGCAGGGCTGACATGTTGGAGTACAGTGGGCCCACTGAGGCGTGCCCCTCCCTTTGGTCTGCTGTGTGGGCCATTTACTCTGCAGCCCCATACCCCTTATTGTTGTTCTCTATGAATCCTGCGTTGGGGCCGCTCAGCTTGGCAGGCGCTGATGGCTGCCAGCTGAGTCACTGCTCCCTCCTGGGCCTCTCGTCTGGCCCGATGCTTTCTGGGGACTTCCCTGGCCTTTCCTCAACATCAAAAAAAGGATGGGGTACAAGTCCTAGGTGGGGGAAAAGAGGGCAGAGGCGCATGTAGACAAGTCTGTGCACACCCTGGCATGGGTTCAAACCCTATGTCCTGTCTCCACCTGTAACATGGAAGGCATGACTGTTTCTTCGAGGTGGGGAACTCCACACGTGAACACCCCACCAGCCCTCAGCTGGGCCAATGGGCACCAGGAACTGGTCATTACTATTGTTTTTGTTCCAATAGGGGTTAACATGCTTTATGCGCATATGTAGACACACATGCACCTGGTCTGCATTAGCTGAGGTCTCAGCCATGTGTGCCAGAGTCTGCTGGCCTGTTTCTGTGTCTGCACGCATGCTCATGTATTTCTGCACACGTGTGTGTACATCATGGTTGTCCCTGTGTGTGGAGCCCAGTGGGCCTGAAAAGTAGTGAGACCCAGCTCCTCGCAGAAAAGGTGTATCTGGAGGCAGGAACTCGCTGGGCAAAGGGGGAAGGACTGGGAGATTGCTGCTGTGTCAGGGTGCAAGGAACAGCAGGGGGTGCAGGGAACAGTGAGGGCAGCAGAGTCAGGAGGCAGGGGTGGGGGAGGTCAGGCAGGCTGAGAGGATGAGGAGCTATGGGTGTGAGCCTGGGCGGCTCAAGCAGAGCTGAGCTTTGGGAGGAAATGATGTCAATCCTAACATATTCCCTGAGCACCTATTGTGTGTGCCCAGGGCTAAGGCTACAGTGGGGCCCTGGGGTAACAGATAACATATCAACAAACAAGTAAATATATAATTCTGGGGAAGTGGTGGAAAGATCAGGAAGGAAAATGCATCAGGGCAGAAGCAGGGGAATCAAGGGAGCATTCTGGCCTAAGGACAAGGAGTGCATCTTGAGGTGGGTGTGATCTAAGCCTGCAGAGAACTCCAGGTGGACAGCATAGCAGGTGCAAAGGCCCTGAGGTGAGGATGAGCTAACACAGAGGCCCCATTCAGGAAGACCTAAGCCCAAACCAGGGAGGGGAGGTGTGAGGGGGCAGTGCTGGTGGGAAGGAAGGCCACCAGGACAATCTGTCCTGTAACTGGAGCCCAGCAGGAATGCCCTCACCGCCCTGGCCTCTGCCCGCCCCCAGTGCTTCCTGCTCAGGACAGAATGTGCTGGGAGGAGAGGCCGTTGGCTTCTGTGTCTGGTGACTGGAGCAGGGTGGCCAGAGAATTCCTGAACAGCGGCCCAGCTGGGCCCCTTGCCAGTGAGGGCAGGAAAACAAGTGGCAGGAGCCCTGCCTGCCTGTCACTCCACATCCCGTCCCAGGCCCGGCCTGGCCAGGGCAGGAGACAGAGACTGAGATACATGGAGAAATGGTGAGCAAGAAACAGACATGCAGAGACAGTGAGCCAGAGACAGGGGGAGACAGAGACAATGAGAGACAGACGGAGAAACTGAATAAAAGAGACAGCGAGAACACAACGCGGAGAAGCAGAGATGGGGGAGACAAAGAGGATGAGAGACGGTAGTAAGAGAGAGAGAGAGAAGGCTGGTGTTTGACTCTCTGTATGGGTGGCAGGTCTGATTCTGGGGGTTCCTGGGAACAAGTGTAAGACCCCAACACTCCCACCCTCATCAGCATCTTCACCCCCGCTAGTCACTTAGTCAACAACCACCCTCATGTCAGCTGTGTGCTGGGGCAAGAAACACAGCCCTGACCCAGCACTGCTCTGGGAAGTTCAGAGCAGTACCTTTCTCCGCCTGGCTTTTTTCACTGAGCATAACACCCTCTAGCTCCATCCATGTTGATGTAAATGATAGGATTTATTTTCTTCTTATGGCTGAATACTACTCCATTGTGTATATGTATCACCTCTTCTTTATCCTTTCATCTACTGATGGGCACTTAGGTTGCTTCTATATCTCGTCTCTTGTAGATAGTGCTGCAGTAAACTTAGGGGTGCACATGTCTTTTTGAATCTGAGAGGTTGTTTTCTTTGGGCAAATTCCTAGGAGTGGAATTCCTGGGTCAAACGATATTTCTATTTTTAGTTTTTTGAGCAACCTCCACACTGCTTTCCACAATGGTTGAACTAGTTTACGTTCCCACCAGCAGTGTAGCAGGGTTCCCTTTTCTCCGCATTCTCGCCAGCATTTGTTGTTCCTAGTCTTTTCGATGTTGACCATCCTAAACTGGTTGAAGTGATACCCCATTGTGGTTTTAAGTTGCATTTCCCTGATAATTAGCGACGTGGAGCATCTTTTCATGTGCCAGTTGATCATCTGAATTTCTTTCTTTGGAGAAGTGTCTGTTCATATCCTCTGACCATTTTTAATATGTTATTTCTTTTTGGGTGTCGAGGCACGTGAGTTCTTTGTATATTTTGTATGTTAACCCCTTATCGGATGTGTCATTTAGAAATATATTCTCCTATAGTGTAAGATACCTTTTGTTCTGCTGATGGTGTCCTTTGCTGTACCAGAAGCCTTTTCCCTTGATGTAGTCTCATTTGTTCATTTTTGCTTTTGTTTCCCTTGCCCAAGGATATTTGTTCAGGATAAAGTTTCTCACATTTATATTCAAGAGATTTTTGCTATGTTTTCTTCTAATAAGAGTTTTATGGTTTCATGACATACATTCAGGTCTTTGATCCATTTTGAGTTTACTTTTGTATATGGGGTTAGACAATGATCTAGTTTCATTCTCTTACATGTAGCTGTCCAGTTTTGACAACACCAGGCTGTCATTTCCCCACTGTATATCCATGGTTCCTTTATTGTATATTAATTGACCATATGTACTTGGGTTAATATCTGGACTCTTTATTCTGTACCCCTGGTCTATGGGTCTTTTCGTGTGCCAGGACCAAATTGTCTTGATTACTGTGGCTTTGTAGTAGAGCTTGAAGTTGGGAAGTGAGATCCCCCCCGTTTTATTCTTCCTTCTCAGGATTGCTTTGGTTAGTCTGGGTCTTTTGTGGTTCCATATGAATTTTTGAACTATTTGTTCCAGTTTGTAGAAGAATGCTGTTGGCATTTTGAACACAATTGCATTGAATCTGTAGATTGCTTTAGGAGGACGGCTATTTTGACAATATTAATTCTTCCTACACAAGACCATGGGATTAATTTCCATTTATTAGTGTTCTTTTTAATTTCTCTTGAGAGTGTCTTGTAATTTTCAGGGTATCGGTCTTTCACTTCCTTGATTAGGTTTATTCCTAGATATTTTATTCTTTTTGATGCAGTTGTGAATGGAAATGTTTTCCTGAATACTGTTTCTGCTGGTTCATCATTAGTGTACAGGAATGCAACAGATTCTTGTGTATTCATTTTGTATCCTGTAACTTTGCTGAATTCAGATACTAGTTCTAGTAGTTTTGGAGTAGATTCTTCAATGTTTTTTATATACGACATCATGTCATCTGGAAAAAGTGACAGTTTGACTTCTTCCTTACCAATCTGGATGCCTTGTATTTCTTTGTGTTATCTGATTGCTGTGGCTAGGACCTTCAATCCTATGTTGAATAAAAGCGGGGAGAGTGGGCATCCTTGGCTTGTTCCCAACCTTAGGGGAAAAGCTTTCAGATTCTCGCTGTTAAGTATAATGTTGGCTGTGGGTTTGTCATATATGGCCTTCATTATGTTGAGGTACTTGCCCTCTATACCCATTTTGTTGAGAGCTTTTATCATGATGGCTGCTGAACTTTGTCGAATGCTTTTACAGCATCTATGGAGATGATCATATGGTGTTTATCCTTCTTTTTGTTGATGTGGTATATGGTGATGATGGATTTTCGAATGTTGTACCATCCTTGCATCCCTGAGATGAATCCCACTTGGTCATGGTGTATGATCCTTTTGATGTATTTTTGAGTTCTATTTGCAGATATTTTGTTGAGTATTTTTGCATCTATGTTCATCAGGGATATTGGTCTGTAGTTTTCTCTTTTTGTAGCGTCTTTGCTTGATTTTGGTACTTGAGTGATGCTGGCTTTATAGAATGAGTTTGGGAGTGTTCCCTCCTCTTCTGTTTTTTGGAGAACTTTAAGGAGAATGGGTATTATGTCTTCTCTAAATGTCTCACAGAATGCAGCAGTCAATCTATCTGGTCCAGGTGGATTTTGTATTTGGATAGTTTTTTGATTACCAATTCAATTTTGTTGCTGTTGATTGGTCTGTTTCGATTTTATGTTTCTTCCTTGGTCAGTCTTGGAAGATTGTATTTTTCTCGAAGTTGTCCAAGTCTTCTAGTTTACCCAGTTTCTTAGCATATTGATTTTCGTAGTATTCTCTAATAAACCTTGTATTTCTGTTGTGTCCATAGTGATTTTTTTCCTTTCTCATTTCTGATACTGTTGATGTGTATAGATTCTCTTTTCCTCTTAATAAGTCTGGCTAGGGGTTTATCTATTTTGTCTGTTTTCTCAAAGAACCAGCTCTTGGTTTCATTAATTTTTTTCTATTTTATTCTTCTCAATTTTATTTATTTATTCTCTTGTCTTTATTATTTCCCTCCTTCTGCTGACTTGGGGCCTCATTTGTTCTTCTTTTTCCAGTTTCAATGATTGTGAAATTAGACTATTCATTTGGGATTGTTCTTCCTTCTTTAAATAGGCCTGGAGTACTGTATACTTTCCTCTTAGAACTGCTTCGCTGTGTCCCACAGAAGTTGGGTCGTTGTGCTGTTTTCATTTGTCTCCATATATTGCTTGATCTCTGTTTCAGTTTGGTCATTGATCCATTGATTATTTAGGAGCATGTTGTTAAGCCTCGATGTGTTTGTGTGCCTTTTTTGTTTTCTTTGTACAATTTATTTCTAGTTTTATACCTTTGTGATCTGAGAAGTTGGTTGGTAGAATATCAATCTTTTTGAATTTACTGAGTCTCTTTTTGTGGCCTAGTATGTGGTCTATTCTGGAAAATGTTCCATGTGCCCTTGAGAAAAATGTGTATCCTGCAGCTTTTGGGTGTAGAGTTCTGTAGATGTCTGTTAGATCCATCAGTTCTAGGATGTTGTTCAGTGCCTCTGTGTCCTTACTTATTTTCTGCCTGGTTGATCTGTCCTTTGGAGTGAGTGCTGTGTTGAAGTCTCCTAAAATGAGTGCATTGCATTCTATTTCCCCCTTGTATCTGTTTCATGTATGTAGGTGCTCCTGTGTTGGGTGCATAGATAATTATAATGGTTATATCCTCTTGTTCTACTGACCCCTTTATCATTATGGAATGTCGTTATTCTCTCTCTTGTTATAACTTTCTTTGTTTTGAAGTCTATTTTGTCTGATACAAGTACTGCAACTCCTTTTTTTTCTCCCTATTGTTTGCATGAAATATGTTTATCCATCCCTTCACTTTTAGTCTGTGTATGTCTTTGGGTTTGAAGTGAGTCTCTTGTAGGCAGCATATATCTGGGTCTTGCTTTTTTATCCACTCTAACTCTGTGTCTTTTGGTTGGTGCATTCAGTCCATTAACATTTAGAGTGATTATCCGTAGTTATGTACTTAACTACCTTTGCAGGCTTTGGATTCGTGGTTACCAAAGGGTCAAGGGCAGCAGTGCCTGCAGTGCCTGCCGCACGTCACTAGGGGGCGAAGCGGCGCAGGAAGCCGCCCCGGGCTCGCGGGCTCTGCGCGAAAGTCCAAGCGGGCGGCCTGGCGCGTTAGAAAACTGGCGAGGCGGTGGGGGCGGGGCGCGGGGCCGCGAGCCTCCTCCCCTCGGCCAATCAGCGACCGCGGCGGGCGCCTGTGTGCAGCGCGCGCCCTGTGCGGGGCACTTATCCTCTGCGCCGGGCGGGGAGGACGGCAGAAGCGGCGTCTCCTCTGTTCCAGTCGGACTCCTCGGGAGGCGCGGCGCGGCCCGGGCGCCCTGGCTGCGGGGCTGCTGAAGGCGGTCTGACGGAATTTCCCTGCTGACAACTTCGCCGCCGCCTCCGCCCTGTCCCGCGAGGGCAGCCGCCCGATATCGGGCCTCCCCTCGAGCGCGTGAGGACTTGGGGCCGGAGGCAGGCGACGGCCGCCCCTCAGTATGGCCCGCGGGGGTCCCCGCCTGGCCCCGAGCGGCGGCGGCGCGGCGGGCGACCGACTCCAAAGTTGAGCGCAGGCCGGTGGCGCTGGTGGTGGCCGCTCATGACGCTCCAGCTGCACTTGCTCCAGGTGCTGGTTCAAGGTAGGACGGGCGCTGGCGCGGGGACCCCTTTGGAGCGGGGCGGTGGGGGCGGTGGGTTTGCTGGGATGCGGCCGCCAAGCAGGGGGTTCTGTGAGTCTGCTGGTGTTTTTTTCAGTTTTTCTTTGCTGTTATTCTCCACAAATGAGGGAAAATCGCTTTGTACTTGTCTTTCTCCGCCTGGCTTCTTTCACTGAGCATAATACCCTCTAGCCCCATCCATTTTGTTGCAAATGGTAGGATTTGTTCTCTTCTTATAACTGAATAATACTCCATTGCATATATGTACCACATCTTTATCCATTCATGTAGTGATGGACACTTAGGTTGCTTCCATGTCTAGGCTATTGTAAATAGTGCTGTGATAAGCATAGGGGTGCATCTGTCTTTTTGAGACTGTTAAACTGCATTTTTAAGTAAATTCCTGGAGTGGAATTCCCGGGTGAAATGGTATTTCTATTTAGAGTTTTTTGAGGAACCCCCATACTGCTTTCCACAATGTTTGAACTAGTTTACATTCCCACCAGCAGTGTAGGAGGGGTCCCCTTTCTCCGCAACCTCGCCAACATTTGTTGTGTGTGTTTTGGATATTGGCCATCCTAACTGGTGTGAGGTGATATGTCTTTGTGGTTCTGATTTGCATTTCTCTGATGATTAGCGATGTGGAGCATGTTTTCATGTGCCTGTTGGCCATCTGAATTTCTTCTTTGGAAAAGTGTCTGTTCAGCTCCTCTGCCAATTTTTTGATTGGATGATTTGCTTTTTGTTTGTTAAGGTGCATGAGCTCTTTATATAATTTGAATGTCAACCCCTTATCGGGTATGTCATTTATGAATATATTCTCCCATACTGTAGTATGTCTTTTTGTTGTACTGATGGTGTCTTTTGCTTTACACAAGCCTGTTCGCTTGATGTAGTCCCATTTGTTCATGTTTGCTTTCTTTCCCTTGCCCAAGGAGATGGATTCATGATAATGTCTCTCATATTTATATTCAAGAGATTTCTGCCTATGTTTTCTTCTTAAAGTTTTATGGTTTCATGGCATATATTCACGTCTTTGATCCATTTTGAGTTTACTTTTGCGTGTGGGACTACACAGTAATCCAGTTTTGCCAACACCAGTTGTTGAAGAGAGTGTCATTTCCCCATAGTATATCCATGGCCCCTTTATCATATATTAATTGTCCATATATTCTTGGGTTTACATCTTAGCTCTCTGGTCTGTGAGTCTGTTCTTGTGCCAGTACTGAATTGTCTTGATTACTGTGGCTTTGTAGTAGAGCTTGAAGTTGGGGAGCATAATCCCCCCTGCTTTTCTTTTCCTTCTCAGGATTGCTTTGCCTATTCAGGGTCTTTTGTGGTTCCAAATGAGTTTTAGAACTATTTGCTCTTGTTTGTTGAAGAATGCTGTTGGTATTTGGATAGGGATTGCATTGAATCTGTAGATTGCTTTAGATAGGATGGCCATTTTGACAATATTAATTCTTCCTATCCATAAGCATGGGATGCGTTACCATTTATTGGTGTCCTTAGTTTCTCTAATGAGTGTCTTGTAGTTTCATGGTATAGGTCTTTCACTTCCTTGGTTAGGTTTATTCCTAGGTATTTTATTCTTTTGATGCAATTGTGAATGGAATTGATTTACTGATTCTTTCTCCTAGTTCATCATTAGTGTATACGAATGCAACAGATTTCTATGTATTAATTTTGTATCCTGCAAGTTTGCTGAATTCAGATATTAGATCTACTAGTTTTGGAGTGGATCCTTTATGTTTTTTTTTTTTAATTATTATTTTTTATTGAAGGGTAGTTGATGCACAGTATTACATTACATTAGTTTCAAGTGTACAACACAGTGATAAAACATTTATATACATAATTCTAGGTTCCAGCTATCACCCTACCAAGCTGTTACAATATCTTGACTATATTCCTTATGCTATACATTACATCCTGGTTACTTATTTATTTTAGCATTGGAAGTCTGTCCTTTTTTTTTTTTTTTTTTGTGAGGGCATCACTCATATTTCTTGATCAAATGGTTGTTAACGACAATAAAATTCTATATAGGGGAGTCAATGCTCAATGTACAATCATTAATCCACCCCGAGCCTAATTTTCGTCAGTCTCCAATCTTCTGAGGCATAACAAACAAGTTCTTACTTGTAGAACAAATTCTTACATAATGAATAAGTTACATAGTGAACAGTACAAGGGCAGTCATCACAGAAACTTTCGGTTTTGCTCATGCATTATGAACTATAAACAGTCAGTTCAAATATGAATACTCATTTGGTTTTTATACTTGATTTATATGTGGATACCACATTTCTCTCTTTATTATTATTATTTTTAATAAAATGCTGAAGTGGTAGGTAGATACAAGGTATAGGTAGAAAACATAGTTTAGTGTTGTAAGAGAGCAAATGTAGATGATCAGGTGTGTGCCTGTAGACTATGTGTTAATCCAAGCTAGACAAGGGCAATAAAACACCCACGTATGCAGAAGATTTCTCTCAGAACAGGGGGGGTGAGGTTCTAAGCCTCACCTCTGTTGATCCCCAATTTCTCACCTGATGGCCCCCCTGCGACTGTGCCTGTCTTAGGTTGTTCCTCCCTTGAGGAATCTTACCCGTCTCTGGCTAACCAGTCATCTTCCGGGGCCATACAGGGAAATGTGAAGTTGATAAGTGAGAGGGAAGCCTTATTGTTTGAAAAGGTTAGCTTTTTACTTCTTTGCATATTTATGCCCTGTGGCTTCTATGCCCAGCATTTGTCTTGAGGTGTCTTTACCACTTGGAGGAATTATGATACTCGGTAAATTCGATATGAGGCACGAATTCTATTTAAGGGTTGTAATTAGGAAAGGAGAAGAAAAGCTATAGAAGTAGCAGGCAGCAAAAAACCTGGGAAGATTGATTATTTCTTTGACATATCTTCTCGTAGAGTAACTTCAGCATGTATAGGTTTTAAGCTACTACTTAAATTGCGCACACACATTAACATAATAGGAGTATAGTTACATAACCAAAGCATATCTGTAATTACCAGCCATCTCCAGTGAAACCAAGAAAACCAGTTAGGCACCTTAGGCATTTGTGAAAACTTATCTATGATATGGTGGACATTGTCCAACTGAACTTGAACAGTCTGAGAGAAATCAGACAAATTAAAACAACCCATTCCTGGGGAATGTTCACATCCCTTATGTTCTTTTAACAGTAAATAGTCTGTAGTTGTAAGATTTTGGAGCGCTACAATTTGCACTTCTCCTAGTTCTTGGTTGAGTTCCAACAGTATAGATCCAGTCAAATTTGTTGTTTTACTGTATGCACAGGCCAGCTTAGATATCTCCTTCCTCATTCCCATGGCAAGTCCAGGAGCTGGTGGGATGAGTGCATCTACAGCTGTAGCAGTGCGTGGATCTTTGGTGGGGTTTTTTCATGATCATCTTCTGGCATGCGTCTTCCAGAGAGTGCTGATGTTGGAAGTTCTCTTTCATATCGTATCTTAGTTCATTTTCGGGATAGCCCAATTAGGCTTTGATCTTCTGTATAGACGCAAACAGACCCTTTGCCTACACTCATATATGCCCTTTATACCCTTGTGTAGAACTCATTGGAGGTTACCACACAGGAACTGCCCTTTTTTTTTTTTTTTGCTTTGTTTTTGGAATCGCTAATCTACACTTACATGACGAATATTATGTTTACTAGGCTCTCCCCTATACCAGGTCTCCCCTATAAACCCCTTTACAGTCACTGTCCATCAGCTTAGCAAAATGTTGTAGAATCCCTACTTGCCTTCTCTGTGTTGTACAGCCCTCCCTTTTCTCCTACCCCCCCATGCATGTTAATCTTAAAACCCCCCTACTTCTCCCCCCCTTATCCCTCCCTACCCACCCATCCTCCCCAGTCCCTTTCCCTTTGGTACCTGTTAGTCCATTCTTGAGTTCTGTGATTCTGCTGCTGTTTTGTTCCTTCAGTTTTTCCTTTGTTCTTATATTCCACAGATAAGTGAAATCATTTGGTATTTCTCTTTCTCCGCTTGGCTTGTTTCACTGAGCATAATACCCTCCAGCTCCATCCATGTTGCTGCAAATGATTGGATTTGCCCTTTTCTTATGGCTGAGTAGTATTCCATTGTGTATATGTACCACATCTTCTTTATGCATTCATCTATCGATGGACATTTAGGTTGCGTCCAATTCTTGGCTATTGTAAATAGTGCTGCGATAAACATAGGGGTGCATCTGTCTTTCTCAAACTTGATTGCTGCGTTCTTAGGGTAAATTCCTAGGAGTGGGATTCCTGGGTCAAATGGTAATTCTGTTTTGAGCATTTTGATGTACCTCCATACTGCTTTCCACAATGGTTGAACTAACTTACATTCCCACCAGCAGTGTAGGAGGGTTCCCCTTTCTCCACAGCCTCGCCAACATTTGTTGTTCTCTGTCTTTTGGATGGCAGCCATCCTTACTGGTGTGAGGTGATACCTCATTGTAGTTTTAATTTGCATTTCTCTGATAATTTGCGATGTGGAGCATCTTTTCATGTGTCTGTTGGCCATCTGTATTTCTTTTTTGGAGAACTGTCTGTTCACTTCCTCTGCCCATTTTTTAATTGGGTTATTTGTTTTTTGTTTGTTGAGGCGTGTAAGCTCTTTATATATTCTGGATGTCAAGCCTTTATCGGATGTGTCATTTTCAAATATATTCTCCCATACTGTAGGGATCCTTTTTGTTCTATCGATGGTGTCTTTTGCTGTACAGAAGCTTTTCAGCTTAATATAGTCCCACTTACTCATTTTTGCTGTTGTTTTCCTTGCCCGGGGAGATATGTTCAAGAAGAGGTCACTCATGTTTATGTCTAAGAGGTTTTCGCCTATGTTTTCTTCCAAGAGTTTAATGGTTTCATGGCTTACATTCAGGTCTTTGATCCATTTTGAGTTTACTTTTGTATATGGGGTTAGACAATGGTCCAGTTTCATTCTCCTACACGTAGCTGTCCAGTTTTGCCAGCACCACCTGTTGAAGAGACTGTCATTTTGCCATTGTATGTCCATGGCTCCTTTATCAAATATTAATTGACCATATATGTCTGGGTTAATGTCTGGATTGTCTAGTCTGTTCCATTGGTCTGTGGCTCTGCTCTTGTGCCAGTACCAAATTGTCTTGATTACTATGGCTTTATAGTAGAGCTTGAAGTTGGGGAGTGAGATCCCCCCTACTTTATTCTTCTTTCTCAGGATTGCTTTGGCTATTCGAGGTCTCTGGTGTTTCCATATGAATTTTTGAATTATTTGTTCCAGTTCATTGAAGAATGTTGCTGGTAGTTTCATAGGGATTGCATCAAATCTGTATATTGCTTTGGGCAGGATGGCCATTTTGACGATATTAATTCTTCCTAGCCACGAGCATGGGATGAGTTTCCATCTGTTAGTGTCCCCTTTAATTTCTCTTAAGAGTGACCTGTAGTTTTCAGAATATAAGTCTTTCACTTCCTTGGTTAGGTTTATTCCTAGGTATTTTATTTTTTTTGATGCAATTGTGAATGAAGTTGTTTTCCTGATTTCTCTTTCTGTTGGTTCATTGTTAGTATATAGGAAAGCCACGGATTTCTGTGTGTTGATTTTGTATCCTGCAACTTTGCTGTATTCCGATATCAGTTCTAGTAGTTTTGGGTGGAGTGTTTAGGGTTTTTTATGTACAGTATCATGTCATCTGCAAATAGTGACAGTTTAACTTCTTCTTTACCAATCTGGATTCCTTGTATTTCTTTATTTTGTCTGATTGCCGTGGCTAGGACCTCCAGTACTATGTTAAATAACAGTGGAGAGAGTGGGCATCCCTGTCTAGTTCCCGATCTCAGAGGAAATGCTTTCAGTTTCTCGCTGTTCAATATAATGTTGGCTGTGGGTTTATCATAGATGGCCTTTATTATGTTGAGGTACTTGCCCTCTGTTCCCATTTTGCTGAGAGTTTTAATCATGAATGGACGTTGAACTTTGTCAAATGCTTTTTCGGCATCTATGGATATGATCATGTCGTTTTTGTCTTTCTTTTTGTTGATGTGGTGGATGATATTGATGGACTTTCGAATGTTGTACCATCCTTGCATCCCTGGGATGAATCCCACTTGGTCATGGTGTATGATCCTTTTGATGTATTTTTGAATTCGGTTTGCTAATATTTTGTTGAGTATTTTTGCATCTACGTTCATCAGGGATATTGATCTGTAGTTTTCTTTTTTGGTGGGGTCTTTGCCTGGTTTTGGTATTAGGGTGATGTTAGCTTCATAGAATGAGTTTGGGAGTATCGCCTCCTCCTCTATTTTTTGGAAAACTTTAAGGAGAATGGGTATTATGTCTTCCCTGTATGTCTGATAAAATTCCGAGGTAAATCCATCTGGCCCGGGGGTTTTGTTCTTTGGTAGTTTTTGGATTACCGCTTCAATTTCGTTGCTGGTAATTGGTCTGTTTAGATTTTCTGTTTCTTCCTGGGTCAATCTTGGAAGGTTGTATTTTTCTAGGAAGTTGTCCATTTCTCCTAGGTTTCCCAGCTTGTTAGCATATAGGTTTTCATAGTATTCTCCAATAATTCTTTGTATTTCTGTGGGGTCCGTCGTGATTTTTCCTTTCTCGTTTCTGATACTGTTGATTTGTGTTGACTCTCTTTTCTTCTTAATAAGTCTGGCTAGAGGCTTATCTATTTTGTTTATTTTCTCGAAGAACCAGCTCTTGGTTTCATTGATTTTTGCAATTGTTTTATTCTTCTCAATTTTATTTATTTCTTCTCTGATCTTTATTATGTCCCTCCTTCTGCTGACCTTAGGCCTCATTTGTGCTTCTTCTTCCAATTTCGATAATTGTGTCCAATTTCGATAATTGTGACATTAGACCATTCATTTGGGATTGTTCTTCCTTTTTTAAATATGCTTGGATTGCTATATACTTTCCTCTTAAGACTGCTTTTGCTGCGTCCCACAGAAGTTGGGTCTTAGTGTTGTTGTCGTCATTTGTTTCCATATATTGCTGGATCTCCATTTTGATTTGGTCATTGATCCATTGATTATTTAGGAGCGTGTTGTTAAGCCTCCATGTGTTTGTGAGCCTCTTTGCTTTCTTTGTACAGTTTATTTCTAGTTTAATGCCTTTGTGGTCTGAAAAGTTGGTTGGTAGGATTTCAATCTTTTGGAATTTTCTGAGGCTCTTTTTGTGGCCTAGTATATGGTCTATTCTGGAGAATGTTCCATGTGCACTTGAGAAGAATGTATATCCCGCTGCTTTTGGATGTAGAGTTCTATAGATGTCTATTAGGTCCATCTGTTCTAGTGTGTTGTTCAGTGCTTCCGTGTCCTTACTTATTTTCTGCCCAGTGGATCTATCCTTTGGGGTGAGTGGTGTGTTGAAGTCTCCTAGAATGAATGCATTGCAGTCTATATCCCCCTTTAGTTCTGTTAGTATTTGTTTCACATATGCTGGTGCTCCTGTGTTGGGTGCATATATATTTAGAATGGTTATATCCTCTTGTTTGACTGAGCCCTTTATCATTATGTAGTGTCTTTCTTTATCTCTTGTTACTTTCTTTGTTTTGAAGTCTATTTTGTCTGATATTAGTACTGCAACCCCTACTTTCTTCTCGCTGTTGTTTGCCTGAAATGTGTTTTTCCATCCCTTGAATTTTAGTCTGTACATGTCTTTGGGTTTGAGGTGAGTTTCTTGTAAGCAGCATATAGATGGGTCTTGCTTTTTTATCCATTCTGTTACTCTGTGTCTTTTGATTGGTGCATTCAGTCCATTTACATTTAGGGTGACTATTGAAAGATATGTACTTATTGCCATTGCAGGCCTTAAATTCGTGGTTACCAAAGGTTCAAGGTTAGCCTCTTTAGTATCTTACTGCCTAACTTAGCTCGCTTATTGAGCTGTTATATACACTGTCTGGAGATTCTTTTCTTCTCTCCCTTCTTGTTCCTCCTCCTCGATTCTTCATATGTTGGGTGTTTTGTGCTGTGCTCTTTCTAGGAGTGCTCCCATCTAGAGCGGTCCCTGTAAGATGTCCTGTAGAGGTGGTTTGTGGGAAGCAAATCCCCTCACCTTTTTTCTTGTCTGGGAATTGTTTAATCCCACCGTCATATTTGAATGATAGTCGTGCTGGATACAGTATCCTTGGTTCAAGGCCCTTCTGTTTCATTGTATTAAATATATCATGCCATTCTCTTCTGGCCTGTAGGGTTTCTGTCGAGAAGTCTGATGTTAGCCTGATGGGTTTTCCTTTATAGGTCACCTTTTTCTCTCTAGCTGCCTTTAAAACTCTTTCTTTGTCCTTGATCTTTGCCATTTTAATTATTATGTGTCTTGGTGTTGTCCTCCTTGGATCCTTTCTGTTGGGGGTTCTGTGTATTTCCGTGGTCTGTTCGATTATTTCCTCCCCCAGTTTGGGGAAGTTTTCAGCAATTATTTCTTCTAAGATACTTTCCATCTCTTTTCCTCTCTCTTCTTCTTCTGTAACCCCTATAATATGGATATTGTTCCTTTTGGATTGGTCACACAGTTCTCTTAACATTGTTTCATTCCTGGAGATCCTTTTATCTCTCTCTCTGTCAGCTTCTATGTGTTCCTGTTCTCTGGTTTCAATTCCATCAATGGCCTCTTGCATCCTATCCATTCTGCTTGTAAACCCTTCCAGAGTTTGTTTCATTTCTGCGATCTCCTTTCTGGCATCTGTGATCTCCGTCCGGACTTCATCCCATTTCTCTTGCGTATTTCTCTGCATCTCTGTCAGCATGTTTATGATTCTTATTTTGAATTCTTTGTCAGGAAGACTGGTTAGGTCTGTCTCCTTCTCTGGTGTTGTCTCTGTGATCTTTGTCAGCCTGTAGCTTTGCCTTTTCATGGTGATAGGAATAGTCTGCAGAACTGGGACGAGTGACGGCTGGATGGACTTCCTTTCTTGTTGGTTTGTGGCCCTCCTCTCCTGGGAGAACAGCGACCTCTAGTGGCTTGTGCTGCGCAGCTGCACGCAGACAGGGTTTCTGCTTCCTGCCCGGCTGCTATGGAGTTAATCTCCGCTGTTGCTGTGGGCGTGGCCTGGCTCGGGCAGCTGCTCCAAAATGGTGGAGTCGCGTTGGAGCAGGAGCTGCTGGGAGGCTATTTATCTCCGTAAGGGGCCTCCCTGCTCCCTGCAGCCCAGGGCTTAGGGTGCCCAGAGATCCCCGGATTCCCTACCCCTGGATTAAGTGACCCGCCCTGCCCCTTTAAGACTTCCAAAAAGCACCCGCCAAAACAAAACGACGACCACCAAAGAAAGAAAAAAATTTTTAAATTAAAAAAAAAATGTTTTTTTTTTTTTTTTTAATTAATTATTTTTTATTGAAGGGTAGTTGACACACAGTATTACATTACATGAGTTTCAAGTGTACAACACAGTGGTAGAACATTTATATACATAATTCTAGGTTCCAGCTATCACCCTACCAGGCTGTTACAATATCTTAAAAAATGGTTTTTAATTAAAAAAAAAAAAAAAAAGGTGGTCGTTCGTTTTTCTTTATTCTCCGGTTCCAGCCTCAGGCCTCTGCTCACCGGTCTTGCTGCCCTGTTCCCCTAGTATTGGGGTCCCTATCCCTTTAAGACTTCCAAAAAGCGCTCGCCAAAACAAAACAGCAAAAAAGCAAAAGAAAAAAAAAAAATGGTCGCGCGCTTTTCTTATGTCCTCTGGAGCCCAGCCTCCAGTGCCCGCTCACTGTTCTTGCTGCCCTGTTTTCCTAGTATCGAGCGCCCTGCACTCTGGCCCGGATGGCTGGGGCTGGGTGTTCGGCAGCCCTGGGCCCCGTCTCCCTCCCGCTCAGCCTATTCTTCTCCCGCCGGGAGCTGGGGGCAGGGGCGCTCGGCTCCCGCGGGGCCGGGGCTTGTATCTTACCCCTTTCACCAGTCGCTGGGTTCTGTCAGGTGCGGATGTGGTCTGGATATTGTCCTGTGTCCTCTGGTCTTTATTCTAGGAAGGGTTGTCTTTGTTATATTTTCATAGATATATGTTGTTTTGGGAGGAGATTTCCGCTGCTCTACTCACGCCGCCATCTTCCGCCCTCCTTTATGTTTTTTTATGTACAATATCACGTCATGTGCAATCAGTGTCAGTTTAACTTCTTCCTTACCAATCTGGATGCCTTTTATTTCTCTTTGTTGTTTGAGTGCTATGGCTAGGAAGTCCAGAACTGTGTTGAATAAAAGTGGGGAGAGTGGGCATCCTTGTCTTATTCTCAATCTTAAAGGAAAAGCCTTCAGCTTCTCTCTGTTAAGTATGATGTATGTTGGCTGTGGGTTTGTCATATATGGCCTTCACATGTTGAGGTGCTTGCCCTCTATACCCAATCTGTTGAGAGTTTTTATCATAAATGGATGTTGAATTTTGTTGAGTATTTTTTCAACTTCTATGGTGATGATTATGTGGTTTTTGTACGTTTTGTTGATGTGATGGATAATGTTGATGGATTTTCAAATGTTGTATCATCCTTGCAATTCTGGAATAAACCTATTTGATCATGATGGATGATCTTTCTGATGTATTTTGAATTTGGTTTGGAGTATTTTGTTGAGTATTCTTGCATCTATATTCATCAGGGATATTGGCTTGCAATTTTCTTTTTTTGTGATGTCTTTGCCTGGTTTTGGCATTGGAGTGATGCTGGCCTCATAGAATGAGCGTAAGTCCCTCCTCTTCTACTTTTTGGAAAACTTTAAGCAGGATGGGTATTAGGTCTTCACTACATGTTTCATAAAATTCAGCGGTGAAGCCATATAATCCAGGGGTTTTTTTCTTAGGTAGTTTGTTGATCACGAATTCAGTTTCGTTACTGGTAATTGGACTGTTCAGATTTTCTGTTTCTCCCTGGGTCAGCCTTGCTAGGTTGTATTTTTCTAGAAAGTTGTCCATTTCTTCTAGGATATGCAGTTTGTTAGCATATAATTTTTATAGTATTTTCTAATAATTTTTTTTTCTGTGGCATCTGTAGTGATTTTCCATTTCTCATTTCTGATTTTGTTTATGTGTGTAGACTCTTTTTTGTTGATATGTCTGGCTAGGAGTTTTTTAATTTTATTTTCTTGAAGAACCAGCTCCTGCTTTCATTGATTTCTTTCTATTGTTTTATTTTTCTCGATTAAATCTTTTTCTGCTCTAAGCTTTATTATGTCCCTCCTTCTAACTTTGGGCCTCAATTTTTCTTCTTTTTTAGTTTAATTAATTGTAAGTTTAAACTGTTCATATGGGATTGTTCTTCTTTCCTGAGGTAGGCCTTTATTGCAATATACTTCCCTCTTAGCATGGCGTTTGCTGCATCCCACAGATTTTGTGTTGTCGAATTATTGTTGTCATTTGTCTTCATATATTGCTTGTTCTATGTTTTTATTTGGTCGTGGATCCATTGGTTGTTTAGGAGCCTGTTGTTAAGCCTCCATGTGTTTGTGGGCTTTTTCGTTTTCTTTGCATAATTTACTTCTTCTTTCAACCTTTGTGGTCTGAGTAGGTGTTTGGTACAATTTCAATCTTTCTGAATTTACTGAGGCTCTTTCTGTTCCCTAGGATATGATGTATTCTTGAAAATGTTTCGTGTGCACTTGAGAACAATGTGTTTCCTGCAGTTTTGGGTGTAGAGTTCTGTAGATGTCTGTTAGATCCATCTGTTCTAGGGTGTCATTCAGTGCCTCTGTGTCCTTACTTATTTTCTGTCTGGTTGATCTGTCCTTTGAGTGGTGTGTGGACGTCTCCTATAATGAATGCATTGCATTCTACTTCCCTCTTTAATTCTGTTAGTGTTTGCTTCACATATGTAGGTGCTCCTGTGTTGGGTGCATAGATATTTTAAATGGTTGTATCCTCTTGTTGGACTGACCCCTTTATCATTATGGAATGTCCTTCTTTGTCTCTTGTTGCTTTCTTTGTTTTGAAGTCTATTTTGTATGATACAGGTACTGCATCTCCTGCTTTTTTCTACCTGTTGTTTGCATGAAATATGTTTTTCCATCCCTTCACTTTTGGTCTTTGTATGTCTTTGGGTTTGAAGTAGTCTCTTGTAGGCAGCATATAGATGGGTATTGCTTTTTTATCCACTGTGTAACTCTATGTCTTTTGGTTGGTGCATTCAGTCCATTTACATTTAGGGTGATTATTGATATGTACCTACTGCCATTACAGGTTTGGTTTTGTGGTTACCAAAGGGTCAAGGGCAGCAGTACCTGCAGGGCCTCCTGCGCGTCCCGTGGGGGGAGGTGGTGTAGGAAGCCGCCCTGGCCGGCTGGTCCATCCGAAATTCCTAGTGGGTGGGTCAGCGAGTTAGGAAACAGGTGAGGGGGTGGGGGGGGCGCGGGGCCGCGAGCCTCCTCCCCTCGGCCAATCAGCAGCTTAAGCAGCCCCTGGGAGGGCGCACTTTCTTCCCTGCACCCGGCGAGGAGGAGGACGGCAGCGGCGTCTCCTCAACTGCAGGCGGACTCCTCAGGAGCCTCGGCGCGGCCCTGGCACTGGCTGCGGGGCCGCCGAAGGCGTTCTGACGGAAATTTCCCTGCTTACAACTTCGCCGCCGCCGCTGCGCTCCTGGAGGCCCGCCGCTGCCTGATAACGGGCCGCTATGCTGCACCGTAGTGCCCGAGAGCCCGGCCAAAGTTGAGCGCAGGCCGGCGGCGCGAGTGGTGGCCGCTCCGGACGCTCCAGCTGCACTTGCTCCAGGCGCTGGTTCAAGGTAGGATGGGCGCTGGCGCGGGGTCCCCTGAGGAGCGGGCCAGTGGTGCGCGTGGCCCCCTGAGGAGGGGGCTAGTTGGGGTGGGGGGTGTATTGGGATGTGGCCGCCAGGCATGGGTGTTTTGTGAGTCTACTGATGTTTTGTTCCTTCGTTTTTTCTTTGTTGTTATACTTCACAAATGAGGTAAATCATTTGGTACTTGTCTGTGTCCGCCTGGCTTATTTCACGGAGCATAATACCCTCTAGCTCTATCCATGTTGTTGCAAATGATAGCATTTGTTTCTTTCTTATGGCTGAGTAGTATTCAATTCTGTATATTTACCACCTCTTCTTTTATCTATTCATCTACTGATGGGCACTTAGGCTGCTTCCATATCTTGGCTCTTGTAAGTAGTGCTGCAGTAAACATAGGGGTGGCACATGTCTTTTTGAATCTGAGAAGTTGTTTTCTTTGGGCAAATTCCTAGCAGTGGAATTCCTGGGTCAAACGGTATTTCTATTTTTAGTTTTTTGTGGAACCTCCATATTGCTTTCCACAATGGTTGAACTAGTTTACATTCCCACCAGCAGTGTAGGAAGGTTCCCTTTTCTCCACATCCTCGCCAGCATTTGTTGTTCCTAGTCTTTTGGACGCTGACTGTCCTAACTGGTGTGAGGTGATACCTCATTGTGGTTTCAATTTGAATTTCCCTTATAATTAGCAAGGTGGAGCATCTTTTCATGTGCCTGTTGACCATCTGAATTTATTCTTGAAGAAGTGTCTGTTCAGATACTCTGCCCAATTTCTAATTGGATTATTTGCTTTTTGTTTGTTGAGGTGTGTGAGCTCTTTATATATTTTGGATGCCAACCCCTTATCGGGTATGTCATTTATGAATATATTCTCCCATACTATAGCATGTCTTTTTGTTCTACTGCTGGTGTCCTTTGCTGTACAGAAGCTTCTTAGTTTGATATAGTGCCACTTGTTTATTTTTGCTTTTGTTTCTCTTGCCTGGGGAGATATGTTCATGAAGAAATTCCTCATGTTTATGTCTAAGAGATTTTTGCCTGTGTTTTTTCCTAACAGTGCTCTGGTTTCATGACTTAGATTCAGGTCTTTCTTTAATACATTTTGAGTTTACTTTTGTATATGGGGTTAGACAATGATCTAGTTTCATTCTCTTACATGTAGCTGTCCAGTTTTGACAACACCAAGCTGTCCAGTTTTGACACCACCAGGCTGTCATTTCCCCACTGTATAGCCATGGTTCCTTTATCATATATTAATTGACTATATGTACTTGGGTTAATATCTGGACTCTTTATTCTGTACCCCTGCTCTATGGGTCTGTTCTTGTGTCAGCACCGAATTGTCCTGATTACTGTGGGTCTGTAGCAGAGCTTGAAGTTGGGAAGTGAGATTCCCCCTGCTTTATTCTTCCTTCTGAGGATTGCTTTGGCTAGTCTGAGTCGTATGTGGTTCCATATGAATTTTTGAACTATTTGTTCCAGTTCGTTGAAGAATGCTGTTGGTATTTTGATAGGGAATGCATTGAATCTGTAGATTGCTTTAGGCAGGATGGCTATTTTGACAATATTAATTCTTCATACCCAAGAACATGGGATGAGTTTTTCCATTTGTTAGTGTCCTCTTTAATTTCTCTGTAGAGTGTCTTGTAGTTTTCGGGGCATAGGTCTTTCACTTCCTTGGTTAGGTTTATTCCTAGGTATTTTATTCTTTTTGATGCAATTGTGAATGGAATTGTTTTCCTGATTACTCTTTCTGCTAATTCATCGTTAGTGTACAGGAATGCAACAGATTTCTGTGTATTAACTTTGTATCCTGCAACTTTGCTGAATTCAGAGATTAGTTCTAGGAGTTTTGGAGTGGATTCCTTATGACTTTTTATGTACAATATCATGTGATCTGCAAACAAGGACAGTTTGACTTCTTCTTTACCAATCCGGATGCCTTGTATTTCTCTGTAATTTGTCTGATTGCCGTGGCGAGGACCTTCAGTAGTATGTCGAATAAAAGCGGGTAGAGTGGGCATCCTTGTCTTGTTCCCGATCTTAGAGGAAATGCTTTTAGCTTCTCACTGTTAAGTATGATGTTGACTGTGGGTTTGTTATACATGGTCTTTATTATGTTGAGGTACTTACCCTCTATACCCATTTTGTTAAGAGTTTTTGTCACGAATGGATGTTGAATTTTGTTGAATATGTTTTCAGCATCTGTGGAGATGATCCTGTGGTTTTTGTCCTCCTTTTTGCTGATGTCGTGGATGATGTTGATGGATTTTCTAATACTGTACCATCCTTGCATACCTGGAATAATATATCCTACTTGATCATGATGGATGATCTTTCTGATATATTTTTGAAGTCAGTTTGTTAATATTTTGTTGAGTATTTTTGCATCTATGTTCGTCAGGGATATTGATCTGTAATTTTCTTTTTTTATTTTATCTTTGCCTGGTTTTTTGTATTAGGGTGATGCAGGTCTCATAGAATGAGTTTGGAAGTATTCCTTCCTCTTCTACTTTTTGGAAAAGTTTAAGGAGGATGGCCATTAGATCTCCACTAAATGTTTGATAAAAGTCAGTGGTGCAGCCATCTGGCTCAGGTGTTTTGTTCTTAGGTAGTTTTTTGATTACCAGTTCAGTTTCGTTGCTCATAATTGGTTTGTTCAGATTTTCTGTTCTTTCTGGGTTAGCGTTGGAAGGTTGTATTTTTCTAGAAAGTTGTCCATTTCTTCTAGGCTATCCAATTTGTTAGCATATAATTTTCCGTTGTATTCTCTAATAATTCTTTGTGTTTCTGTGGTGTCCATAGTGATTTTTCCTTCCTCATTTCTGATTCTTTTTATGTGTGCAGACTCTTTTTCTTGGTTAGTCTGGCTAGGATTCTATCTATTTTGTTTATTTTCTCTAAGAACCACCTCCTGCTTTCACTGATCCTTTGTACTGTTTTAGTATTCTCGATTTTATTTATTTATGCTCTAATCTGTATTATGTTTCTCCTCCTGCTGACTTTGGGCCTCATTTGTTCTTCTTTTTCTAGTTGTGATAATTCTGATTTTAGACTGTTCATATGGGATTGTCTTCTTTCCTTAGGTAGGCCTGTATTGCAATATACTTCCCTTGGGAGTCTTCCTTGGGAGCTGGGAAAGTCACCTGAGTGGAGGCCAGGATTCCCCTTCAGAGGCATCTCCTTGGACGCCAGGGACTGAGGAAGGCCGTGGGCACCTGTGAGAGCCTAGGCTGAGGATGTGCTTCAGCGGCTTCTCAAAGGCCCGCGTGTCTGGGATCAGACCCCGACAGCCCGACTGGGTATCCATGAGGAGTGTCCCTCTTTCTGTCTGCCTGACTTCCAGCCTGCCTCTCCAGGACACCCTGGCCTCTGAGTCAGGTAGGGGGCGTTCCTAACTCTCTTCTAACTTCATCAGCATCACGGACCCCGATGCTCACCACCGCAAGGTAGGAGATCTACACTTCACTTTTATTCCTGTCTAAATGGTGTTCTTTTTATCTAATAAAAATGTGTCTGTGCACCCGTTAGCCACCTAAAAGACAATTATCGTCGGCTACCAGTGTTAAGTCTTGCTGAAAGTTTCCTAGTGTGTGCCATCCATGATTCCCACCTCTGGATAGATGGGAATGTCAGGGAGTGGCTGCGCAGAGCTCCTGCTTTCCCCTTGTAAGCTACGGGCTGGGACGGCAGACCGGACTAGTAGACAGTGGTCCTTGGATCTCGGCTCCGGCCGATGGATCCGATGGCGCGGAGTGAACCTCCGGCTAGGCTGCTGCCTATGGGAGAGTCACAGATGACCCCTGACCTCTTGTCTCACCGGTCAGATTTCTTACAGTGGGTGACTAGCAGGGTGATTCCCAGGCAGTGGCAGACACTGGTGTTTAAGTGTAGAGACCCCCCCTCATAAATGTCCATGGCAGCCTCTGAATTTTATCTGTGGCTTTGGAAAAAGTTCCCTTGCTCCTCATTCAAAGCCATCCTCTTAGGTGTGGGCCACTTTCTCCTGTATAATGTAAATGAAGTCTGTGCAGTAGTCAGGCTGAAACCTGAGTCCAACATGTAAATGGTTCTATGCTATTGACCTCCCTTCCTTAGAGGCAGTCATCCTGGGGCTGTGGCATTTCCCTACCTGTAGCTCCAGGGAAGGAAAACAGGCTTGTGAGTCTGACCAAGGCTCTGGCAGTGATATGTCACACAGTCCCTACACTTATCGGACAGGCAGGGGGCTCTCAAGGAATAATCCCGAGTGTACTATGCTAAAGCTTGTGCAAAGAAAACTGGGATCTAGATTACAACTCCCAAAAGGCGTAAAGTAGGAGCACACTGGTAAGGTCGCACTAAAAATCCAGAGCTCTGAGGCGACTCTTGCTTAGTGGGAAGGCAAGAGGGAAATCAAGGCAAGGTGCAGGCCATGGTGGTAAGCAGTGGTGAAACCCAGTAGGCCTGGCAGAGGAGGTGATTGACCACTGTCAGCCAGGCTCCAAGGCGAGGGGACGCCCTCACGGAGAGAGAGGCTGACCAGGTGCTGGATGTGAGGCCCCACACAGGGAGCACCCTGGCTGGCCTGCGGGGGCCAAGGCAGGTGCAGGCCCCGTAGGTCTTTGTGCCTGTGCGCTGATGTCACCCCCGTGGTCCTGCCTGGTGGCCCTTCTCCAGAGAGCATGGGTAGTCACAGGTAAGGGGGCCTCCTTTTGGGGACACCCAGGGCTGGTGTTAGTTAGTGGCCCTTTGCTTGCTGAGGTGACAGGCCAGCTAGATTGCTGGGAAACTGCTCCCCTCTGTGCTGTCAAGGTGTGAACATGGCATTTCACTGCATTTAGGCACTTAGATGTGAGTGAGGTCTATTTGAAATGGAATTGTAGCTTTTAGAGCTATGTTTCTTTCTGTTCCTATGAAAAAGGTGCTGAGCCTAAGGAGTTGGGTGAAAGTGGCAGGAATTCTAAGAATATTTATGTCCTTGCATTTCTGTTTAGGGAAGTGATTCTGAAGTAATTTTTTACTCATATATGAAAGTGATGAGTAAAGTCACATTAAACATGTCGAAATGACGTGATAATGTAGTAGAAATACAGCCCCCACACCTTGGCCTGATACACAGGAGACACACCATTGGCGCTCTTTGCTCTCCTGTCCTGCTTTCTTACCTTAACAAACTTCATTGTTCAGAGTGGTCCCATCCACATTTCAAGCAAAATCTTTCTAAAACTGCATAGAAACACTTGGCAGGATATCCCCAGAGACTAGTGGAAAAATTACTCTTTCTGATCACTGTTTGCTTGCCAGTTGTTCTCTCTGTCCCGCGTTCCTTTCCTATTTCTGCATTTCCTGTGATTGTAGACCGAGAGGGGCAGTGGTGCGCATCTCTGCTAGACGAGCCTTTGGGGCTGTTCAGGGGCTGTGCTTCTGTGGTGTTGGCAGTGCTCTTACCTTAAACATAGCCTGTCCTGTGAATTATTCACGCGGGGTTACTTCTCTTATGCAATCAAAATTGTAGAAAACCCGTTAGCTTTTTCTGTTGTGAGTTGTATTTCAGATCTAACCCGATTTCTTAGGCACAGTATATGTTCCTTTTGAACTGTAAGCATAAAGCAACAGATCACTTTCTATGTTCACCTACATCATTAGCTGTAAAGAATTAGATCAACGTGTAAGTTTCATCAAATTGTGGAGCATACCAGTGTTCTAGCTTTGAATAATTCTGTGTGATCGTGTAAGAATCACCTATGTCTTAGCACACAGTTCACCAGCACCTACCATCATTTGCAGGAAAGTCTGCCAGTTCTAATTTGATTTTTTTTTCACTGTTTGCTTACTTTCACCTCGGAACTAATGTTTAAATATGTTTTAGACATTTTCTGATTAGAATATATCGAGATGAAACATAGAACGTAGAATGTCTTTATGGTCACACGTTCTGTTCTCATTATTGTAATGTGAGTATGTGAGTTACAGACACTTGATTTTGTTTCATTACTGATGAAATATAGAGAGATTCTTGGAGTTTATGAGCCAGTCACACTGGACCATTTTATTTTATGTTCTTTTAAGCAGTCTTTTGAATATGCTCAGCCATGAAGTGAAGTACACACCCATAGTATCTGAATCTCTACATATATTTATGCTGACATTTTTTCAGAGGGACCCCAGGACACAGCCATACCAGTGAAACAATTACCTAAAAAATAACCTGCCAGATAAGATTATGTATAATAAGTAAATAACACACATGCATTCTCCATTAAATGTGGAAACTGTAACACAGTTTGGAAATTATGTATCTTCTGGGGTTAATTATATCTCTGTGACATAAATAGTATCTTTAAAAAACAAAACAGTAGAACTAGTTGACAATCAAAATTAATAGTAGTTTCTAGCAGATAGTTTAAAGATAATAAGTGTTAAACTATGAAAAGTGTTTTAGGATGTTTTTATTTTAAGATAGTTTCAGATTTACAGAAAATTTGCAAAGATAGGGCAGGGTTTCGCAATTTGCTCAGATCACTTCCCCTCTTACTACCATCATTACAGTTCGTTGTTACAGTTACAGACAGTGATGCTGCACTGTCACCATCCGCCATCGATTCTTTCCCTCAGATTTCCATAGTTGGACCCTTTCTCGCAGATCCAGTTCAGGACACCTCAGTACATCCAGTGACCTTGTCTCCTTCGGACACTCTTCGTTATTGGCATTTCTGAGACGTTCTTTGCTTTGGATGATCTTTTCCATTTTCAAGATTCTTTGCCATTAATATTGTAGAATTTTTCCTCAGTCGCACTTAAAGTGACATTTCTCTTGTGATTACTTGGAGTTGTGTTTTATGGGGAAGAAGGTCACAGAGGGCAAGTACAGTTCACAGCACCTCATGTGAAGGTCAAGTGCTCTGAAGGAGACTTACATTGTTGATGTTGTTTCAAATGGCAGGATTTTTTTTTCTTTCTTAAAGCTCAGTAACATGCCGCTGTGTGTGTGTGTTTCTGTGTGTGTGTGTGTTTCACATGTTCATTCATGTACCGACGGACATTTAGGCTGCTTCCTTATCTTGTCTATTGTAAATAATGCTGCAGTGAACATAGAGATGCATATGTCTTCTCAAATTAGTATTTTCATTTGGGGTAAATACATAAAGCAAAATTGCTGGTATATATGGGAGTTTTATTTTGAATTGTTTGAGAAGCTTCCATACTGTTCTTCACATTGGATACACCAATTCCCATTCTCAACAATCAAGGGTTCCTTTTTCTCCACATCCTTGTATGTTACTTTTTGTCTCCAATTCAAACTTCCATTCTAAAAGATTTGAATTGAGATCTCATTGTAGTTTTGATTTGTGTTTCCCTGACGATTAGTGATACTGAGACTCTTTCCATGTGTCAGTTGGCCATCTACATGTCTTCCTTGGAAAAATGCCAATCTAGGTCCTCTGTCCATTTTTTTAATTGGATTACATTTTTAGTAGTAGTTGTAGGAGTACTTTGTATGTTTTATATGTTAACCCCAAATTGAATATGTCATGTGCGAACATCTACCATTGAGTACATTATTCTTCTGTATGGTTGATGGTGTCCTTCGCATTACAGAGCGTTTTAGTTGGATGTAGTCCCATTTGTTTATTTTAGCTTTTATTGTCATCAACTCAGGAGAGAGATAGAAAAAAACTGTTGCTAAGAGCAGAGTCAAAGAGCTTGCTGCCCATATTTTCTTCCAGGAATTTTGTGGTATCAGATCTTACATTTAAGTCTTTCATTCATTTTGAGTTTCTTTTTGGATATGTTTTACGAAAGTGTTCCTCCTTTTATGTAGCTGTCCAGTAAAACTCACACCATTTATTATTTTTTTTTGTAGATAATTATTTTTTATTGAAGGGTAGTTGACACACAGTATTACATTACATTAGTTTCAGGTGTACAACATAGTGATTCAACATTTATATACATGACAATTCTAGGTACCAGCTATCGCCATACCAAGCTGTTACAATATCTTGACTATATTCATTACATCCCAGTTACTTAATATTTTACCATTGGAAGTGTATACTTTTTTTTTGTTTTGTTTTTTGTGAGGGCATCTCTCATATATATTGATCAAATGGTTGTTCACAACAATAAAATTCTATATAGGGGAGTGAATGCTCAATGCACAATCATTAATCCACCCCAAGCCTAATTTTCGTCAGTCTCCAATCTTCTGAGGCATAACAAACAAGTTCTTACATGGAGAACAAATTCTTGCATAGTGAATAAGTTCTTACATGGTGAACAGTACAAGGGCAGCCATCACAGAAATCTTCGGTTTTGCTCATGCATTATGAACTATAAACAGTCAGTTCAAATATGAATACTCATTTGATTTTTATACTTGATTTATATGTGGATACCACATTTCTCTCTTTACTATTATTATTTTTAATAAAATGCTGAAGTGGTAGGTAGATACAAGATAAAGGTAGAAAACATAGTTTAGTGTTGTAAGAGAGCAAATGTAGATGATCAGGTGTGTGCCTGTAGACTATGTGTTAATCCAAGCTAGACCAGGGCAATAAAACATCCACATATGCAGAAGATTTCTCTCAGAACAGGGGGGGTGAGGTTCTAAGCCTCACCTCTGTTGATCCCCAATTTCTCACCTGATGACCCCCCTGCGACTGTGCCTGTCTTAGGTTGTTCCTCCCTTGAGGAATCTTACCCGTCTCTGGCTAACCAGTCATCTTCCGGGGCCATACAGGGAAATGTAAAGTTGGTAAGTGAGAGAAAACCCTTATTGTTTGAAATGGTTAGCTTTTTATTTCTTTGCATATTTATGCCCTGTAGCTTCTATGCCCAGCATTTGTCTTGAGGTATCTTTACCACTTGGAAGAATTATGATACTCGGTAAATTTGATATGAGGCACGAATTCTATTTAAGGGTTGTAATTAGGAAGGAAGAAGAAAAGCTATAGAAGTAGCAGGCGGCAAAAAACCTGGGAAGATTGGTTATTTCTTTGACATATCTTCTTGTAGAGTAACTTCAGCATGTATAGGTTTTAAGCTACTACTTAAATTGCGCACACACATTAACATAATAGGAGTATAGTTACATAACCAAAGCATACCTGTAATTACCAGCCATCTCCAGTGAAACCAAGAAAACCAGTTAGGCACCTTAGGCATTTGTGAAAACTTATCTATGATATGGTGGATATGGTCCAACTGAACTTGAACAGTCTGAGAGAAATCAGACAAATTAAAACAACGCATTCCTGGGGAATGTTCACATCCCTTATGTTCTTTTAACAGTAAATAGTCTGTAGTTGTAAGATTTTGGAGCGCTACAATTTGCACTTCTCCTAGTTCTTGATTGAGTTCCAACAGTATAGATCCAGTCAAATTTGTTGTTTTACTGTATGCACAGGCCAGCTTAGATATCTCCTTCCTCATTCCCATGGCAAGTCCAGGAGCTGGTGGGATGAGTGCATCTACAGCTGTAGCAGTGCGTGGATCTTTGTTGGGGTTTTTTCATGATCATTTTCTGGCATGAGTCTTCCAGAGAGTGCTGACGTTGGAAGTTCTTTTTCATATCGTATCTTTGTTCATTTTTGGGGTAGCCCAATTAGGCTTTGATCCTCTGTATAAACACAAACAGACCCTTTGCCTACACTTTTATATGCCCTTTATACTCTTGTGTAGAACTCATTGGAGGTTACCACACAGGAACTGCCCTTTTTTTTTTTTTTTTTTGGTATCACTAATCTACACTGACATGACGAATATTATGTTTACTAGGCTCTCCCCTGTACCAGGTCCCCCCTATAAACCCCTTTACAGTCACTGTCCCTGAGCATAGCAAAATGTTGTAGAATCACTACTTGCCTTCTCTGTGTTGTACAGCCCTCCCTTTTCTCCTAACCCCCATGCATGCTAATCTTAATACCCCCCCTACTTCTCCTCCCCTTATCCCTCCCTACCCACCCATCCTCCCCAGTCCCTTTCCCTTTGGTACCTGTTAGTCCATTCTTGAGTTCTGTGATTCTGGTGCTGTTTTGTTCCTTCAGTTTTTCCTTTGTTCTTATATTCCGCAAATAAGTGAAATCATTTGGTATTTCTCTCTCTCCGCTTTGCTTGTTTCACTGAGCATAATACGCTCCAGCTCCATCCATGTTGCTGCAAAAGGTTGGATTTGCCCTTTTCTTATGGCTGAGTAGTATTCCATTGTGTATATGTACCACATCTTCTTTATCCATTCATCTATTGATGGACATTTAGGTTGCTTCCAATTCTTGGCTATTGTAAATAGTGCTGCGATAAACATAGGGGTGCACTGATCTTTCTCATTCTTGATTGCTGCATTCTTAGGGTAAATTCCTAGGAGTGCAATTCCTGGGTCAAATGGTAGGTCTGTTTTGAGCATTTTGATGTACCTCCATACTGCTTTCCACAATGGTTGAACTAACTTACATTCCCACCAGCAGTGTAGGAGGGTTCCCCTTTCTCCACAGCCTCGCCAACATTTTTTGTTGTTTGTCTTTTGGATGGCAGCCATCCTTACTGGTGTGAGGTGATACCTCATTGTAGTTTTAATTTGCATTTCTCTGATAATTAGCGATGTGGAGCATCTTTTCGTGTGTCTGTTGGCCATCTGTATTTCTTTTTTGGAGAACTGTCTGTTCAGTTCCTTTGCCCATTTTTTAATTGGGTTATTTGTTTTTTGTTTGTTGAGGCGTGTGAGCTCTTTATATATTCTGGATGTCAAGCCTTTATCGGATGTGTCATTTTCAAATATATTCTCCCATACTGTAGGGATCCTTTTTGTTCTATTGATGGTATCTTTTGCTGTACAGAAGCTTTTCAGTTTAATATAGTCCCACTTGTTCATTTTTGCTGTTGTTTTCCTTGCCCGGGGAGATATGTTCAAGAAGAGGTCACTCATGTTTATGTCTAAGTGGTTTTTGCCTATGTTTTCTTCCAAGAGTTTAATGGTTTCATGACTTACATTCAGGTCTTTGATCCATTTTGAGTTTACTTTTGTATATGGGGTTAGACAATGGTCCAGTTTCATTCTCCTACATGTAGCTGTCCAGTTTTGCCAGCACCATCTGTTGAAGAGACTGTCATTTCGCCATTGTATGTCCATGGCTCCTTTATCAAATATTAATTGACCATATATGTCTGGGTTAATGTCTGGATTGTCTAGTCTGTTCCATTGGTCTGTGGCTCTGTTCTTGTGCCAGTACCAAATTGTCTTGATTACTATGGCTTTATAATAGAGCTTGAAGTTGGGGAGTGAGATCCCCCCTACTTTATTCTTCTTTCTCAGGATTGCTTTGGCTATTCGAGGTCTCTGGTGTTTCCATATGAATTTTTGAATTATTTGTTCCAGTTCATTGAAGAATGTTGCTGGTAGTTTCATAGGGATTGCATCAAATCTGTATATTGCTTTGGGCAGGATGGCCATTTTGACGATATTAATTCTTCCTAGCCACGAGCATGGGATGAATTTCCATCTGTTAGTGTCTCCTTTAATTTCTCTTAAGAGTGACTTGTAGTTTTCAGAGTATAAGTCTTTCACTTCCTTGGTTAGGTTTATTCCTAGGTATTTTATTTTTTTTGATGCAATTGTGAATGGAGTTGTTTTCCTGATTTCTCTTTCTGTTGGTTCATTGTTAGTGTATAGGAAAGCCACAGATTTCTGTGTGTTGATTTTGTATCCTGCAACTTTGCTGTATTCCGATATCAGTTCTAGTAGTTTTGTGGTGGTGTCTTTAGGGTTTTTTATGTACAGTATCATGTCATCTGCAAATAGTGACAGTTTAACTTCTTCTTTATCAATCTGGATTCCTTGTATTTCTTTGTTTCGTCTGATTGCCGTGGCTAGGACCTCCAGTACTATGTTATATAATAGTGGAGAGAGTGGGCATCCCTGTCTAGTTCCCGATCTCAGAGGAAATGCTTTCAGTTTCTCGCTGTTCAATATAATGTTGGCTGTGGGTTTATCATAGATGGCCTTTATTATGTTGAGGTACTTGCCCTCTATTCCCATTTTGCTGAGAGTTTTTATCATGAATGGATGTTGAACTTTGTCAAATGCTTTTTCAGCATCTATGGAGATGATCATGTGGTTTTTGTCTTTCTTTTTGTTGATGTGGTGGATGATGTTGATGGACTTTCGAATGTTGTACCATCCTTGCATCCCTGGGATGAATCCACTTGGTCATGGTGTATGATCCTTTTGATGTATTTTTGAATTCGGTTTGCTAATATTTTGTTGAGTATTTTTGCATCTACGTTCATCAGGGATATTGGTCTGTAGTTTTCTTTTTTGGTGGGGTCTTTGCCTGGTTTTGGTATTAGGGTGATGTTAGCTTCATAGAATGAGTTTGGGAGTATCCCCTCCTCCTCTATTTTTTGGAAAACTCTAAGGAGAATGGGTATTATGTCTTCCCTGTATGTCTGATAAAATTCCGAGGTAAATCCATCTGGCCCGGGGGTTTTGTTCTTTGGTAGTGTTTTGATTACCGCTTCAATTTTGTTGCTGGTAATTGATCTGTTTAGATTTTCTGTTTCTTTCTGGGTCAATCGTGGAAGGTTGTATTTTTCTAGGAAGTTGTCCATTTCTCCTAGGTTTCCCAGCTTGTTAGCATATAGGTTTTCATAGTATTCTCTAATAATTCTTTGTATTTCTGTTGGGGTCCGTTGTGATTTTTCCTTTCTCGTTTCTGATACTGTTGATTTGTGTTAACTCTCTTTTCTTCTTGATAAGTCTGGCTAGAGGCTTATCTATTTTGTTTATTTTCTCGAAGAACCAACTCTTGGTTTCATTGATTTTTGCTATTGTTTTATTCTCAATTTTATTTATTTCTTCTCTGATCTTTATTATATCCCTCCTTCTGCTGACCTTAGGCCTCATTTGTTCTTCTTTTTCCAATTTCGATAATTGTGACATTAGACCATTCATTTGGGATTGCTCTTCCTTTTTTAAATATGCTTGGATTGCTATATACTTTCCTCTTAAGACTGCTTTTGCTGCGTCCCACAGAAGTTGGGGCTTAGTGTTGTTGTTGTCATTTTTTTCCATATATTGCTGGATCTCCATTTTGATTTGGTCATTGATCCATTGATTATTTAGGAGCGTGTTGTTAAGCCTCCATGTGTTTGTGAGCCTCTTTCCTTTCTTTGTACAGTTTATTTCTAGTTTTATGCCTTTGTGGTCTGAAAAGTTGGTTGGTAGGATTTCAATCTTTTGGAATTTTCTGAGGCTCTTTTTGTGGCCTAGTATGTGCTCTATTCTGGAGAATGTTCCATGTGCACTTGAGAAGAATGTATATCCTGTTGCTTTTGGATGTAGAGTTCTATAGATGTCTATTAGGTCCATCTGCTCTACTGTGTTGTTCAGTGCTTCTGTGTCCTTACTTATTTTCTGCCCAGTGGATCTATCCTTTGGGGTGAGTGATGTGTTGAAGTCTCCTAGAATGAATGCATTGCAGTCTATTTCCCCCTTTAGTTCTGTTAGTATTTGTTTCACATATGCTGGTGCTCCTGTGTTGGGTGCATATATATTTAGAATTGTTATATCCTCTTGTTGGACTGAGCCGTTTATCATTATGTAGTGTCCTTCTTTATCTCTTGTTACTTTCTTTGTTTTGAAGTCTATTTTGTCTGATATTAGTACGCAACCCCTGCTTTCTTCTCGCTGTTGTTTGCCTGAAATGTGTTTTTCCATCCCTTGAATTTTAGTCTGTACATGTCTTTGGGTTTGAGGTGAGTTTCTTGTAAGCAGCATATAGATGGGTCTTGCTTTTTTATCCATTCTGTTACTCTGTGTCTTTTGATTGGTGCATTCAGTCCATTTACATTTAGGGTGACTATTGAAAGATATGTACTTATTGCTATTGCAGGCTTTAAATTCGTGGTTACCAAAGGTTCAAGGTTAGCCTCTTTAGTATCTTACTGCCTAACTTAGCTCGCTTATTGAGCTGTTATATACACTGTCTGGAGATTCTTTTCTTCTCTCCCTTCTTGTTCCTCCTCCTCGATTCTTCATATGTTGGGTGTTTTGTGCTGTGCTCTTTCTAGGAGTGCTCCCATCTAGAGCGGTCCCTGTAAGATGTCCTGTAGAGGTGGTTTGTGGGAAGCAAATTCCCTCACCTTTTTTCTTGTCTGGGAATTGTTTAATCCCACCGTCATATTTGAATGATAGTCGTGCTGGATACAGTATCCTTGGTTCAAGGCCCTTCTGTTTCATTGTATTAAATATATCATGCCATTCTCTTCTGGCCTGTAGGGTTTCTGTCGAGAAGTCTGATGTTAGCCTGATGGGTTTTCCTTTATAGGTGACCTTTTTCTCTCTAGCTGCCTTTAAAACTCTTTCTTTGTCCTTGATCTTTGCCATTTTAATTATTATGTGTCTTGGTGTTGTCCTCCTTGGATCCTTTCTGTTGGGGGTTCTGTGTATTTCCGTGGTCTGTTCGATTATTTCCTCCCCCAGTTTGGGGAAGTTTTCAGCAATTATTTCTTCTAAGATACTTTCCATCTCTTTTCCTCTCTCTTCTTCTTCTGTAACCCCTATAATATGGATATTGTTCCTTTTGGATTGGTCACACAGTTGTCTTAACATTGTTTCATTCCTGGAGATCCTTTTATCTCTCTCTCTGTCAGCTTCTATGTGTTCCTGTTCTCTGGTTTCAATTCCATCAATGGCCTCTTGCATCCTATCCATTCTGCTTGTAAACCCTTCCAGAGTTTGTTTCATTTCTGCGATCTCCTTTCTGGCATCTGTGATCTCCGTCCGGACTTCATCCCATTTCTCTTGCGTATTTCTCTGCATCTCTGTCAGCATGTTTATGATTCTTATTTTGAATTCTTTGTCAGGAAGACTGGTTAGGTCTGTCTCCTTCTCTGGTGTTGTCTCTGTGATCTTTGTCAGCCTGTAGCTTTGCCTTTTCATGGTGATAGGAATAGTCTGCAGAACTGGGACGAGTGACGGCTGGATGGACTTCCTTTCTTGTTGGTTTGTGGCCCTCCTCTCCTGGGAGAACAGCGACCTCTAGTGGCTTGTGCTGCGCAGCTGCACGCAGACAGGGTTTCTGCTTCCTGCCCGGCTGCTATGGAGTTTATCTCCGCTGTTGCTGTGGGCGTGGCCTGGCTCGGGCAGCTGCTCCAAAATGGTGGAGTCGCGTTGGAGCAGGAGCTGCTGGGAGGCTATTTATCTCCGTAAGGGGCCTCCCTGCTCCCTGCAGCCCAGGGGTTAGGGTGCCCAGGGATCCCCGGATTCCCTACCTCTGGATTAAGTGTCCCGCCCTGCCCCTTTAAGACTTCCAAAAAGCACCTGGCAAAACAAAACAACAACCACAAAGAAAAAAAAAAATTTAAATTTAATTAAAAAAAAAAAAAAAGGTGGCCGCTCGTTTTTCTTTATTCTCTGGCGCCTGCCTCAGGCATCTGCTCACCAGTCTTGCTGCCCTGTTTCCCTAGTATTGGGGTCCCTATTCCTTTAAGACTTCCAAAAAGCACTAGCCAAAACAAAACAGCAAAAAAAAGAAAAAATGGTCACTCGCTTTTCTGGTGTCCTCTGGCGCCAGGCCACCGGTGCCCGCTCACTGTTCTTGCTGCCCTGTTTCCCTAGTATTGGGGGCCCTATCCCTTTAAGACTTCCAAAAACCACTCGCCAAAACAAAACAGCAAAAAAAAAAAAAAAAAAAATTGGTCGCTCGCTTTTCTTATGTCCTCTGGCGCCCGGCCTCCGGTGCCTGCTCACTGTTCTTGCTGCTCTGTTTTCCTAGTATCCAGGGCCCTGCACTCTGGCCCGGATGGCGGGGGCTGGGTGTTCGGCAGTCCTGTGCTCCGTCTCCCTCCCGCTCTGCCTATTCTTCTCCCGCCGGGATTTGGGGCGATGGACGCTCGGCTCCTTCCGGGCCAGGGCTTGTATCTTACCCCGTTCGCGAGGCGCTGGGTTCTCTCAGGTGCGGATGTGGTCTGGATATTGTCCTGTGTCCTCTGGTCTTTATTCTAGGAAGGGTTGTCTTTGTTATATTTTCATAGATATATGTTGTTTTGGGAGGAGATTTCTGCTGCTCTACTCACGCCGCCATCTTCCGCCCCTCCTCTCCACACCATTTATTGAGGAGATTTTTTTCCCATTATATATTCTTACCTCCTTTGTCGTGAACTACCTGACCATGTAAGTGTGGATTTAATTATGGGCTCTTTACTTTGTTCCACTGATATAAGGATCTGTTTTTTTGTGCCAATACCATAATGTTTTGATTACTACAGCTTTGTAGTATAGTTAGAAACTGGGGAGCATAATACTTCCAGCTTCGTTGTTTCTCAGTATTGCTTTGGCTGTTTGGGGTCTTTTGTGGTTCCACAGACATTTTGGGATTATTCTAGTTCTGTGAAGAATATGATAGGTATTTTTTTTCAGGATTCTAACCTTCTTTATACTCTCTTTTTATTGGTGAAGGGGATAACTTGGTACATTCTTCAAATTATAAAATAATTTAGTCACAGGGATGGAAATATAGCATAGGTAATGTAGCTCCTAGCATTGTAATATCTTCTTGTGCTATGAGTACTTTGACAGAGATTGCATTGAATCTGTAGTTTGCTTTCCATGGTGTGGACATTATCACAATACTAATTCTTCCAATCCATGAGCGGGGTTTATCTTTCCACTTATTTGCGTAGTTCAGCTTATTTCATCAGTATTTTGTGGTTTTGAGCATATGGTTATTTTACTTCTGTGGTTAAATTGATTCCTAGGTATTTTATTCTTTCTGCGGCATTTGTAAGTAGGAATGATGTTATAATTTCTTGCATTTTGCAATCATTCTTAGTGTATAGAAACACAACAGACTTTTGAATATTGATTTTGTATCCTGCACCTTTTTTGAATTCATTTACTACTTCTAATACATTTTTGGTGAATGCTTTTGAGTTTTCTACATATAGCATGAAGCCATCTGCAGATAGTGACAGTTTTAATACTTCCTTTCCAATTTGAACATCTTTTATTTTTCTTGGCTAATTGCTATGGCTAGGACTTTGAGTATAATGTTGAACAAAAATGGCAAGAGAGGGTATCCTTAACTTGTTCCTGTTCTCAGAAAAAAGCTTTCAACTTTGCACTGTCGAGTATGATAGCTGTGGGTTTGTCATATATGTCTGTTTTTATGTTCATACCCACTTTGTTTCAAATTTTTATCATAAATGTATATTGAATTTTGTCAAAAGTTTTTCTGCATGTGTTGAGATGATCATATTTTTATCCTTCATTTTGTTGCTGTAATGTGTCAAATTGATTAATTGTGGATATTAAACTATCCTTGCATCCCCAGAGTAAATCCCACTTGATCATGATGCATGACCGTTTTATTGTATTGTTGAAATTCCCCTTTCCGTTCTCAGCCTATATGTGACCTCCTAGAAATGACTTCCTTTAGCCTGGTCCTCCTTCCCGTCATGAACTGCTATCTCAGTGCCCTGTTTAGTGACTTAATGTAACTGGTTACAACTGGATTTTGTCTTATTTATCTTTTTCCTCATTTTGTTTACTTTGGTCTTCCTTCCATGCAGAAGACTGGTCTTGCATGATTGTACTCCCCTGGCCTGGCACAGCAGTGAGCGTAACACAAGTTATGAACATTATTTTGAATATTGTCATATAATGATTATACAACTTGCATACTTGGTCATTCAGTAACCCAAATATATAATTGCCATGTATATTTCTTCCTCTTCCACACTTCCTGAAAACACTGCAGAGCCTTAAAGGTGAAGTCTGTGTCTTATCATGTTAATGAGAGACTTTTAGACCCCACCTGATGGTGGGGGCTGGAGGTTGAATCAGCCAATGGTAGAGTCAGTCATGACTATACAGTGAAGCCCTCAGCAACATCAATGAGATGGGTATCTCTCTCTCGGGATCCTGCTTCTCTGTCGGAGAGAGCTTCCTCGCTTGGGGAACCAAAAGGATTCCGTGTGTAACAGAGCTAGTCCCCAGGCCCCAAACTCCGCAAGGATAGAACCTCCTTTATTTGGGAGCTTGCCCTACGTGTGTCTTCATTTGGCTGTTAAATTGCATTCTTTAGGGCACCCGTTTTTTTTTTGTTGTTTTTTTTTTTGAATAATTATTTTTTATTGAAGGGTAGTTGACGCACAGTATTACATTACATTAGTTTTAAGTGTACAACACAGTGGTAGAACATTTATATACATAATTCTAGGTTCCAGCTATCACCCTACCAAGCTGTTACAATATCTTGACTATATTCCTTATGCTATACATTACATCCCGGTTACTTATTTATTTTACCATTGGAAGTCTGTCCTTTTTTTTTTTTTTTTTTTTTTTTTGTGAGGGCATCTCTCATATTTATTGATCAAATGGTTGTTAACGACAATAAAATTCTGTATAGGGGAGTCAATGCTCAATGCACAATCATTAATCCACCCCAAGCCTAATTTTCGTCAGTCTCCAGTCTTCTGAGGCATAACAAACAAGTTCTTACATGGAGAACAAATTCTTACATAATGAATAAGTTACATGGTGAACAGTACAAGGGCAGTCATCACAGAAACTTTCGGTTTTGCTCATGCATTATGAACTATAAACAGTCAGTTCA
This sequence comes from Manis pentadactyla, assembly GCF_030020395.1. NCBI lineage: Eukaryota > Metazoa > Chordata > Mammalia > Pholidota > Manidae > Manis > Manis pentadactyla. Next base: position 13,939,172 of record NC_080030.1, read on the forward strand.
AATATGAATACTCATTTGGTTTTTATACTTGATTTATATGTGGATACCACATTTCTCTCTTTATTATTATTATTTTTAATAAAATGCTGAAGTGGTAGGTAGATACAAGATAAAGGTAGAAAACATAGTTTAGTGTTGTAAGAGAGCAAATGCAGATGATCAGGTGTGTGCCTGTAGACTGTGTGTTAATCCAAGCTAGACCAGGGCAATAAAACATCCACGTATGCAGAAGATTTCTCTCAGAACAGGGGGGGTGAGGTTCTAAGCCTCACCTCTGTTGATCCCCAATTTCTCACCTGATGACCCCCTGCGACCGTGCCTGTCTTAGGTTGTTCCTCCCTTGAGGAATCTTACCCGTCTCTGGCTAACCAGTCATCTTCCGGGGCCATACAGGGAAATGTGAAGTTGGTAAGTGAGAGGGAAGCCTTATTGTTTGAAAAGGTTAGCTTTTTACTTCTTTGCATATTTATGCCCTGTGGCTTCTATGCCCAGCATTTGTCTTGAGGTATCTTTACCACTTGGAAGAATTATGATACTCGGTAAATTTGATATGAGGCACGAATTCTATTTAAGGGTTGTAATTAGGAAGGAAGAAGAAAAGCTATAGAAGTAGCAGGCGGAAGAAAACATGGGAAGATTGATTATTTCTTTGACTAGGGCACCCGTTTTTAAACTGCTAAATGTGTTTTTCTGAGTTCTGTGACCACTCCAGCAAATTAATCAAATCTAAGTGGGAGGACATCGGAACCTGCAATCTGTAGCCAGTTCTGTAGAAGCACAAGTCACTGACTGGGGCCTGCGACAGGCATCTGGAGGGGCAGGTGGGGAGTCTTGTAGGATGGAGCCCTTCACCTGGGAAATCTGGTGCCGTCTCCAGGCAGATGCCATTAGAACTGAGTTGAGTTCGTAGACACGTTACCAGTGTTTAAGAATTGCCTGGTGTCTGTGAGATTACACACACATGCACACACACACGCCCAATCTTGGAATCGTGTCCACAAACTCAAAAGGAGTTGTACTACGATTTGTATGAGAAAACACATTTGGTGTCACGGTGCTGGGATTTGCTAGAATTGCCCACGTGCTCTGAAATATGTGGTTTTTGAAGTGAAAGAATGGAAGGGCAGGGGATGAGGAACCTTTGATGCCTGGACGGCTGCCCACTCACCCTTGGTATGAAGGAGTAGCTGCCCTAAAATTGGTTACTAAAGGTAAAAGTTAGCAGTGGAATTTAGAAATAGCAGTGGACCCACCTCCTAAGGAGTTGGCTTGGTGGCTATGTAAGGAAATGCAGATGAGTAAGAAGCAGGCTAAATAATCCTTTCCCTGGTTGTTGTTATCTGTAATAGTCAAAATGAAAATGAAAGAAAGTGCTGGGTCAGGGCTTGATGCAGAACCAAGCTGGGATTTGGGTCAACCTGAGCCTCGGCCATGAGCCTCAAAGCCGCCTAGAAAGGGAAAATGATGTCAAGCAACACAGAGTACCTCTAAGACCTCAAGTCGCCAAGAAAATAATGTAGGAGGAGGCAAAAGTCAGGAAATGTGTGAAAGCAGGGAACATAGTGTAAGGGAACTGGCTCCCTGTGTGGACCGGTGTCCCCAGCTTCCTGAAGAATTTTTAGTAAAGGGCATCGTGAGGGCCCCAGCCTGGGGGCCGTGTCTGGTTTTGAATGCCTCCGAGTGGCAGGGCGTGTTTGGGCTGATGCGGGACCCTCTCTCCCTCTTGGGCAATCACAGGGGGCTGGGAGTGATCCAGACACACGGGAGGTTATTCCCGAGGGAACAGCCTGCCTGGCGGACTGTGTAAAAGCCACTGTGAGGTCTGTATGTCCTGAGAAGGGGGACTGCCCAGCCGCCCCTCTAAGTGCAGATGGAGCACCCCAGATGGAAGAGCTGCTAATGCTTCCTATGTGGGACTGGCTTTGCAGTGACCGAGGTAGGCGCCCACTGAATGGTCCTGGTACACAGGTCACGGTGAGCGCTGAGGCTAAGGGCCCCAGTACATGGCAGCCCGTGTAACCTGACGGCTACAAAATCGAGCAGTTTGAGGAGGCTGCTCAGATTTCTTACCTCAGCTTCCCCTCGTGGGTCTTACGATACCAGGAACAAGAGCATAACTAGGAAGATGGGGAGAGACAAAGGGGAGAGTGAAGGGACTTGGGCCAAGTGAGTGGGAGTTTTCAGATGGTTATTGAAAAATTGTGTGAATCAAGCAGACACTGCTGGGGTTGAAAAAAGGTATTAATGTAGCAGTACCAGAAAGTGGGTGAGCCGGTGGGAACCCCTGTTGTTGCTGCAACATTACAGCAGCCCAAAAACTCCACTCTGTGTACCCCAGTTCGGAGGGATTTAAAAAGCCTGAAGTCCATGATTACAATAAGGAAACTGACTGGGAATCCCCGGGAGTGGTGGTCAGGCAGGTTAATCAATCTAAAGATAGACAAAAGTGCCAGGGTCTTCTGGCCGCACCCCAGCCTGGGACCTGAGACCGTTCGCATGTATGTGGGAAAAATGGCCAGGGGGAGGAGGAAAATGGCCCTGGGGCTCCTTGGTACAGGAGCCCAATGCACTATGATACCAAAACCTGTTGGTGAAGTCTTAGCAGGGGCTAAGGTTAGAGTGGGAGGATATGGAGATGCAGTGGCTGATGGTATTGAGGTGGAAGTTTGGATGAAAATTGAGTGTTTGAGCACGTTTTGCTTGAGGTGGTTGCGTCCCCTTTACCTGAAAGGATTATTGGGATGGATACTGTGTCTGACTGGGGTTGGCTTCCCCTGCCTAATACAGTAACACAGAAGGCATGTAAGCCCACCCTCAGGCCTGTTTAGTCGGACATGCTAAATTGGGAATGGCTGGAACTTGACAAACATATCACCATTCTTAGGAGTGCCATGCTGGAAGCTGGAGCGCTGCTGTCCGCAGATCTGCTGTGCAGTAGTCCTGTGTGGCCTGTGCAGAGGTGGACGGCACATAGAGACTATTCAAGCTTAAATGAAATGGGTGCCGCCCAAGGTCCCAGCAGTTCCAGGCATGGTCTCAGCCGTAGAGAAAGTACAGCAGGTTGGAGGAGGCTGGTACCCCTGGATGGACCTTACAGATGCTCTCTTCTCCGAGCCCGGTTTGCCTTCAGGTGGGAAGGATCCCAGTTTGCCTCTGCTGTGCTAGGCGGGGATCTGAGCTCCACGGCTGATTGTCACCACGTGGTCAGGAGGGATATGGACTTGGCGCAACGCTTGAGTGTAATAATACACGATGTTGGTGACATTATGGTAATACCAGAAACGGAGGAGCTGGCTAGGACTCATTTGAATGCAACAAGGACATACGTGCCCAACCAGGGCTGGTTAATAAATCCAGCGAAGGTCCAAGGTCCTGCTCAGTGAAATTCGTAGGAAGAACATGGGCAGGAGCCACCCAGGATATTCCAGAAGTGTGACTATCAATAAACTGCTGTCACTCCCCCACCAGGTCCAAACAAGAAGCCCAGCACTTGCTTGATTTATTTGGGTTTTGGAGGACTCGCATTCCACACCGGGAACTATTTCTAGCTCCTGTGTGTAAGACTCCATTAAAGAAACCTGCATCTGAGTGGGGTCCTGAACAGAAGCAGGCCACGTCAGAACTATACATGGCAGCTGTGTGCTTGACACCATCGGGCCCTTGTGACCCCCACTGAGACAGGATTTTGGAAGTGTCTGCCCCCCACACCCATGCAGACTGCAGCTTGTGGGAATAAAAAGAAAACGAGCACCTCCCAGCTGTGACCCTTGGGATTCTGGACCAGAAAATTCCCACATGGTGCTGCCTGGTACACACCACTTGGGAGACAATTATGAACATGCTGTTGGGAATTAATCAAGACTGCTTAAGTGACCAAAGTAAGTAAAACAATTTTGAAACCTGAGATACCCATACGTGTTGGGTGATGTCAGAGAAACACCCTAATGGGGAAAACAGAGCCGAGAAGAGTCCCATAATCAAACTGATATCGTTCCTGCAGGGGCAGGCTGCCAGGAGGATGCAAGGAGGCGCCCATGGATCCACGAGCAGGCAGCCTCATCTCCTCTGGGACCGACACTGGAGCCCCCCGGGAACTGCATGGACGGTGCCCTAGGAGCAGCTCTCAGCTGAACAACAGAGCTGCTTGGTTTACAGAGGGCAGTTCCAGGAGGCATGGACTCCTTCCTGGTTGGAGGGCTGCTGCAGTAAGACCAGGGGATGGCAAGACTGGCTGGGAGGAAGGAGATAAACATGATCTCAGTGGGCTGAATTCCATGCCCTTTTCTGGGCAGTGACGGGAGAATGGAGCAGTGAGGAAAGCCCCTCGTGCTGGGGTTCCTATGACTTGGGGCTGTGGATACTGGCCTGACTGTGTGGCCACGTAGACAGGAAATGGGAAACTGGACTATGAAAGCAATGCCCACGTGGACAACGGCCATATGGATATTGCCCTGGGAATTTGAGGGGCACGTTAAAGCAGGCCATGTTGGTTTGCATCAGAAGAAGCCTTTCTAGGAGTGGGAGGTGACTGTAGCCACCAGGTGGGCCTGCTGGTGCGGCCCTTGGAGGCAGCCGCCGGGGTCCATACAAAGAGTGGCTGTGGGGAGCTGCAGCAGCGCGCGCACAGGCTGAGTCTACGCGTATTCCTCTTGCACCCTGTGAGGCACGGAATGCCAGCAAGACCTGTTCCGACTGTCAGCTAAAGAGACAGACACTGCATTTGGCTATGGGGAAAGTTCCCCAGTGGGCACGCCCTGCACATAGCTGGCCAGTGGGTGAGATTGGATCAACGCTGCTACCGCTCGGAGGCTGTAAGTGGGTCGTTAGCAGAGTAGACACTTATTCGGGACTATGCTTTGCATACCCAGTGGTAGGTGAAATGCTGAAGACACCGTTTAAGGTTTGGAACTGAAGATTCTATACCAGTTTGGACAGCCAGGTTACATCTCCGACCAGGGGACACGCTTTACCGACCATGCTGTTCCACGGTGGGCCGAGAAACATCCCATCAGACGGATGTACAGTGTTGCATGTCACTCTCAGAGCAATGGTTTAATAGAAAATTGGAACGGGCTGTGGGAACATTGGCTGTGTAAAATGGGAGATAAAGGCACGAGGGGCTGGCTTACATGCCTTCAAGAGCGGGTGCTCACACTCAACGTGAGGCGGCTAAGGGAGGGTAGGTTCCTCTGCTTCTCCAGGGGTCTGGGGAAGGGGGTCTGGGAGCGGTTGCTAGTGCACTGTTCTGTTCTTACTCACACCACCACAACTTTGTTTTTTCCTAACCCATTCAATGGTTCCAGGAACACAGCTGCTTCTGAGGGTGCCAGCGCAGTGAACTTTACTAATTAAGCAAGAAGATGTAACCACACCCTTAAATCTTTATGCCACAATTCCTAAGCGCCTGCTGAGGTGAATGGTGCCTTGACCCCAGGTAGCCAGGTCAGAACTGATAGCAGAGCTGTGGCCGGGAAAGCCCCCAGGCTCTGCTCCTTGGTAACCCTACCTTCCTTGGGTGGGAGGGGGCTGAGGGGAGGCACTTGTGAGACTGGTATTGCTGCCAGCCTTCTGGACCAGCACTGTAGCCAGACCTGATGTCCACTCCACAGGCAGAAAAATCTGGGTAAAGATAAATGGCAAATGAAGAGAGGAGGAAATTACAGCTTAGGGTACAGGGATGGATAAGTGGGTTATGCCTGGAGAGAGATCCAGCATTTTATTAATACCTCAATAGATAGAGCCTCAGACCAAGAAAATAGTACCTGTCGGCCAAAGCACACCACATGCCCCAAAAGGTGAAGCTCTGTGTTTGCCAAGACCACCACTGCGTTTGCAGCCTGGCAAGGTTGAATGGCAGCCTGCAAAACGGAGTTACATCACTCTGGGAGAAACTCTGGTCATAAGATAACGTTGACAAACTGAACCAATATAAAATGCTTGTAATGAGTTTATAGGTCAAGTGAGTTATCAGTGTAAATCTGTCCCCACCCCACACTGGCGTCTCCAAATGTCAGGCCTGTTTGCACTGGTACTATTGTTCTATCTGTTGTATGAATGCTATGCCACATATAAGGGCTGCGACAGGCATGATCGCTTTTCTGTGAGGAATCCGTGTTTGAGACCAAGGAGTGTGCTGCACAAAAATGCACTCCGGTTGCTCTGCTCTCTTCCTCACGTGCTGCCGTCTGCCCTGAATTCTTGCTCCCTGGTATCCTCCTCACCACTGCAACAGCAGCGCAGACGGTGTTTAGCTCCATCCTTCACCTGAGCTGAAAGGCAGGCAAGGAGCTGGCACTGCTGTGGGGCTGGGTAGCTGAGGACAGGACTGGTCCAGGGAGGGGCTGGCTCGTCCTCTGGGGCCTGAAGGTGGGTCGGATTGAAAAGGAACGGCAGGGGCAGGGCCAGAGCCTGGAGGAGTCCCGTGTGACGGCTGCGGAGGGGGCTCGGGCAGTGAGCAGCTTCCCCTGCACCTGGGGCTGCCAGCACACCTCCGGGTCCCGTCATGTGGCCTCTCTGACAAGATGTTTTCAGAGGTTTTTAAAGAAAGAAAGAAAATGCTATTGTAAGTCTCTTCCTGTTTTACTAAATAACCTGCATGTGAACCATAGAGTATAATAATGCAATCCCACTTCTACCTTTCCCTGAATTGGTTGGGGACTTGGCCCACCCCCACTGCTGTGTAGTCACTGCTTGCCTTACAGCTCCCCCCATGCTCGGTGGGAGAGCTGGACTTCAGTCTAGGCTGTTCCCTCTCTCCTGCCTGGCTTCTGGGGGGCCTGTGTGGCTGCCCTCCTGATCACAGCTGGGTTGGGCTGGGGCTTCTGGATACAGGGATGTCTGTCCCCAGCCCTGGCCAGGACCCAGGCACAGCTCTCTTAACCTCACCTACCAGGACTGCACAGCCCTGAGGTGACCCAGCTTCTAGTCCCACTGACCAGCTTGAGGTTTCCCTATCCCATCTTCTTTGGCCCTCTACTTTCCTGCTGGAAACACTCCACTTAAAACTTCAGGGTATCTGCAGATACAGGATTTAATACATCCAGGTTATGGCAAAGGATCACTGGTATTTAATGTGTGTGTGTGTGTGTGTGTGTGGTGTGTGTGTGTGTGTGTGTGTGTGTGTGTGTGTGTGTGTGTGAGAGAGAGAGAGAGAGAGAGGCAGAGGGTGTGAAGGGGAGAGGGCATAAGCTATCAGGAGAGCTCTTTACCGGATTTATCCAGTTTTCCCAGCATTATTTGTCAAAGATTCTATCCTTTCCCCATTCCTATTTACACTTGGTTCCTTACTGGTTGATTGTATATATTTATTTCTGGGCTCTCTCTCTTCTGTTCTGTTGAGTTACATGTGCATCATTCATTATGCCAGAACCATACTGATTTAGTTACTATAACTTGTAATATAGTTTGCAGTCAGGAAATGTGGTTCCTCCCATTGTCTTCTTTCTCAAGATTGTTTATCTCTTCTGGGTGTTTTGTGGTTCCATCTGAATCTTAGGTTTTTTAAAAATATTTTTGTAAAATAATCATTGTGATATTTGTGGGGACAATATTGAATCTGCTGATCACTTTAGGTCAGATGCTCCAAAGCACAGGTAACAAACAAAAACAAATGAGGGGCTGCATAAAACTAAAGAGCTCTGTACTGCAAAAGAAATAATCAAATGGAAAAGCAACCTACAGATTGGGGAAAATACTTGAAAATGGTGTATCTGATAAGGGGTAATATCCAAAATATGTAAGTAATTTGTACAACTCAGGAGGGAAAAGAATTGGAACATGAGCTAAGAACTTGGATACTTCTTTAAAGACAGAGAAATGGGAAAGATTCACATGAAGAGATGTTCAACATTACTAATAATCAGAGAACTGTAAATCAAAACCAATATATAATCACTCCTCATGTAGAATGGCTATTATAAAAAGAAGTGTTGGCAGGGATATAGAAAAATCGGAATCCTTGTACATCCATGGGCTGTGTCTGCATCTGTCTGTGTCTCAACAATTGATGTGGGAGATTCTTCCTCTGTCAGTAATTATTTGTAAATTCTGATTGCTGTGTGGGGTCCCAGGGGCTGCAGAGAGCACTGTGTATATCCATTCCCTATTCATGAGCATTTGGTTAGTTTCTAGAACAGTGATTTTGACTCTGGTTGTTGGGACCAAACAGGTGCACAATATTGGGGATGTTTGTGTGCAGGGACCACTGTAGGTGTGTACACAGCCTTAGTAGATGCCGGCTGTTTTCCAAAGAGGTTCTACCAATTTAACTTCTCACTAGCCCTACATGAATGATCTGATTGTTCCAGAACCTGAGGAGCATGTGGTATTCCTGGTATTTTTTCATTCATCTAACCTGATTTCTGTCTTAAAACAGCTCATCGCAACTTTTATTAGCATTTCCCTGAAATTAAACAGGGTAGAAAGCTTTTTAAAAACACTTCAGTTATTTGCTTATCCTCTTTTATCTAATGTCTGTTCTAGCTTTGGCCATATTTTTCTAGTGGGCTTTCAGTACTTTGTTTTATTGGATGAAATTATTTACCTAATTTGGCTTGATGTCCTTTAGCAGATGCAGGTAATTTGAGTCTCTCCCACTCAGGCTTTCCACTGCTCTATCTCACTGGTGAACTTTGATAAAAACCAGCTCATAATATATCTTAGTGTGATCCAGGTTGTCATTTTCTCCTCTCTGTGTTTCTCTGTATGAGGAAGGAAATGTTTTTCTCCTCATTGTGAAAGAGCTCTGCTGTGTTCCAAATTAAGGCTATGTTTTGTGTTTATGTTAGAACTTAAATTAAGAAGTTTATTTAAGAAGTGATTGATCCCAGCAAAGGCTGGGTTCCTGAATGGCAAGACATTTGAAGAACCAATATCTCAACCAAAACGCTGTGTGAACAATACTGGAGATGTCAGGACAGAGTGGAAGGAGAAGTGGGATGTGACTGAAAGAGGAGCAGAGGGAATGTGGGGTAAGGAATTGATACCACAGGTGAAAATACACAGCATGCTCCCCGCTGTTGAAGGACAGCAATCCACACATGCAGTTAAGATTCCCTAAGCACAATATCTACACTGTATAAACCATAAGGGGTTACAGTATGATAGAAAAACCAGAATTAACGTAACAGACTTCAGGGAAATCAGAGGCCAAATAAGCAAGAAAAAGGCTGACAGGTGATGTCTAAACATATATGCATAAGGTAGATACATCAACAGAGCACCATTTTTAAAATGCCCCAAGAAATTTTCATGTCAAACCACAATTCTATACCCATCAGCAGTATTAACCACAAAGATGTTTTAAGAAAAAGTTAAAGTGAGACACTTCAAAGTTGGCAGCCTTGAATTAGAAGAACTACTAGAATGAGTTCTTAAGTCCAAAGGAAAGTAACCCCAAGTTGAAAACCGGCAATGTAGGGAGAAACGAAGAGGAAAGGACAAGGCAATTTATGAAGAGAGGTGAATGTTAGTCTGTGAGTTCTAGAGTGAGCTCTCATGGAGATCAGACCATGTAGAATTAAAGTGCATGATAACAGTAATAAAAGTCAGGAAGGGTAGGAGAATTGAAAGTGTTCTAAGGTATTAATCAGCATTTGGGAAAGTGGTAAGAGTAATTATTTTATTAGACTGTCTTTATTTTTTTTAAGTTTATTTATTTTTTCTATTTTGGTATCATTAATGTACAATTACTTGAACAATATTATGGTTACTAGACTCCCCCTTTTATTAAGTCCCCCCACATACCCCATTACAGTCACTGTCCATCAGTGTATAAGATGCCATAGAATCATTACTTGTCTTCTCTGTGTTTACTGCCTTTCCCTTGTTCCCCCCACCCCCCACTACATTGTGTGTGCTAATCATAATGCCCCTTTCTCCCCCTTATCCCTCCCTTTCCCCCAACCCTCCCCAGTCCCTTTCCCTTTGTTAACTGTTAGTTCATTCTCTTTTTTTTTTTTGAGAGGGCATCTCTCATATTTATTGATCAAATGGTTGTTAACAGTTAACAACAATAAAATTCTGTACAGGGGACTCAATGCCCAATCATTAATCCACCCCAAGCCTAATTCTCATCAGTCTCCGATCTTCTGAAGCACAACGAACAAGTTCTTACATGGTGAACAGTACAAGGGCAGTCATCACAGAAACTTTCAGTTTTGATCACGCATTATGAACTACAAACAATCAGGTCAGATATGAATATTCGTTTGATTTTTTATTTTTTTTTTATTTTTTTCATTTTTTTTATTGAAGGGTAGTTGACACACAGTATTACATTAGTTTCAGGTGTACAACACAGTGATTCAACATTTATATACATGATAATTCTAGGTACCAGCTATCACCATACCAAGTTGTTACAATATTTTGACTATATTCCTTATGCTATACATTACATCCCGGTTACTTATTTATTTTACAATTGGAAGTGCGTGTATATATATATATATGTTTTTTTTGTGTGTGAGGGCATCTCTCATATTTATTGATCAGATGGTTGTTGACAACAATAAAATTCTGTATAGGGGGGTCAATGCTCAATGCACAATCATTAATCCACCCCAAGCCTAATTTTCGTCAGTCTCCAATCTTTTGAAGCTTAACGAACAAGTTCTTACATGGAGAACAAATTCTTACATAGTGAATAAGTTACATGGTGAACATTACAGGGGCAGTCATCACAGAAGCTTTCGGTTTTGCTCATGCATTATGAACTATAAACAGTCAGTTCAAGTATGAATATTCATTTGATTTATATGTGGATATCACATTTCTCTCTTTATTATTATTATTTTTAATAAAATGCTGAAGTGGTAGGTAGATACGAGATAAAGGTAGAAAACATAGTTTAGTGTTGTAAGAGAGCAAATGTAGATGATCAGGTGTGTGCCTGTAGCCTATGTGTTAATCCACGCTAGACAAGGGCAATAAAACATCCACGTATGCGGAAGATTTCTCTCAGAACAAGGGGGGCGAGGTTCTAAGCCTCACCTCTGTTGATCCGCAATTTCTCACCTGATGGCCCCCCTGCAACTGTGCCTGTCTTAGGTTGTTCCTCCCTTGAGGAATCTTACCTGTCTCTGGCTAACCAGTCATCTTCCGGGGCCATACAGGGAAATGTTAAGTTGGTAAGTGAGAGAGAGGCCATATTGTTTGAAAAGGTTAGCTTTTTACTTCTTTGCAGATTTATGCCCTGTGGGTTTTATGCCCAGCATTTGTCTTGAGGTATCTTTACCACTTGGAGGAGTTATGATACTCGGTAAATTCGATATGAGGCACGAATTCTATTTAAGGGTTGTAATTAGGAAGGAAGAAGAAAAGCTATAGAAGTAGCAGGCGGCAGAAAACATGGGAAGATTGGTTATTTCTTTGACATATCTTCTTGTAGAGTAACTTAAGCATGCATAGGTTTTAAACTACTAATTAAATTGCGCTCACACATTTACATAATAGGAATACAGTTACATAACCAAAGCAGACCTACAATTACCAGCCATCTCCAGTGAAACCAAGTAAACCAGTTAGGCACCCTAAGCGTTTGTGAAAACTTATCTATGATATGATGGATATTGTCTAACTGAATTTGAATAGTTTGAGAAAAATCAGACAATTTAAAACAACACATTCCTGGGAACTGTTCACATCCCATATGTTCTTTTAACAGTAGATAGTCTGTAGTCTCAAGATTTTGGAGCGCTGCAACTTGCACTTCTCCTAATTCTTGGCTGAGTTCCAACAGTATAGATCCAGTCAAGTTTGTTATTTTACTGTATGCACAGGCCAGCTTAGATATCTCCCCCTTCATTCCAATGGCAAGTCCAGGAACCGGTGGGATGAATGCAGCTACAACTGCAACAGCGCCAGGATCTTTGTTGACATTTTTTTATGATCATCTTCTGGAATGACTCTTCCAGAGTATGTTGATGTTGAAACTTCTTCTTCATATCGTATCTTATTTCGTTTTCTGGGTGACCAAATTGGGCTTTGATCCTCTGTATAAACACAAACAGACCCTTTGCCCACACTTTGATATGCCCTTTATACCATTGTGAAGAACTTATTGGAGGTCACCACACAGGAACTGCTTTTTTTTTTTTTAAGAGAAAGAAATATTATCAGAAAAATGTACTTCCATAGCTGATCATCTGACACCCTTTAAATGATCAAAATTAAGGATATTTAAAGCATGCATTAATCGTTGATTTACAGTTAGTTTTATCCTATCAGGGAGTAATCCCCCTTTTCTTACTTTTTCTTTTTTGTTATCCTTAATCTACAATTACATGAAGAATATTATGTTTACTAGGCTCTCCCCTATACCAGGTCCCCCTCACAAACCCCTTTACAGTCACTGTCATCAGCATCGCAAAATGTTGTAGAATCACTACTTGTCTTCTCTGTGTTGCACAGCCCTCCCCTTTCCCCCCCCCCATTATGCATGCTAATCATAATACCCCCTTTCTTCTCCCCCCTCCCTTATCCCTCCCTACCAACCCATCCTCCCCAGTCCCTTTCCCTTTGGTACCTGTTAGTCCATTCTTGGGTTCTGTGAGTCTGCTGCTGTTTTGTTCCTTCAGTTTTTCCTTTGTTCTTATATTCCACAGATGAGTGAAATCATTTGGTATTTCTCTTTCTCCGCTTGGCTTATTTCACTGAGCATAATACCCTCTAGCTCCATCCATGTTGTTGCAAATGGTAGGATTTGTTTTCTTCTTACGGCTGAAAAATATTCCATTGTGTATATGTACCACATCTTCTTTATCCATTCATCTACTGATGGATACTTGGGTTGCTTCCATTTCCTGGCTATTGTAAATAATGCTACGACAAACATAGGGGTGCATATGTCTTTGTCAAACTGGGCTGCTGCATTCTTATGGTAAATTCCTAGGAGTGCAATTCCTGGGTCAAATGGTAAGTCTATTTTTAGTTTTTTGAGTAACCTCCATATTGCTTTCCACAGTGGTTGAACTAATTTACATTCCCACCAACAGTGTAGGAGGGTTCCCCTTTCTCCACATCGTCACCAATATTTGTTGTTGTTTATCTTTTGGGTGTTGGCCATCCTAACTGGTGTGAAGTGATATCTCACTGTGGTTTTAATTGACAAAATTACACTTCTAATTTCTCAGGAAAAAGAGACCTACGTGAATCTTAATAAACCTCGCAGGCTTTCCTTACGTAACCGCAGTAGAGCACTGTTTCCTCAGTTAAGTACCTGAGGAAGCAGCTGGTTTGCTCATCTTTAAACACCAAAATCACCCTCAGCTGGAGCCGCACAAAGCACGAAGAAATGAGACTAGTGACATAACCGCAGAATCACATTTCCCATTTCATAGATGCTCACTGCAGAACGTATACTTGTCAGGAAACAATGCTTCATGAATATTGTTACATTTCTGTATGGTCAGGACTTTCTTAGCAAACAGCTTTGGTATCTGGGTTAAATATGACTGCATAAGGATCCAAAAGACAGAGCCCACGAGACAGATAGAAAGTTTCCTCTCTCCCTAGAGCCTTACGTTTACACTCCAGGTTATTTAAGCGATAGAGGAGACCTTTCCTTCTCTTCCGGAGTGAGGATCTGTTTACATTCCAGAGCAAACATCTCTATTTCCATCTCCAGAAATGCAAATGGACCAAAGTGCCAGCTATCAATGTAAGCTCCAAGTTTCATGATTTCAGAATTCCTTCCTTGTGGTGCAAACCCCAGTGTGTTCATAGGGTGTTTTTGCCTCTCACGGCATTACCCTGTGGAGAACTGAGACATAGGGAACCAACACCACTCACTCTCTGAGTAAATAAAAGGTATGATTTCAGATCCAAAACAAAAAAAATGAAAGAAAGGGAAGGTAGGACAGCTGCTGTGGCCATTCAGGGAGGTCTCGCCCTTACCCCGATATACTTTCTGGGAATGAAATGTGCTTGTCCTAGAGACAGACCACCAGGGGTTCAAATCCAAGCTCCTTCCCCAGTTGCTGGAGCCCACACAGCACACCTGCTGTGCCTCACCTCTCGTCCTCATCCAGGGGCTCCATTGCTTGGAAAAACGACATGAATTGCTCGTCGTGCTCCAGGTCACACAGCGCAGCCAAGTGCTTTTGCATCTGGATCTAGTGTAGGATGGAAGCCACAATCATGCACTGTCATCTCCAAGATTCATCTGTTTTCTCAGTGGGCCAAATGAGGACTTGAATAAGGGTATGTGGAAATCACAACCCCTACATCTTTCAAATCCTTGGTGGTGACATCAGTGTGTAATCTCTCCTGGAATATATACTTTAGGGGGAGTTCTAGAGGCTTGTACTTGACCTGCCACACAGCATGAATTCCTTGCTTCCCTATTCTCGGTCTGAGGCTTCACCTGCAGCATAAGACCTGGAGACTTGTCTCCAGCCTGGAGCACCCCCAAGGGGATGTTTGTGCTGATCGTGGAACTCCCCTCCAGGCCAGGCCTCCTCTCCTGGGTGGGTGAACACATCCCGAGAGCCCTTGGGGAGTGTTATGGGGAGACCAGAGCCAAGTGCCTCTGCTCAGCCTCCCGAGCCTTTTGTCACAGACGTCAGGCCGCTCAGCAGCCTGGCCTGGGGATGGATGGCTGAGGGGCACCATGGGGGAGGACTGGGGACCTGGGAGCTTTGGGGGGTGCTCTGAGGTGTGAAGTGTGGAGAAATTGGGCTCACAGAAAGCCCCCCAATGTAAGGAGTGCACCTCTTGGAGGTGCTTTGAGAGACCAAGTTCAGCGTTTTTTGAAAAGGAATTTTCTGGAATGTGTGGAGCAGCGGTGTCTCATTAAATGGGACAGTGCTAGACTGGTGCCCTGCAGCCGTGGGATCTACTTGGGTACGTCTGCAGTGGTGTTCAAGACCTGAAGAGACACCCTGGGGCTTCTAATCAGCAAGTTTCTGTGTCCGATCATAATCTATAGGTGACAGGAAATAAGGTTCACTTTCTGTTTGAACAGCCCTCCCCAGTGCTGTCAAGGTGTGCCAGCCTGGGGCTTAGTGCGCCCCGTTCTTCCTGAGCACCTTATGGGGGGAGAACAGAGGATAGAGGGAAACCTGGTGGAGGTCAGGGCCCCCCTGCGTCATAGAGTTTGAGGGCTGGGGGTGCGGTGGGCTGGGGCACACGATGTCTGCAGGAGGGGCAGAGCTTTGAGAAGAAAGAGCAGTGTGGTGGCGATCCGTTCATCATTTATTACATTCTGCACAGGGATGACCCCAACCCCCAGGAACCATTAACCTCAGACACAACACCCAGACCACACTGTGCCTGGGGAGGCTATTTCTCAGGGATTAGGGGAGGGAGTTGCACAAGGGCTCCGCTGGGAGCATGTCCTGGGACCCTGCGTCAGCCGGCCACCCTTGCAGCCTCGGATGCCTCCGCTGGGCACCCAGGGGGCGGTGGTCCCATGCAGCACTGCGCCGTCTCTGTGTCCATCCTGGGAAAGGCTGGCCATGGTGAGGACGGGCCCCAGCTCTTTCTGGACCATTGTGGCTACGACTCGTTGGCTGATGGCACCCAGGCAGCTGTTTGGCGTCACGGCGGGAGACCACCTACTCTAAGGGGAAAACCCTCCACACGGTGGGGTGGCTCGCCTTTGTCCAGCGGGCCACGAGCAGAGGGTAGGACACAGCACGAAGGCGGCCAGGTTGGCAGGGGCTACGTACAGGCCCTTGAGGAGGCAGCGGCAGCCCGGGGAGATGCCGAAGTCGGCCGACGGAGGAGGTGCCAGAGCAGCTGCCCCAGCAGAGGCTCAGGATGAGCAGCGGGAGGAGGAGGAGCAGCAAGCAGACTGGGGTCCTGGGGCGCCAGGGGCCGCCTGCCCGAAGGGGAAGCAGCTCTCCTCCACATGCAGCCAGGACACCAGCAGGGCCGCGGGCCCGATGACAGCAGCTACAGGGCCACACACGGGTGATCAGAAGAGGCAGGTTATCCCGGGTTCCCCCCATTATCCTGCTTCCACCCCGTCCCCACTGCCCTCTGGGCTCCGGGCCCTGTGCGGAGGGTCCTGTCCATCACCAGCACCCGGGGGGTCCCTGTCACGGGAAGGCTCCTGAGCGTCACCTACTTACAGAGGAGGAGGCTGGGTCCCGGAGGGGGAGGGGAAACACCCTTCAGTCTGACAGGCCTGGTCGGCCGTGGAGCTGGGACCCCAGCCCCACCTGTCTTTAGGACGCCCCCACACCCCACATGGCCTGAAGCTTCCCTGAGGCTGAGGAGCAGCCCACCACCCCCTGCCGATCGCCCCAGCCCAGAAACTCACCTGGCCCTGGCCGGCTGGTAAATTTACATCTTGTGGGGCCTGAAGAATAGTCACTTTCTGCCGGCCCCCTGGCCTGGGGGCTCCAGCTGGCAGGACAGGCTGTAGCTGCAGGACAGAGGGACACCTGTGAACCCCTGGAGCCACACGTCAGGGGGCCCTTCTCCCAGAGCCTCCCGGCAGCTGCAGCCCACACCTGACTCTGGCCGGCCTCACCTCTCCTCCTCATCCAGGGGCTCCACGGCCTGGGCAAAGCACCGGAAGCGCTCATCAGGCTCCAGGTCATACACCTTGGCCAGCTTCCTCTGCATGGTGATCTCACTTTGGATGACAGGGAACTGGGGCAGAGAAAGAACAGGGTACAGAGAAGGAGGTGTGTGAGGAGTGGGGCACTATGATGGTCCCGGATCTTTGCTCATGGGAACCCGCCTTCCCTCCAATGCCATCCAGCCCTGCCTGTTCTGACAGTTGGGTCTCCAGCTCCTCCTCCAGGAAGTTGGCCTTGATGCCACACCCCATCCCCCACCTGACAAAGCCTTGAGTGTCATGAGATCTGGGTGTCTTAACTTTCTCAAGACACATTAGGCCCAGAGGATGGGCTGGACAGGGTCCTGCCCAGGGGGTCTTGATGGCAGGAAGGAAACCAAAGTGCATCAGAAACAGCCCCCTGAGCCCAGAACAAGGCCGGAACATCCTCACCCTTTCTCAAGTTGGAGGCCCACCAGGGCCTCCAAGGCTGTCCTGCCCAGAAACAGCACCCAGACCTGGCCCAGGCTCGGGGCTACCGAGAAGCAGGGACTGCACTGGGGAGCTGAGGCCTCCGGTGGGAAGGCACTGCCAGCCCCCTGATGTGCTTCCTGCCCTGAAGGAGCAGCATCCCTCCCCCTGGGCAGGGCCTGAGGAGGAGGCCAGTCCTGCCCAGATGCTGCCCCCTGGAGCCCTCAGCCCCACCTGCCCTGGGGCCAGGACCGGGGCTTAAGCCGGTCCTTCTGGCAGTCCTCTCCAAGAAGCCCTGCTCTTGGGGTGGAGGGGGGACTCAGGAGTGTGGGAGGCCCGGTGCTGAGAGGTCTGGGCTCACTGGGGGCTCTCTCCTCTCTAAAGCTCACCATCCTACCCCCCTGTGCCCCTCTGGGCTCACTCACATCCTCATATTCCAGGTGTTTGTCTATGGAATCGTCCAGGATCAGTCCAAGGTAGGGGACCACGTCCTGTGCACCGGGTTGGGGAGGTGATGAGTCCCTGCCTGCCTCAGGGGCGCCCACAGAGCCTCCCCTGAACCCCACATCCGCAGCCCCCAGCTACCTTGGACCACCCTGTGCTGCCTCCCCACCTCCCTTCGCCCAGCTCTCCCCTCCTGGGCCCTCCCAGGGCTGGCTTTTGGCCAATCCCAGGCCCTGTGGTCCCTGCTCCTGTCCTCCAACTTCCCCCTGTACCCAGCTGCTCTCGCCCTCCTCCTGGTCACCCCAGTGCTGGCAGCTCAGGGCTGGTGGCACCAGGAGCAGGTGCAGGGTTGCCCCCACAGCCCCGAACCTGGCCACGCCTCTCTCACCTTTGTCCTCCTCTCCTCGGGTCCCATGCGGCCCCGCTGCCTTGCCCTCAATATGGACTCCAGCTCCTGCAAGGTCCAGGACACTCAGGTGCTCATGCTCCCCTCCCACGTGGCCTCCCACAACCAGTCCATGGTTGATGGATGCCAGGCCCCCAGTAAAGTGGAGCCAGGGAGGGAGACAGATGAGGCCCTTGGGGGCCTGGGGAACCCTACCTCCATCAGCTCCCCCCTCTCACCCCGCACACCTGGAGTCCTTCCCAAAGCTGTGCCACAGCACGGAAGGGGACTTGCCCCGAGGACCCCTCCCTTCCAGACCTCCATTTACCTTGAACAGCCGCTTCCTGTGAACCCAGTTGTCCTGTGTTTTCAGGTCTTCATATACCATCAGGCAGACACTAAGGGGAGAGGAGAGGAGGAGGTAGATACATGGCCAGCAGGTGGAGAGCCTCGGGACCGACCCCATTTCCTGGAGATCCTAGAAGGTCCACTAGCCTGCAGGAGGCTTTCCACCACGGCCCTGAGCCCTGGGGAATCCATGGCCTGTGGAGGGGGCTTCATGTTTCCACCCAGGGCCTCCATTCCCAGTTCTCCCCAGGGGCGAATCTGCTTTGGGCGAGGTCGCTGTCCTTGGGGCAGAGACCTCCTGCTGCAGAGCACAAGCTCAAGATCTCCAGTGGGCTTCAACCCACACTTGACATTGCAGGAAACTGATTACTGCAGGGGTACCCGTGGCCTAACCCACAGGGGGCCCCAAGAGCCTGCCATCCCTGTCCTTAAGCTCCGCCACCTCCCAGGAAGTCCCAGCCAACTGAGGGAACACTGCCAGATGTCGGTGTGTCCCTGTCCACTCAGGTGCCCTGGTTCCAGGGACAGGAGTACCCACCAGGAAACATGTCCCCAGGTGCTTTCCAGACGATGAATAGCAGGGCTCTGCAGGGCCAAGACAATGGCATGGAGGGCAGTGTAGTTCCTGAGGTTCAGACTCCCCTGGGACGGAAGACAGAGCTGAGAGCGTGGCCTGCTTCTCTACTCTGTCCCCCCATGAACTCCTGTCCTTAAGGAGACAGACATCCAGGGAGCCCAGCACACCTACTACCTGCTGAGCAGCCCTCCTGGGTGGAGGACTGTAGCTCAACCCAAGGAAGGGGCCAGGGATGGCTGTCCCCCCCTTGGGACCTGTGAGTGCAGGTCTGCACACCCCTGGCAGGAGGGGCCCAGGGACTGTGCAGGGCAGACCACAGGCACCCATTCTGAGAGCTGGCCAAGGAGGGGACCCCGGGGGCGTCCCATGACATACCATGGCCACCCAGATCCAGAACCTAACCACTTCGGCCCTGTCCGAGGCCATCATGCTCGGGGTCCCGAGGCAGGTGGTGGTGACCAACTTAACCAAGGCATCAAATTCCCTGAGGACCCTATACGTCCTATACGTGGTGAGAGCCAGGCGCTCAATGTCTCCCATCTGTGGCTGGTTCCGTAAGTAACTGTTAAATTCCGCAAAGTCCATCCTGTCGTACAGCCCCTGGGGATCACAAGGGAGGGTCATCCAGCTGTGCCCCTGGTGCCCCTGTTCCCAGGCAGGGTCACCGGTCAGAGCTGGAGCCCAGGCAGCTGAGGACGTGCTGTGAGCCTCGTGGCCATCCGGACTTCAGACCCTGTCCACTGAGGCACCCAGTGGTGGGGAACAGAGGGGCTTTGCTCACAGGCACCCTCACTCACCTCCTCCCTGCAACAAAAGGCAGCTCACGCCTGCCCAAACTGGGGCATCTGCCACCCCGTGGACCCCACTACCCACTCAGGTGCAGTTTCCCCCAAAACAACTCCACCCAGAGCCTTTGTTGGTGTCAGTGTCTCCCACAGTCAGTCCATGGCAGGGGCCTCTGAAGTGTGGAGGCTGTGGAAGCCTGCCAGGCCAATGGCCCGAGGACCTAAGGCCCTGGCAGCACCTCCCTGAGCACCCCTCCCCTGCCCTGCCCCTCCCAGCCCGGCCAGGCCCTGCCCACCTTCCCTCCGCTCCAAATCATTGGTCTGCAAGGATCCCTAAGGGCCGGCCCTATTGTCCCCGTGTGGTCAGTGAGGGCTTGGGGGCGAGGAGAGTCTTTCAGGGCACATGGTGAGTCTGGGGGGAAGCTGGGACATGGGCCCAGATCACAGGAGTCCACGTCAGGGACGGCAGGTCTGGGGCAGCCCGTGACACAGGGAAGGCCCACCCCCGACCCTGAGAGCCCGCTCAGCTCACCGCACAGATCAGGGTCAGCTGCTCGGCCACCAGGCCATGGGGAAATGCCAGAATGGTCCACTCCTCCTTCCTCCACACGTGCCGGGTGATGGCGACACAGGCGCGGGTGGGCTCCGGGTCCGCCTCTGGCTCTGCCAGTCCCGGTGCCATTCCTGCAGGTGCCACGGGACCCGGGACCAAGGGCTCATGGGGCTCCAGCTCGGGGCCTGGCACCGGGGCTGAAACCACTCCTGGGATGTCCCAGGGGCTCATGGGGTCTGGACATGGCTCTGGCTCTGTAAGGCCTGGTACCATCACGGCAGTTGCTCTGCGCACCAGGCCTGAGGGCTCCTGGGGCTCCAGCTTGGGTCCTTGCCTCAGAGCTGAGGCCTCTGCTGGGATGTCCTCCAGCTCTGCAGGGGCTGAGGCGGATGACAATGGCCGTAGCTCCCGCACAGGGGTCTGAAAGAGCGCCTGGACTCGCTGTAGCCACGAAGCCAGCCTTCCCTTTGTCTCTGGAGCCAGCTGCGTCTGCCGTGGGTCTGGAGCGCAGGACACAGAGAAAGGGTCACCCCGGGGCTGATTTCGCATGACTTACAATGACATCTTGAAGAGCCCTCAGTGCCTTGAAGGGAACCCCAGTCTGGGAAGCCCACCCTAGACGGTCCCCTGGCCGCAGCCCCTCACCTTCCAGCTCTGAAAGCGTGGGCCCCAGTTGCTCGTCCTGCCAGGTAACGTGCCTAGCCCGTCCCATCCTGCGGCTGCGGGAAGGCCTGGGGGTGGCAGAGTGAGAAGCCTGGTCTTTCCAGCCGCACTGCCCTCCGGGTCCACCCTTGTGTGGGCCTGGCCGCTGTGCGCTCCCCTGCCTGTCCCGGCACCTGCCCCTCCCCCTTCCTGACCCTGCGTGTCTGTCCTGGGACCCCATCCTCTCCCATCCTCCCGAATAGGAAGTCCCCAGTCGTCAGCCCCCCCGTGGGAATCCAAAGCTGAGTGACCTGTTGGGCTCTGCTGTGGGCTCATGGGGCTCCCGCTCGGGGCCTGGCTCTGAGGCTGAGGCCACTGCTGGGACATCCTCCAGCTCTGCAGGAGCTGAAGCAGGTGACACCAGCCGTCTTGCCAGCACAGGGGTCTCAGGGAGCTCCTGGATGGGCTCTAGCCGTGAAGCCGGCCCTCCCCGTGTCTCTGGAGCCAGCTGCCTCTGCCGTGGGTCTGGAGCGGGACACAGAGAAAGGGTCACCGTGGGCCTGATTCCCCGCGCCTTACAATGACAGAAGAGCCCTCAGTGCCTTGAAGGGAACCCCA